>NC_088791.1:140055439-140737201 GCF_011386835.1 Chrysemys picta bellii | reverse complement strand
AATACTACTTCAGAGAAGCTGGAGGATTTTTTGCCTTGAACTTCACCACAGATACCTATCCCATGTGTAATCTTTTCGGGCAATAAAGAATGAGCAATGTCAGAGACTGAAGGGTCAATAGAAGAGGTATTAGATAAATTAAAATAGAAAACATAATCAGAACCAGGTAGTACATAGAAGCGTTGTGGATGAACTGTCTGAGCTGCAAACAAAACATTCAATTTCTCATAAACATCATCTACAGAACTGTGGGGTGGTGGGTAGCAAATGTTGTATCTGTCTTTCAAGAAGGAATTAAGGGTCATCACAGGAATTTAAAAACCAGGGAGATTTTACTTCAGTGTCAGGTACACTGGTTAAAAAAATAATTGAAGAGAGAGTTATAAAATATCTCAATTAATATATGATATGATTTGGTGACATCTGCCTAGCTTCTGTAAAGAAAATGTCTCCTCAATCTACCAGAATTTTTGGAACATGTCAAAAATAGCAGCTAAAAGAGACCCGATGGATATAATTTATTTGTACTTTCAGAGAGTCTTTGACAAATTCTGTGCTAAGAGGCTATCAAGGAAACAAAGTAGTCCTAGAATGAGAGAGAAACTTCTGTCATAGATTAGAAACTGGCTATGGGAAGAGCGGGTTGAAAAACACAAAATTTTAATGGAACCTTGTTGGAAAATTTCTGTCATTTTTCATCAAAAAATAGTTTTCGATAAAATGTTCTTACTAACTCCAGTTAAGAGACAGAAAAAGCGTAGAACAATCAGTTTTCAATATGCAAAAGGTAAACAGTGGGATGATCCAAGCATCTGTACAAGAACTGATGTCTAAGGGTCTGGCTAAGAAACCCCCGTGACAGCAAATCTCAAAGCCGGGTCAACTGACATGGGCTAGCGGGATTCGTGCTGTGGGGTTGAAAATAGCAGTGTACTGTAGATGTTCAGGCTTGGGTTGGAGCCTGGGTTCCCAGACCCTCCTGCCTCACCAGGTTACAGAGCCCGGGCTCCAGCCTAAGCCTGAAGTACTGCATTGCTACTTTTAGCCCTTCAGGGCTATCCCCACAAGCCAAGTCAATTGACTCAGGCTGTGAGACTTGCTGCTGCGAGTCTTTTTCTGCTGTGTTGATGTATTCTGAAATATTTATTAAAGTTCTGGAAAAGGTGTGAGCAGGGAGCTAACAACATTTTCATAAAAATCAAAATGATGTGGGATATTCAAGACTAGAAATGACTGAGGATATTCAGAGGGAGCTAATCAAGCTGGGTAAATGGGCAGGTAATGTGACAAATGGAAGGTAACAGACTGGAAGAAACCATACAAATGGTTCATAGCTATTTCTAGATTGTAAATTAACTTTAATTATAACTGTGAACATTTTTATTTTTGGAGTGAAATTTTCCATAAATTCTGCTCAATATGCAGCAACAGTCATACAAGCAAACAAAATATTTGGATGAATAAGGACTGGGATGGAAAATAATCCTGAAAACATTATCATCACTAAGGAAATCAATGTGCACCCTGGTGTAGAATCCTGTGATCAGTTCCCTGACCTCAAAAAAAGATATCACAGAAGTAGAAGGGGCCCAGAGATGGACAATTACAATAATTTAAGACATGGGGAGACTTCAGGAGTGGAAAGATTGAAAAGATTAGGACTGTTTAGTTTATAAAGGAATGTCTCCTTTAGTTAAGACAAGCTAGAGGTATATAAAATAACAAATGGTATATGGAAAGGAAATTGGTTATTGATATTTACCCTCTCTTAATATACAGGGACAAGAAGACAGACAATACTATTAAAAAACAAATATAAAATTGACAAAACAATTTTTTTCTTAAGAACATAAAGAACACAAGAATGGCCATACTGGGTCAGATCAAAGGTCCATCCAGCCCAGTATCCTGTCTATCAACAGTGGCCAATGCCAGGTGCCCCAGAGGGAGTGAACCTAACCGGTAATGGTCGAGTGATCTCTCTCCTGCCATCCATCTCCACCCTCTGACAAACAGAGGCAGGGGACACCATTCCTTATGCATCCTGGCTAATAGCCATTAATGGACTTAAACTCCATGAATGTATCTAGTTCTCTTTTAATCCCTGTTATAGTCCTAGCCTTCACAACCTCCTCAGGCAAGGAGTTCCACAGGTTGACTGTGCGCTGTATGAAGAAGAACTTCCTTTTATTTGTTTTAAACCTGTTGCCCATTAATTTCATTTGGTGGCCCCTAGTTCTTATATTATGGGAACAAGTAAATAACTTTTCCTTATTCACTTTCTCCACACCACTCATGATTTTATATACCTCTATCATATCCCCGCTTAGTCTCCTCTTTTCCAAGCTGAAAAGTCCTAGCCTCTTTAATCTCTCCTCACGTGGGACCCGTTCCAAACCCCTAATCATTTTCTAATGCCAGTATAACTTTTTTGAGATGAGGAGACCACATCTGTATGCAGTATTCAAGATGTGGGCATACCATGGATTTATAGAAGGGCAATAAAATAATCTCCGTCTTATTCTCTATCCCTTTTTTAATGATTCCTAACATCCTGTTTGCTTTTTTGACTGCCGCTGTACACTGAGTGGATGTCTTCAGAGAGCTATCCACGATGACTCCAAGATCTTTTTTCTGATTAGTTGTAGCTAAAATAGCCCCCGTCATATTGTATATATAGTTGGGGTTATTTTTTCCAATGTGCATTACTTTACATTTATCCACATTAAATTTCATTTGCCATTTTGTTGCCCAATCACTTAGTTTTGTGAGATGTTTTTGAAGTTCTTCACAGTCTGCTTTGGGCTTAACTATCTTGAGCAGTTTCGTATCATCTGCAAACTTTGCCACCTCACTGTTTACCCCTTTCTCCAAATCTTTTATGAATAAGTTGAATAGGATTGGTCCTAGGACTGACCCTTAGGGAACACCACTAGTTACCCCTCTCCATTCTGAAAATTTACCATTTATTCCTACCCTTTGTTCCCTGTCTTTTAACCAATTTTCAATCCATGAAAGGATCTTAGCTCTTATCCCATGACAACTTAATTTACGTAAGAACCTTTGGTGAGGGACCTTGTCAAAGGCTTTCTGGAAATCTAAGTACACCATGTCCACTGGATCCCCCTTGTCCACATGTTTGTTGACCCCGTCAAAGAACTCTAATAGATTAGTAAGACATGATTTCTCTTTACCGAAACCATGTTGACTTTTTCCCAACAATTTATGTTCTTCTATGTGTCTGACAATTTTATTCTTTACTATTGTTTCAACTAATTTGCCCGGTACTGACATTAGACTTACCGGCCTGTAATTGCCGGGATCACCTCTAGAGCCCTTTTTCAATATTGGCGTTACATTAGCTATCTTCCAGTCATTGGGTACAGAAGCTGATTTAAAGAACAGGTTACAAACCATAGTTAATAGTTCCACAATTTCACATTTGAGTTCTTTCAGAACTCTTGGGTGAATGCCATCTGGTCCTGGTGACTTGTTAATGTTAAGTTTATCAATTAATTCCAAAACCTCCTCTAGTGACACTTCAATCTGTGACAGTTCCTCAGATTTGTCACCTACAAAGGATGGCTCAAGTTGAGGAATCTCCCTAACATCCTCAGCCGTGAAGACTGAAGCAAAGAATTCATTTAGTTTCTCCGCAATGACTTTATCGTCTTTAAGTGCTCCTTTTGTATCTCGATCGTCCAGGGGCCCCACTGGTTGTTTAGCAGGCTTCCTGCTTCTGATGTACTTAAAAAACATTTTGTTATTACCTTTGGAGTTTTTGGCTAGCTGTTCTTCAAACTCTTTTGGCTTTTCTTATTACATTTTTACACTTAATTTGGTAGTGTTTATGCTCCTTTCTATTTACCTCACTAGGATTTGACTTCCACTTTTTAAAAGATGCATTTTTATCTATCACTGCTTCTTTCACATGGTTGTTAAGCCACGGTGGCTCTTTTTTAGTTCTTTTACTGTGTTTCTTAATTTGGGGTATACATTGAAGTTTGGCCTCTATTATGGTGTCTTTGAAAAGTGTCCATGCAGCTTGCAGGGAGTTCACTCTAGTCACTGTACCTTTTAATTTCTGTTTAATTAACCTCCTCATTTTTGCATAGTTCCCCTTTCTGAAATTAAATGCCACAGTGTTGGACTGCTGAGGTGTTCTTCCCACCACAGGAATGTTAAATGTTATTATATTATGGTCACTATTTCCAAGCGGTCCTGTTATAGTTACCTCTTGGACCAGATCCTGTGCTCCACTCAGGACTAAATCGAGAATTGCCTCTTCCCTTGTGGGTTCCTATACCAGCTGCTCCAAGAAGCAGTCATTTAAAGTATCCAGAAATTTTGTCTCTGCATTTCGGCCTGAGTTGACATGTACCCAGTCAATATGGGGATAATTGAAATCCCCCATTATGATTGTTATTTATTTTATTTTGATAGCCTCTCTAATCTCCCTTAGCATTTCATCTTCACTATCACTGTCCTGTTCAGGTGGTTGATAATAGATCCCTACTGTTGTATTCTTATTAGAGCATGGAATTACTATCCATAGAGATTCTATGGAACATGTGGATTCATTTAAGATTTTTACTTCATTTGATTCTACATTTTCTTTCACATATAGTATCCTCCTCCCCCCACACGACCTGTTCTCTCCTTCCGATATATTTTGTATCCCGGAATGATTGTGTCCCATTGATTGTCCTCACTCCACCAGGTTTCTGTGATGCCTATTATATCAATATCCTCCTTTATCAGGAGGCTCTCTAGTTCACCCAACTTATTATTTAAACTTCTAGCACTTCTTTACCCAGTGGAACTCACCATTACAACATATTACTGAGCCCGGAAAAAGCGATAGATAATTACCAGAATGATGAGAACATCCACCACTACAACAGACAGGGTAAAAAATATAACGGCTATAAGCTCAGGTGCTGCAGGGGATAAACTCACTGCCTGGGGTTAGGAAAAACTTCCCTTATGGGTAAATTATTGCTAATTGTCTGTCACAACTTCTTCAATAGCAGTGGTTCTCAGCCAAGGCTATGTGTACCTGTGGGGGTACGCAGAGGTCTTCCAGGGGTTACATCAACTCATCTAGATATTTGCCTAGTTTTACAACAAGCGACATAAAAAGCACTAATGAAGTCACTACAAACTAAATTTCGTCCAGACAATGACTTGTTTATACAACTCTATATACTATACACTGAAATATAAGTACAATATTTATATTCCAATTGATTTATTTTATAGTTATATGGTAAAAAGGAGAAAGTACACATTTTTTCAGTACTAGTGTGCTGTGACACTTTTGCATTTTTATGTCTGATTTTGTAAGCAAGTAGTTTTGAAGTGAGGTGAAAGTTGGGGATATGCAAGACAAATCAGACTCCTGAAAGGGGTACAATAGTCTGGAAAGGTTGAGAGCCATTGTTCTATACCATCTGAATCTGGTTGTTGTTGGAGACATGCTACCAGAGCAGTTCACTAGATCACTGGTGTGATCCAGTATGGAATTTCTACATTTCTATATTGTGTCTTTAAAGCACAGTCCTGCACTGCAGATGATGGGGGCAGAGATACACATTGTCCCAGGGGATCTCTGCAGTGTACCGGGGTAGTGTGGCATCTCCAATATTGTTTGCAAGCCTCTAATATCAGTTTCTCTCTATGTGTGGCTAACTCTTTTGGCCTGTGTGGTGAGGTGTAGGGCAATTGGTCCATCCTTTGGCCATCTCCATTCTAAAGATTAGTGGCAACAGCTATGGTAGCCCTGAGGAATCCTTTGGCACTGTGACCAAAGAAATGCTCTTTTGTCTGTCCTGTGGTCAGTGCGCCAGGCATCTGAGACTCCTTGCACTTTCTTCTCTGCACACCTGTGCAGGGGCCAGAAAAAATCCTAACAATCCCTAAGGTCAAACCTTGTGCTTCTAGAGTATATTAGGAATCAACAAAGACATTCCCACTGGCTTTTAGAATACATTTTATGATCACGGATCTAAATTGTCTCATCCTCCTTAAATAAAATGATATTTTCTTGTGTTTACTGGTCTGACAAAATTCCTTTCCTTTTCCCTGCATTAAGATCTGATAGAATCCAGAATCCACAATCAGGTACGTTCCCCGTTATCAAGAAGTCCAAAATATAAGTCAAACTCATTCAGAAGAGAGTGAATTTGACCGAGAGACAGAGAAGAAGATACACAAAGAGAAAAGTGACAGAGAGATCAGAATGTAAAGTCGGCCTCTGTATTAGATGCATAGAGGTTGTTAATCTTACCTGTATTTGATGGTTTCTTTCTTCCTCTGAAGCAAAGGCCTTTGTCTCCGTCCACCCCATCCATCTGTATTCTAGGTCTCTTTGATGAGTATATGTGTTTGCCACCAGTATAAGAACAACTTCAGTTTCACAAATCTTACTGCAGTTCTGCCCTAGGTTTTTGAATGGCTATTCTTAACAGACTTTTGTATAAAGAGAGAGGAGGGAGTGTGTGGCAGGAGGCAGTTTGCAAAAGTTGTGTAACTTGCTCACAGACTGTGGGGCCAAACCATTATCTTTGACTCATTGTCTGTAGACAAAAAAGAGTTAGACATGCTAGACGCAGCCTTTCAGGTCTTCTGGCAGCCCTGAAGAAGTCAGAAAGATTTCCTTTTTTAAAAAAATAAAAACCAGCCACACACACTAGGGCTGGTATGGCTGTAAGTGAGGAGAAGTGTTTGCATCTAATTTTGGGGTGTGTGTATTTTGAAAAATGAGCCAAAGTTAATGCAATGCACACTAAACTAGGACACCTCTTTGGAATCCTATATATATATAGGTACCTTAGAGATACAGGTTCAACTTAGCATCTGCAAGAGTTATTTCAGGGGCCACAGCCCCAGGTTCCTATGGTTACGGTTCCTGTGGTTATCCTGAGGTGTTAAAGCTAAATAAAGAGAGACACGTCTTTAGAATGTTTCTGGCTCCACCAAATAAATGTATCATCACATTGGTTGCAAAAACACATACCTTCTGGGATCCAGAATACTAGAGTTAAGAGAAATAGAGTCATTTATTGCCTGAATTAGATTAACAAATGAAATATTTGAAAGAGAATTGGCTGACTGGGATGAACTGCTTCTTTTAAAAAAAATAGTTATCAAAACTTCTACAAAAATGGTGATGTCATCACTCTTATCTTACCTCACCTTGTCAGAAGGTAGGGGCATTGCACCACTCACAGTCCCAGTATCAAATAGAGCTGATCAAATAATGGAGTTTTTGGTTTGAGGACTGAACTGGAAAAAAAATCCAATTCAATATGAACCAAAACCAATTTTTTGAACTTTTTTTGCCAAAACAAAAAAAAAAAGGGAAAAAATATTGTTTTGAGCTGACCAAATCATATGATCAATTCCAATGTTTTTCTTCTCTCTATTCAGCTGTTTTGGGACATTATTCTTCCTTTGTGTGTGCTTTTTTTAAATTTGCCCATTTTTAATTTGAAATGAAAAAACAAAATGAAACATTTTCACTCTTTCAAAGTTATTTTTAAATATTTTTAATCAGCCAAAAGCAAATTTGACCCACATTCATCAAAAGTTTCAGAGCATCAAAAAATATAGTCATGTTTTCATGAAAAATCTATTTCTTGAATAAATGTCATCTAGCTTTAGTTTCAGAGCGATTACAATCAAAATAAAGAAGGCAGCCAAAGTGTGAGAGAAGACACACCATCGTCTTTGTTCTACATTTGGAAAGTGTCCTAGTTCACATAGGAAATCAATGATAGAGCCAGAAACTAACCATTAAATCTCTGACCTCACAGTCCAAGACCATCCTTCCTCTCTGAATCTCTGTTCTGTCTGAGAAGGACTCCAGCCTCTCTCTTTATGCAAAGTCTTTAAGGCACGTCTTCAGTAGTTTATGGTTAACTGTTCACTTCATGCTGAAGACAGGTCCAATCACAGAATCATAGAAATTTAGGGCTGGAAGGGACCTCGAGAAGTCATCAAGTCCATCCCCCTGCACTGTAGGAGGATCAACTAACTAAAACAAGACCATCTCCGATAGGTGTTTGTCTAAATGGTTTTTAAAAGCTTTCACTGATTGGGACTCCACCACCTCCCTAGAAACCTATTCCAGAGCTTACCTACATCTTTACTTAGAAAGTTTTTCCTAATATCCAATTTAAATCACCCTTGCTGCTGTTATGGACCAGGATGTAGGTGGTCTGGCCTAGTAGTCAGAGCAGGAGTCAGGTGTAGTGGGCAGAGCAGGTGTCCAGAATGGGGAATGAAGCCAAGGGTCAGCATGAGAGTTAACTGCCAGTTACCAAAGCCAGGAGTCAAGCCAGAGTCAGAACCAGAAATTGAAACTGAGGGTGAGAGCTGAGGTCAAATGTCAAATGCCAGAGCCCTGGGTCAAGCTGGAGTCAGGGTCAGAAGTTGGAGGCCAGGGTCCGTGCCAGGACTGTTCTCTGTGGATTGGAAGCACAGTGTAAGGGCAGGAGGAGAGGCAAGGAGAAAGCATGGAACAGGAGAATGGTGGGAACAGGAGCAAAGGCAGGAGCCAGGAGCAGAGCAGGAAGCAGGAACAGGGTTGGGTGGAGGAGGCAGTTACAAGCAGGGTCCACTGCAGCCACAACAGGAAACCACCTTGTTGCTTTGACAAACTTCCTGTTCCTCTCCCGTCTTAAATAGCATAGTTAGATCAATTGGTGGAGCTGGGCAATCCTCCAATCAGAGCTCCCATGGGAGGTGACTTTGCTGGGGCTACAGCCCTAGCAGAATCTCAGCTCTCAGCCCACTCTGTGTCATTAACCCTTGGCTAATGTATAGCAACTGTATAGGAGCACCCACAGCTGGGTTCAAGACCCAGGACATCACAGCTGCAGATTAAATAAATTTCTTCTTGTCCTACCTTCAGTGGACCTGGAGAACAATTGATCACCATCCTCTTTATAGCAATGCTTAACATATTGGAAGACTGGTATCAGGTTGCCCCTCAATCTTCTTTTCTCAAAAATAAACATGCCCAGTTTTTTTAATCTTTCCTCATAAGTCAGGTTTTCTAAACCTTTTATCGTTTTATTTTTTTTGCTCTTCTTTGTCCACATCTTTCCTAAATTGTGGTGCCCAGAATTGGACACAGTACTCCAGTTGGGGCCTCACTAGTGCTGATTAGTGTTGAACAATTACTTCCTGTGTCTTGCATACAACAGTCCTGTTAATACACCACAGAATCATAATAGCCTTTTTGCAGCTGCATCACATTGTTGACTTGTATTCTGTTTGTGATCCACTGTAACTCCCAGATCCTTTTCAGCAGTATGACCACCTAGACAGTTATTTCCCATTTTGTAGCTGTGCATTTGATTTTTCCTTTCTAAGTGAAGTACTTTGCACTTGTCTTTATTGAATTTCATCTTGTTGAATTCAGACCAATTCTCCAATTTGTCTAGGTCATTTTGAATTTTAAACCTGTCTTGCAAAGTGCTTGCTACACCTCCCAGCTTGGTGTCATCAGCAAATTTTATAAGCATACTGTCCACTCCATTATCCAAGTCATTAATGAAAATATTGGATAGCACTGGACCCAGGACTGACCCCTACGGAACTCCACTAGCTACACCCTCACAATTCGATAGCAAACCATTGCCAATGGCTCTTTCAGTATGGTCTTTCAGGCAGTTGTGCAGCTGCTTTATAGTAATTTCATGTAGAGCACATTTCCCTAATTTCCTTATGAGAATGTCATATGGAACTGTGTCAAAAGCCCTCTTAAAATCAAGGTATATCATGTCTACTGCTGCCCCCCATACATTACATCAGTAACCCTATCAAGGAAGAAAATTAAAATGGTTTGGCATGATTTGACAAATCCATGCTGACTATTCCTTATAATCCTATTATTTTCCAGGTGCTTATAAATTGATTGTTTAATAATTTGCTCCAATGCTAGGAGTATAGATGTCTGTCATCTGCCTATGGCTAGAAGGGTTGTCCAGCAGGGTGGCTACTATATTCTCTGTACTATTTACATATCTAGAGCCTGATTGGTAGAATCCAGAAGGTTTTCATACACTGGGTATTAGTGATGTTGGCTCTTACACTAAGTTCTTAATGGTTTCATTTAGGAAGATGAAATAAGAAACCAGGTCTGGTGCCACTGATGTGTTGTGAACTGCATCCTCTTCATTGCCTCTATACTGGGTTTCTCTTCATGAATGTAGCAAATTGACAGCATTTTCCTTTGTGGACACTGAGGCATGGATCCATAAAGGGAGTTAGGCATTGCTATGCTGAGCGTCACAACAATCCAGTTTTAGGCACCTAGAAAATCACAGGAATAACACTGGGATCCACAAGGCCTGAGTTATGCGCCTAGACTTCCTCTACAATAAGTGGGGAGAGATGGGTGCATTAGAATGAGATCCACAAAAGCCAGTACATCAGCTCTGCTTACATATTCAGCAGATTCACCGGTGTCAAAGTAATCTGATTTGACTAGTGTTGGATACAAATGACCTTAGTACTGAATGCAGGGCTAGTGAAATATGGTTACCAATGTTGTAATTATTGTGGGAATACCGGAAAGCAGGACTGTGCTTACCTCTCCCAAATGAGGGGGGGCACTCTCAGTTGAAAGAACCTTGTTAAGGCAGGGGCTTGAATGTCAGAGCCCTGTGAAAGAAAGAAGGGCGGGGGGACAGGTGTTCTGGTCAGCAGGCTGCATGCCCTTCCCAGGGGTATCCCTAGACTGGTTTGACCTGTCCCTCCCCACTGTTCAAAGACTAGAGCTAAATAGGTCTCATTAGGAGCCTATTTTGTTTCTTTAATTGCAGCTCAATTAGAGCTACAACCAGTTGTGGTAGAGCTGTGTTTCTGACCTGCCTGATAAAGCTGAAATCACTTGAGCTGGGGCAGTATTTCTGTCCAGCCTGCAAAAGAGCTGAAAATTATTCAGGTCTTGTCTACACTGGTACGTTTTGTTGATGAGACTAATATCGACATGAAAAAAATCGACAAAAGCAAAGTCGCCAAAATGAGTCTACATTTGTTCCCTCTGTCAACAGATCATGTCCATATTCGGGGCACCATTGTCGACAGCATGAGCAATGCACTGTGAGTATGTATCCCACAGTGTCACTAGGTGTTGTGGGAAGGCCGAAACAGAGCGCGGTGCATCCTGGGATGTGCAAAATGTCCTGTCATGCGCCGCTTTGTATCCCAGCCCTCCAATGGTTTCTGGCTTCCTTTTGCGCCATTCTGGCTTTCCTTTCGTGTTGTTTTTCCAACTGTCAGTCTTTGTAGTGTGCGCCAGCATCTGCAGTTAGAGAGGATGGATCCCGCACTTCTCTCCTATGTGCTGTTAAATGTCATGAGGACATTGTGCATGGCAGCAGAGTTACTCACAAAGTTACTGACAAAGGCTGAATCGCAGGCACCTGAGTGTGATATGGACAACAGCAACTTATCAGTGCTTTTGGCATTCACAGAGCAGCTGCATATGTTAGACTGTCGCTTTTGGGCTAGGGAAACAAGCACTGATTGGTAGGATCGCATTGCCATGCAGGTGTGGGATGACGACCAGTGGGTACAGAACTTTAGGATGCATAAAGCAACCTTCATGGAGCTATGTGCTGAGCTGGCCCCTGACCTGCAGCGCAAGGACACCAGATTAAGAGCTGCCCTTTCGGCAGAGAAGCATGTTGCAGTCGCTGTGTGGAAGCTGGCAAATCCAGACTGCTACCGGTCAGTTGCAGATCAATTTGGCATGGGGAAGTTCACTGCTGGGGCTGTATTACTCCAAGCATGCAGGGCAATAAATCTCATCCTGATGCGGAGGACCGTGACTTTGGGAAATGTGCATGTAATAGTGGATGGCTTTGCAGAAATGGGTTTCCCTAACTGTGGTGGGGTGCTTGATGGTACACACATTCCAATTTTAGCGCCAGACCACCTTGCGTCTGAATACATCAATAGGAAGGGATACTTCTCCAGGGTGTTGCAGGCATTTGTGGATCACCAGGGGCGTTTCACAGACATCAGTGCAGGCTGGTCTGGAAAGGTGCATGACACACGCATCTTCAGGAACAGTGGCCTGTACAGAAAGCTGCAGGTGAGGACTTTCTTTCAAGACCACAAGATCACAGTGGAGGATGTGGAAATGCCCATAGTAATCTTGGGAGACCTGGCTTACCCCTAACAGTTCTGGCTCATGAAGCCTTACACAAGGCACCTGGACAGCAGCAAGGAGCATTTTAACAACAGGCTGAGCAGGTGCCGCATGGTAGTCAAATGTGCCTTTGGCCATTTGAAAGCTCGCTGGCAGTGTCTCAATGGCAGGCTAGACCTTACTGAGGATAATATTCCCATGGTCATAGCTGCGTGCTGCACTTTGCATAATCTGTGTGACTCTAAGGGTGAAATGTTTGCTCAGGTGTGGAGCACTGAGGCGGAGCACTTGGCTGCGCAGTTGGAACAGCCAGATGCTAGGGCTGTCAGAGGAGCCCAGAGGGCTGCTATGAACATCAGAGAGGCTTTGAGGAATCACTTTAACAATGAGGGGCAGTAACACATGTTTGCTTGGGAGTTGTTTCCCTGGTGCATCCATGTACAATTTTGGAACCCAAGATCCATGCAATAAAATGCTTTAGAAGCCTGTTCCCGAGAGTGAATTGATTGCTATACGGTTTTGTAGCACACAGAATAAAAGTTCTGTACCATTAAATACCTTAGCCTTTATTTATTGTTAAAAAGGGTAAAACCTCACAACTGTGTGTAGCTCCAGGTATCATTGTTCAAGCTGTGAGAGGGGGTGGAGTGATGGGGAAACTCAGGAGTGCTGTGAAGTGAAAAGGAATGTGTGGGCATAGAGCGGGGCGGGTTTGGCAAAGAATTGTACTTGTGCATGTGCTACAGTGGAGGTCGACTACAGATCTGCTCAGTCTGCAGCTGTATCAAAGACTTAAGCATCTCTGTCTGATCCTCCATAACTTTATCATCCGCTCTGTCGCTTGCCTAGCAAATGCTGCATTGGCTTCCCAGCACTCTTTGCGTTCCCTGGTCTGACTCTCATTGCACTGCAGCACCTCCCTGAAAATGTCTTCTTCCTTATCTGCCGAAGCCGGTCGGCAGGGGTGCATGGTGTATTCCTCAAGATCTCTGCTGCTGTGGACAATGCACAGAAGAGGTATTGTTACATTCCAGCAAATGATTGAAACATTTCAGTAACAAGGGCCTTTTGCAACTAGTATCCGGGGCGGCTCCAGGCACCAGCGCACCAAGCGCGTGCCTGGGGTGGCAAGTTGTGGGGGGCAGCCTGCCAGTCACTGTGAGGGTGGTAGTCAGGCTGCCTTTGGCGGCATGCCTGCGGGAGGTCCGCCGGTCCCGCAGTTTCGGCGGCAATTCGGCAGCCGGTACACCGAAGGCGCGGAACCGGTAGACCTCCCGCAGGCATGCTGCCGAATCCGCGGGACTGGCGGACCTCTTGCAGGTATGCTGCCGAAGGCTGCCTGACTGCTGTGCTTGGGGTGGCAAAATACACAGAGCCGCCCCTGCTAGTAGCAATCAATTTCTCACTGACTCTAGGCAGGCACCCAGCTCTGTCAGCACCCCAATCATGGTGAGTGTCAGAAGTGGGGGGAAGGCGGTTGTGCATACGGACAAAACAGTCATGGCTTACAGGACGGCTTTGCAGGGAACTCATTCTAAAATTATCCCACACTTTTTCATAGGCAGCCAACTTACTTGCTGACATCTCTCTGCTGCGGGTGAGCAGGGAAACCAGGGCACAACTACTGCATGCTTGCGACTTTCACCCTGGTCTATACACAGCTCAGCTATGTGCCGCTTTGGTCTCAGCTCCAGTGATTGCTAAATGGCATGATACAGTTTTCTACAATGGGGGAACTAACAAGGCTGCAATCCCTTGGAATCTGCAGCAGAGGTTTAACAGGTACCTCTTGGAAACTTTCCAGAGCCTCTCTCTGGAGGATTCCCTGCAGGTCTCGAAGTCCATTGACACCCTGCTTGGCCATGCAGATTAGCTACACAGGGCAATGTCCAGCTTACAGAAAACACTACCAGCCTCCCACTTTTCGATTCCCTACATAAGCCACAGCAACTTACCTGGAGTCTCATCTGCTTCCTGCTCCCGTAGAGCACTTCTGGAGTGGAGAAAAGTTCCTGGCTGCCTGCTCCACTGGGTGACCCTGCTGGGAGCTCCCCTTCCTCTTCTAACTCCACTTGTTCATCCAGAATTTCAGCCTCCAGGTTACCCCCATCTTTCTGCCACCTCCGAAGTATCCACGGGGCTATTGGCAATGGAAGTGGAGTCACCACCAAGAATAGCATCAGCTCCTTATAGAAGCGGCAGGTCTTAGGTGCACCATTGGAGCGATGGTTTGCCTCCCACGCCTTATGGTATGCCTGCCTCAGCTCCTTTATCTTCGTTCTGCACTGCTGTGTGTCCTGATCATAGCCCTTTTCACACAAGCCTCGAGAAATTTGCCCATATGTGTCCTGATTCCTACGGGTCAATCACAGCTATGACTGAACAGACTCCTCTCCCAATATACTTATCAGATCCAACAGCTCAGCGGTGGTCCAAGTGGGAGTGCATTTGGTGCGATAGCCAGCCATGCTTACCTGGGAAGCCACCAGGGAAGCTCACATGGGAAGCCAGCAAACAGGAAATGAGATTTAAAATTCCCGGGGCTTGCAAGGGGGAGGGGCGGATTGGCTGCAGGGCAGCGGAGATCAAACCACTGACCAGAGCAGCAGCATGGGAATTGTGGGGCACTTTCTGGAGGCTAATAAAATTGAAAAAAAAAAAAGGCATGGTGTCTACACTGGCTGTTTGTTGACAATACAGGGAGGGGAAAAGACAAAAGTCTCTCATGGGGTGGAAGTTTTTTGTTGCCAAAACTGGGCATTTTTTTGACAAAAGTCCCATTGTAGTGTGTACGCTATCGCTGTTTTGTCACCAAAAGGCAGTTTTTGGCAACAAAACTTGCCAGTGTAGACAAGCCCTAAGAGGCTGCTGTGCAGAGGTCACAACAGAGAGGCGGATGGCAGCAGATGGTGATGGACAGCTAGCAGAGCGACAGAGGAGAGGCGCGACAAGCGGCCAGCAGAGTGGCTGGTGAAGGGACATGGCGACAGCGGTGAGCAGGCAGCTAGCAAGTGGCCAGAGGAGCAAGTAAGATGCCTCTTTACCGCCCACCCAGGGTGGGAGGTGAACTCTGCAGATACACCTCCAAACTCTGGGTCTACGCTGACCAAGGACAGCAACTGTGAGTGGGGTGCAGAGAAGGGACGGGCACGTTAAAGGGACTTTTGGGTTGCTAGACTTAAGAACCTGAGGGGAAAAAGGCACTGCCCAACCTATTTGGGGTGGGTCTTTTACTCATGATTTATGTTTATGAACCCTGTTTGCGGTGTTTTCCCAACTTAACTACGAGTGTGTTCCCTTTTTATTAAAAGTTTATTTTCTACACTCGGACTCTGTAGTGTGGGAAGTGGGGAAATATTGCGAGTGGGGAAATATTGCCTCTCAGAGGCGCCTGGGGTGGTGTGTAATTTTCCCAGATTACTCGGTGAGGGGGCTCGAGCCAGTTCTGTGTTGTATCGATGGAAAGGAACCCCTAGATATTGGACCCGGCCCTTGTTGCTGCTGGCTCCACCTGGCAGAAGGGTTACACTTGCATATTGATTTAGGAGGAATGTCTTCCCCTGGTTTGCGGATCGCTATGGGCTTAGGCAACAGATGGGTGTCTGGGTGCCTAGAGGGAGGCAGCAGTGCACATGCCCAGAAGCAGAAACATTGGTGTCTAGGGAGCTTTTACAACTAAAGCTTAGGCACTGAGTGAGTTTAGTGATGGCAGGGTTAGACAGAAACCGATAGGGAGCTTTGTGGATTGCAGTGGAGCCTAAAATGGAACCTCAATTTGGGGCTGAAGTGACTCCATAGATTTATGGATCTGGACCTAAGGCCCTGTCTACACTAGGAAAAAAATAGACCCATAATTTTCCACCAGTGCAGCTCCAGTGGTAATATCAGTGGTAGGCTCTGTAATACACAGAGGGTCCAGCTGTTTCCCTGGATATCATCTAACCCTACCACATGGTGGTAAAATATCTGCAACATTCCTAAACTGCAGCTTCCACCATGGCTGTCACCGTTGGAGCTGCTCTGGTGGAGAATTATTAGTCTGAATTGTAGCCTAGGGGAAAACTGCACTAAAGTTGTTGTGAAACTGTATAGAAGCTGCTCTCTTGCTGGACGTAAAGTTCCTACACTCATGAAAAGGACCTAGAGCACTGACGGAGGATGGAGATGGTGCCACAGCCCTTGGCTTCTAAGGGATCTTTCTAAAAGATGTGCTCTGGCTCAGACAGAACTTATGGGCTTCATGGCGAAATGAATATGTGAAATCTTATGGCATGTGTTGTGCAGGCAGGGCCGGCTCCAGCATTTCTGCCGCCCCAAGCAAAAAAAAAAAAAAAAAAAAAAAAAAAAAAGCCACGATTGCGATCGGTGGCGGCAATTGGAAAAAAAAAAAGCCGCGATCGGCAGCGGCAGTTCAGCGGCAGGTCCTTTGCTCCTAGAGGGAGTGAGGGTGCCGCCCCTCTCCCTTGGCTTGTTAAGCTGGTGCCTGGAGCCGGCCCTGTGTGCAGGGGTCAGACTAGATGGTCACTGTCATAACTATAAAGGGAAGGGTAACAGCTCTCCTGTGTACAGTACTATAAAATCCCTCCTGGCCAGAGACTCCAAAATCCTTTTACCTGTAAAGGGTTAAGAAGCTCGGGTAACCTGGCTGACACCCGACCCAAAGGACCAATAAGGGGCCAAGATACTTTCAAATCTTTGGGGGGGGGGAAGGCTTTTGTTTGGGCTCTTTGTTTTGGTGGTTGTTCACTCTTGGGACCGAGAGGGACCAGACATCAATCCAGGTTCTCCCCATCTTTCTAAACCAGTCTCTCATATTTCAAACTTGTAAGTAAAAAGCCAGGCAAGGCGTCTTAGTTTTACTTTCTTTTCTCAACTTGTAAATGTACGTTTTACTAGAGTGTTTATCTTTGTTTGCTGTACTTGGAACCTAAGACTAGAGGGGAGTCCTCTGAGCTCTTCAAGTTTGATTACCCTGTAAAGTTATTTTCCATACTGATTTTACAGAGATGATTTTTACCTTTTTCTTTAATTAAAAGCCTTCTTTTTAAGAACCTGATTGATTTTTCCTTGTTTTTAGATCCAAGGGAGTTGGATCTGTATTCACCAGGAGTTGGTGAAAGGAAGGAGGGGGGAAGGGTCAATTTCTCCTTGTTTTAAGATCCAAGGGGTTTGGATCTGTATTCACCAGGGAATTGGTGAAAGGTTTCTCAAAGCTTCCCAGGGAAGGGAATTAGCTTGTGGGAATGGTGGCAGCGGACCATTTCTAGGCTGGTAGTTAAGCTTAGAAGTCTTCATGCAGGCCCCCACACTTGTACCCTAAAGTTCAAAGTGGGGATACAGCCTTGACCGTCACAATGGGCTCCAGTTGCCTTAAAATCTACGAATCTATGGAGGGGCAGGAAGAGGCATTTATAGACACAGCAGACACATGAAAATATGCTTTTACTTCAGCAGAACCCTGTGTAATGTAGAACTAAACAAGCTGAATTTACAAATATATTGTAAATGCCAATGGAAATGGTTTAGTGGCTTCCTTCCCCTCTTTCTGCCTCACTTCCCCATCTCCAAAAAGGGGAGAAAAGTATTTCCTTTCTCTCACCTTTTGTCTGTTCTATTTGAACTGTACATTCGTCTGGGCAGGGTCCGTCTCGTGTTTGGCTCTATGGATCCCTAGGTGCTATCATCATGAAACTAGTAATGTGGTTGGCCCCCGCCTCCAAAATACCTTGTATTTGCCAGACTGTGTCAAAGGAAGACAAGATGGGAGAGGTAATATCTTTTATTGGACCAATTTCTGTTTGTGAAAGAAAGTAGCCTTTCGAGCTACACAGACCAACATGGGTACGTGTTGGAAGTGTCAGACTGTGTGTGACAGGGAGGCATACATTCCCCCACTTCTCCTCCAGTGTGTATAATCCAAGCAACAGGTCTGTCCTGGTACTTTGCAGTGAAATTGTACACCAGAAAGCACTGAAGGAGACACACACCTAGAATGTTCTCTGGTCTGACACCACTGCTTTTTAAAGGCGCAGGAGAATGAAGGCTGCTCTGCACCTTTGGAAGAATGCACCCACTGGCCCTGATGCTCCTCTCATTAACTGCACTGAGGCAGTGGAGTGACTCTTGATTTACACTGGTAAAATCAGGGTCTGCTTCAACGTTTATGGTTCCTGAAAGGAGCATCAAGTCCATCAATTCTCACTCCTGTGGCTCCTATGGCAGTTACAGGAGCAATTAGGTGGGTTCACTTCCTTCTGTGCCCAGTTGGTAGGATGGTTCTGAACAGATCAGGAGCCTCATGCACCACTGTGTTGTTCCAGTTTTACACGGGTGTAACTCCATTAAAACCCATGGCCTCACAGTGGTGTAAATCTGGAGTCATGCGGTGAGGAGTGAGGCCCCAGGTCTCCAGCACTGGGAGGAAATCTGCTTAGAACCGACTCCTTCCTGCCTCTTCCTCTGTGCAGAAGAGAAAGCACATTGAGTTCCAGCTGGGAAAGGGAGGATAAGATATTTGGTGTGGGGGGAGCTGGTGGAGATCTGTGGCTTGTTCCTCAAGGTGCTGAGATACTTTAATGAGAAGAACACAGTGTTGTGCCATGCTGGAGCACAGGTAAATCTGTTGCAGAGGTTTCTGTTTAACTGGAATTTTACATCTTTATTTCATAAAAATCTTAAGAATGGCAAATTTTAAGCACCTTTTGAACATTCCATGCTGGCTTGGAGAACAGCAGATTGATACAGGGAGAATAAGGAGAGCTGAAAATCACTCCTTTTTGTTTTTCATTGAGTTGTCTCACCTTTTGTCAAACCCCTTTGCAAGGAATCTGAAATGCTCAGGGATCGATGGTGGGCTCCACTTATTGCTCCTCATGTGCCACTTTCAACAATGTAAGTTACACATTGATAGTGGTTGCTACAAGCTTGTATCACCTCTGCTAATTGCTCTTTGTGTTCATAGACTCATAGACTCATAGACTTTAAGGTCAGAAGGGACCATTATGATCATCTGGTCTGACCCCCTGCATGCTGCAGGCCATAAAACCGTCCCTACCCCTTCCCTGGACTCTGCTGTTGAAGTCCCCAATCCTGTTTTTAGTGACTGCAATCGGCAGAGACCCTCCTGCTAGAGATCCCTGCCCCATGCTGCGGAGGAAGGCGAAAAACCTCCAGAGGCTCAGCCAATCTGCCCTGGAGGAAAATTCCTTCCCGACCCCAAATGTGGCGATCAGTAAGACCCCGAGCATATAGGCAAGAGTCTCCAGCCCGACCCCGTTAGCCATTATACTATTTACCCACCATTGCTTGGCTTTCCTTGACTACTATGTTTTACCATTAAACCATTCCCTCCATAAACTTATCTAACTTTATCTTAAAACCAGACAGGTCCGTCGCCCCCACCGTTTCCCTCGGTAGGCCGTTCCAATATTTCACCCCTCTGACGGTCAGAAACCTTCGTCTAATTTCAAGTCTGAACTTCCCCACGGCCAGTTTGTATCCATTCGTTCTGGTATCCACGTTAGTACTAAGCTGGAATAATTCTTCTCCCTCCCTTGTATTAATCCCTCTAATATATTTAAAGATAGCAATCATATCCCCTCTCAGCCTTCGCTTTGTCAGACCAAACAACCCAAGCTCCTCTAGTCTCCTTTCGTACGACAGCTTTTCCATTCCTCTGATCATCCTAGTGGCCCTTCTCTGCACCCGTTCCAGTTTGAGTTCATCTTTTTTAAACATGGGAGACCAGAACTGCACACAGTACTCCAAATGAGGTCTCACCAGCGTCATACTTCACTACTCTTCTTATTGACCAAGGCCATCGGAACAATCCACTCTAAGGTGCTGCACACATACTACATTTTAAAATAAATATAGAGAGAGGTTATTCAAGCTCACTGCAGGCTCAGTTAGAAATAGAAATCCTGACCTCCTTAAAGTTAGTGGGCATTTTGCCATTGACATCACTTGGGCCAGGATTTCACCCCAGTCTCTAATGTGGCAGCTCAGGTCAAATCTTTCAGATTGATTGTTCTAGTTGTGGTTATCCAGTCTCTACGCTTTTAACTACACTCCTCTCCCAGAGGCAGGCTGTAACTTTGTTGCAATAAGGTCAGACACAAAGCAAGTATCTAATGCAACAAAGAATCTTACACAGTAATCATTTAATAAAATGAAGCCTTTTTCAGAAATAATGAAGACATCTATAGTATCTTGGGAATTAAATAGAACAATAACTGGGCATCTGGTGAAAACAACGTCATCTGTCTAAAAAGAAGGTGTATGCTGGGTAAGCTTTTACATAATTCAAGGAAGAAAATTAGAACAGTAGATTGTCTCTCAGGAGTTTTAAATCCAATTCCCACCTCTGCCATAGATTTCTTCTGTGACCTTGGGAGAGTCATTTAATCACCCAGCTCCACAAATCTATTTAGATTCCTAACCCCCACTGAAATCAAGGGAAGTTACGAGCCTAATTTTTTATGTGGGTTTGTTTAATCTGGAGAAGAGAAGACTGAGCAGGGAAATAACAGTTTTCAAGTATGTAAAAGGATGTTACAAGGAAGAGAGTGAAAAATTGTTCTCCTTAACCTCTGAGGATAGGACAAGAAGCAATGGGCTTAAATTGCAGCAAGAGAGGTTTAGGGTGGAAATTAGGAAAAACTAATTTACTGTCAGGGTAGCTAAGCACGGGAATAGTTTACCTAGGGAGGTTATGGAATCTCTATTATTGGAGGTTTTCAAGAACAGGTTAAAGAAACACCTGTCAGGAATGGTCTAGTTCAGGGGTCAGCAACCTTCGGCACTTGGCCCATCAGGGTAGTTCGCTGGCAGGCCTCAAGACATTTTGTTTACGTTGACCATCCACAGGCACAGCCTCTCATAGCTGCCAGTGGTTGGGGTTCGCATCCTGCAATTCCCATTTGCCAACCCCCGGTCTAGTTATTCCTTAGTCCTGCCTTGAGTACAGGGGACAGGAGTAGACGAGCTATTGAGGTCACTTCCAGTTGTACACGTCTATGACTCTATGATCTGGGCCAAAGTGCCTTAGTTCCCCATGTGTTAGAATAGTATTTTTCCTGTCCAGTTAATTAATATTGACATTTACTCACAATGTACACATAAGTCATCTTTGGGCACGGCTGGTCAGAGGAACCAAAATGGTTCCCACTAATGCAGCTGCACCAAGGGGCAGGAAATAACCTTTCATTGCATAAGAGTTTCTACTTGAAAATCTTAATACAAAAGTTGAAAGTAAGCAAAAAAAGAGGTGTTAATGAGTCATTTCTTAATACAGAAAAGATAGTCACAGGCATTTTATCGTGCATCAATTATTATAATCTGTTTAGCTAAACATCGTCTATCCTTGGACACCAGGAGCTACAGGAGGTTACAATACAAACCTATCCCTAATACAGCCAGAGGTCAATTGACACAGGATTGCCGAATGCTATGGTTTCTGTGCAATGCTCTTATGATTATTTACATTAAAATATCACAAAGTACAAGAAAATGCATCATTCTACAAGGGACGGTGTCTAATGTTCTGGGTTATTCTAGGGAGCCAGCAAGGTTGCATTTTTCTTGCAGATCCATCTGTGCGAAATCAGGCATTTCTCAGGGTGTAACTTCTCCTTGTTGAAAGCAGAACAGTTTTTGCCATCTCCAGTTCCATTTACCATCACCCTAAAGAGAAAACAAAAGCTGCTCACTGAGAGGTCAGCTCAGAATTTGGTAATGAATGAAAAGACAGGAACAGAGTTTGGGAGGAGGGATCCAGGGTTTTTTACTTTTGTGTGTGTGTGTTTTTTTCTTATGCGGCTAGACTGGCATATGCAGGCTCATTGCAATCCATTTGATTGGACAGATGGGATTTGCACAAGGATTCACAGAGAGCAGACACTGGTAGGAGGAATTCAGAGGTCCTCATTTCCATGAACTTTATCAGCAAGAGGAGGAAAACCCTTCCACAAAGGAGAAATGGTGAGTCTTAATAGTGAGGAGGTGGGGAGGAGTTTTCAGCTTCATGAATCCAAATGTTTGGTCTGCATGACAGACCAGAGAGTCAACCCAAGTGGTCCCACTCTCCAATAACCTCTGGTTCATACATGTTGGAAGTTTGCAGGTGGGTTTGAGGCATAACCTGGAGTCCAAGTGCGATCTAATACTAACAGCAGGCAGCATCAGGGTCACTTTCAAGTACTTACAGGCCTCACTTGATGGACACTAATTGAGGCTGGTGGGACTGTGGTGACCCTGGCCACATAATACATTGGTCAAATATGAACACAGAAAATCCCCAGGCACTCAGCACATTCTTTGGTTTGTGCCATTGCCAGACGTGGTTGAAAAATTTTTCAAGTTACAAATTATTTTTGTACGTTTTTAAACCATTTGAATAACTGTGCCCCTGCAGTGCCCACTGCACTTCCATATGTATCAGTGCACCTTATTCTCCCAGCTCGGGTATCCTCACCTTGCCCAGAGCCACCTGATTTCCAAAGAAGAGAATAAAGGGATCATCAACTTCACTTTGATGCCAAGTAAGGTCCTGTCTAGGGAAGAGGCTGCTTTGTGCAGTTGTAACTACACCAGTGTAGCTGCACTAGTACAAACCTCAGAGATGAAATCCTGGTTCCACTGAAGTCAATGGGAGTTTTGCATTCCTGTTGATGTCACAGGGATGAAGATTTCTCCCCACGTGGAAGCCCCAAGGTAAACTCCACAAATACAAATCACTTTTCTTTTTCCTCTGGTGCCACATGATTACACTAGAGCTGTGTCTAGACTGAAGTATTTGGTCCTGTACTTTTGTTCCTATAATTTCTAATCAACAATTAATTAGCGTGATGGTACATGCTGATGTAGACACTCCATAAACACTTGTTCCTAGAGTTCAGTGTAGGGTGACCCAAGACCAGCAGGAACAAATGTTTGTACAGTGTCTACACTAACATGTATAGTTGTGTAACTTGAATTGAGTTAATTGGCAATCAGTTAACTTAAGTTACAATGTGGCCATAACCTTAGTACAAACAAGCCCTAGAGGTTTTTCATGGGGCTGCTATACAGACCTAGCAAAACTTCTACAAAACAGCCCCAAAACGATTGTGTAGATAGGGCCTAAGCAGCAATGGAATGCAGTGATTTGAAATTGAGGATCAGGCCTTCATGCAGCATCACCAGCACCACTGCTTTCTAAAGACTGTGACTATATGTGGAACAGGTCATACTGGAGACTTTGAAATCTAAGCTGGAACTAAATATGTGCCTTCAATCACAGTACTAGCTCTGTGCTTTGGGAATTACTTAGCTGGGAGCTATGGGGTCAGAGCTGTATCTGCATTTATATTAATGTAACTTAACATTTATAGAAAAGAAAAATCCACCCACAAGCTCAGCCTGTGCCCTTCTAACTGGGAGACACCAAGCCACATCCATCTTCCCTCTTTCTCTTGAAAGTTCAATCCAATCCAGAAATATTTCTTTTCTGTTCTGGTTGCTATAAATTCCTGTGGATTAAACAGAAATACATTACACACTGATGGGGCATTTCAGCTCTGCCTCATTCTTCATGCAATCACATACCCATTTTGACCTGAGACCGAAATACATGTGAAAGACAAGGACTCAGCCAGACCTGTAACTGGTTTGGTTGGAACAGCCTTAGGGCACATGGCAATCCTTATAGCTGCTTTTTCCAAAAGTCTTGCATTTGGGAGAACATAAGAGTTGCTTAAAACAGCCAGACCCCGAGTGAACTGCCAGACATGAAAATCAGGCATTTTTTACCTTGCAGAGGGAATCTACCCTCTACATTTCCAAAGGGAGACTAGGCAGGTCCTCAACAGCATGAAACTCACACTCAACAGCAAAGCAAAGCCTTTCCTGCATTAGCAGACTGTGAAAAAGCCGTGATCGCGCCCCCAACCTCCTCCCAGATCACAACTTATTCTGCTTTCTACATTTGCACCTGAAGCACCTCCCCATCTGCCTCACGCAGACCCAGGGAAGCTCACTGAATTGGTAGAGCAGCTTTTCAGTAATCGATCAGAGGACTGATGGCAGCCAGAGGGAAGAAAGGCCAGGCCCTGCTCCCTCTTGGCGTCTTCCCAAGTAGGCTCTTGTTTGTGGGGAAATAAAGGCCCATTCACAGACAGTTTCCCAGGGAGAGCCTGCTTGGTCAGAGGTTCTGATAAAACCTAGGGTATATTTGTATTTTTCAGTCAAGTGTCTGAATGACATGGAGGGTTTGCTGATTGCTGGGTACTGTGTGGGATGTTCCCAGACTTACCATCTCAGCCTCATCTTCAACAACAAGCAGCTGTGATTTCCTGCCTGAACAATTTCGCATACTGGCATCCCAGGTCCCCGATTGCTCTGAGAAGTAGTAACATCTCCCCCTGTGCAGCATCCACCCTGGGGGGCAGAGCAGACACTCGCTTCTTCCTGGGGGTAGGAGGGTAAAGAAGATCATTACCCAGCATCACAAATGGTTTAATTACTCCCATCACATATTGCGGGGAAGCAAATAGCTTCCCAGTTCATATCAGTACATTTTGGAAAATTAAATATTCTTGGTGCAATGTCACAGCTGTCAGTTGTCTTGCATTTTACAGTGTGTCTTACATTCCACTAATTATCATTGAATGGGTTCAATGCTCATTTAGGGAACCATTGCTTAGAGCAAAGTGATGTCGTGCATGCTCCCCCGTCTAACTGTGAAACTGGTGCTTTTGTTTCCTGTGTGCCTCAAGTTTGCCTTTCTAGGAGCCTGAAGGCAGTAGCTGCCATTTTGTTCTCAGTTGTTGAGATGCAGCCTGTGATGGTTCTTGCTTGTTCAGTTGTTTTCCCTTAACCTGAAATACTGATATATAGATACTCGGTCATAAGCCGATTCATTTATAAGCCGACTCCCCCAAGATGGATAAGTAAAAATGGAAATTTTTTATGACCCATTCATAAGCTGACCCTATAATTCAGGGGTTGGCAAACTTTGGCTCCTGGGCCATCAGGATAAGCCGCTGGCAGGCCGAGATGGTTTTTTTACCTCGAGCATCCACCGGCACAGAGGTAAACCTAAGTAAACAAAGTGTCCCGGCCCACCAACTGCTTACCTTGATGGGCCAGGACAGCAATTGGTGGGGAAATTTTTGGGGTGGGGGAGAAGCTGGGGGTCAGGGGAGTAACCCCTGTGACCACCCCCACGTGACCCCACCCCTAGCCTGGAACCCCTACACTCTCCCCATTCCATCCCTTCTCACCTTAGCTGGGGCGGGCCAGGGTAGGATGTCTCTGGCCTGGCCAGAACTGCTCCGGCAGTCTGGGCGGTGCGGCCACAGCATGCTGCAACGGCCCGGGAGTCATGCTCCGGCGGGTGGGCTAAGCAGCGTGGCCGCAGTGTGCTCCAGCAAGCAGGGCTGGGTGGTGCGGCCGCAGCATACCGGCCCTGGAGCTGCAGCTGCTTCTGAGACTGGGGGGAGAGCAGCGTGGCCAGAAGTGGAGAGACTCTGGCCCCACCTCTTCCCTTCTGGCTCTGCTGACTGTGCTGCCTCTCCTTGCTCCCTGTGTTGGGGGGAGGGGCTGTGTCCCACCTCTCCCCCTCTCTATACCCGTTCATACGCTGACCCCCTTCTCCGATGCTTCCCTTTTTTACTAAGAAAATGTAACTTATGAACAAGTATATATGGTAAATCAGTGACCTAAATATTGTTTGTGTGTGTGTGTGTGTGTGTGTGTGTAAGACAGGATTCTTTTTTCTTTGTATCTTAGTAGCTCCTAATGGCTTGAGAAAGGGCCCCTCTGAGTTGTAACATGGTCCCTGCCATGAAAATCCTACAATCTAATGTGATGAGTAGAGGATGGGGAACAACAACAAGCTCAGAGCAAGTGACATAGCAGAGAAGAAGTCTCCTCATTGAAAAAAGAAGAATAGAAAAGGTAAAGTTGCCACTTATGCAAATGCGATCAGTTTCCAGTTAAATAAAGGAAAGGGAGAATTTGGATAATCTATTCTGAGAGTAGAACAGGCTTCTTATGCCACTACTACTGAAGAGTGATACAAGAAAAAAATAGTTTTCCTACCTCTGGTGGGGAAATGACACTAAAAACATGTTTTCCACAGAAACTGGGTGCGTAGTAATGAATCTGGTGAAGACCAGGGTGAGGCTGTTGTGTTGTGTCAGGCTGCTGGGTTCAGAGCGCTGAACCAGGGCTGCACAGTGCGCACACACTCAGGAGCTGCATGTGTGTTTGCTGGCTGTTGGTGTCTGGCCTGTGAGCCACAGCAGCAGAGCATTAAAGGCACCCAGGGTGACATGGCAAGAAGTGACACAACCTCTCACTGGTCTGAATAATTGCAACCCAAATGTCACACCCTCCCTGGGTATTGAAAGACACAGAAAATGTACTTCCTTCTAACACAGCCCTTGTCTAGGCAAAGGGGGAACCTAGACTTTAACTTGACCAGTTCAACACGTGTTAAGGGAACCCGGCCTTGTCTAGCCTAGACCTCCAGAGTGTGTTGGTTACAAGTGTTAGCTTGAACATGGTACCAGCATACTTTAGATCCTAGTCTACAGAAGGTCACAGTGAACAAGTAACTTTATTAGAATAAGGGAAACAGTATTATCCCTAAAACTACACTCATTCTCTTTCTCCTTCACCATAGGAGCTTCGGTTTAGAACCTTCCCTAGCCCACTCCTGCTTGGCTTCCTGCTACAGAATTAAGCAAAATATTTGCATTATAAAAATATTTAATAACAAGTAATTATCACCAAATTATAGATCTAGTGCAATAAGGCTACATGTCATTTGGTAAAGGGCCCAGGCTGCCAAAGTCCTTCCCTCTCCTTGCAAAGAGTGTTTGGCCTCTTGGGGTTCTCTTACAGGAAGCTGTAAGGCAGCGGTTTTCATTTGAGGACCCCTTTGGAAATTTGGAATGGAGGTGCGGACTCCTTTGGAAATCTGTTGTCTGGGCTAGTCTTCACTTACCGGCTGGTCCGGCGGCACGCCATCGATGTTCTGGGATCGATTTATCGCGTCTGGTTAAGACGCGATAAATCGATCCCGGATCGATCCCGGAAGTGCTCACAGTCGGCGCCGGTACTCCAGCTCGCCGATAGGAGTACGCGGCGTCGACGGGGGGAGACTTCCGGCCGCGTCTGGACCGCGGTAAGTTCGGACTAAGGTACTTCGAATTCAGCTACGTTATTAACGTAGCTGAATTTGCGTACCTTAGTCCGAAGTCCGGACTAAGTGGGGACCAGGCCTCTGTGTGTGTATGTATATGTGTATATATATATAGCTGAATTCTGTTCAGTCAGTTTTCAATCTAAGGCTACATCTACACTACGGGGGGGGGGGGGGGGTCGATTTAAGATACGCAAATTCAGCTACGCGAATAGCATAGCTGAATTCGACGTATCGCAGCAGACTTACCCCGCTGTAGGGACGGCAGCAAAATCGACCTTTGCGGCTTCCCATCGACGGCGCTTACTCCCACCTCCGCTGGTGGAGTAAGAGCGTTGATTCGGGGATCGATTTCTACCCGCCGATTCAGGCAGGTAGTGTAGACCCAGCCTAAGTCTTTTGCAGACTCCTTAAACGTAGTCTGTGGACCCCCAGGTTTCCATGGACCAGAGGTTGAGAATCACTGCTCTAAGGTATCTAATGTCATTTTTAAAAGTAGCCCTGCACATTCCAGTTCTATTCCAAGCACAGGGTATGTATCAATAATTATAATTACTAACTAGGAATTGTAAATATTGGTTCAAATATATCTTCAGGGCCAGATTTTGATACTCTTATTCAACCTGAGTAGTACCTTCCTCTGTGAGCCGTTCCATTGATTTCAACAAGGACTGCTCCTACAGTAAAGAAGCCAGATTCTGGCCCGTAACATTTTCAGGTTGTTATAGAAGAGGGAAGTTAACAAACAGCAGAAGGGAAGACACTGCACAGTTAGAGAGGGGCTGTAACTCCTCACCCTCTCTATCTTCACACAGATTGTCCATTAATCCATTGATTGTCATCGAGCATGTCCCTGTGCATGGAGATTCCCCTGAAGATGTAGTGTTTTCATTGCAGGTTGTCCTGAGCATGGACGGGCTCTTACAATTTCCCTTCCAGACTTGAATGCAAAGGAAGACAACATGGTTAATAGGAGCATCAATAATATGCAGTCTTGGTATCTGAGAGTCAGAAAACACAGTTCTATTACAGAGAACATAGTCAGTGAGGACATCAGCTTGCAAAGGGACTAAAAATAGGTTTGTGCCTTTTTTGTTGGGTTATAATATATCAAGAAGGCCTGGTATTTTTTTCTCTTTGTTGTTTTTTGTTTAAATTTGATTTGTTTTCCCTGCTTGTTTCCTCCATAAGAAATGCAGGTCTAGCCTACTTTGGTGGAGAATAGGTACGGTTATGACACTACATGTACTACAGCTATAAATCTGATTAATTGAAAAGAGAAATCAGTTTGATTCTGACTGTCTAGAATTCTGTTTTTTCTTTTATTAGCCCCCATTTAACCTAAGCACATGAGAGTAAATCTCATTAACAAATATCCAACATCTCAATCTTTAATTTAAAGGATGAGAAGCTA
Organism: Chrysemys picta bellii; assembly: GCF_011386835.1. Classification (NCBI taxonomy): domain Eukaryota; kingdom Metazoa; phylum Chordata; order Testudines; family Emydidae; genus Chrysemys; species Chrysemys picta. Next base: position 140,708,428 of record NC_088791.1, on the reverse strand, counting down.
CCTTCCTACATAGCGGAATCAGCACAGAAATCCTCCAGCAAAAACAACGAAGTCAAAATTGATAATCCTGATAGTTCTAAAGTAACAAACAAGCAGTAAAAATCCACTACGAACCCTTTCAGGGCTTATAGTTATTTTAATAGTTTAAAAACATACAAGAAAATAATATGTAACTTGAAAAATTATTCAACCATATCTGCCAGTGGCGCCACCTAAGAATGTGATGAGTGCTTAGGGATTTTCTGTGTTCATATCTGACCAATGAATTATGTGCACAGGGTCTCCACAGTCCCACCAGCCCCAATTAGTGTCCATCCAGTGAGGCCTGTAATTACTTGAAAGTGACCCTGATGCTGCCTGCTGTTAGTAGATCACACTTGGACTCCAGGTTATGGCTCAAACCACCTGCAAACTTCCAATGCGTGTGACCCAGGTGTAATTGGAGAGTGGGGCCACTTAGACTAGAGGGTCAACCCATAATGCTTATTTAAATCTCAAAACGATGTAAAAAGCAGGACAACTCTTTCCCCCCTTTTGTCTGTCACCTATAAAGACCTAGTTAGTGGGGATGTAGAGTTAAGCTAAAAGGAGCTCTTAGGCCAAAGAATATAATAGTCATGCTATCAGAGCATTCACAATATTGAAGACTAGTGTTGAGAGAGAGAAAGGGGTTAGTTTTTAACCTCATTCCCCACTATACCCCAAAGCAGAAAGAGACATACCTTTTAAGTTTCACATTCATAGAACTGCTGATTCACCAAAGCACTTAAGCATGTGCTTAACTTTAATCACACACTAATGTTTCATGGAGGTCAATGGGATTTAAGCATGTGTCTAAAATTAAGCTTTGTTGAACAAGGATGCTTTGCTGGAGCTATTCAGGTGCAGAGAATGGCTACTAGGATGATCCGAGGAATGGAAAACCTACCTTATGAGAGGAGACTCAAAGAGCTTGGCTTGTTTAGCCTAACCAAGTGAAGGCTGAGGGGAGATATGATTGTTCTCTATAAACACATTGGAGGGATAAATACCAGGGAGGGAGAGGAGAGTTCAGCGCCAATATGAAAACAAGAACAAATGGATATAAACTGGCCATCAACAAGTTTAGGCATGAAATTAGATGAAGGTTTCTAACCATCAGAGGAGTGAAGTTCTGGAACAGCCTTCCAAGGGGAGTAGTGGGGGCAAAAAACCTAACTGTCTTCAAGACTGGACCTGATAAGTTTATGGAGGGGATGGTATAATGGGACTGCCTACAATGGCATGTAGCCCACCTGTGACTGCTAGCAGCAAACATTTCCAATGGTGGGTGATGGCACACTAGATGGGGAGGGCTCTGAGTTACTACAACAAATTATTTCCCAGGTGTCTGGCTGGTGTGTCTTGCTCACATGCTCAGGGTCTAACTGACCACCATATTTGGGGTCTGGAAGGAATTTTCTCCTGGGTCAGACTGGCAGAGACCCTGGGGGTTTTCACCTTCTTCTGCAACATGGGGTCACTTGCAGGTGTAAAGTAGTGTAAATGGTGGGTTCTCTGTAACCTGAAATCTTTACGTCATGATTTGACGACTTCAGTAACTCAGCCAGAGGCTAGGGGTCTATTACAGGAGTGGGTGGGTGAGGTTCTGTGGCTTGCAATGAGCAGGACGTCAGATTAGATGATCATGATGGTCCCTTCTGGGCTTAAAGTCTATGAGTCTACACAAGCTAATGATTTGCCCAAGGAAATTAAACAAAGAAAACTACCTTATGGTTCAGTGTCACAAAGTCAAGGCTGGCAATTTCATCTTATGAATATAGAAATTCAAAAGTTAATTTTCTCATAGGTCACTGAAATCCCCCACATAGCGCATATACAGTATCTCTGATTACTAGATAGTTTGTTAACTATTCACCTTCATAAATATTCTATGTGTGAAATAACAGTAAATGTCCCTGTGGAAACATTAATATTTGAATTTTCTGATTTATGTGTTTAACTTGTCACCCATAATATTACATTAATGTCAATTATTTTTTACATGTAATATCCTCTTGGTGAGGTTTAAACATGCATATAGCTGAATGAATGAAGCAAAAGTTGTCATCTGGAAAGTGGCACTCACAGAAAGTGATTAGAACAGCCAGCAAAACCAGTGTGATAAGCCCCAGGACTAGCGCAACATAGAACCAGATTGAACACTGGGAGCCAGGACCTGCAAAAAAGAAAAACAAAAGAGTTGCTTTGGAGGAAATTGCAATTTAAGCCCTCACATGGGTAGCATGTTCATTGCCACATTGGCTTCAGATATCGGTCAGTTTCTAACCAGGTGCTGAGATAGAATTATTTTTAGACTGTCAATTTCTAAGTGAAAGGAAACATCTTTACTTGTTAGCATTTTACACCCACTTTGCACAGGTGTAAATGGACCACAAAGGGCAAGATAGGGAAGAATCAGACTCTGGGACAAGGACCTTGGAGTGAATGTTTCCCAGGATGACTGGGACCCCAAGGAACTCAATTGCTTCCTATAACAGGATCATAGCATTGGTAGCGGAAGGGAATGCTGTAAATGTCACAGATCATAAAATACTACATGAAAATTCATTCAGCCCATATGATGAGGACCATCCACACATAGCTTTCTTCCATGTAGTGGGAAGGGGAAGGGATCAGTTGTTTCTGTGGCACTGGGGTTCCACTGTGATTTTTGGCAAGTTGGATGCAGGGCTGTTCGCACGCCAGTGCCAAACAGATTACTTGAAAAAGGTAACAGCCCCAGGTTGAACCACCCTTCCTGTTGCCCCCTCTGGAGTGAATCGCTGCCCTTTTAGGCAAGTCCTAGTAATGAAGTACCAATGGAACCACACATCCAGAGAACTAGGGAATGGTATACAGGAGAGGACAAGGACCTTAATACCCTGAACCTATGCCACAGACAGAGATCCTGAGATATGCATCGAGTAGTGGGCTCTGGGGGAATGAATTCTCTTCTTTTTCCCCTGGGGGGTAAACTTGCCATCCCACCAATAGGACACCTTAGGAAAATCTCCATGAAGAGTTGCTGTGGAGTTTTCCTCCCCTAATGTCTAACCCTCGTTTCTTCAGAGGATGTGCTGTGGGGTCACTGTCATTTGGACTGAAAACTGGTTCATATGACTATATAGAAAGGATAATGGTCCCACACTAAAGTCTTTGTTAAAGTGCAGCTAAGGTTGAAGGTTCATATCAGAGTATTGAGAGTCCTGCATTTAGGATGGAAGAATCCCATGCACTGCTACAGACTAGGGACCAAGTGGCTAGGCAGCAGTTCTGCAGAAAAGGACCTAGAGGTTACAGTGGACGAGAAGCTGGATATGAGTCAACAGTGTGCCCTTGTTGCCAAGAAGGCTAACAGCGTTTTGGGCTGTATACGTAGGAGCATTGCCAGCAGATCAAGGGATGTGATCATTCCCCTCTATTTGGCATTGGTGAGGCCTCCTCTGGAGTATTGTGTCCAGTTTTGGGCCCCACACTACAAGAAGGATGTGGAAAAATTGGAAAGAGTGCAGCAGAGGGCAACAAAAATGATTAGGAGATTGGAGCACATGATTTATGAGGAGAGGTTGAGGGAACTGGGATTATTTAGTCTGCAGAAGAGAAGAGTGAGGGGGGATTTGATAACTGCTTTCAATTACCTGAAAGGGGGTTCCAAAGAGGATGGATCTAGACTGTTCTCAGTGGTACCAGATGACAGAACAAGGAATTCTGGTCTCAAGTTGCAGTGGGGGCAGGAGTGCAGCCAGCTTTTTTGCCGCCCTAAGCGGCGGAAGGTCCCACCCCCGAAATGCCGCCCCCGACAGAGGTGGCAGAAGGTCCTGCCCCCAAAATACCTCCGACGACCGGGGCGGCCAAAGATCCGGCTGCCACGGTCGCCGCCCCCCATAGGTTAGCACCCTAGGTGACCACCTAGGTCGCCTAATGGGTTGCGCCGGCCCTGAGTGGGGGAGGTTTAGGTTGGATATTAGGAAAAACTTTTTCACTAGGAGGGTGGTGAAGCACTGAAATAGGTTACCTAAGGAGGTGGTGGAATCCCCTTCCTTAGAGGTTTTTAAGGTCAGGCTTGACAAAGCCCTGGCTAGGATGATTTAGTTGGGGATTGGTCCTGCTTTGAACAGGGGGTTGGACTAGATGACCTCCTGAGGCCCCTTCCAACCCTGATATTCTATGATTCCATGATTCTAAAGGGGGCACTCACCTCTTGAGCACCTCTGAGCAGCTTGGTGTGGTACCACAGCCCTTTCCTCACCCCTGGTGCTCCCTGCAGCCTGCAGGACAACCTTGATGGGTTTTCAGTGGTTTGGCCTTCTGGCCAAGTCACAAAATTGAAATGAACCCCTTGTGGGGTATTAAAGATTCCAGTAAACAAACAGGCTATTTGCCCTCACTAGGATCTTCAACCTGGCTCTGGGCCCTTTACATCATTCAGGCTCGCAACTGAGCCCTGCCCCCTTCTTGGGGCTTACACTACTTTATCTGTGGCTGGTGGAGGAACCCAGGCCACCCACTGCTCTGGTTTCCAGCCCAGGGATCCTACACACAGCAGCCATGTATCGCTCCCCTCAGTCCTTCATTGCTGTTTTCTTGGGCCTCTTCCCACCTTGCCCCTTTATCTCCAGCCCTATCTCAGGTCCAGCATCCCCAGGTCCTTCTCCCTCTCTGATCCCAGCTATGCAAATTCAGCCCAGCATGAATGCTGTCTGATTGCTGGGCTACTTCAGCCAGGTACAAACCCACTTCTTCCCTCCTCCTCTCCCAGCCAGGAGCTAAACTGCTAAAGCCAGGCAGCCCTTTTTATTTGGGCCAGCATGGCCCCTGATTGGGTATTATTAGCCCCTTTGGCCTTGGAGGACCAGGTCTCTGTGGTTTCCAAAATGGCTGCTCCAGAGAGTCCTCTTTAGGCAAGTTTGTAGAAGTCACCTTCAGTACTGTTCTTCTCCCAGCTTGCTACTTCTTGGGGTGGGGGTAGTAGGACTGTGGGGGACACAATGACCGAATACACCCTGTCACAATATGTCCACCTTACAAGAGTGTTCTAGTTATAACACAAACCCAAAGATTAGAAACCCAGGAAATTCAGGGTTGAGGTTGTATTCCCACAACAAGCCACAGAGTCACACTCAGATAACCACCAGGCCTCTAGCCCTGCCTCCTTAGAGTGTCACAATGTAGTATTCTCATAATGTTCACTTTGTAGTTCAGTTTAAAGTATTCTGTGAGCCATCTGACCTGCACTCAGTGCTGTTCAGGACTAGGAGGTGGGGTAAAGATGGCTTACAATACAAATAGTAGGTGAAACTCTGCGTATAAAATGGTCTCACCAGGGTAACTGTGGCCACTCAGGTACTGGGAGTGTCACTGCAATGGAGCAAATGAGTTGTGATTTTGATAAGATTGCATAATAAACAAGGTGCTTAGATGCCTAGAGTCAGAACGGCAGTAAACCAAACCCCAGTCCAATACATTATATTGATTAATTTTTGAATGTTCTCATTAAAAATCTGTTTTATTTTAAGGCACTTCCCTCCTCCCATTTTTCAGAAACAGAGCACAAAAGAATTTCAGAAAATCAGAAAATGCCAGTTTAAACTACTTTTGAAACTGCGTTCACCACAGAGCTGTTGCAGGGCTCATTAAGCCAGTGAATAGACATGACACCATTTAAAATGTTGAAATAATTTCTATACATGATTTATAATTTAGAGATTCTCAGCAATATTGTTTAACAGTTTTCTAACATAATAAAGAATAAATCTCTAATAACTAAAAATGCCACCCCAACAAATACCCACAATACCAGAAGGGGAAGTCTCTGATCTGCTGGTCCTTTCAGATTTACGATGCACACGCAGTTCAGCATATGTGATTCCTGTAAAGAGCAAGGAAATGCTGACAATGTTGGATATGTGAACCATTAAACAGAGACATCATTACAAGAATCAGTCTATCTGCAAAGTGCACATGTTCCCTACAGTGCTGGCTCGGCTTCATTACTGCTAAAAACAATGGCTAGATTATACCTGAGACTACACGTCTATGCAGAGGAGTAATGGGGGAGTAAGAATCTGCCTTACACCCCTGCATGAACTACCTGAATCTTGGAACAGTTGGATAAGCAGTGTGTGTGTGCAGGAGGGGAGGGAGAATGGGTGAATCCTTGGCTGTGCCCACAACAAACTGGCTGACACAGTTGAGTCAACTCAGGAGGAGTCACAAATTGTGCTGGTATACGCCAGCATAAAATTACCACCCCCTTGGAGTAAGGGGGAAGCAGAGAGGGAATTGTGCCTCAGAGAAGTGTCTGTGAGACATCACAGCTCCCCGGGCTACTCCTGGTAGTTTATGCACCAACCTTTGTGCAGGGCTATGTCACTAGTGGGTATTAGACACTGAATATTACACTAATCCAATGTCAGGGACTAGATAGATTAAGTAGAGGCGGTCAAACATTGATTGTCAAAACATTTTTCAGTGAGAAATGGGTTTCTGAAATTTCAGTTTTTGTCAAAAGATTTCAAGTGTCCATTTAAAAAATGAACCTCACAAAACTAAATATTTTTCTTTTTTTGCCACCAAACACCTCCTCCCCTCCCCTACCAAAATTGCAAAACATTTTGACAAAAAAGTTTTGTCTTCTTTGAAATCTTTTGTGGAAACAAAATACATTTTTTCAACTAGGTCTAATATTAGGTTCTGTCCAGGAAAATTCAATACCAAAAAAACCCACACATGATTAGCCCATGCTATCATAAATAATGAGTTTAAATTTGATACTTCTTTAATCTAAAGCATTTGCTTCCAATCCATGTAGACTGAGAGATATCAAATCTTATCATGGGGTGATCTCGGTACCTTTTTGCTTTGCTCCTTGTCCCAGCTCCCCGTCCTCTCCCTACACTCCAATTCAGAGCTGAATTTGGTGGCAACTATCTTGAAAAGAACCAATAAATATGTACACTTACAACTTGAAACTGTAACTATAAAATGTTATGGAGCGTCAAATCCTAACTGTAGAGTCGCCTGAGATATTAGCTGCTGAAACTTAAGCAGGAGATTAAAATGGTAGCCAAAATAACTCAACTTTAAAGCATGCATGTACCTCAGTTATTAATCATTATTTCAACATTTTGCTGGGTCACCAGATGTTACCTTGGTAAAACATCTTACTAGTTTTACAGAAGATAACATTTGCATCGTTACCCCACTCAGGAAAGGGTGAGATATAAGATGAGGCTTGTGTTGCTGCTGTCATGGGTAGTTTATGGTTTTTATAAGAATACTGTGAATTTAAAGTGTGGTTCCACTTCTGAATAAAAAATGCTGGTTGATGACAAAATAAATTCTTCTTGTTTTTTTGCAGAGCCAACACAACTCAGAGGGAGGTTCCTGCTGTTTATTCCTTTCTGTGTAACATCAAGAGAATAGTTATCTAATTCCAATTAATTACACATGTGAAAACCGTTGATTATAATGTGAGTGCACAAGTGTTGCTGAGGGCAGAATTTGATCAGCAGAACTGGTAATGGTGCATGAAAAGGAAAGGTAATGATGCACGACCTTCAGATAAGCAGTCTAGCAGTTAGAAAAAACATCCAAGCACATTTGATCTGTAGAGTGTTTAATCTGAACTATTCAGACTTTTTACAAAGGTAAATATCACAAGAAAAATATTGGGAAAATGGTTAATAAATGAGGCACATCTACGCTATTAGGTCCCCTGTGTTGTGACTCAGTGGGTGTACAGACATTTTGCTGTTTGTTTTATTCTTTCTTAACTGATTAGTCCAATAAAATGTAGAAAATATGCACATTTATATTTATTATAAATAACTGTAGTTAATTTTTTTCCTTAAAAAAAAAAGTGCAGTTAAGGATGTTTTTCAAATGCTATTGGTCCCAGAAGAATTATACAGATATAATTATTGTACAGAAGAGATTACTCTGATAGTGTTTGCAGGAAGACATTGTTCAAATATATATTTTACTTAAAATCTGAATATTGTTTTATGGTAAAGAAATAATGGAGGCTTGTAAATTTTAAAATTCAGTTGCTGTATAAATAGGAAAACTCATTTAACCATATTGACTTAGAAAAGCTGTAAATATATAAAAAAAATTCCCTCCATCCCCAAATAAATACACATTACTTTTTTTAAATATTAAACACAACTTATCTGGCTGTATGAAAAAAAGTGACTCTGTATCATGGAAACAGAATTTTTCCCAAATAAGTTCATTGCCTGTATTTAAAGAAATCTACATAAAAGAACATTGAAGTTAGAATGCGAAGCCCTCAGAAATCAGCAGATGGCGAAGTCCAGGTTACCTCTGTAACCTGAATTCTACCAGCTACAAACATATCCTTATGTGGCATATAAAAGAGCCCTATCTCACTAGATACAGATCTTCACAGATCATATGCCACATATTAAAAGTGAAATTCCACTCAACTATGTTATACATGCATATGCAAATCCAATGGAGTACTGAGATATTTTTTTCTATTAAATGGAAATTTCTAGTCAGTGTATATACAGAAACATGTGGAGTGTCAATGCAACTTTGGCAGATCCTTAGTTTTGTAGATTCATAGATTTTTAGACCAGAAGGTAGCATTATGATCATCTAGGCTCATCTCCTATATAACACTGGCCATATAATTTCACATATTAATTCCTGTATCAAAGCCCATATCTTGTGGTTGAGCTAGCATATTTTTAGAAAGACATCCAATCTTGATCTAGAGACTTCAAGTGATGGAAAATCCACCACAGCTCTTGGTAAATTGTTTCAATGGTTAACACCCTCACTGTTTAAAATCTGCACGTTATTTCTGGTCTCAATTTAACCAGCTTAAACTTTAAGCCATTGGATTTTGTTATGCCTTTGTCAGATACAATAAAGGGCCATCTATTGTCAGAAATCTTCTCCCCATGTACTTGTATACCAGATCAAGTCATGCTTAGCCTTTTCTTGCATAAACTAAGTAGATTGAACTTTCTAAGTGTTTCACTGTAAGGCAGGTTTTCCAGACCTCAGATTATTCTTGTAGTTCTTTCCTTAACACTTTCCAAATTTTCAACATTCTTCTTAAAATGTGGACATCAGAATTGGACACTGTATTCCAGTAATGGTCTTACCAATGCTGTAAAAAGAGATAATATTATTTCCCAACTTCTACTCAACATTCCCCTGCTTACACATCCAAGAATAGTATTGGTCCTCTTAGCCACAGCATCTCACTGGGTGCTCATGTTCAGCTGGTTATCTACCATTACCCGTATAAGTCTTTCTCAGAATCACTGCTTTCCATAAATTTGTTAGTCTCTAAGGTGCCACAAGTACTCCTCGTTCTTTTTGCTGATACAGACTAACACGGCTGCTACTCTGAAACCTGTCATCCTGAAGGGGGAACTACATTATTTGTTCCTAAATGTATGACTTTGTATTTGAATGTATTAAACACATGAGCCCAGATAAAGTTATTTAGGTGCCTAATTCCCACAGATTTCAATGGGAATTAGAAACACCTAAATATCTTTTAGGCTATTGGACACATTGTTCGAATGCATTCAGCTTATCAAGTCATCCAGATTAGTTTTTAATTATGCGGACAGTTATTATTCACCACTCCACAAATGTGTGTCACTTGCAACCTTTACCAGGGATGATTTTATATTTTCTCCCAGATCATTGACAAATATATTGAATAGCATTGTGCCAAGAACAGATCTTTGGGGCACCTCACTAGAACCCTCCCCCACTTTGGATTATCATAGAGCAAAAAACACCGTGCATGTAAAATACATTTTTTAAAACCCTCATAACTTGGCCAAACCAAAACCAATTTTCATTAAACAACTATATCCCTTCCAAATTGCAGGTTTCCTCCATCTTCTAATGAGTCACAAGAGGTGTTAAAAAAAATTGTTCGCAGAAAATCTCCATTTTCTTCCACCTTTTTTTGCACTTAAAAATGGCTCACCTCTGTTCTTTTCTGTTCTGTTCTTTTCTTTTTTCTTTTCTTTTTCTCAAACTTTCAAAAAAAATTCCTTCTTGACTGAGAGCTTGTGTACCAAATGTCAGCCAAAATATTAAAACTTTAGGGTAGGGATAATTGAACTTAGTAGCACACATTCTGATTCAAATATTAGCATATACTAAATGGATTCAGAATTGGCTAACAGAAAGATCTCTAAAAGTAGTTGTAAATGGGGAATGACCATCAAATGGAAGTGTTCTGCAAGATTGCTACTTGGCCTGACACTATTCAATATTTTTATCAATGACTTAAAAGTAAAATTGAGGGAACGGTAAATAATGATGAAGCAGTCATTCAGAGAGATCTGGATTGCTTGGTAAAATAGACCCATGCAAATAAAATGTGTTTTAGTACACTCAAATGCAAGTTCATAAATCTAGGAACAAAGAATATAGGCCATACCCACACAGCAATTCTGAAAAAGATTTAGGGGTCAGTAGACAAGCAACTCAACATGAGCTCCCAGGGCAATGCAGTGGGGGAAAGGACTAATACTATCCTTGCATGTATAAACTGGGGAGTATTGGGTAGGAATAAAGAGGTGACTTTACCTCTGAGTACAGGATTGGGAAGATCACCACTGGAATACTGTATCTAGTTCTGGTGTCCACATTATAAAAAGGGTATTGAAAAATTGTAGAGGATGCAGAGAAGAGCCACAAAAATGATTCAAGGGCTGGAGAAAATGCCTTACAATTAGAAACTTAAAGAGCTCTATCTATTCTTCTTCTCACAAAGACGACTGAGAGGTGACTTGATTACAATGTATAAGAACCTTTATAGGAAGAAAATATTAAAGGGCTCTTTAATTTAGCAAAGAAAGGCATAATAGGAACCAATGGCTGGAAGCTGAAGCCAGAAAAAGTTAAATTAGAAATAAGGCCCAATTTTTTGTAACAGTGAGGGCAATTAATCACTAGAACAAACTACTAATGGAAGTGGTGGATTCTCCATCTTTTTCTTCATATCAAAACTGGATGCCTTTTGGTAGACAAGGAGTTATTCAGCGCCATAGAGGAGTAACTGGTTGAAATTCTATGGCTTATGTTATATAGGAAGTCAGACTAATAATAATAACCTAGCCCTGTAACATATATTATCGCTATTCTAATTGTACATGCAATTACGATAAATAAATGAAATGAAATTTAAATGATGAGAAATAGTTTTTGTAAATATATATCAAAATATTTTTCCTACCGTTCAGTTACATTAAATCAGAGCTCAACAATCAAGAATCAAACTAGATAGTAAATATATTATTTATTCTAATAATACAGACTGTAAAATTATTACGTCGTTGGTTGCTAATTTAATTAATTAATAGCTATTGTATCCTGAAAACATTATGAAATAGCCAACTTACTCTGAACACTATGTATTTCATATTTACTTCTAATCATTGTAACATATGTTAGTGGCAGTCCATAATTTTCACAAAATGTACTGAAGAATGAATTCATCAATTGTTTTCAAGTGCTGGGAATATTATTCACAAAGAAATATTATCAATGTCAGCTCTTTTCCCCTAATATCCACTTAAACTTTTGTCTTTTATGATAAGTGTATGATATGTTAACAGATTTGATAGTTTGGTTATGGGAAAGTCATTATTTAAAAACCAAATATAAAAGAACTGTGGTCAAATGGGGTCCATTTGATGCCTTCCCTGCAGCAGCAGTGGCTGAACTTTCAACTGTCTTTTGTGATTTTGGGGGGATTATATGCAACGATTTTGCCAGAATTAGCACATTGCAGACATGGTCAAATGCAATAATTGGCCTTTCAGGCTAGCTAATTCTTCAGCTCATGGCTTACTTAAGCCATGGTAACCCTGTGATCAGACTACGACATTTAAAAAATAAACTATTGTTCTGCTAATTTATAATTTAGCAAAAAGTGTATTTTATTCTGTTATTAGAAACTCTGGGCCAGATCCCCAGCAGGGGTAAATGAGCATAACAATGCTGATTTCAATAAAGCTTTGCTGATTGATATCTTCTAAGGATCAGGTACACTGTGTGTGCAATTTTGTCCCCACTGACAAAATGTCATGACAATTATTTAAAATGGCATTTTTTAAAGAAAAGACAACATGCAAATATGAATCTGATATTTTTAAGAATATTTTACCTGGATTCGAAGTCGGAGGAGCAATACATGCTCTTTCCCTGGGTAAAATCTTTACATCTGTGTATGTGACCTGGTTTGCCATTGGTGATAAAAGTCTGTCTGAGTGTTGGAAACAGTTGCTTAACAGAGTGGGTTATATCCTGCATTAATCTCACCTGCCTCCACAGACACATACACACACACACACAGCATGATGGGTCTAGGGAAGGTTAAAAAAAAAAGTTATTTCTGTTAAATGTGGCTTCACAGCTTCCTCTCATTAGGCACTTTTCAGCCATCATTCTGCCTCTTGCAATGTGAGATCTTGCCTTTAGGATAAAACATAAATGACTAAAAGTAGAAAAGGTTTGGGGGTTTTTTGGTCTTGGGAAAACACTTTTTTTTGGCACGATGTAATAAATTGTCTAAGGACTTATCTACACAAGAAAGGACTTGTCTACGCACAAAGTAGTACTACTTTAATTATATTTGTCTGTATTTGTGCAAGTTTCTTCATGAGGTTGATAGATTTCCATTCCATATGGCTAAATGCAGTGTCTTGCATGGTGTCAAGTATCAGAGGGGTAGCCATGTTAGTCTGAATCTGTAAAAAGCAACAGAGGGTCCTGTGGCACCTTTAAGACACAGAAGTATACTTACGACTAACAGAAGTCTTAAGACTAACAGAAGTATACTTCTGTTAGTCTTAAAGGTGCCACAGGACTCTCTGTTGCTTTTTACAGATACCCCTCTGATACTTTACTTATATTGATATAGTTAAAACTGTACAACGCCCCAAGGATGGATGCAGTTATATAGGCATAAAGGTGTTCTATATTGGTATAGATATTCCCATTCAGGAAAGTGAATAAACTATACCAGTATAATGCACTTTTAAACTGGGGGGGGAGGGGACTGCTAGCAGAAGGCATAGGGAGGAACCCCAACTTGCTCTGGCCCAGGCCCCCACAAAAGCTTAATCTGCCTCTGCTTGTATCTGTTCCTACTCAATGTAAATGATCCCAAATAAACAATTAAACTGAACTAAGGCTTGGTCTACACTCACCCCCCCCAAATCGAACTAAGGTATGCAACTTCAGCTACGTGAATAACGTAGCTGAAGTTCAAAGTACCTTAGTTCGATCTTACCTCAGTCCACACACGGCAGGCAGGCTCCCCCGTCGACTCCGCGGTACTCCTCTCGCCTAGCTGGAGTACCGCAGTCGACGGCGAGCACTTCCGCGTTCGACTTATCGCGTCCAGACAAGACGCGATAAGTCGAACCCAGAAGTTCGATTGCCAGCCGCCGAACTAGCGGCTGGGTATAGACGTACCCTAAGAGTGTCCACACAATATTTTGCATTAGTTTAATTAAATTAGTTTAAAATCAAATCTTTCTTTAAACCAGCACAGTTCTGCACATCAACAAGTCCTAAGATTCTGTAGAATTTCAACCTTTTGTGTTACAGAAACCACAGTATTGTATGATGAAATACTGGGAAATAATCTGGAACTATATTATCGTAGAATCATAGACTTTAAGGTCAGAAGGGACCATTATGATCATCTAGTCTGACCTCCTGCACAATGCAGGCTACAGAATCTCACCCACCCACTCCTGTATCAAACCTGTGTCTGAACCATTGAAATCCTCAAATCATGGTTTAAAGACTTCAAGGTGCAGAGAATCTTCCAGCAAGTGACCCATGCCCCACGCTGCAGAGGAAGGCAAAAAAACCTGAGGGTTTCTGCCAATCTGCCCTGGAGGAAAATTCCTTCCTGACCCCAAATATGGCGATCAGCTAAACCCTGAGCATGTAGGCAAGACTCACCAGCGAGACACACAGGAAAAAATTCTCTGTAGTAACTCAGATCCCATCCCATCTAACATCCCATCACAAGCCATAGGGCATATTTACCGCTAATAGTCAAAGACCAATTAACTGCCAAAATTAGGCTATCCCATTATACCATCCCCTCCATAAACTTATCAAGCTTAGTCTTGAAGCCAGATATGTCTTTTGCCCCCACTACTCCCCTTGGAAGGCTGTTCCAGAACTCCACTCCTCTGATGGTTAGAAACCTTCATGTAATTACAAGTCTAAACTTCCTGATGGCCAGTTTATATCCATTTGTTCTTGTGTCCACATTGGTACTGAGCTTAAATAATTCCTCTCCCTCCCTGGTATTTATTCCTCTGATATATTTGTAAAGAGCAATCATATCTCCCGTTAGCCTTCTTTTGGTTAGGCTAAACAAGCCAAGCTCTTTGAGTCTCCTTGGACAGGTTTTCCATTCCTCGGATCATCCTAGTAGCCCTTCTCTGCACCTGTTCCAGTTTGAATGCATCCTTCTTCAACATGAGAGACCAGAACTGCACACAGTATTCCAGATGAGGTCTCACCAGTGCCTTGTATAACAATGCTAACGCCTCCTTAACTCTACTGGAAATACCTTGACTGATGCATCCCAAGACCGCATTAGCTTTTTTAACTACCATATCACATTGCCGGCTCATAGTCATCCTGTGATCAACCAATACTCCGAGGTCCTTCTCCTCTGTTACTTCCAACTGCTTATAACAATAATTCTTGTTATTAATCCCTAAATGCACGACCTTGCACTTTTCACTATTACATTTCATCCTATTACTATTATTCCAGTTTACAAGGTCATCCAGATCTTCCTGTATGATATCCTAGTCCTTCTCTGTATTGGCAATACCTCCCAGCTTTGTGTCATCTGCAAATTTTATTAGCACATTCCTACTTTTTGTGCCAAGGTCAGTAATAAAAAGATTAAATAAGATTGGTCCCAAAACTGATCCCTGAGGAACTCCACTAATAACCTCCCTCCAGCCTGACAGTTCACCTTTCAGTACGACTCGTTGTAGTCTCCCCTTTAACCACCTTTGAATTTTCCACCTTATCCACCTTTGAATTTTCATATTGATCCCCATCTTTTCCAATTTAGCTAATAATTTTCCATGTGGAACCATATCAAATGCCTTACTGAAATCGAGGTAAATTAGATTCACTGCATTTCCTTTGTCTAAAAAATCTGTTACCTTCTCAAAGAAGGAGATCAGGTTGTTTTGGCACGATCTACCTTTTGTAAAACCATGTTGTAATTTGTCCCAATTACCATTGACCTCAATGTCCTTAACTACTTTCTCCCTCAAAATTTTTTCCAAGACTTTGCATACTACAGATGTCAAACTAACAGGCCTATAGTTTCCCGGATCACTTTTCTTTCCCTTTCTTAAAGATAGGAACTATGTTAGCAATTCTCCAGTCATACGGTACAACACTGGAGTTTACAGATTCATTAAAAATTCTTGCTAATGGGCTTGCAATTTCATGTGCCAGTTCCTTTAATATTCTTGGATGAAGATTATCTGGGCCCCCCGATTTAGTCCCATTAAGCTGTTCGAGTTTGGCTTCTACCTCGGATGTGGTAATATCTACCTCCATATCCTCATTCCCATTTGTCATCCTACCATTAACCATAAACTCCTCATTAGCCTCATTGAAGACTGAGGCAAAGTATTTGTTTAGATATTGGGCCATGCCTAGATTATCCTTAACCTCCACTCCATCCTCAGTGTTTAGCAGTCCCACTTCTTCTTTATTTTCTTCTTATTTATATGGCTATAGAACCTTTTACTATTGGTTTTAATTCCCTTTGCAAGGTCCAACTCTACATGGCTTTTGGCCTTTCTCACTTTATCCCTACATGTTCTGACCTCAATAAGGTAGCTTTCCTTGCTGATCACTCCCATCTTCCACTCCTTGTAGGCTTTCTGCTTTTTCTTAATCACCTCTCTGAGATGCTTGCTCATCCAGCTTGGTCTACAACTAAGAGTAATGTGGATGGAGTTTAAGAATAAAATTCTCCTCTCAGATCTGCCCACCAGATGTTACGTCCAACCATATGCTGTCTCTGATGGAGTGTGCACCCCAAACCCAGCCCCTGAAGGGGTTAAAGTGGCTAGGTGGGCTGATTGACCACCTAGGCTGCACCTGGAGGAGTCAGGGAGCAATGAGGGCTAATTAAAGGATGAAGTTCACCTGGACAGGAACAGGCAGGGCTTGTATACAGGTAGCTGAAGGCAAAAGGAGGCTGCAGGCAGGAGGTCTGCAGTCACTCTGATGCTAGGGAGAAAAAGGAGCTTGGCTCAGAGGGAAGGGCATACCCCGAGATGGGTGGAGAAAGAGTCTGATAGAGGCAAGGTAGGAAGCAGTCCAAGGAAACAGAAGCAAGGCGCGGGACAGTGCAGAGCTTAGCCGCTGATTGTAGGGTTCCTGGGTTTGGAAGCCAGAGAAGAGGTCTTGTCTGGGTTCCTCTACCAGCCACTGGGGAAGTGGCACCACTGAGGGGCAGTGAATTGAAAGACTGTTTGGGACAGTTGTTACAGAGACTTTGGTACACCCCCCTCCCCCACCCTCGAAGGAGAGAACTACAGTGATCTAGCCAGAGGGCCAAGCCATGAAGAGGGAACAGTCAAGTCCTGATTGAAAGAGCAACCGAAGGAAGAGGCATCAGACTGTCAGGGCTAATCCTCAGCCATGGCCACAAGGAGGTGCTCCATTGGTGAGAAAAGTACCCTGTGACACTGTCCCTACCTGCATAAAGCAGATACCTTTTGCATACCAAATCCACTGTGGCTCTCTGTACTTTAAACTAGCACCCTGGAACCCCCATATTCACCACTGTCCTATAATTATTATATGTTTTGTACAAAGTACGCCTTGTGAGGTATCATTTTAAAAGTCTTGATCTGTTGAACATTAATATCATGTTAGATTGTATGTGCTATCATTGTTAGTGGAATTATGAAGTTTTGCTATGTGTGTCTTACTGAAATATGTTGTGAGTTTGGGAACATCCACAACCAGCCTTTCAGGTACAACAATGGAGTAGCCAGATAAGCTGATGGCCCATTACATGGAATCTACTTTCCCAGTAGTCATCCCAGAAGACTTCTCAGAGAGAGCATGTAGACAATGGAGACTGCTTGACTAATAGAGGCGGACCCGCACATCACAAGCAAAAGATCTTTCCAGCAAGCTGGAAGAAACTATAAAAGAGGGGAAGTGACATCATCACTTGACCTCTCACCCTCCCTCCCCCACAGCAATTCCTGGAGGAACATCTGAAGGACAAAGACTTTGAATTGGAGGAGAGTGGTCTCGGTCTGGAAGGCTGTTCCAGCCTGTGTACTGAAGACCTGTGACCTGTTTGTATCATCTGCCAGGGTGAGACTCTGTTTGATTCAAATCCTGTTTAGTTTATAGAACTCAGATTGAGAATTTACTTTTCTTAGGTAACCCACTTTGATCTCTACACTTACTACTTATAATCACTTAAAATCTATCTTTCTGTAGTTAAATCTGTTTTATATTTTACCTAAAACAGTGTGTTTTGGTTGAAGTGCTTGGGAAATCTCAGCTCAGTTTACAAAGGCTAGTGTCTGTCCCGTCCACATCAGGGGGTGGAGGACTGGGTAATGAACTTATACTGGTCAGGCTTCTCTATTGTTGGTACATGAGTGTCTGGGGAAATCATTCATATAACTCAGTGGGTGTGTCCCTGTCTGTGAATGTCTATGTAAGTGCAGCACCTGCCAGAGGACTGTAGCTTACAAACAGCATCAGAGAGTGAGAGGAATACACCAGGTTGGTGGGACTGAGAGCTCCGTGGTCCCCCAGTCCAGGTTGCACCCTGGGAAACCCGTCACACCCACCCACAGAAATTAGTCAAAGAACAACCAGAAGAATTGGGTACACAGTCTGTCACCTCCATCCCCTACAGCACAGACCCATAATAAAGAATAAACAAAGCACTTGGCTAACTGAGACCTCTTTCTACTCACTCCCCCTTGTTGCAGGGGACTTTGGGTACAATGTTTTTGTCTATTTGTTTTGTCCAAATTAACCACCGTATTTTAACCTGATGCCCCAGAAAACACAGACCTTTGTATACACAATTTTGACATTTCTAAGAAGATGTTCTTTTACAGGTTCTATACTTTAATTTAGTTTATTTCCATATAGAAAATTCTTATAGAATTTAATAGGGCTGAAACCAATATAAATCTATTGAGATTAAATAAGATTCTATAGAAATTACTCTAAAAACCTAACAAATGTAGAATGATTTCCTTTTTCTATTTTTAAATCAGTCCTATGCAATTCTGTAATAAGGATAGAATTCTCCACTAAATGCTAAAGAGTGGCTAAAAATTCTAAGGGAAGAGTCTCATTTTCTTTTACAGTCCATAGGAGTTTTCCATAAGAGTTCATGTCAAATGAAAATTTGGTTCCTTGCAGTCATGTTTGTGTTGTTCCCCCCTCCTCCCAGTGTTCATTAAACATGTTACTCAGAACTAGTAAGCCTGTCAGTTAAGATTTATATGTAATATTTCTAAATCATTTGCTGCTGCAGCAACTATGGGATAAGCAATCTTGTATGCAGAAATAGAGTTCATTCCATGGCATCAGCCATGTATTTAGTATAATAATGACATACTGCATCCCTTATCTGATTGACTTACCTGCAACTGCCTGCCATTGAAATTCTTACCACCCTTCAGAGCAGGAATTTCGGGCTGCTCGAACTGAGCAATCCCCGTGTGGGTTTTTTTTCCAGTCTGGACCAAAATGGGCCAAAAGGGATTGCTGGGAGAGGGGACTGTGATATGTTCATTTATTTACACACATAAGTAGGGTCTGAACATCCCCTTTCTAAATGAGTCAGAACCATCAAGTTATACCCGGAGCCTAGCCTATACTGTTGCTCTCATATTCCATCCACTGTTCCCTTAAAATTTTCATTACACTCACTTGCGTTCAGCTTGTCTTTAATTGATTGTAAGCTTTATTATGATCATGTTCCCTCAAGCACACCATGGAGTTATTGAAAAGTCTTGCACTCTGGACTCTGCCTGACCAGTCTGTAGTAACATAAAATACAGTATCAGTGATCCACTATGGCCATCAAGACCAAAGGGTAACAGGATTTGCACTTGTAGCACTCAGTGGTATTATATGGCAGGCAGATGAAGGCAAGTGGGCTAATTCAACAGCGTACAGAGTTGGGAAAGCCTATTCCTGTTTAGACCCTACCATTATCTCAAGGTAGTTTGTAATAGTGACCACACTCTCCATTGGGGTTCTCTGCATTGTGAGGATCACTTCAGACACATTAGTGCCCACCACAGGGTGACCTTTCAGACCTCAACAGTCCTTTGTGTGTGTTTGCAGCAAGGTTTTTTAACACTCTGGCTCTGATGCCACTTGCTGGTATTAGGACAGGTTGGTCAGCTTTTGCAAATCCATCCTATCAATTTATCAAATAACTATTGGAATAGGATATTGATCCACCTCCATTCAAAGGTTTATGGTGACTTTATCATCTTCACAAATTATTAAACTTCCACTAGTTTTTGGAAGACACACAATCACCACAGGCCATTCGCTGAACTCTGTGCATAATTTAATATGCCTGTTCTTGCACTTCTACTGATTACCTTAGCACACATTCTCATAAAACAGTGGCTTTCAACCTTTCAAGACAACTGTAGCCCTTTCGGGAGCCTGATTTGTCTTGTGTACCCCCAAGTTACACCTCACTTAAAACCTACTTGCTTACAAAATCAGACATACAAATACAGAAGTGTCACAGCATGCTATTACTGAAAAATTGCTTACTTTATCATTTTACCATATAATTATAAAATTAGCTGGAATATAAATATTGTTCTATTTGTATATTTCAGTGTACAGTATATAACAAGTCACTATGTGTATGAAATTTTAGTTTGTACTGACTTCACTAGTGCTTTTTACGTAGCCTATTGTAAAACTAGGCAAATATCTAAATAAGTTGCTGTATCCCTTGGAAGACGTCTGTGGACCCCTGGTTGAGAACCACTGCCATAAAACATAAGTAACTTGACAAAACTTTAGAAATGCAGGACTGGGATTTTCAACCACATGCAGTTTTGTGTTTACACCTTTTATTAACCATATGTCTGTGTAAAATCAGATTTATATTTTTCTCTTCTTCCTCTGAGCTTTTTGAATTTTTACAATTCTATCCTTATATGAAGAATTGTGTCATGTTTTCCCATTGACAGAGAGCAAACATGCACTTTCAGTCCGGATTGATTTTTTTCAGGTTTAAAAACAAGAATAAACACAAAATCTCTGAAAAGGAGCATGGTGTGAGTGTGACTTCTGGTGAATGCTCGCCCTGTTTCATTACCAATGAGTGAAGCTGAATGCAGATTAATTTGAACAAGTGAAATCTTCATTAAGCCCTATGCACTGCTCTGTAAATGTGGCTGAGTTGCTTCCAGCCCAACTCAACCCATTTCCTGTTCCTCTGGTGTCCCCTCAATCACAGCTCCTCCAGGGAACATGGGCTCTTTCATGATCAGTGGAACTGGAATCATACAACCCTCATCTCCATGGGGGAGGGATGTTTGATGATTGGACCAGCTGGGAAAAGAAAACCTCTGGGGTCCTGAGAATAGGTGGGAAGGGAGGATCCATGGCTAGGCTGTGGCAGGCAGGGAGAAAGGAAAGGCAAGTTGATTGTCTTTTGTGGCTCAATTGAGTTGAGGAGCACAATTGTGTGGTGAGGGATAAATTCCATAATAAATTCCTCAGTGATGGAATTGCACAAAACATAGGGCCCTGATTATAAGATCTGGTATCTCCCTTCCTATCTGAGTTAGAAACAAAAACTTTAAACATGCCATTTAAGAGCTGGGTGAGTGAGATATCAGGCCTCAGATCTATTATTCATTGTCTCATGGACTAGCCCTGTGTTTCTGAAAATGGACTTTCCTGGTCTGGGATTTCATAGGAAGTCTCAGATGCTGGAGCAGTGTATAATTCAATCCCTGATTTCTGTAGGTGTCATGTCAATGTCCAAGCACTTCAGAAATCTGACAAGAGCAACAGATCAAAGAATTTCTCCGCTGGTATTGTGGTGCCTTGTTATGGTTTCGTTATTAATTTATTTCCTCCTGTTTTAGCAAATAGTAAATATCTTTTTGTATCTGTACACGCTGCATCTTTTCACTGATGACAAGTGATTTGAGCATTCTAAATGGTGACATTTCTATTAACTGGTGAGCTTTATGACAACTTGGGCTTGTCTAGATGAACACTTACTATGCAGCAAGCTGGGGTGTACATTTACCTCACATCAGCGTGCCATGCACTAACAGTTCCCTAGTGTAGGAGAGAGAGAGCCTGGAGCACTGGGCCAGGTGCAATACCTGAGGCCTGAACCAGAGGCCCTGAAGTAAAGTTAGGCCATGTATTAAAATAGATGTTTACAAATTCACTGTCCAATACATGACCTTGACAAAAGTATTGCTAACATTGCTAAAACACAGGCACTCCTAAGAAGCAACAGACAGTGGGTATGTGTGAGAACTCACTCCAAAAGCTTAGCCCAGGGGCATCCTGACTTAACACCAGATAAGAGGATGTTTTGCCCAAGACACCTGGAGCATGATACAAGGGGAGGTAACAAGCAGAGATCATAAATCACATGAGGTGGTATGTAAGTTGTTTGTCTCAGTCTATAAATGTCAGGATATCTTGCCCTAACACTTCGCATAGCCTAGGGAACAGCAGAATTTCCTGCTGCTGACTGAGCCATTCTTTGCCTTTTGGCACTCATGTGTTAGTGTATCTGGAAATCCTATGGGACGCTAGGACTGTGCCTTGAGGGCAATAAACCTGTTGAGTGCCTTTGTCACCAACCCATGCTGGTGGTCCTTTTTTATGAATAATACCGAGGTCTGCTGAATTAGCAAGCGGCCTTCTATGCTTGTGTTAATAACCTTGGCATTCCAGGAATAGAAACACTAAGCAGCTATAACAGCTCAAAGCAGCCCCTGGACATGTTACCACAGCAACAACATTCCAGTCTTCAGCACTTAATAGCACCTAGTGCATGTTAATCTATTCCCATTTCAAAGCACACTAGGGAATTTTTAGCGCATGGCAGCAGGATCCGAATGGACATTTACTGTGTGGCAGGCTAGTGTGAGGTAGATTTATACTCCCGCTTGACACCCACTGTGGTGTCTGTATAGACAAGTCCCTGCTCTTTGGACAGCAATTTCCTCAAGTAGTCTTAAATTTGCATTCTCAGTTTTTCTGAAATATGTTATGTTCTGAAATTAACTTATATCTACAAAAGGGGGGGGCTTTTAAATAAGAAAGAAATTGTAATGAGAACAACAAGAAGTAAATTAATATAATTCATTAGACTGAAATTTATTTTTAGAGCATCTCTTACATCTTTTGTGTTATAAATCACTTTAGAGTTCATTGCTGTGCATACTGGTAATTCAGTGACTGAGTAGGCAAATGTATTTAGCTGTTACACACTTGGCAGTTCAGTCAATCACACAAAGAGCTCAGAACTTTACTGTGCTCAGTATCTTCCATGTGCAGAAGAGACAGGAGAGCTGCAAGGGAGCCAGTTGCAGGCATCAGAGGTTAACAAGGGACCAGTTCAGCACCCAGTGTAGTTTAGAACAGCTTAAGGACTGCTTTAAACTACATCCCTGCTGAAATGGCCTCCAAATGGGTGTCTAGCAGCTGGAGATTGTCAGAGTGCACTGCCCTCCAGCCAGGCTCCCTGCCACATCCTGCTTGCCCATGATATGCTACATGGGGATTCCCTCAACAATGGGGAAAACCTCCAGCTGACTGTTTTATCCAACTATATGGCCCATTTGCTCAGGAGTTAACCCAGGGACTCAAGCACTGAACTACCTATTGAGGGATTGTGATGGGTTATACAAACCCCACACTGAGCCCAAAGGGGCTAAAAGACAATACTGGGTCCAAGGAGCCCATGAGAGCTTGCTTTGCCTGTGGGCAACAAGGCCATTTCCAGGGAGACTGCCTGTTCATGGATTATAATTATGGGCAGGCCCGGATGCAGACAGCCAGGCTCGGAAGAGCGACCCAAGGAAAATGTTAGGCTCTGTACATGTGGATGACTAACCATCCAAGGACTCAGATTCTGGCTGCAGCCAGACCCTAGTCAGTGAAGATCTGGTGGGCTGGGGAGACATACAGCCTTGCCCAACAAGAGAAGTGAGATTGACCGTGCAAAACCACAACAAGATGGTGCATGCCAGATCAACAAAGACCTGGCCTATCCAGTCATCCTGGGGCTTGACTGGAGGTTTCTTGAAGAGGCTGTCCAGAATTGGGGTGGCACATCCCCAGCAGACATAGGGTCAAGACCTAAAGACCCCAGAAAATGGGAGATGACCATGGTGGCCAAGGAAGGGCACCATGAAGGGAGTGCCACAGAGGAAGTCGAGGACCCAAAGGCAGGACAATCGTTGCAGGTAAATGACCATGCACTGGAGCCAAACTGGAGTAGTAAGGGCCCACCACCACCACTCAGCTTGCTGTCTGGTGAGATTGCTGTGTTCTGTTAAGTCTATGACCCAATCTTGGGTCAGGTTTGTGAACAAATCATGCAGATGACACAGTTCTAGACCCTTGGCTCTTGAAACAGTGGTCCCATTCTGAGCTGGTTGAAGAAAGGGAATATCAGTCCATGAAGTCTCCAAGATGGGGGAAGTGAGGATGCAGCTGCTAGTCCCCAGGAAGTTCTGAAGGGTGTTGCTCCAAGTGGCCCATGCAATATTGTGCAGGGGCCACTTGGGGAGAGAAAAGACATTTGACAGAGTGACTATGTGGTTCTACTGGCTGTGTGTCCATTTGCAGGTGTGGGACTTTTGTGCATCATGCCCCAAGTGCCAGTGGACAGGTCAGAAAAAGTTCCCAAAAGCTGTCCTGGTACCACTGTCCATCATAGGGGTGCTCTTTTAAAGGATAGTTGTGGACCCAGTGGTTAGAAAAGTCTATAGTTGGGTACAAATACATCCTGGTGATCCAGGATTGTGCCACCCAATACCCCAAAGCCATCCCTCTCCACTTAGCTACAGTGGTTGTTGTCACCGGTGAGCTCCTGAAGGTGTTTTCTCAGGTGGGGATCCCTAAAGAGATGCTGCTGGATCAGGGAACCAATTTCACCTCCAAATTAATGAAGGAGCTATGGGACCTGCTAAGGGTCAAGTCATTTAAAACATTGGTATGCCACCCTCAAACCGACAGATCGGTGGAACGGTTCATCAAGACATTGAAGAACATGAAGTTTGTCACCACTGATCCCTGATAATAGGACCACCTGCTCCCACTTCTCTTGTTCGCCATCCATGAAGTGCCTCAAGCATCCACAGGCTTCTCCCAATTAAAGTTATTGTATGGGAGGCAGCCACAGGGATTTCTGGGCCTCCTCCGTGATACATGGGAAGAGCAGGACTTCAGGACAATCAGACTGTTGTGTGGTATGTTATTGAGCTGTGCCAGAAGTTGAAGACTCAGGGTGGGTTTGCAAGGAAAAAGCTACAAAGGGCGCAGCACCACTAAGAGCAGACCTATAACAAGAGGGCCCATGTATGTGAGTTCCAGCTGGGAGACCTGGTGTTGCTTCTGATGCCAATGTTGGAATCAAAGGTATTGACCCAATGGCAGGACCCCTTCTAGGTGTGAAATGAGTGGGAAAGATTGACTACAAGATCCAACAACCTGGGAGGAAGAAGCAGAACCAGCTGTATCACGTCAACCTCTTGAAGGCATGGAATGGACAGGAGGGTCTGCTCATCACCCCATTCCCCCGACGCCAAACTGAACTGCAGGTTCCTATTCCCTCGGATCCAATCTCTGTGCCAATAGGGCCTGCAGCCTGACCAAGAGCAACAAGTTTGTCAGCTGGTTGCCTCATTCCCAGAGGTATTCTCAACATTGCCTAAGCAAACACATCTGGTGTCCCCCCATATCAACACTGAACCCAGATGAAAGGTGCATGAGGGTTTGCAACCCCTTCCAAAGCTGTGGGAAACAGTATGCCAGGAGCTCTGGGCCATGTTAGACCTAGGGGTCAGAGAAGAGTCTCACAGGGAGTGGAGAAGCCCCATTATGCTCCAGCCCAAACAGGATGTGTTAACATAGTTCTGCATCAATTTCCCCAAGATGGAATGCAATTTCAAAATTTAATGCAAACCCCATGCCAAGGGTCAACGAACTACTAGAAAGATTGAGTGGCAACCAAGTATATATCTATTCTTGACTTAATGAAAGGCTATTGGCAGATGTCCTTGATGTCAGAGTCTAAAGAGAAGACCATCTTCTCTACCCCATTCAGGTTATATCCATTTAAGACCATGCCCTTCAGTCTCCATGGGGCCACTGCCACTTTTCAGTGATTGATGGATAAGGTGCTGCAACTACATTGATGATATTGTCATATACTGTGAAGGGTGGGTTGACCATATAAAGCACATTACTGTAATACTACAAGCTCTTAAGGAGGCAGGTTTGATGGTCAAGCCAACCAAGTGCTGCCTGGCCACCCAGGAAGTCACTTACCTGGGGTATACAGTAGGAGGGGGACATTTATGATCCCTGGTAGACAACGTCCGAGCCCTAGCAGATTGCCCCATCCCCTCCCCCAAGAAGCAAATTCGCTGTTTCTTGGGACTGGTGTCACACTATTGGCAATTCATCCCCATCTTTACCACCATTGCCATTCCTTTGATGGACCTGGTAAAGGATTTGGTGCCCCAAAAAATCTGTTGGACAAAAAGCTGTGATGAGGCATTAAAAGCATTAAAAGACTGTTTGAGCCAGGAACTGGTACTGT
This sequence comes from Chrysemys picta bellii, assembly GCF_011386835.1. Taxonomy (NCBI): domain Eukaryota; kingdom Metazoa; phylum Chordata; order Testudines; family Emydidae; genus Chrysemys; species Chrysemys picta. The sequence goes on along the minus strand of NC_088791.1, from coordinate 140,682,495 downwards.
TCCACCTGGACTTCATGAAATCATTTATTGTACAAACCAACGCATCAGATGTTGGGCTCGGGGCAGTGCTGTCTCAAGAATTCAGAGAAGAGTGTCCAGTCCTCTTTCTCAGTAGAAAGTTGTTCCCCCAGCAGGTAGCATACTCAGTCATCAAAAAAGAAGCCTTGTCAATAAAATGGGGTGTTAATGCCCTGCAATATTACTTATGGGGGCAGCCCTTCTGCCTTGTAACAGACCATGAACTACTCTGATGGCTGAACTCTATGAAAGACCACAACCCGTACATACCTCTCATTGGAGTCATAAACCTTTCTGGTTTCCCATCATGCAGGCCGGGAAAATAAAAATGCTGATTTCTTTTCATGAGAGGGGAGATCAGGATCTGTCCAGTGACACCACAACTCAGGGGCTGAGGGGGAGGGTGTGAGATGGGGTATACAAATCCCACACTGGGCCCTACAGGTGGCTTCACCCTCCAGACCTGCCGAGCTTGCTCTGGCTGGAGGAATTTGTACCAGTATCTCAGTATCAAAGTTAGGCCAACTGGTGTATAATTCCTTGGGTCCTCCTTTTTCCTCTTTTTGAAGACAAGTACTATGCTTGCAGTTCGCCAGTCCTCTGAAGAGCAAATTTATGGTCTTTAGGGAATGTACCTGATAGCTCCAAGCATCAGATACTTAAAAAAAGTACATGGAAGGGGAACAGTCTTACCAGTTCTTACATCCCATCTCAAGCACCTTCACACATGCACTTCAATTCACACAAGCCGAACACTACTACACTTGTCAATATACTCAGTATACAAAGCATAAGCATTTTCAGCAAACAGTAGTTCATTGTAAGTTTCTTTGCCTCGTGCTGCTGCTTCTTTCTCTGGTTAGGTGTTTCAATGGGAAAAAATATCCATAAACAGGGCCCAGATTCCATTGATCACAATAACCAAATGTCTAATTTTTCTCTGACCTGTGTTGCTCTTCCCCCTGCACCACACACAGAGGCTGTTCTACTACAGATGGGCCTGAAGTGCAGCCCCAGGAGGGGAGAAGTAGTATTAGGATCCAGCCTTTAAAGACTGGGTCTCTCTCTCTATTTCTCTCTCTTTTTCTCTCTCTCTCAGCTCATTAACCAGGAAGCAGAAAATTCAGTTGTCAGAAAAGCAGAAGAAACCTGGAGTGATAGGCTCACCAGACACTAACCACAGTTTCTGTGACAGCACGTGTTCAACTTCACATCTCTGCTCACACTCTGCTCTTCTCACACAGTGAAAGACTCGCTTTCACACCCACAGAGGATGGTGTCACTTGCAGACACTAGCATCACTTCCTTTGAGTCTTTTGCATACCAGTTGGAGCTGTTCAATATGCTAAAGCCAGAGAACTGTTAGCTGACAACTCGTGTAACTGTTGATGCTTATCAACAAAGTCACAGAAAAAAACTCTGCTAGATATTAACCTCTATAGCCCATCCCTGAAGCACTAAAGATTGAAGTGTTTTGCCACTTGGGCATAGGCCTGAGAAAATGCAACATCTGCTCTGGAAACGTCCACCTGTATTTAGTTGTTTCATAGTTATAGCATATTTTTCTACAGCTTTACACTCTTCTGAAGCCACATGAGCACTGTCCCTTTGTCCCACAGCTGCAGAAGATTTTAACTCCAGACTAAGAAATTGTTTTTAAATGGAAAGTCACATCCACGGGAGGCAGTGACCATGAGATGGTCGAGTTCAGGATCCTGACACAAGGAAGAAAGGAGAGCAGCAGAATACGGACCCTGGACTTCAGAAAAGCAGACTTTGACTCCCTCAGGGAACAGATGGGCAGGATCCCCTGGGAGAATAACATGAAGGGCAAAGGGGTCCAGGAGAGCTGGCTGTATTTTAAAGAATCCTTATTGAGGTTGCAGGAACAAACCATCCCGATGTGTAGAAAGAATAGTAAATATGGCAGGCGACCAGCTTGGCTAAACAGTGAAATCCTTGCTGATCTTAAACGCAAAAAAGAAGCTTACAAGAAGTGGAAGATTGGACAAATGACCAGGGAGGAGTATAAAAATATTGCTCAGGCGTGCAGGAGTGAAATCAGGAAGGCCAAATCACACTTGGAGTTGCAGTTAGCAAGAGATGTTAAGAGTAACAAGAAGGCTTTCTTCAGGTATGTTAGCAACAAGAAGAAAATCAAGGAAAGTGTGGGCCCCTTACTGAATGAGGGAGGCAACCTAGTGACCGAGGATGTCGAAAAAGCTAATGTACTCAATGATTTTTTTGCCTCTGTCTTCACGAACAAGGTCAGCTCCCAGACTGCTGCACTGGGCAGTACAGCATGGGGAGAAGGTGACCAACCCTCTGTGGAGAAAGAAGTGGTTCGGGACTATTTAGAAAAACTGGACGTGCACAAGTCCATGGGGCCGGATGCGCTGCATCCGAGGCTGCTAAAGGAGTTGGCGGGTGAGATTGCAGAGCCATTAGCCATTATTTTTGAAAACTCATGGCGATCGGGGGAGGTCCCAGATGACTGGAAAAAGGCTAATGTAGTGCCCATCTTTAAAAAAGGGAAGAAGGAGGATCCGGGGAACTACAGGCCAGTCAGCCTCACCTCAGTCCCTGGAAAAATCATGGAGCAGGTCCTCAAGGAATCAATTATGAAACATTTAGAGGAGAGGAAAGTGATCAGGAACAGTCAGCATGGATTCACGAAGGGGAAGTCGTGCCTGACTAACCTAATTGCCTTCTATGATGAGATAACTGGCTCTGTAGATGAGGGGAAAGCAGTGGATGTGTTATTCCTTGACTTTAGCAAAGCTTTTGATACGGTCTCCCACAGTATTCTTGCCGCCAAGTTAAAGAAGTATGGGCTGGATGAATGGACTGTAAGGTGGATAGAAAGCTGGCTAGATCGTCGGGCTCAACGGGTAGTGATCAATGGCTCCATGTCTAGTTGGCAGCCGGTTTCAAGCGGAGTGCCCCAAGGGTCGGTCCTGGGGCCGGTTTTGTTTAATATCTTTATTAATGATCTGGAGGATGGTGTGGACTGCACTCTCAGCAAGTTTGCAGATGACACTAAACTAGGAGGCGTGGTAGATACACTAGAGGGTAGGGATCGGATACAGAGGGACCTAGACAAATTAGAAGATTGGGCCGAAAAAAACCTGATGAGGTTCAACAAGGACAAGTGCAGAGTCCTGCACTTAGGACGGAAGAATCCCATGCACTGCTACAGACTAGGGACCGAATGGCTAGGTAGCAGTTCTGCAGAAAAGGACCTAGGGGTCACAGTGGACGAGAAGCTGGATATGAGTCAACAGTGTGCTCTTGTTGCCAAGAAGGCTAACGGCATTTTGGGCTGTATAAGTAGGGGCATTGCCAGCAGATCGAGGGACGTGATCGTTCCCCTTTATTCGACATTGGTGAGGCCTCATCTGGAATACTGTGTCCAGTTTTGGGCCCCACACTACAAGAAGGATGTGGAAAAATTGGAAAGAGTCCAGCGGAGGGCAACAAAAATGATTAGGGGTCTGGAGCACATGACTTATGAGGAGAGGCTGAGGGAACTGGGATTGTTTAGTCTCCAGAAGAGAAGAATGAGGGGGGATTTGATAGCAGCCTTCAACTACCTGAAGGGGGGTTCCAAAGAGGATGGAGCTCGGCTGTTCTCAGTGGTGGCAGACGACAGAACAAGGAGCAATGGTCTCAAGTTGCAGTGGGGGAGGTCCAGGTTGGATATCAGGAAAAACTATTTCACTAGGAGGGTGGTGAAACACTGGAATGCGTTACCTAGGGAGGTGGTGGAGTCTCCTTCCTTGGAGGTTTTTAAGGCCCGGCTTGACAAAGCCCTGGCTGGGATGATTTAGCTGGGAATTGGTCCTGCTTTGAGCAGGGGGTTGGACTAGATGACCTCTTGAGGTCCCTTCCAACTCTGATATTCTATGATTCTATGATTCTATGATCTTTTGCTTTTAATAATGACATTGTTTTGTCCAATGATGGTTTATTTTTAAAAAATGGGTGTGAAGTGTATTGAAAACTGTATTAAAAGTATAAGCTATCACTTAACATCTGTAAATAGCTTTCTGGATAATGCTTGCAGGCTTGGGGGTTCTGTAGGGAAGCATGCAATCTGGGCCTCAAGTAGTCAGTTTGCAGAGAGCCAGCCAACAGTCAGGTGGAATGAGTTGTTCCTCACTGATTTAGGGAGCAGCCTGCTTTGTCTTTCTCTGTTTTGGGTTCTTGTGTGTTATCATTCAGAATTCTAAGAAATAAAGTAGTGTTACATTCCAACCTTCCAGCAAGAGTATTTGTTTTTAATCTAACTTGCTTGTATGTACATCACAAACATAACAGGGTGCATAAAGCTAAGCTCCTAAATCCATGTTTAGGCACCTAAGTAAGTGGCCTGCTTTTCAAAAGTGCTGTAGTTTCAATAGCTCCTGAGGAAATCATGTTGACAGAGAGCAGCAAGGAGCCCAGCTGTGAGTTTTTGACTGGGTTTCTTTCTGCTGAAGGAAAAGGGAGATTTACAGTTGGATTGCTCCCTTCTGGGGAAGAAGGGAATAGAAATACACTATTTTGTTTGTTTTGCCCTCCTCAAACAAGAAAAGGATTTACAGACCTGGGTTCCTCTCCATTCTGGAGCATCATTGTTTTTGTGTGTTCAGTCTGCTTGAGGACATTAGTCTCTTATTAAATGAAAGGAGCTAAGGACTGAGGGCTAGATCTATAAAGGAACTTAGGCACCTCACTGCCACTTTAGGTGCCTAAGTCCAGCATTTATTTGCCACTGAGATCCTCAAACTCAGCTGCCACCTAAACCTGTAGGCCTCTAAATTGCTTCTAGGTGCCTAAATTTCTGCAGGTGGACATGTGCACAATCACCTGAGTCTTGATTTTGCTGAGCTGCTCAGCACCCTAGCTCATACCAAAGCCCTGGAAGGATTCACAAACTAGGCATTCCTCCACCTATCTCACCTGCAGGGCTTGATCCAGTAGCTGTTTTCAGAGTACATCTAAACCACACAAAAGACAGAGGAAGAGGAGTTGATGTTGGTTGTGCCAATTGCCCCATAGTTAGAGCACTCACCTGTAGCATAAGAAACCTGAATTCAAGTCCCTACTCCACATCAGGCAGAATGGATGATTTGAACTCAGGTTTCCTACATGCTGGATGAGTGCTCTGGGTATAACAGGGCACTGGCAGCACCACTGGTGCCTCGTCTTCCTTTTGTGTGTGTGAGAAAGGACTGACTTGGCTGAGGTGACTGAGTCCAGGAAAAAGTTCATGGCTGTGAATCCCAAGCAGAATTAGTCACCTAACTACTTTGGGAGGGGGGGGTCTTAGACCTAGCCTCTCCCCATAGCATTTCCTACTGGCTAGTTCAGGCAGCTCCCTGCTCAGTGTGCTGGCTTTGGAGGATCCCGTTCTTAGGCACCAACTCTCCCCATGCTTTGTAAAGGGAGCCTGGACACCTAACTACGGGCTGTGGATTCCACTGGGTGGTAGGTGCCTAAAAGTTCTGAGGCCCCTGAGGCTTTTAGACTCAGATCCTTGAAGGTATTTAGGCACCTCGCTCTCATGGAATAAAATAAAATAAATTAATTAATTAATGGAGATATCCCATCTCCTAGAACTGGAAGGGACCTTGAAAGGTCATCAAGTCCAGCCCCCTGCCTTCACTAGCAGGACCAAGTACTGATTTTGCCCCAGATCCCCAAGTGGCCCCCTCAAGGATTGAGCTCACAACCCTGGGTTTAGCAGGCCAATGCTCAAACCACTGAGCTATCCCTCCCCCCAGTGTTCATTTGATCTGGGCCTTAAAAGTACTGGATTCAGGAACTGGGTGGTCCCAATAATGGAAAGCTTGGCTGTGCTCTAGGACTTTCCTCAGGGAACATTGTGGCTATGGGGAAGAAGTAGGAGTCTTGAGAATCCATAAAGTTTAGGAGGCCAACCCAGACTCTTGCTGTGCTCCAGGGACTGCAGCTAGAACTCCATGGAGCACAGAAGGCTGGAGTAGTGCTTTTTTCCCAGCAGCAATGAACCAAAAATTGACCCAGTGACACATGCAGTAATAATAAACACTAACAAATCGTTTGGGACAAATGGCATGAACATCTTGTCTGACTTAACTTTCTGTGTATATATAACCATACAGCGGCAAATCTTTAAAGTCATGCACTGATCTGAGCCGAAGTGTTTGAACTCTGAGCACATTAACACTATGGAAGGAGGCTGCCTAAGCTGTAGAGAGGAGTGGGATTTCCCTGGACTGAAAATTCCATGGGCAAGACACTATCTGCTATTGTGGCTGGTAGATCAGGGAGTCAGACCTGATGACCAGAAATTGATTGAGGATAAGGCCAGGACTGACCATGAAGGGTTGAAAAGTATGAGGAGAATCATGAAGGCAGAAGTAAGTAAATCTCAAGGGAAATATTTATTGCATGGAAAAATCTGCAGCAGTACAAGACTGTCCTAAACGTAATAGGATTCCGCTTTTTCGTTATGCAATGCATCAAACACAATACAAGAGCATTGCAAAAATCATACTCACCTCTTACCCTGAGGTGAGTAATGCTGTCTTTGTTTTCCATTATCTGTCATAACTGTAAGTGGAAAGTGAGTAGATTTTACACCTGGGCTGCTAAATATTCCTGACAGTCTTGCAAGTCTGCTTTATGAAATAAGTGTAACAGATAGTGTGAAACAGCCACTTTCTCAAGATATGTGAGAATCTGTTAGGTTGCAAGGCATGTGACAGTTTGACTATGTAGTAACTCAGTAAAAGATGTGCAAAAATTACATATTTTATTCCACTTCCCATAAGGTTTATTCATCCTACCTCATGTATATGGCCTTTGGACTCCAATACACCGTCTAGTCTCCCAAAGATCCCTTCCTCTCACACATCATCAAAAATCAGTCACCTGAGTTTCTCCCTTTGCCCTCCCCTTTTCTGCAGACAAGGGGCTAGATTCTCACTGGGTAATGACTCTTTTGCACCACTCAGGAGATACAAAATAGCCTTAATTGAACCATAAATGCCCAGCAGACAATTCCACTGGCATAGAAAAACTGCCATCTGGTGTATGTGCAACCAGGCCTTGGGTGTCTGCCCCCACATCCTCTGTTCCACCATAGCAATCCTCCACTGGTGCAGGGTCTGTTAAGGACCTATGAGATTGGTGGAACTGAAAGCCACCTACAAGCAGCATTGAGTTCTGTGTGGCTGGAACCACCACCTAATGCCTCCCCCACTTTGTCCTGCATCTAGGAATTTTTATCTGAAGGAGACATTCAATTCCCCCTGTGATAGGGTCAGCCAGAGCCAGAGCCAGGGAGTGGGGGCTGCAGGGAAGTCTACTCTTGCTGTCAGCCTATACTGTACAGCATTACTATAAATACACACCATGGTGAAAGGTAAACAGCCCGGCCTGTGTGACTGTGAAACAGCGCTGGCTCCAGGCACCAGCGCAGGAAGCAGGTGCTTGAGGCAGCCGATGGAAAGGGGCGGCATGTCTGGGTCTTCGGCGGCGGGTCCCTCAGTCTCTCGGAGGGAAGGACCGGCTGCCGAATTGCCGCCGAAGAATGGAGCGGCGCGGTAGAGCAGCTTCTGAAGTGCCGCCGATCGCGGTTTTATCTTTTTTTTCCCCCTCTCTTCGCTGCTTGGGGCAGCAAAAAAGCTGGAGCTGGCCCTGCTGTGAAGAAACCATTTGAACTGGCCAGGCAGTGTGGTTGATGAAGTAGCAAGGGAGCTGCCCTGTGACATGTGTGGGCTTGTTCAGGGTGAGTAAGTCCCTCAGCTGATGAGCATACATATGGGGACACCTGCGTGATGGCAGGAGATGTGGGCACCATGGACGAGATGCTGTCCTGGCTAGTGGAACAACAAAAGAAGATGCAAGCACTCCTGAATTGGCAGGCAGTGCAACAACAAACATTGCAAGAATTCATCCAAGAGCAGGTCCAGTTACAGCAACAGCTCCTGCAAAGGCTGGAGAGTGTCAGTGAGGGGACTGGGGATCAAATAGTGGACCTGGGACTATATAAGATGGCCCCAAGGGATGACCCTGATGCCTTTTTATTAATGTTTGAGCAGCGCCGGATGGGACAAGGTTGCATGGGCACTTCAGCTGGTCCCTTATCTGGCCAGCAAGGCTCAGGCAGGCTATATGCCCTTAGCGAACACCTGTCGAAAGGCTATGATACACTGAAAGATGCTATTTTGGATAGAGTTGGCCTGTCAGCTGAGAAATACCACCAAAAGTTCAGGGCAGCCATGTGAGATGGCAGGCTATGCCCCAGGAGCTTTGAGTAGAAATTTTCAGACTGGGCCACTCGATGGGGTTGCAGCCAGACTGATGGGACACTGAAGTGTCCATAACTCCATTATTCTGGAGCAGATTATACAGAGCCTCCCTGAGACTACAAGGGTCTGGGTTCAGAAGCACCAGCCACAATCACTAGAGGAAGCAGTGAATTTAACAAAGGAGTATGTGGAGATGGACTTTCCATTAAAAGAGCTCCGTACCCCGATGACTGAGAGCAGGAGAAAGAAGGTTGAATAACCCCATGCAGAGAAGCCCGGAAAGGAGATGCAGGGGCAAAAGAGGTACCAGTAGTCTGCTACCAGTGCGAGGCAAAGGACACATAAAGAGAGACTGCCCTTACATGGACTCCAGGTTCATGGAGTTCTGTGGACAAGTGTAAAAGGGGGACCGGGGATAAGAATGATTCCAGTCAATGTAGGCCAAAGAACAACGAGGGCACTGTGGATTCAGCAGCAGCGTTTTCCCTCGTATGGAATGCCTAGGTGGCAACAGGAGGGGGCAACGCTAACAGTCTATTGTATACATGGGGAAAAGAGCACTTATCCTGTGGCCATCAACCCCTTAGAAGTAGAAGGGAAGTTTTGATGGCAGTGAGTAGGGGTGATAAAATCATTACCTTAATCAGTAATACTAGGGACTGACAGGACCCCATTTCCTTTAGGTAAAAAGGGTAGTTAGTGGTGGAATGGACCCCAACTGGTGGGTCCACATGAGAAGCCCACAAGTGTAGATCCTCCAGGGCGTCCTCCAAGTTCAGTGTGTGATGACCCTACGCATAAGGAAACAGGCTCAGAATGAGGTGGCAAACTGGAGGTCTTGTGAGGAGGAGAAAAATCCAAGATGGGGGCAATGAAGCAGGGAATGACAGAACAGGGATACCTAGAAGACAAGGAGGATGGAGGCTCAGCAGAAATCCAGAAGGAGTAAGCCCTGGACCAGACACAGGGTAATAAAGAAGCTGAAGAGAGAGACGGGGTCCTGATATGGAAGCTTTGCAGGGCGAACCTATCCCAACAGTCCCAGACCAAGGGCAAGATAAGTCAGGAGAAGAGAGAGGTCTTGAAATTGTGGCCCTAGAGGGACAGTGCACACGGGTAGATATAAGCCCAGAGCCAAGTAAACTGGGAGGAAGACCAGTGGGATGTGATGGGTGTGATGACCTATGGGTCAAGGCTGAGCTGTGGGGACAACCTCCACCCTCAAAGTGTACTTCTATGGGTGGAAGGCAGGAGACACTCACCTGTGGTCCAATGAGAGCCATCCCCAAAGAGCACAAGAACCCCCAATGGAATCCCAACCCCATAATGAGGGTAAGGTATGGGCAGCAAAGAAGGCCTCATCTGGAGGCAAGAAAGGGCCTCAACTGAAATAAGGGGGGAGGTGTGTGACAGGGCGCTATCAGCAGCATCCTGATCACTGATATTGCTGCAGTCTGAGGAAGGCTGCAGGCCGAGCTGAGGGCACTTATACACCTTTTCAGTTGAGGAGTGAGCACCTGGGTGACTATCACTGAGCTAACAAGGTAATTGGAGAGAATATAAGGGGAGGAAACAGGAGGCACGGGGCAGCTCAGAAGGAAGCTTGGAAGGAAGCTCAGGGGGGTTGCCGGAGTTGGGGAGTGGGGACTGCAGGGAAGCCTATCCTTGCTGTAAGACTGTATTGCATGGTATTACTATGTAAGAGGGGAATAAATACACATCTTGGTGAAAGATAAACAGCCTGATGTGTTTGTGACTGTGAAACCATCTGAACTGGTCAGGCAGTGAGGCTTAGCCACCCAGTGACACCCATAGCCATATGTGCTGAGATATTGTCACACTAAGTCCCAGCCACCCTTTCTGCTCCCTTTTTATGCTGCATCAAATAATGCTTTGTTTGGTCAAATATACTGTGGTTTAAATATCTAACAGCAAGGGAGTTCAGGTATTACAATGCCCAGCTGCCCCTAATACAGTCAGTGATACACATCACTGCTGAGTATTTTAGCTTCTGTGGAATCTTCTTATAAGGCTTAATCCAAAGTCTATTTTAGGGAGGGTGGTCTTTTCATCTACTTCACTGGGCTCTGGATAAAACACATTATTATTTATAGTCAAATATCTCGAAGTGCAAGAAGATGTATCATTCTATAAAACACATTGTCTAGGATCCTGTAGGGTCTCAGCCAGCCAGCAGGGTTGCTTTTTTTCTTGCAGATCCATCTGTTTAAAATGGCAGCTATCATGGAGGATCTTCTCCTTCCTTTGGAAAGCAGAACAGTACTTGCCATCTGCATTTCCTTTTATTGCCAACCTGAGGAGAAAAATTAGTTTAGAACTTGGTATTAAATAAAAACATAGGGTACAGAGTTGGGGGTGAGTGAACCAGTTGTTTTTTGTTTTTTATTCAGGTGGCTTGGCAGGTGCAGGCACTTTCCATTCCATTTAAGTGGATGGTTGGTATGTGCACAAGGGATCTGGGAGCCCAGGAGGAATACAGCAATTTCTATACCCATATGGATCATCATTAAAAAAAGGAGAAATAACTTATGTGAAGCAGAAATGTTGAGCCTCAATAGTGAAAAGATGGGGAGGAAGTGTTCAGCCACATCAATTCCAATGCCTGGTTTGCACAATAGGCATGAGGTTCAGCCCAGATGCCAAGTACATAATGGTGATATTGGAGATGAGCAGATGAGGTTGGTCCATGACTATGAATTCAAGTGCTCTCCTCTACTAATAGCAGGTGACATCAGGACCATTCTAAAGTAATTTCTACTTTGGCCTGATAGACACCAAGTAGGGCTGGTATGCATGTAGTGGCAACCATATTTCATTGGCCATATGTTAACAGAGACTAAGCCTCAACCACTAGCATTGTATAGATCCACCAATGGAGTGGGCTGAAGAATTTAACAAAATGAATATTATTCAGCCATCTCTATCCACCAATACACTGCTGCATTTCTTTCTCTGTTGCTTATTCTTTTCAGAAATTCGTAGATCTAAGGCCAAAGGGGACCACTGTGGTCATCTAGTCTGACCTCCTGTATAACACAGGCCATAGAACTTCCCCTAAATAATTCCTAGAGCAGATCTGTTAGAAAAACGTCCAATCTTGATTTTATAATTGTCAGTGATGAATAATTCACCACACCCCTTGGTAAGTTGTTCCAGTTGTTAATTACTCTAGCTGTTAAAAATTTATACCTTTTTTCCAGTCTGAATTTGTTTAATTTCCAGCCATTGGATTATATTATATCTTTCTCTGCTAGATTGAAAAGCTCATGATTAAATATTTGCTCCCCATGCAGGTATTTACAGACTGTGGTCAAGTCACCCCTTAATATTCTCTTTGTTAAGCTAAATAGACTCAAGAAACTCAATCTCTCAGTATATAGCATGTTTTCTAAGTCTTGAACCATTCTCATGGCTCTTCTCTGAACCTTCTCCAATTTATCAACATCCTTCTAGGAATGGACACAGTATTCCAGCAGTGATCGCACCAGTGCCAAATACAGAGGTAAAATAACCTCTCTACTCCTACTTGAGATTCCCTTATTTATACATCCAAGTGTCCCTGTTTACGCATTCCATTAGCCCTTTGGGCCACACCATCACACTGGGAGCTCATGTTCATCTGATTACTCATCATTACCCCCAAATCTCTTTCAGAGTCACTGCATCCCAGGATAAAGTCCTCCATCATGGCCTACATGGAATGCCCACCTTGCCCAAAGCCATCTGATTTCTAAGGACTTATAAAAGATCATTAACTCCACTATAATACCAATTAAAGAGACATGGAATGCAATGAGCAGAGACTGGGAAACAGGTTTTAGTTGTCATTGTTGCTTTTCAAAGATCTTAGCTCTACTTAGTACAACCAGTATTTGGGAGATTGGCCATGCCGGGGATTTGGGAATCTAAGCTGGATCTAAATGTATGCCTTTTATTGCAATACTAGCTTTGTGATTTGGGATATAGCCAGCACAGGGCTATGGATCCAGAGGTGTACCTGTATTTAAAATAAAAAGTAACTTCACCACTTAAAACATATCCACCAGAAATCTCAATCTGTATCCTTCTAATTGGGAGTCATCAAGCCAAATCCGTCTTCTCTCCTTCTCCGTTTAACCCAATCCAGAAATATTTAGCCTTTTCTTATCTGGTGTCTGTACATTCCTGTGGACTAACTAGAATACATTACTCACTGATGGAGCATTTCATCTCTGCTTCATTCTTTATCATATCACTTGCTCAGTTTTAACTCAGACTATTAATATGCACGAAGTCAAGAACATTGTCTCAGTCATAGCAATAACTAATTTGGTTAAATTGTTAAAACAACATTAGGAACACCTGGCAATCCTTATAACATCTTTCAAACTGTCCTCAGGTAAACCTGACTCATACACAAGGGCACTTCCAAAAGTCCAAGGTTTAGATAAAAAATCGGTTCCCCAGGGCTTTGGGTTCTCAGGTCTTCACAGAATCCCGAGGCAGCTTTTAGACTGCTATATCAGACCACTTGCATCTTCTGAAAGGAATCTGCCTTCTATATTCTCAAGGGGACAAATGATTGATGCTCTATTGCAACAAACTCCCTTCCAGCAGCAGAAGCAAGTCTCTTCATCCAGAATGACTGAGGTGGGTAAAAGGCCCCTGACTCCTCCACCAATCTTCTGCACCTATCAGAGCTGTGTGTGCTTTCCAGAGATTCCATTTGTACCAGATCACAGCCAGAGGGATGAAAGGCCAGGCTGAGTGGGCTTCCTCCCAAGTGGGACTCCTGTTTGCCAAGAGCTAAGGGCCCATTCACATCCTGTTTCTCAGAGTGAACCTGCTTGCTCAGAGGTTCGTATAAGATCTGGAACATATTTGTTTTTGCTTGTGGTTAAGGAGGTGACCCCTCTCCAAAACCCTTCATAGGATTATGAGGAGGTTTGTGGCAGCCCCAGTGGATCTCAGCCCACTTAGTCTTTCCCTCTTCTCTTCTGCCTTTAAAAAGACAAGTCAAAACCCAAGAAAGTTAAATGCAAAATATCCTATCTTATTGTAAAATTGAGGTTGAGAATTTAAACTCAGTCAGGAAATTCAAAGTTAAATTATCTAATAATAAATCACTCAGAGCACACACAGATATGCTGCAGTTCTGATTACCAGTTAGGGTATCTTCATATGTGCTTATAGGATATGGGAATGAGTTAACACCCCCAGGAGAACCTTACTATTTGAATTTCCTCATTTATGAGTTTACATTCTCAATCATAATGTTGCATTGATGCCATTTTTTGCATTTGATTGCCTGTTTACAAGGTTCAAACAGCTACATAATTAAATGAATGAAGGTTGATGCTGCCCTCTAGATAGTGGCATTCACATTGCTGAGGTAAGGTGATTATAGTACCCAGCAGAATCAGTGCAGTCATCATCAGAGCAACTTAGAACCAGCATGAATGCTGAAAGCCAGGGCCTGCAAATGAGAAAAAAGACTTGCTTTGGGCGGAAATGCAAGGATGCATATACAAGGCCAGATTCACCAGTACACTTTGCTCTGCTCCCATTTCACCTTCTGGTTTTATATGCTACATGGTAAGTTTATTTTGATTTTAGTAATACAGGAGAAAGATTGTGAACGTTTATGTTAAGGTCCATGTCATAGGGGACTCAAAGAGCTGGGCGGTCTAGAGGTTAATGCAGCCAACTTCCAGCCTCTTGTCCCTCTGTCAGGGTGGTAGCAATAACTGTTCCTGATCTTAAGCTCAGAGGTTTGGCTTTCCACCTGCATCTGGGCCTCAGCCTTTAAGGGGTTGTGATAAGGGGACCTGGGCTCTCACTCTTCACGAGGTGCCAGCCCAGGGCCCTGTGGGAAACAACACCAGCAGGGTCCTCCCTGCTGTAAGTCCAAAATCACTTCCCTGAGCTACTTCCTATCAAGAGGTCCCTTGAGCTTCAGGCGTTGGCCCTATAGGCCAAACAGTCAATCTCTCAACAACAATGTAGTGAGGGTGTGTGGCCTCCCTCTGAGATTGACAAGGAGGAACCCCTGTCCGCCCCCTGGTGGGCGGAGCCAGAACACCAGCTCCCACCCCGCCAGAAGCAGAGGGGCAGGACAGGAAGTATAAAACGTGGGCCCTGCAGCTCAGTTGGGCTGGCGCTGCCAAAGGAGACAAATGTCTCCTGCCCACTGCTGGGGCTTGAGCCTGAAGAGGATCCCTGCTTCGCTGAGGACTTACCAGAACTACCTGAACTGCCGGCCGACCAGGGGACCGAGGAGCTGCTGGGACTGCCGCTAGCAGTGTATCCTAGGGAGACAGAGGATGACCCCGCCACAGATACACTGCGAGAGGACTGTAGGATGTAGCCAGGGACACCAGACAGTAGTTTGGTTGTGTTGTTGCCTGAACCCCTGTCAGTGTGTTTTGGGTAGATCCCCGCTGATGCAGTGGTAGAATACTTTGCCACTGTTAGGGCCTTGGGCTGGGATCCAGTGGAGTAGGGTGGGCCTGGGTCCGCTCTACTTCCTGCTGCCAACCCCACCCCTGAGGTGGCAGCCTCCCCACCTTAGGCCAAGAGGCCTGCATTTGTCTACCATCTGCCAGAGCCAAACTGTCTATTTGCTACTCTGCCCTGCCTGAGAGTCTGAGCTTCTAGGCTGCTGGGGCTCTGCCTTGCCTGAGGGACTGAGCCCATAGACTCTTTATTTTTCTGCCCTACCTGCAACCTGGGCCCTGGACTACCTGGTGCCTGGCCTTGCCTAGAGCATCAGGGCCATAGAGACGGCTAATCTATAAATAACCCTTGCCTTATTAGGGACCTGAGAGCAAGGGGGCATGGCCTCCCTCCAAGATTGACAGGGAGGGACAGCCAGGCACTCCTACAAACAACAACAACAAAAAAGTCCAAAGGATCAGGGCCCTGCAGGACCTGCTGGTTCTCAAAGTGGGTACAGGTTGGAGAAGGCATTGCCTGTGGGCCTTAACCATTCTTTTTCCCCTCTCAGGTTCAACCTTTCATCTAGCTTCCTGGAGAAGAATTCCTGTCTCCTGCAACCTGTCCACCACCCTTTGCCTAGCTTCTAGGCAACTTTTAACCCATTTGTTAAACAATCAACTTATTAAAACATAGAGGATAATAAGATAAGTAATAGCCAGCATAGATTTATCAAGAACAACTCATGCTAAACTACTCTAATTTCCCTTTTTGAGAGGGTAACCAACCTAATGGATGGGGGGAAAGTAGTAGATGTGATATCTGGACTTTAGTAAGGCTTTTGACACAATCCCACATGACATTCTCATAAGCATACTAGGGAAATATGGTCTAGAGATGAAATTTCTATATAGTGGGTGCATAACTGGATGAAAGTCTGTACTTAAAGTAGTTATCAGTAGTTCACTGTCACACTGGGAAGAAATATCTAGTAGGGGTCTTGCAGGGACTAGCCAGCATTCTGTTCAAGTACTAGTCTCTATTTTCATTAATGACTTGGATAATGGAGTGGAGAATATGTTTCTAAATCTGATGATGACACCAAGCTGGGAGGGGTTTGCTTTGGAGGACACCATTAGAATTCAAAATGACCCTGATAAACTGGAGAATTGGTCTGAAATCAACAAGATGAAATTCAATCAAGACAAGTAAAAAGTACTACTCTTAGGAAGGAAAAATTAAATGCAGAAATACATGGAGCAGTAGTGCTGCTGAAAAGGATCTGGGCATTACAGTGGATCACAAATTGAACGAGTAAACGAAGTGATGCTGTTGCCAAAAAGGCAAATATCATTCCAGGGTGTGTAAGACACAGGAAGTAATTTTGCCACTCTACCAGGCACTGGTGAGGCCTCAGCTGGAATATTGTGTCCAGTTTTGGGCACCGTGGCTTTAAGAAAGACATACACAAATTGGGAAGAATCCAAAGGGGAGCAACTAAAATAATAAAAAATGTAAAAGCATGACTTATGAGAAAAGTTTGAAATAATAGGGCATGTTTAGTCTAGAGAAGAGATGGCAGAAGAGGGATCTCAAAAGCCTTTAAATATGTTAATAGCTGTTATGAAGAGGACAGAGATCAATTGTTCTCCATATACACTGAGGGAAAGGCAAGAGGTAATCAGTTTAGTTTGCAGCAAAGGAGATTTAGGTTGTATATTAGAAAAAGCTTCTAACTATAAGGGTAGTTAGGCATTGGAACAGGTTACCAAGGAAAGTTGTGGAAACACAGTCAGTGAAGATTTTTAAGAACAGATGTTCTAGGTACACTTAGTCCTGTCTCAGCAGCGAGGAATGGACTAGATGAGCTCTGGAGGTCCCTTCCAGCCCTAGATTTCTATGGTTATGATGATCCCCAAGTTCTCTGAGATGATTGTTTTAACAGTATACAGCGACGGGGTGAGTCAGAGAGAGAGAGAGAGAGGAACCAGCCCACACTTCTTTTCAAACTGATGACATAGCTTTAACCAGAAGCTGGTGACACCCCCTCCAGCACACAGTTATTCCCCCTCCACCCTCCACTCCCCGCTTGGGGTGTGTGCGTGTGTGTTTTCAAAACTTGTGGTTGTAAGTTAAGTTCTGAACATTTGAAAATAAATGATCACACCTGGTTAGTAGCAAATTTGTGCCCGTTATGACTTGAGGTGTGTTTGGTGGAGGCATGCTGAATTCAATCTTTCATAGCTTTAAAATTTCTAAACTGATTTTCTTCCAATTTTGTTTGATAAGTAAGTCTCATCCTACACAATAACAATACATGGCTTTGATGTAGCTCTGAGTTCACTTCAAACATCTTTACAAAGAAGGTCAGTGTTGTTATCCCCATTTTACAGATGGGGAAATTGAGGCACAGAAAGGCAAAGTGACTCGTCCAAGGTCACCCAGCAGGCCAGTGGCAGAGCTGGGAATAATTAGGTCACCTTAGGCCCAGTCCAGTGTGCTATCCACTAGGCCATGCTGCCTGCAAAACACATTGTTTGAGGGTAGTATTGCTCCTATAAATTGGAGTATATCTTTCTGATTTAACTAATGCTACATTATTTGGATATTATAGAAGTTTTAGATGCACCTTCTATAATCAACTTTTACCACCTCCCTATCCTCAGTTGCTCATAATTTTTCAGAACTTTAACCTTTTGGGTTGAAATATTCTATGCTGGGTGTCTACCTGAGCTGAATTTTTAGAATTATTCTCATCATAATTTTTTCTTCTGTTCCCACTTTTCCATCATAATAATACAATTTGCACATATCCAGATGAAGACAGCATAAGACAAAACATGTTTCTTGTCACAAACCCTGGGTACAACTGTTATTACCATATCACCACCTGCTTATCTCTTATCTATATAATCAGCATGGGCCATATTCAGTTGCACATGGACTGGTGAATGTGATGGGGAATGTAGGTGTGTTGATGCTGAGGGATGAGTATAGGTGGATATGATAAATGAGTTGTGCGCAGGGGAGTTTATGTATGTGTGGGGGAGAATTTAGCTGGTGATTATTGAAGAACATAATAATGGCCATACTGTGTCAGACCAATGGTCCATCTAGCCTAGTATCCTGTCCTCTGACAGTGGCCAGCTGCAGAGGCTTCAGAGGGAATGAACAGACCAGGGCAATTTATTGAGTGATCCATTCCTTGTTGTCCAGTCCCAGCTTCTTGCAGTCACAAGATTAGGGACACCCAGAGCATGGAGTTGTGTCCCTGACCATCTTGGCTAACAACCATTGATGGACCTCCATGAACTTACCTAATTTTTTCTTGAACCCAGTTATACATTTGTGCTTCACAACCTCCCCTTGCAAAGAGTTCTATAGGTTGACTGTGCATTGTGTGAAGTACTTCCTTGTGTATTTGTTTTAAACCTGCTACCTATTAACCACAGGGTGACCTGTGGTTCTTGTGTTATGTGAAGAGGGTAAATAATTCTTCCCTATTCACTTTCTCCACACCAGTCATGGTTTTATAGACCTCTATCATATTCACCTCAGTCATCTCTTTTCTAATCTGAGCAGTCCCAGTCCTTTTAACATACAGAACCTGTTCCATACCCCTAATCATGTTTGTTGCCCTTCTCTATTGTTTTTACAATTCTAATATATCTTTTTTGAGGTTGGGTGACCAGAACTGCACACAGTATTCAAGGTGTCCCCTTACTACCTTCAGAGTAAAATCCTGGCTCTGTTGAATTAAATAGCAAAACTCCTATTTTTCAGTTTCACCATTAGCTTTTATGGTGTGGACTGGAGATGTGAGGGGAGCATGCTAAAGACTGAGAATATGGGGTACAATATGTGGAAGAAGGGGAATAAGGGCTGTGTGGATATATGGAGAGGGCTGGAGAAGGAAAATCAGGGTGTAGCAGAGCTCCCTTTGGTGAACCACAGCTGAGTCATTGGAGCAGAAGCCCTCTCTGTTCCTGTTTCTCCCTTTCTGACTCCAGGGAGCACCCAGCTGGCTAGAAGACAGCTCCTGAATTTTTGAGCCTTGACATTATCCATGTTTTTAAAAGGAAGAGAGAAACCCAGGGTCGGAGGAAAGTCAGTGAAAAGAAAATCTCAGCCTTTACCAGTGCAGGCAGGTATATACATGGGGGAGGGAGGAGTTTTGGGGAAGTAGGGCCTGAAAGCAGCAATGAGGGAAGCTGCATCCTCTTGTATGCAAGCAGAGAGGGACTGGCTCCTGAATGGAGGACTACCACAGGGAGAGGAAGCTTTAGATGAACACCACAGGGCTAATCCAAGACTAGTTTAGGTAGCAAAAGTGGGAAATTGGGGTCTAAGAAAGCAGAAGATAAATACAGTGAAAGGCAAGAAAAGGTGTATGTGTGTCTGTAATGGGGTTCATTCGCCACATGAGCACCTCTTCATGGCACGCTTAGCATAATGGCTGTCTCGACATATAGCGCCCCATACCAATAGTTGCTCCATTATTGTGGTGGTCTCTCTTCCTGCAACTTGGCCTTCTGGCCATGTCCACCCCTGCTAGGGTATCTTCCAGAGTAATACAGTCCAGTGACCTTACAGCAGGTCTTATGTCTGTCTCTCAGCTCCATGGTCCTTACATCCCCTTATCTCAAGGGATTTCACCTCACTTTTCTTGGTGGCTGATAGGGGAACTCAGGCTCTGCCTCTACTCAGATTCCAGTCCAGGGTCCCTGCAGCTGGCAGCTAAGGTCTTCTCCCTCAGACTCCTTGGTGCCTCCCTGAACCGCTTCCATCCCCCAGAGCACGACTGCAGACTCTACTTATAGCTTCTTTCTTCTTCTTCTTCTTCTTCTTCTCCTTCTTCTTGGCTTTTGTGGCATACAAGATTCACTTCCTGAGTGTTTTACCACCATGCACTGTACTTTGTATCTTCTTCATGACTTAGAGTCTTGCACCTTTCCGGGTATCCTTCAAGAATTGCAGAAGAGCTTTTCTTTTTATTAGGCCCCATTTTTCTTCTATTCTTGATAGATGTTGCAAGCAAAATTTTGTTACTTTAAGACCTCTGACTTTTCTATATAAATACTTCCTTTCACTGGTACAGTCTTTACAATCCCAAAGAGTATGATCTATCATTTCCTGGACCTTACATGTTATGCATAATCCATCTTTATACTTGTTAATTAGAAATAAATTACTATTTAACAGGCAATGCCCTATTAGAATTCTAAATGGAGCCACTTCAGTCTTCCTGTCAGGGCTTGGGTCATATTAACATTTTCAACTGGTGAGCATACTTCTCAGAATTCTTCCCCTTTCTTTCATTTGCCCACAGTTCTTGCCATTCCTTCCTTAGCTCATTTTTGAATAGGTGTTTAAATTCCAATTTGCTTAAGGGGATTCCTAGGTGAACTTGTTCATGATTAATAGCACTTTTTGCCTATTTGTCCACTAGTTCATTGCCTACTATCCCTACATGTGCCAGGAGCCATGCTATTACTATGGTTAATCCAATTGTGCCAGTTTGGTTGTTAGCAGTAATATTTCATTAAGAATATCATTTCTGCTGTCAGACTTACCACTGTATATTGCCTGCTGTCTGGATAAGGAATCAGACAGGATGGCCATGGCAGCTAGCCAGACATTTATAGCCCAATGTAGTGCTAGAATAATCCTTGTTAGGTCAGCTGTTAAGATAGCTACGAAGTTAGTTAGCATTATGGTTTCCTTGAATCTGAGTGAGGGCATGTAGAAAGCTCTACCCACTCTTCCTGTTCCTTCCTCTTTGGAGCTGTCTGTATAGATTTGGCAGTAGTGTTCACACCACCATTTTATTGATTTGCTATATCTTGTATATTTATCATTATTATTGCATTTCTTTCATTATATAATTCCATGTTTCTCTCAGGGGGATACAGAGTATTTCTCCATAGCTATAGATTTTTCAATCTTCTATTTCCATCAATATTCCTTATCACGTCTATACTCTACTTACCTGGGGAATTTTGATTTTTTTTGTCTTACCCAACCTCCACTTAATTCCCAACAATCATTATACATTAACTTTGTGATGTCATCTTCACTATTACTTAGTCAAAGGTTAAGTCCAAAAGCTTCCTTGTAAGCGTGATGGGCATTTCACTGTCTGCTATCTGTAGTACATACAGCGGCATAGTAATAAATGCACCCTATCAATATATATTGCCTGTGCTTGGATAGAGTCTAATGTTCTCAGATTTGTGTTCACTGCTAACCCAAAGACCTGGCATCCATACTCAATAATTGGACTAACTTTCTAGCATTACCACCATTTTCTTATCCACTCCACAAGATGTTCCACAGACACTTTTAAGTAAGTTAATTCTGCCTTTGGACTTATCGTTAATATTTTCATTGTGGGCCCTCCACATGAGCTTGTTATCAAATATCACACCTAAGAATTTGTAGTTTTTCATTATATTTATCTGTTGGTCGTACAGATATAATTTTACATCTTTCTGGATTTTCCTTTTTTGTGAAAATAATTCCCTTAGTTTTCTATGGAGAAATGGAAGCCCCTACCTGTTTCTCTGTTCTGCACTTCTCTCACGTGCATCATTGATTCTTTTGGAGTGATTTCATGGTTTCTGCTTTTGGTCCGTATGGCACAGTCATCAGCAAATAACATGATCCCTATTCCTGTACTCATCTCCTTAAGGAGGTTATTTATCCTGATGTTAAAAAGGGTTGGCCTAATTACACTCTCCTGTGACGTTCTATTTGCAATTAAATATATGTTGGAAAAAGGTTTCCCTATTCAGAGGTGTATAGTTCTTTTGCTCAAGAAGTCCCTTATCCATCTGTACATTTTCCTATAACACACATGGAGGCCACTTTATGAAGAAGTCTCTCTCTCCATAACACATCGTAGGCTTTTTCCATGTCTATGTATCATGAATACTTTGGTGTTCATGCTTTTTTATGCATCTGTCTCTATTTTTACAGTGTGGTCAATCACATTCCTACCTCTTCTGAACCCACTTTGTATTCCTTCTATGAACCTATTTCTTTCTAGGTGACTTATTAATGTTTTGATTACCATTCTTTCCATGGTTTTACCTAAACATGCTGTGAGGGAAACTGGTCTGTATGCCTCAGGACCTGAGCACATCTTACCTGATTGCCTCACTGAGATAATAATTGCATGTTTCCAGTCGTTAGGTATTTCACCTTTTAGCCATACGATATTATGGAATTTTAGTATCACCCTCATGCTTCCTTCACTTTGGAGTTAAAGCATTTCAAAGCTTATTCTGTCCTTACCTGGTGTGGTGCTTTTACTCCTTATCACTTTCTGGAGTTCTCTCATACTAAAGTTTTAATTAAAATAATATCCACATCCTCCTCTCATAATTATCCTTAATGAATGTTCTTTTCCTCTTCCTAATTTATATTCTTTGATCCTTGTCATTGCTGACTTTTTGAAACATAGTGGGCAGAATTTCTACTTTTTCTTTGCTGGAGCTTATTACTCTATGCCTGCAACTGCAAGGCTTTCTATTATATGGCTCTTACTATTTATTCCATTCATTTTCCTAATCTGTTTATATACGTCTGCCGTATTAATGATCTGGAGGATGGCATGGACTGCACTCTCAGCAAGTTTGCAGATGACACTGAACTGGGAGGAGTGGTAGATACGCTGGAGGGTAGGGATAGGATACAGAGGGACCTAGAGAAATTAGAGGATTGGGCCAAAAGAAACCTGATGAGGTTCAACAAGGACAAGTGCAGAGTCCTGCCCTTAGGATGGAAGAATTCCATTTACTGTTACAGACTAGGGACCGAGTGGCTAGGCAGCAGTTCTGCAGAAAAGGACCTAGGGTTACAGTGGACAAGAAGGTGGATATGAATCAACAGTGTGCCCTTGTTGCCAAGAAGGCTAACGGCATTTTGGGCTGTATAAGTAGGGGCATTGCCAGCAGATCGAGGGACGTGATCATTCCCCTCTATTCGACATTGGTGAGGCCTCACCTGGAGTACTGTGTCCAGTTTTGGGCCCCACACTACAAAAAGGATGTGGAAAAATTGGAAAGAGTCCAGCAGAGGGCAACAAAAATGATTAGGAGGCTGGAGCACATGACTTATGAGGAGAGGCTGAGGGAACTGGGATTGTTTAGTCTGCAGAAGAGACGAATGAGGGGGGATTTGGTAGCTGCTTTCAACTACCTGAAAGGGGGTTCCAAAGAGGATGGATCTAGACTGTTCTCAGTGGTATCAGATGACAGAACAAGGAGTAATGGTCTCAAGTTGCAGTGGGGCAGGTTTAGGTTGGATATTAGGAAAAACTTTTTCACTAGGAGGGTGGTGAAGCACTGGAATGGGTTACCTAGGGAGGTGGTGGAATCTCCTTCCTTAGAGGTTTTTAAGGTCAGGCTTGACAAAGCCCTGGCTGGGATGATTTAGTTGGGAATTGGTCCTGTTTTGAGAAGGGGGTTGGACTAGATGACCTCCTGAGGTCCCTTCCAACCCTGATATTCTATTATTCTATGATTCTATTGGTGTCTTGATTTACTTTCCAGCAATATGTTCTCCAGATTTCTCTTTTTTGCCCTTTTTATAGCCCTTTGTGTACTTGCCTTACTTTCTTTATATTTGATTAAGTCCTTGCTTTTAAGAATTTTTTTGTTGTCTTATGTGCCTTATTCCTTTCCTAATTACAATTTCACATTCCTCTTTTTACCATGGAACACCCTTCCTATTGTTAAGTAGTGTTGGTATCCTAGGAATAGGTAGGCTGTCTTGATTCCCTTAGAAACATTACAACAGAATTCCTGAATATCTTCATTCACATATTCCTCACTTTTGTTTCTAAAGAGTTTCCAGTTTCCTTTTTTAGATTCCAAGTAGGGATATTATCATGGGTGTAGTTTGGGGAAGCAGAGATGGCATTGCCCCCCCAAACTGCAAGCCTTGGGCAGGCATGGAATTTGCTCCCCCTCCCCCTCACATGTGGCCCCATGGCCTGACTGGAGCTGTCCCCCTCCCAAATATAGAAGTCAAACTACGCCTACGGATATTATCCTCGTCTTTGGTATTTCCTATTTCCTTAATATGTAATTAATTCCCTTCTCTCTGTAAATTTCCCAGCTGAATTTTATGGTATAGAAGCTAAAGAAGCTTCCATCAACTGCATTCAATCTGGTAGGTGCTCCATCATTTAATATTACTAAATTATTCTCTTCAAAGAATAGCGCTAAACATTTTCCATTTTTATCATTTTTCTTACTTCTCCATAATCTGTTGTGACTATTCAGATCACCACAGATAATGAGCAGGCATGTGACATCCACAATTAATTCTTTCAGTTCCATAGCCTCTAGTTTCCTGCATGGGTTATAGACATTATAAAGTTTTAGAGGAGTAGAATTGCTTTGTATCAGTATCTCAGTAGCAGTATACTCGATACTTAGCTTCTGCTTCAAACCTTTAATATTTCCTTCACTTAGGAAAATATGAAGTCATTCGTTCATAGCATTTTTTAGCAGCTTTAATTATAATTCTTATTTTCTCTGTTTTCTTTCAGCCTCTTTCTACTACAACCTTTTTGGCTTTATAATCACAACCCAGCACCCCCACACTGGGCTCGGTCATCAATGAAATCAGGCTCTCTTCTCTCTCTCCTGCTGCCAGATATTAGGGTTACCATATCTAACAAATAAAAAAAGAGGACCCTCCACGGGCCCTGGCCCCGCCCATTTCCCCACCCCAGCCCCGCCCCAACTCCGCCCTGTCCCCGCCCTAACTCCGCCCCCTCATCCTTCCCACTCCCAGCCACGCGGAAAGGGCTGCCTGAGCGCTACCGGATTCACGGTTTGCCAAGCAGCCCCCAAACTCTGCGCCCCCGGCCGGCGCTTCCCCAGCACAGCTGGAGCCCAGGAGGGGAAGCGCCCAGCTGGGGGCGCAGAGTCTGGAGGCTGCCCGGCAAACCGTGAAGCCAGTAGCGCTTGGGCTTCGGGCAGTCCCTATGCCTCCGGACCCTGCACCCCCGGCTGGACACTTCCCCTCCCGGGCTCCAGCGGCGCAGGGTCCGGAGGTATGGGGGCTGCCCAAAGCCCATAGCGCTCGGCTCTTAAACAGAGCTGAAGAGTCAGGGAGGAGCAGAGCCGCCACGGCCGGAGGCTCTGCTCCTCCCCTGACTCTTTGGCTCTGTTTAAGAGCCGAGCTGCCCCAGCGCTACTGTCTTCGGGCAGCCCCCATGCCTCCGGACCCTGCGCCGCCGGAGCCCGGGAGGGGAAGTGCCCGGCCGGCGGCTGGGGTCCGGAGGCAAGGGGGCTGCCTGAAGCCCATAGCGCTCGGGCAGTTCGGCTCTTAAACAGAGCCGAAGAGTCAGGGGAGGAGCAGAGCAGCCGCAGGAGGGAAAGTGCCCGGCCGGCATTTTCCCGGACATGTTCGGCTTTTTGGCAATTCCCCCCGGACGGGGGTTTGATTGCCGAAAAGCCGGACATGTCCAGGAAAAAGAGGACGTATGGTAACCCTACCAGATATGTCAATTGGCCTCTCAGGCCCAGATTAACCCTTTCAGGGCCTGCGTGAGGTACATACCCAATCACAGTGTTCCAGAGTGGGGAGAAAAAAAAACCACATGTAAGGAGTAGTGACAATAAATAAAATACTTACTAATAGTTTATGGACTGCTAAAAATAGAAGAATATGTCACTAAAAGTATGCTGATTGCAAGGTTTGGGGGTCCAAAGACCTAAACTTCTACTAGTCTGATGTGTTAACCAAACAAACAATTAGACAAAAATAAATGGCAAGTCATATATTTTGGAGATATTTGGAATATATGTATCTGTGGAATGGGGAGGGAACAGTGAGACAAGAACAAAAATACCATTGCACTGTAGCTAAATACAGACTGTGAAATGAAGAGTCTTCCATGAATTAAAAACATTTTCAGAGTTCTCCCACACCTTCCCTTCCCGTGTCTGTGCCACTGAACTAGTCCAGATCCAGCTGTTCTCCATCCTAGGCTCTCCAGGCCCCACTGAAAACAGCAGTCTCCAGCCAGCAGGAACCTTCTAAATCTAAACAGAACAAGTGAGACTACAAAGAAAACCTCCTTTCCCTTGATTGCCAGCTCTCTCTAGTGTCAGTTCACAAAAATTACAGGTGTGTAATATAATCTTCCCCTACAGGCAGCAAACCAATACAAGAATGATTGTGCTTGTGTTTTTGTTTCATTTTTTTTTAAGGTTCAAAGCCTGATTGTTCTCTCATGTTGGTGTAAAGCATAAGTAACTATTGAAATCTGTGGAGTTGGACTGCTGTAAAAATGATGTAAATGTGGTCAAAACCAGAGCTTTAATCTGACAGGGGAATGCCCCTCCTAACTAGAAAAAACAACAAGGAGTTAGGGCAGGGGTGGGCAAACTTTTTGGCCTGAGGGCTACATCGGGGTTCCAAAACTGTGTGGAGGGCTGGGTGTAGTGTATTAAATTGCTTCCTGTAGAATGTGCTACTTATGGTGTACTACATATGGCTGCCAGTCCTGGTGCTCTGAGCAGCATGGTAAGGGGGTGGGGAGCGGGGGGGTTGGATAAGGGGCAGGGGGTTCTGGGGGGCAGTCAGGGGACAGTGAGCAGGGAGGGTTGGATAGGGGGTGTGGTCCCAGGGGGCAGTTAGGGGCTGGGGGTCCTGGGAAGGGATGGTCAGGGGACAAGGAGAAGGGGGGGGTTGGATGGGTCGGGGTTCTGAGGGGGGCAGTCAGGGGGCGGGAAGTGGGAGGGGATGTAGTGTATTAACTTGCTCCCTGTAGGAATGTGTTACTTATGCTGTACTACTTATGGCTGCTAGTCCTGGTGCTCGGTAAGTAGCACATTTCTAGGGGGAGCAAGTTAATACACTATACCCGGCGGCTCTCGCAGCCATGCTGCCCAGGAGAAGCTTGCAGCCCCACCGCCCAGAGTGCTGGCGGCATGGCGAGCTGAGGCTGTGGGGGAGGGGGGACAGCCTCTCCAGCCGAGAGCTCAAGCGCCAGGCAGGATGGTCCCACAGGCCAGATGTGGCCCGTGGGCTGTAGTTTGCCCATCTCTGAATTAAGGTGACCAGATAGCAAGTGTGAAAAATCAGGATGGGTGTGGGGGGTTATAGGAGCCTATATAAGAAAAAGCCCCAAATCAGGACTGTCCCTATGAAATCAGGACATCTGGTCACCCTACAAGGAGTCCGGTAGCACCATAAAGGTCCTTAAGGTCCTTTAAGGTGCCACCGGACTCCGCGTTGTTTTTGTGGATACAGACTAACACAGCTACCCCTCTGATACTTGCCTCCTAACTAGAATGCCGGGACCTTAGCACCTGTTACATGATATCTCCTCCTCAGACTAGCCAGGCTGACAAAGGTCTGGCACTGGCATAGGCAGGGCCGGCTCTAGCGTTTTTGCCGCTCCAAGCAGCAAAAAAAAAAAAGCCGCAATCAGCAGCAATTCGGCGGCAGCTCTACTGCCGCTTCATTTTACAGCGGCAATTCAGTGGCAGGTCCTTTGCTCCAAGAGGGAGTGGGGGACCTGCTGCCGAAGAGCTGGATGTGCCGCCCCTCTTCATTGGCTGCCCCAGGCACCTGCTTGCTACACTGGTGCCTGGAGCCGGCCCTGGGCATAGGGATCCCAGGAGGAGCAGAAGTTATCTGCTGTCCTTTAGAACCATTCCTTCTGTGACCAAGGGAGCTGTCCATGTGATCTAAAACAGGAGATAAATAATTTAGGCCTGCAATCCCTCCCAGGGTGTGGCTGAGGTGGGCAGAATTAAGCCTGGGAAAGGAACATAACCTGGTTGTGGAACACTTTGGCTGTCTGACAGAAAGTTAGTCACAACAGTCCTGGCTCTGTTGTAAGATTGCAGCACTCCTGACTCTGGTGTTTGACTTCTTACACCAAGCCTCACTGTACATGCCATGGGAAACAGGGTGGGAGAAGGAGCTGGTCTGGCAGCTGGATAAACCCAATGCAGTGGTCCTTTGCCTTCGTGAATCAAGGTACTTGTGGTGCTGATCTGAAACTTCAGAGAACCAAATAAAGTTGTGGAGTGTGTCTCCTTCTTGCCCTTTCCATTTCTCTGTTGTAAGCACAGGAGCAGAATTTTCTGTGATGTTGGGGTGGGTGGGGTACGGGCAGTATTCATGGTTCACATCTTCCTTGGTGTGGAAACTCCATCTGCTAGTTGAGAATATAGTCAATTTCTAGTTGTTACCTCCCAGTGCTGTAAATGTCTGGTGTAACAAACTCCAGTAGGGTCTTGAAGTTCAACAATAGCATAAATCTGCCTGGTCCACCTTCAGAGCTGACCATAGGTGTGCGCAGCACATTTCATTAGGATGTGCACCCAGGGAGCCCCGCCCTAGCCCCGCCCCCATCCACTCCCTCCCACTGCCTGCCCCATGAATGCCCCGCTCAGAATCCCCAACCCCCCATGCTCCTTGTCCCCTGACTGCCCCCTCCTGGGACCCTGCCCCTAACTGCAGGGCCGGCTCCAGGCACCAGCCGACCAAGCACGTGCTTGGGGCGGCAACTTGAGGTAGGGCGGCGCTCAATTTTTTATTTTTGGATTCGGCGGCGTGGTGCTCGGGGGGGCGGGGCTTCAGGCGGCGTGGTGCTCGGAGGCGGGGCGGTTGCTTCGGGCGGCGTGGTGCTCGGAGGGGGGCGGGGCTTCGGGCGGCGTGGTGCTCGGAGGCGGGGCGGTTGCTTCAGACAGCATGGTGCTCAGGGGGGCGGGGCTTCGGGCGGCGCTCGGAGGGAGGGTGGGGCTTCAGGCGGCGCGGTGCTCGGAGGGGGGTCGGGGGCTTCGGGCGGTGCTCACGGGGCGGGGCTTCAGGTGGCATGGTGCTCGGAGGGGGCGGGGCTTTGGGCGGCGTGGTGCTTGCGGGGACAGGGCTTTGGGTGGCGTGGTGCTCGAAGGGGGGCGGGGTCTTGGGGGGTGGGGGCTTTGGGCGGCATTTGGAGGGGGCGGGGCTTCGGGTTGCGTGATGCTGGGGGGGCGGGGATTTCGGCGGCGCTCACGGGGGGGGGGAGTACGGCAGGGCAGGGCTCTTCTTTTTTGTCCAGGGCGGCAAAAAAGTTAGAGCCGGCCCTGCCTAACTGCCCGCCAAGACTCCACCCCCTATCTAAGCCTCCCTGCTCCTTGTCCCCTGACTTCCCCCTCCTGATACGCCCACACTGTAACTGCCTCCCTAGGACCCTACTCCCTACCTGTCCCCTGACTGCCCCGACCCTTATCCACACCCCCACCCCCAGACAGACCCCCGGGACTCCCACGCCCCATCCAACCATTCCCCGATCCCTGACAGGACTCCCAGAACTCCCGACCCATCCAACTCCCCCTGCTCCCTGCCTGCCCCGACCCCTCTCCACACCCCCACACCCTGACAGGTCCCCCCGAACCATCCAACCCCCGCCTGCACCTTGTCCCCTGACCACCCTGACCCCTCCCTACCCCCGACAACCCCCCCCGAATCCCCGAGCCATCCAACCCCCCCTGCTCCTTATCCCCTGACTGCCCCCTCCAGAGACCCCCCGCCCCCTAATCACCCCCAAGCCCACCCCCCAACTATCAAACCCCCCTCCCCACCTCCTGGCAGCTCTGTCTAGTGGCTGCTCCCACCCACACACTCAAAGTGGCAGAGGAGGTTCCCTCTCCTTGGGTGGGAAGGTTGGCTAGTGGTTAAGGCATAGGACTCAGGCGCAGGTGTTCTGGGTTTGAGTCTCTGCTCTGCCACAGACTCCCTGCATAGCCTTGGGAAAGTCACTTCACCTCTCTGTGCCCTAGATCCCACCTGCCAAATGGGGCCAATACTGACCCTGCCTCCTAGGCTAAATCCATTCATGGCTGTGTGATGGTGGGGGAAATGGAGATACCAACGTGGGTAGATTTGGGCTGAATTTCTCCACAGCCTGAGGGTACATCTACACTACAGGGGGGAGTCGATTTAAGATACGCAAATTCAGCTACGTGAATAGCGTAGCTGAATTCGGCATATCGCAGCCGACTTACCCCGTTGTGAGGACGGCGGCAAAATCGACTTCTGCCGCTTTCTGTCGGCGGCGCTTACTACCACCTCCGCTGGTGGAGTAAGAGCGCCGATTGGGGGATCGATTGTCGCGTCCCGTCGGGACGCGATAAATCGATCCCCGAGAGGTCGATTTCTACCCGCCGATTCAGGCGGGTAGTATAGACCTAGCCTCAGAGTGACAGCCAGCTCCACACAGGGGGGATGGGAGAGAGAGGGGCTCAGGCCAGGGGGTCAGGGCTTCAGCCCTGCAACTTTTGCCACTAGGGTGGCTGTGGCTCCCAAGCCGGGGACTTCAGCCCCCACATCTTCTGCCACGGTCCAGGGCATCTGCTCCCTGCCCCAGTGTGGCTCCTCTCACCCTCCCCTCCAGCCCCCGAGTGCAGCTCCTGCAGGGGCCCGGGGGCTTCTCCTCCCCCACTCCAGCTCAGCTCCTCTTCTCCCCCTCCCCCATGTCTCCTGCTGGTATCTACCATTGCACCCAGCCCTAGCCTAGCTGGGCTCCCTTGGGTCACCTGATGCCTGCTGTGGCCTGCATCAGCCCAAGAGGTGCGGGGTGGCCCTAGGTAAACAGGGGCTGGCTGTGCTGCTGCTGCTAGCCCTGCACTCCTGCCCACACCTAACTCTAAAGCTTTGGGTTTTTTTGTTTTTTTTTGTTGGTGAGACTCACTCAGCCCCTGCCAGAGCAGGGAGGCAGGAAGCAGTTGATCTGAGCCTGCCTGGCAAACAGCTGATCGCAGCTGCACACAGGCTGCCCCTAGGAAACAGCTCAGCTGAGGAGGCACCCACAAACTGCCAACATCTGGTCATCCCAGTGGGTGCTGAGCACCCCCTATTTTTTTTCCACCTGCAGCTGCAGCAGCCTCCTCCCTTTCCCCCTCCCCCTGGAGCCTCCAGGGGAGGGGGAGGAGCAGCCTCCTATGGAGCTGATCAACCCCCACCATTGAGCAATAGGTGTGTTTGACCTTCAGCAGAAACATCTCTCTGGCATAGATCGCTGGATCTGCTCCTCTATTCCGTTCTGGTGTGTTGAAAACCACTATGTTTTCCAAATGTTGGCCAGCCTTTAAAGAAGACATTGCCAACCAGTAATGAAGCCCTAGGGAGGAACTGCCACCCCGTACTCCCTGAAGCACCCGATCTACATTTTAATTTTTTTTAAATATCGGTAAATTTTCCTTATCATTAATAGCCTCTGCTCCTTCCTCATGGGCTGCCAGAAGTTGTCTGGGAGCCAAGGATAATCTAACAGTTGTATTCCTGGAATGCTGAAAGGTATCAAATTTTTGGCTTTCTACAGCAAAGTTATATTATATGGGGGGGGGTTTCTCAGCTTCTTCCAAAGGGAAAAAAATATATATATATAGTGCTATCCTTGTATTTGAAATGACCAGGATCTTCAGCTCCTGAGGTGAAACCATGCCCCCAGGGGGGACGGAGCAGCACTACAGAGACAGCAGAGGAAGAAGGACCCTGGAAGAGCTGCTCATAGGGATGGACAGGAGGAATCAGGAGAAGTTTGAGTTCCTCAGGGCATGGGAGGATTTGTCTTTTCAGCAAGAAGAGACACTGATGAACTGGTTCCTGGAGCAGAAGGCACACCAGAAGGAACTGGGAGCATTCCCTAAGGAAGAGACTCATTGAACTGGTGGCTGAATGAGTTTGGGATCTGCCTGCAGCCTAAGCCCCTGAACATGTCCATAAATCTCCACTTCCTCCGAGGGTGCTGCTGAGCCAGAGCGTCATCCTTCAAGAACTATCCCAGTGGCCAGGAGGAGAACATGGAGCCTGCAGGCCTTCTGGGACCACGCCCTCCATTGGTACCCAAAACCCCTCACATCCAGTAGGGGAATGATGAACTTGCAGTAGTCCCTGAACCTCACCAAGTGCCTGTCCCCCCAAGCCCTGTGGAGGAAACATCCCCAGTTTCCCCCCAGAGTTTTCCCCTGTCATTCCCCCCTTGTTCATGAATGCATTCCCTTAGTGTTTTGAAGATTTTTTGGTTGCTCTTTCTTTTTAAAGAAATTTTAATTACACATTCTGTCTAGTACTTTTAATAAACATTGTTATTTCCTTCTCTTGTCTGTGGACCCTCCTTCCTAGTGTGAGAAACTGATGACATGTTGAATTTGTCTACTAAGTACATTTAATAATACTCTGGTGTAGTCATTTGCTCTATTTGTGGACAGTTGAACTTAGTCTGATGCATTAGTATGGGCACATTACACCCATTCACTGCTCTGGAATCCTACATGTATAGTTTTTCCTGGACTCTGCAAAAGTGTATTTAACAGTAATTGTAATGAAGGACCTTCTGATGTTTCAGAGTTTGGGTGGATGCTGCAATATAAGTATTTCTCATTTAAAAGACTATGCAATAAAGTTTCACTGAATAGTAAATGCAATGCATTGCATGAATTTCTATTATATACAACAATTACAACTATATATAAAACACTACATTAAATAAATGTTAAGGTTGCAAAGTCTAGCACTCAGAAATTGGGCAATGCCAGAATTAAAGTTGCTCATGCAGTCTTAATTTATCCCACTTGGGCATATGCATTTTGAAAGCGTCTCTCTCATCATCATATAAGAAGTCTGCCTTCCAGTTAAGTGCTTTGACCACAGGAAAAAGTCCTTTCTCTTTTTGCAACCTTCTGCCTCATGTACTGTCTAGCTCTAGCATGTGCATTGAAAGAGTCTGGAATACCAAAGAACAAAGAATATGCGATCAAATAATTAACATTGTTTCATAATTATAGGGTAACCTAATTTCTGGCATTTCCATTTAAGTGATGGACTCTGAAACCTTAATGTACTTTTAATGTAGTGGGTTTTTTTATGTAATTTTAATATTTTAACAGAAACATTAAAATACACTAAATTTCTATTATCTGGAATGACATTGACCTCACACATAGGTCATCAAAAGGATTTCAACAGAGGATTTTTAGATCCACAGCACAAATCTTTACCTTTTGAGCTAAAGAAGTAACTAACAACAGTGGTAGGCTGTTATCCTCCATGTGGTCTAGTTGCGAGAAGGGTACCCCGCACACGCTTTGCAAACGGCTTACACAATATTAGGTACTGTATGCTCGACAGCAGAAAGTTGGTAACCAGAATATCTGGGTTATCCTCACAGCTGTGGAAGAGAGTGGGCTTTAGTAGTTAAGGGCAGCACAGTCATGCCCACAGATTTGACACATTCATCAGGGAAGGAAGTGTAGCTGTGAGTGAGACCTGAATCTGATATCTAAATATACTTTTATGTATAATTTCACCAGAATTCAAGTTGTGTTCCTTTCATTTTGCATGAACTATCCCAGTAGATGTGAAATTATGTTAAACCTGCTAAACCAATTTGTCACTACAATCCAGCGATGTCTTAGATATCCATCAGAGTGGCCCTTATCTCACAAATCCATTTGTATAAGGAGAGGCAGCTATCCACATGCATTTCAGTCATCTTATAAGCAGCACAATTTTCTCCTTGCTTCCTTCCTTGTATTTTAAAACTGAAAAACAAACTAACACAAAGATAAGAGAGATCAAAGTATAACTTGATTCTACAACACCATAAAACATAAATAGTGAAACAAAGAAGAACAGATGCTTTCTTGGTACCATCTTACTTTCAGAGGGATTGAGACATAGAGGGCTGGGGGTCAGGTCTCCAAAGGCCACACAGATGGGGCTTCCTTTGGGTTACACAGAAGGGGGGTGTCTCCCAGGATCTGCCATTATTGATGGATTTCACATGTTCCTTATGGTTTTTAACCTTTCTCTGTCTCACTGGTGGCTATCCAATTGGAAATTAAACGTCCCATGGAAAGAGCAGAGGTGTCCATGAAGTATCCTGGCCAACATTCCCCCTCTCAATAAAACAGGTTGCTAGTCTTACAGTTGTTACAAAATCTCAGCCTTTTGGAAATATATTGACTTATTGGAATTTGTATATGAAAGATGAATTGTGGATCAAGCTTGCAATGTACTGGGAGGGGACACAAAGCACTGAAAATGACTCTGGAATTAAGTAGAATATTTATCCTGGTGGAGAGAAAAACAAGGACCTGTGATTGCTCTCATTGAATCAATGATAAAACAAGCATTGGGTTTGCCTTTCCACTGTCTTACACCTCATATGGAGAGACAAGGTGAGTGAGGTAATATCTTTTATTGGACCAACTTCTGTTGGTGAGAGAGATAAGCTTTTGAAATCTTGTTTCTCTCACTTAACTTGCCTTTGTAATATGCTGGGCCTGACACAGATGCAACAACACTGCTTACACCTTGTATAGTCATTTACACCTGTCAAGAGTGGGCTTCAGGTTGTGGTGTGCTTTACTTTGTTTTCAGTGTGCCCTTGTATGGATAAATCATCTGGGCGGGTGGGGAAGGGGAATATACTTATCCAAGCAACTGAGGCAAGTTAAATTAATGGCTAGGGCTGCGGGTGAGCAGGACGTAAAGTAAAGGGGGTCATAGGCATGGAAAACATATTTTAAAACTTGAGAAGGGTTGCACATCAAAGCTGTAGACTTATGCAGCTCCTCAGGATCTG
The DNA here is from genome assembly GCF_011386835.1 of Chrysemys picta bellii. Taxonomy (NCBI): domain Eukaryota; kingdom Metazoa; phylum Chordata; order Testudines; family Emydidae; genus Chrysemys; species Chrysemys picta. The sequence goes on along the minus strand of NC_088791.1, from coordinate 140,648,154 downwards.
CTCCACACCCTCTGGGCAGAGGCACCACTGCCCACTAATTAGCTCATCTGTCCATGTCAGACATGCAGGGTCTATTTACTACCTCTTCATTGGGGAGGCATATTTTGACCCTACCCACTGTTGGGTGGAGGAGCGGGGAAAGTTGCTCTGATTGGCTCTTTGTTTGGAAGCTGGGAGCCAACAAGGACTGGGAAAGAGAGCACGCCATAGAAATGAATGGGGCAATTCACATCTCTGCAAGACTTCTAAGGATCTTGAGGTAGGTAAGTTACTCAGGAGATCCCTTTCCCCCTCCAGCTCTACACCAGGTAGGGATTCCCCTGTGCCAAGGAAATCTCTAGCTGCCCTGTTAGGCCGGTTTTACAGCTCCTTCATACAACAGTGTAAGTACAGGAGGCTGAGAATCTGACCTCGCGTCTCCAGAGGCAAAAACCTAAAAACTTTCAATATGTCTGGAAAATGTTCACTGTTCTTATTTGAAAATTAATCTACCTGTGTCCCTGTTGTTTGGAATCATCAAGCCATATCCATCTTCCTTTCTTCTCTTCATAATTTAATCCAGTCCAAAGAAAAACAGCATCTTTGTCCTTTAATTTGTTTATAAATGCCTACAGATAGAATTACATCATTGCACCCTAATAATAATGGCATGTTGCAAAACTCCATTGCTAATAAAGTTCAATAGTAACACAATATTTGTTTGTGCACTTTTCATGCCTAAGGATTCAAAAGAGTTTTTATAAACCATCAAACTATGCACATGGGGCCAGATTTGCAGCTGTTCCCAGATTCACTAGTTACAGCTGGTATGGGGGAGTGGCATGGGAGGCAGATCTTGGGGTCTATTCTATGCTCTCCCAGCCCATGCTAGCTTACTTCAGACCAGCTGCAGGTTCTAAAGCACACCAGCTTGTTATGGGTCTTCTTGCCGAGGGACTGCAAGGGTTAGGGATGCTGAAGAGCACTTCACTAATTCTGTCAACTGAAGATCCAAAAAATGTTGATGAAGTCCCCATTTTCTTTCTAGTCCCTTTTTGTTGCAGGAGTGACAAAGTTGTTGTTTAGGATTTGGCCCATTGGACCTGATTCTCCACTGCCTTGTACAGACATTTAAACTTCTGCAAAGGAGGTCTAATGTATGTAGAGAAATCACTCCACCCACCGGTGAAAAGCAGCAGCCTTTGGAGTGGTTTAGTTGTGCACAAAAGTTTAGGACAAAAATTGAAGGACAGAAATCCCTGAATCAGTTTACTAAATAGCTATTGTTGTCAGGGCCGGCTCCAATGTTTTTGTCGCCCCAGGCAAAAAAGAAGAGCACCGCCCCAGGCAGAAAAGAAGAGCGCCGCCCCAACGTACATCCCCCTCGCGAGTGCCACCGAAATCCCCGCCCCCCCAGCACCATGCAACCTGAAGCCTCGCCCCCTCCAAGCACCGTGCTGCCCGAAGCCCCCGCCCCCCCAAGACCCCGCCCCCTGAGCACCACGCCACTCGAAGCCCCCGCCCCCCCTCCGAGCACCACGTCGCCCGAAGCTCCGCCCCCCCAAGCACCGCCTGAAGCCCCCGCCCCCCTCCGAGCACCGTGGCACCCGAAGCCCCCGCCCCTCCTCCAAGCACCGTGCCGCTGAATCCAAAAATAAAAAATAAAAAATCAAGTGCTGCCCTGCCCCAAGGTGCCGCCCCAAGCACGTGTTTGGTCGGCTGGTGCCTGGAGCCGGCCCTGATTGTTGTTGGGGTTTATCACTAGGACAAATTACTGCAAATATTGTTTATGTGAAATTTAGGCTGATGCACATCACATCCTTCATACAGCCAGCCCAGAGGTTTCTTCATATACAGGGGTCTATTTTTCCTCAGCGCACTTGCTTACTAGCCGTTAATATTGCATTATATGAGCATATTTATAGAACTGATCTCTATTAATACAGGGAAATATTCTGCTCTATTTCAGATTTATATCCATGTAAATGAGATCAGAAGTTGACCCACAGTAGGCAATACAGATTTACCATTTCAGTTTCATCTTCAATAACAAGCAACTCAGATTTTTTTTCTGAACAAAATTCTTTACTGTAGTTCCAAGTCTCACAATCTTCTGAGTAATAGTAACATCTCCCACTGTGCAGCACCCATCCATTGGGGCAGAGCTCACATTTTGACTCTGAAGAGTTAAGGAGTGAAGAGATATTAATATTCGTTATTTATAATTGTATTATGCATTGCCCAATTCAAACTTTTGTTGTGGATTTTGAAAACAGAAGCCAAGATTTTTTTTTAAAATGGGTGCCTAAAGTCATGCCCTCAAGTCTGTATTTAGGCACCTAAATAGGTGCATGCTGTGACGTTGTGCAGTCTATATGGTTTTATAAAAAACTTGATAATAAGTCAATATAATGTAACTGAGATAGTTTTAGAGAAAATACGGTAATAAGTGAATGTAAGTAACTGGGATATGCCTCATGCAAAAGGTCTCTTGTAAGGTATCATTACAAAGCTTATAATCTACTGAGTGTGATCATCTGATTTGTATAAATGTACCACTCTTGTATCTAAAACTAGAAATATAAAATGTAACTCTGAGGGCCTATTGTAATTGTGTAAAGTGTGGACCATTAATGATGGTTTGGAATCTTGATGACTCCCATTGTCTGCAGATGGCTGTATTTACCTGTGAGTCTTCCTGTATATGTGTGTGCTGGCAATTGAGTAATGAAGTCTTGCAGTGACATGATCATGTCACCTGAACTGGAATCCATCTTTAACCTGGTGCTTTTCCAGTGAGGGGGGGGGGTGGAAAACCAGAGAGACAAAGAGTTCCCGCCTTATGCAAAAGATATATAAAGGGGGGAAGAGAACAGAGAGAGGGAGAAGCTATCATGAAGAATCCCCTAGCTATCACCTGAGCTGCAACAAGAGCTGCACCAGGGGAAAGAATTGTGCCCAGGCCTGGAAGGTGTCCAGTCTGAGAAAAATTTACTGAAGCATCTCTGAGGGTGAGATTATCTGTATTCAGTTTGATTAGGCATAGATTTGCGCATTTTATTTTATTTTGCTTGTGACTTACTTTGTTCTGTCTGTTACTACTTTGAACCACTTAAATCCTACTGTCTGTATTTAATAAAATCACTTTCTATTTAGTAATTCACTCAGAGTATGTATTAATACCTGGGGGAGCAAACAACTGTGCATATCTCTCTATCAGTGTTATAGAGGGCGAACAATTTATGAGTTTGCCCTGCATAAACTTTATGCAGGGTAAAACGGATTTATCTGGGTTTAGACCCCATTGGGAGTTGGGCATCTGAGTGCTAAAGACAAGCACGCTACTGCGAGCTGTTTTCAGGTAAACTTGCAGCTTTGGGACAAGTGATTCAGACCCTGGGTCTGTGTCTGGAGCCAGACGGGAGTGTCTGGCTCAGCAAGACAGGGTGCTGGAGTCCTGAGCTGGCAGGGAAAACAGAAGCAGGGGTAGTCTTTGCACATCGGGTGGCAGCTCCCAAGGGGGTTTCTGTGATCCAACCCGTCACACATGCTTTTAAAAGTCTGAACATTAAAATGAGGCATTTTTCATGCCTCATGTACCTTGTACCTTTTCTACTTGTGCTGCTTTTCCTGTGGCTTTTCCATAAGGAGAAGCCCAGCGGGCAGTAGTTGGGAACTATCTGATCCAATTAAGCAGCAGCTAATGATTGGCTCCGACTCCCAGCTGTAAGATATAAGTGAGGTCTCAGTGCTGTTGTGGGGTGGAGGTGAGAAGGTATAAACACTTTTCTGGAAGGGTTGGTCTCCTGAGGCAAGAAAGGGTTGTGATCCCTGAGCTATGGGGTGGGGGAGCCTGCAGTATCAGTCCAGGTCAGGACTATCATTTGTTACAAAAGCATAAGGAACATAGAAAAGTGACAGAAAGTAAAAGAGTCTGTGCAGAAGGCTGACATGGAGTGGGAGTGTCTGACTGTTTTGTCCCCCAAGCCAGTGGGCAGGCCCATCACATTACAGCCTCCTTCCATGAAGGCTTCTGAATATAACAGGGGTGGGCAAACTACACCCCGGGGGCCACATCTGGCCCTCCAGACATTTTAATCTGGCCCTCGAGCTCCCGCCAGGGAGTGGGGTCAAGGGCTTGCCCTGCTTCAGCCAGGGAGCGGGGTCAGGGGCTTGCCCCACTCTGCGCGACTCTTGGAAGCAGTGGCATGTCCCCCCTCCAGCTCCTACACATAGGGATAGCCAGGGGGCTCTGCATGCTGCCTCTGCCGCAAGCGCCTCCCATGCAGCTCCCATTGGCCGGGAACCATGGCCAATGGGAGCTGCAGGGGCGGCACCTGTGGACAGGGCAGCGCGCAGAGCTGCCTGGCTGCGCCTACATGTAGGAGCCGGAGGGGGGACATGCTGCTGCTTCTGGGAACTGGGAACTGCTTGAGGTAAGCGCCGCCTGCAGCCTGCACCCCTGACTCCCTTCCTCCCTCCCTCACCCCAAGCCCCTGCACCAGCCCTGATCCCCCTCCTGCAGTCCAAACCCCTCGGTCCCAGCTCGGAGCACCCTCCTGCACCCTCAACCCCTCATCCCCAGCCCCACGCTAGAGCCCACACTCCCAGCCAGAGCTCTCACCCCCTCCCACACCCCAACCCCCAATGTCATGCGCATTCATGGCCCGCCATACAATTTCCATACCCAGATGTGGCCCTCGGGCCAAAAAGTTTGCCCGCCCCTGGAATATAAGATGCACCTGTTGGAGAATGCCTAGGTTAAGGACATGGGGCCACATTCTTAAAGGTATTTAGGTACCTAATGACGCAAGGGCACTTAATAGGATTCTCAAAAGTACCTAGACACCTCACTCGCATTGATTTTTGTCACTTAGGCACCTAGTAGGACTTTCAAAAACACCTATCTGCATTGTAAGGTGCCTAAATTCCTTTAAAAATCTGGCCCATAGTGCCAACTCACTTAAGTAGTGCTTGGTTCTAAAAACATTGGCTGAAATACTGGCACTATTGAAATCTGTGGGAGTTTTGCTATTGACTTTGGTAGGGTCAAGATTTTATCCAAGCAGGAGCAATGAAGTACTTAAACGGTACTAGCCACACTGTTACTTTTTTCCTTTCCTTTTATTTTTATAAATGTGTGGGCCAAAATGTTCCAATGTGGGTGCCTAAAGTTAGGCACTTACATCCATATTTAGCAAAGCAGAACATGACTGCAGGGATTTCTGGAGGTGTGGAGCACCTGGAGCTCACACTGATGTCAGTGGGATTTGTGGATGCTCAGCACCTTTGAAAAATCAGGACAGTTTTATTTAAGTTCCTATTCAAACCTAACTTTAGGCACCCACATTTGAATATTTTAGTCGATAGTTATGGACATGCTCTACTTTCTCTTTACATTACTGAGGGCTTAAACAGTTAATATTATTGCAGAATAATATTTTATTTTCTTACCCTTTGTATCTATGCACAAACTGTCCTTTAATCCAATGAGTAAGATTCTTGCATAAGGATCTTCCTCTGAAGTGTTGTGATTTTCTTTGGGCCACAAAGACTTTGTTGATTGCAAGTCACCTGGGTAGGAAGCTTCAACACTTAAATATAAAACTCAGAGCTGTAACAGTCAGTAAAATTAATAGCTTTAGCCTGGGAGTTCAGGAATAAAATGCAGACTTTTTATTGCTCATTTGCCCTTCAAGCTCTCTTGTGATGAATGGTTATGTAGGGATTTGTGCTCTGACTCCTACATTAAGGGTATGTCTACACTACGAAATTAGGTCGATTTTGATCGAAAGCGATTTTGTACTCTCAATCGTGTATGTCCCCACTAAGCGCAGTAGGTCGGTGGAGTGAGTCCTCAATACCGTGGCTAGCATTGACTCACAGAGTGGTGCACTGTGGGTAGCTATCCCACAGTCCCTGCTGCCCATTGGAATTCTGGGTTAAGTTCCCAATGCCTGATGGGGCAAAAACATTGTCCGGGTGGTTTTGGGTACATGTTGTCAGTCTCCCCTCCCTCCCTCCCTCCTTAAAAGCAACGGCAAACAATCATTTCATGCCTTTTTTCCTGAGTTATCTGTGCAGACGCCATAGCATGGCAAGCATGGAGTCCACTCAGCTGCGCACTGCTGTTGTGAGCATTGTAAACACCTCGCACATTATCCTGCAGTATGTGCAGAGTCTGGCTAGGAGTCGCCAGCACGAGGACGATTGTGAGGAGGACATGGACATAGACGTTACTGAAAGCACAGGATGTGGCAACTGGGACATCATGGCAGCAGTGGGGCAGGTTGATACAGTGGGCCTGGCAAACAAGCACAGACTGGTGGGACCGCAGAGTGGTGCAGGTATGGAATGATTCCCAGTGGCTGTGAAACTTTTACATAAGAACATAAGAACATAAGAAAGGCCATACCGGGTCAGACCAAAGGTCCATCTAGCCCAATATCCTGTCTACCGACAGTGGCCAATGCCAGGTGCCCCAGAGGGAGTGAAACTAACAGGCAATGATCAAGTGATCTCTCTCCTGCCGTCCATCTCCATCCTCTGACAGACAGAGGCTAGGGACACCATTCCTTACCCGTCCTGGCTAATAGCCATTAATGGACTTAACCACCATGAATTTATCCAGTTCTCTTTTAAACTCTGTTATAGTCCTAGCCTTCACAACCTTCTCAGGTAAGGAGTTCCACAAGTTGACTGTGTGCTGCGTGAAGATGCATAAGGCCACTTTCATGGAATTTTGTGAGTTGCTTTCCCCCACCCTGAAGCACAAGAATACCAAGATGAAACCTGCCCTGACAGTTGAGAAGCGAGTGGCGAGTGGCAATAGCCATGTGGAAGCTTGCAATGCCTGACTGCTACTGGTCAGTCGGGAATCAATTCAGAATGGGTAAATCTACCGTGGGGCTGCTCTGATCCAAGAAGCCAAGGCAATCAGTAACCTTCTGCTAACAAGGGTAGTGACTCTGGGAACTGTGCAGGTCATAGTGGATGGCTTTGCTGCAATGGGCCATCATGTCTGTTTGCTCCCCCATTAGCCTCAGCATCTCCTCCTGCATGTTCTGATCACGCTCACTGTATGCTTTCCTGGCCTCTGCCACCAAATGCCTCCATGCATTCAGCTGTGCCCTATCAGTGCGGGAGGACTGCATGAGCTCGGAAAACATATCATCGCAAGTGCATTTTTTTTTGCCTTCTAATCTGCGATAACCTCAGGGGCGGAGATGATACGGGGAGCATAGAAACATTTGCACCTGCAGGGGGATAAAAAGGGAGAGTACAGTTTAAGAAGATACATTTCTGAGGAAAAAAGGGAGACTCTTTCACAGTGAATCAAGCAATTCACAGCAGACAGCACACGTGTTTTAGGTACAAGATCGCATTTTGCCTTTTATGTTGAGCGCCTGTTGGTATGGTGACACATCACACATGGCTGGGCAAAATAATTCGGTTTCCAGGCAGCCATGGTAAGCCAAAGAGTACGTGGGGTGGCTTTTTCCACCTTCATAACATGTGGGAATGGTTTCAAATTGCAGTGCCCTCCTTTCCCATAGCAAGCAATGCCGGTTGGGTTTGCTGTTTAAAAGGAGGGGCTGCGGTTTTGGGGTCGATGTGCAGCACACCCCTCCCCGCACTGCGTGGCTATTCTCTGGGATGATCCCTGTTAGCCAAGTGCAAACAGTCCAGCATGAACGGGGTCCTTTTACTGTTCCCTTACAAAAATTCCCCTATATCAACCAGGTGACCATGAATGATATCACTCTCCTGAGGCTGACACAGAAAGATAAAGACCAAATGTTGCATGAATGCGACCAAAACCCAGGACCATTCTCTGCCATGCTTTGTGCTGCAATGATTCCAGATTACTGGCTTGGCATGGTAAAGTATCCTACCATGAAGGACAAAATAAGACAGCCCTCCCCAGAAACCTTCTGCAAAGGCTTTCAGAGTATCTCCAGGAGAGCTTCATGGAGATGTCCCTGGAGGGTTCCTGCTCCATCCCCAGACACATTAATAGACTTTTCCAGTAGCTGTACTGGCCACGAATGCATCCCAATTCTTCAGGGCAAATCAAACATTAAAAACAATTGCTTTTAACCCCTGTAGTATAGTTACAAATGTGCACTCACCAGAGGTGCCTTCTCTGCCTTCAGGGTCTGGCAACGATTCACCCTGGGAGGTTATTGGCTCCAGAGTGATGAAAAGGTCCTGGCTGCTGGGGAGAACGGATTCTCCGCTTGCCTGCTGCGCATTCTCCTCCTCCTTCTCTTTCTCATCCACAAAATCCTCCTCCGTGTTGCGTGAGCCTCCCCCCTTGCAAGTGCCCACGGACAGTGGTGGGGTACTGGTAGGATCCCCCCCTAGAATGGCATGCAGCTGATCATAGAAGCGGCATGTATGGAGCTCTGACCCAGAATGACCATTTGCCTCCTTTGTCTTGTAGTAGGCTTGCCTGAGCTCCTTAACTTTCACACAGCACTGCTGTGTGTCCCTGTTGTAGCCTCTCTCCACCATGCCCTGTGCGATTTTGGCATATATATCATCATTTCTTCCACTGGATCGGAGTTCTGCCTGTACAGATTCTTCTCCCCATACAGCAATCAGATCCAGTGTCTCCTGTTCGCTCCATGCTGGAGCTTGTTTGTGATTCTGGGACTGCATGGTCACCTGTTCTGCTGAGTTCACCATGCTGAGCAAACAAGAAATGAAATTCAAAAGTTCCCGGGGCTCTTCCTGTATACCTGGCTAGTGCATTGGAGTTGAAAGTGCTGTCCAGAGCAGTCACATTGGAGCACTCTGGGATAGCTCCTGGAGGCCAATACCGTTGAATTGTACAACACTGCATCTGCACTACCCCAAATTTGACCCAGGAAGGTCAATTTTAGTGCTTCTCCCCTCACCAGGGAGAAGTACAGCAGTCGATTTTAAGAGCCCTTTAGGTCAGCGGAACGGGGTTGGTTGTGTAGCCGCATTGCTTATAAAAATCAACCTAACGTGGCTAAATTCGACCTAACCACCCTAAATGAAGCTGTTTGGCTGCTAAAGGGTTTATGGAGACAATTTGGATTGCAATGCCATCATCCATATGTAGAGGGCATGCAACTCAACACCTCTTTTTCAATTAACCCAAACATTGTAGTGTCTGTTTTCCAAGTGCCTGGCTAAACTGTGATTTGGATCAAGGTGAATTGATTGACACTAATTTCAGAAAAGATAGGAATGGTGCTGGAGTGAAGTGTCTACCTCATATGGAAGGGATAGTGTCTGCCTCCATTATTAAGGAGTTCACCCACCCTTTGTTCAAGAAGTTTACATTGTAGAAGAGCTTTTGAATGTTCATTTCCTCCTGGATTGTCAGGCAATATTGGTGCCCAAAAGCACCTTTGGCCATTTGTGTTTAGTAGCCTTTTCAAAAGCAGAACCCTACAATTAGGCTCCTAAATCTGTAGACACCTGCCTGTTTTTCAAAAGTGTTGAGCACTCAATAGCTTGCATTGACCTCAATTAAAAGTTTTTGAAAATCTTAACCTAAAGCAACTAACCATTTCTTTGATTTTGATCGTGACACATTTATCATGCCTTTGTGAATTGCTGTAACGTACTTACAAGAAGCTAGCTTTGAAGAACATTCAGAGGTTATAACTCAGGGGTAGGCAACCTGCAGCACCTGTGCCAAAGGTGGCACGCGAGCTGATTTTCAGTGGCACTCACACTGCCTAGGTCCTGGCCACCGGTCCGGGGGGCTCTGCATTTTAATTTAATTTTAAATGAAGCTTCTTAAATGTTTTTAAAACCTTATTTACTTTACATACAACAATAGTTTAGTTATATATTATCGACTTATAGAAAGAGACCTTCTAAAAACATTAAAATGTATTACTGGCACGTGAAACCTTAAATTAGAGTGAATAAATGAAGACTCGGCACACCACTTCTGAAAGGTTGCCAACTCCTGTTATAACTAGTGCAGAATGTGGCTGCCTATCTGCTATTCTAAGAAGCCTCCCTGTTTGCTTCCAGATAAAATACAGAGTATTGTCTCTGATCTATAAAGCCCCAAATGTTTGACCCTTGCTACCTGAAAGACCATCCCTTCCCATCTGTCACCACAGGCAGCTGTAGTCAGCTTAGATGCTTGGCCTTAAAAGTCCCTAGAGTTAAACAAATGGGACTAGTAGCAAGTGTTTCCAGTGTGTGTTTGAAGGGGGAGAGGGCTCTGTGTTGTCTAAAGACTTTTGCCCACTCTAACGGAATGAGGCTATGGTAGACTTCAGGGCAGAGTGTAAGGACCATCTTTTTTCTCAGGCTTTAGACTAAGGGAATGAGTAGGATTCCTTTCCAACCCCGATATTCTATGATTCAATGAGTGTAATGTGTCATTTAATAGTGATTGAAGTCATCCAATGTTGATATTAGTCAAGTTATACATATTCCTTTTTAATATTGTTCAGCATCCACAGACTATGTGATGGAAGTTGTTATAGACTGAAGTGTGTAACTCACTTTTCCTCTTTGGCGGTATTTTCTAAATCCCTGTAAATATCACATCTCCCCACTCCATTTCCACCCATCCTTGAAACCTAGCACCATACGTACTGTTCTTTGGACGGGACTCCTTTTGCAGTCAGAAAGAGGACAATGTGTTAAGCAATGTGAAGTTCCCACTACTCTAGTAGCAAGAAACCAGTACTGGGAGTCAAAACCATATGGTAGGCTAGAGGCCAAGTTTTCTGTCACAGGATGTCAGGGGCAAGGATCCTACATAGAGATGCAGTTAGTCTACTGAGTTACTCTGACAGCCAAACCAGGTAGATGCAATTAGTGTTAAAACAAGAATATAAAACTTACAGGAAACTGAAGGAAAGGAAAGTATGGGCAGGGAAAGAGGAGACTCTGAAAGGAAAAAACCCTAGGAATAGCCACAGTCAAGAAAGAGCTGAGGCTAAAATTTGTTTTCCATTTTGTTAACAATACAGGAAACCCCACAAATGGTGCAAATTTAGACAATGTTCCGTGTGCATGAACTGTGTTAGAAGCAGCGTGATAATATCTGATCAAAAATCAGAGGCTTAAAAAGAATGTTTAGTTACAAGATTCAAAGCTGTAAATTGTACAGAAACTAAAACAAAACATGGCATCCAGTTACTCACATTGCAAAGATAAGGTGATCACAGCTCCCAGAAGCAGGAGACTAAGAAGCCCGAAGATTAGGACAAGATACCACAAGCCAGGACATTTAGGAGATGAATCTGGAAGAAACAGATGGATTTTCAAATGAGTGAGATGTTAGAGTCACATTTAACTGCTAGGGAAATACCTGATTTATCTTTCAGAGAGAAAATGTTAGATCAGGAGTCTTCTGTTACTTCTCTATAAGGTTTGATCACTGGTATCCCCCCCGCCCCCGCCCTTCTGATTGTATCATACCCCTAGAGTGGGTTCTATTTCTAATTAGCTTACATTTATTAAAATGTGGCTTTCCAAACTGTAGACTTGAATTTTCTCACGTTGGTATCCTTTTTATCACCTGTGAGTGGAATGAAGTTGTTATTTTGTTGGGTTTATGAAGAGCCTTTAAAAGTTTTTCACATTTCCTGTTTCCCCAGGATATCGGCAATGCCGTCTGCCAGATACCATGAAGACTGTCAGAAACCACAGTGAGCACTTAAACATTAATAAATAAAATCTCACAAATGCTTTGAGACAGAGGTACAGGTAAGGATTATTTTTAACAAATGCAAAGAAAACATTGGGACATGTACAGCAAAACCTGCCAAGAGCGACCACTCATGGGAGTTAGCAAAAGTGGTCACTTGTAAGAGGTTGTCTCTTCAAAGGTTTGCACACTAGAGAGCAGTGGTGTTCCATGGCCTCTGCTAGTAGTTGCTCGTGACACATGGTATCTTGTCACCGGTGGTCTAAGGCAGGTTTTACTGTACTTGTAACATAAAAGATGCAAAAATAAAGTTATGGGGCAATGAGTAGTTATGCTGTAATTAAGGTTGCAACATGGTTTCTGTTGAAAGATTACTTACATCCTCTCTCTAAACCACACAGCTAGTCAGATCACTTGAACATTGGTACACTAATTCAGGGACTAGAGTGGTAGAGATTGTGGTGCAAATTGGAGATCATTTGATAAGAGGTTCCTGAGGTACAGCCTCTCTCCCTTGGGAAATTAACCGCAACACTTAAGGTATGTCTACACTACAAACCCAAGTCAACCTATATTATAATTACTATGGTGGTGCATGTCTACACTACCCTTCTTGGCACGTTCTCACTAACCTAAGAGGGGCAGTGAGCGGAGCTGAGAGTTGCCTCCTTCCCACTACCCATTCCCCACTGGGAGCAGGGGGATGCTACCTGGGGCTTCTTGCCCCCTGCTCCCCGCCAGGAGCAGGGGGAAGCTGCCTGAGGTTTCTTGGGCCCCCCTGCCCACTACGTGCAGGGAGCTGGACAGCTTTGTCAATTTCACGAAGCCATGAAATTGACAAGGCTGCCTGGCTCCTGGCAGGGAGCCCGTGGGGGGCCCTCTGGCTTCTCCCCAGCTCCCAGCTGGGATCAGGATCTGAAGCGGCCCCAGCTCCCAGCTGAGATCAGAGTCCAGCCGCCAGGGGGGTGGGGGGATTTGTCAATTTCACAGCTCCTGCCATGAAATTGACAAGACAGACCAGGGCCAGCTCCAGGGTTTTTGCCCCCAAGCAGCCCCCTCGCCCCCCGCAAAAGCCACGATCGCGATCTGCGGCACTTTGGCGGGAGGTCCTTCACTCCAAGCGGGAGTGAGGGACCGTTCGCTGAATTGCCGCCGAATAGCTGGACGTGCCGCCCCTCTCCGGAGTGGCCGTCCCAAGCACCTGCTTGCTAAGCTGGTGCCTGGAGCCGGCCCTGAGACAGACGATGAAAGGTAAATAGTGTCTAAACAGATATTGTCTCTCTAACTACACCTCTCATGGGGGTCGAGTTATTATGTCAGTGTAGTAGGGCACTTGCATCAGTGAGAGGAAGGCTGTATTGTAGGCATTGACATAATTAGGTCGACATAAGCTGCCTTACCTTATGTCGACCTGTGTAGTGTAGACCAGCCCTTAATTACTATGGAATTAAGGCTGGAAGTGCTCAATATTACCCTGTGTTCCTTGTGGCATTTGAAAACATGAGTTTATAACTTCCAAAATTCAATCATTGGAAATGCAAGTTTAAGGTCCCTCACTTATCCCTTACAAAATATTAGCATAATTGAAAAAAATATCAGAATACCAACACTAGAAATCTCAGAAATACAGAGTTGAGGGGAAATTTCCCCTACAACATAATCTTAACTCTGCTCCCATAGGGTTGCCAAGAGGAACTGGGAACATCCCAGTACCTTACTAATGCCTAATGAAAACTGCCATTTTCTTTTGCCCACCAACTCTTGATCAGGATTATGTTTGTACACTCCAACAAACCCTCAATGCATAGGCGCCAACTCTGTGGGTGCTCTGCGACTGGAACACCCATGGGGAAAAATTAGTGGGTGTCTGCACCCACCGGCAACCAAGCTCCCCTCCGCCCCACCTCCTCCTCTTCCCCTGAGTGCACCGCGTCCCCACTCCTCTGCTTACCTCCCAGTGCTTCCCACCTGGCCGCCACCAATCAGCTGTTTGGTGGCGTGCTGGGAGGGGGAAGGAGCGGGAACATGGTGCGCTCAGGGGAGCTGGCGGGGCCGGGGTGGGGATTTGGGGAAGGAGTTGGAATGGGGCAGGGCAGGGGTGGGAAGAGGCAGGGCTGCATGGAAGGGGTGGAGTGGGGGCAGGGCCAGGGGCAGAGTGGGGGTCGAGCACTCAGGAAAGCAGGGAAGTCAGCGCCTATGCCTCAATGTGCTCTTTGCAGCACTGTAGATTTGGTGAGTACTTGCTGCTGGATAGATCACATTGGACAAAAAGGCTGAGGTACAGGGGGAAGGTACAGTATTACAGGGGGCAGAGTTAAGATTGTGTGGGAATGGGCACCTAAACTCTGCATTTTCTGGCTCTCTCATTGTTTTGCGAATTCAACTTTATGTTCTGGAAAGACAGACACAGGACAGAGTTTAGCACATGCAACCTTAACTTCAAATTAATAAAGTTTTGCATGTTAGTTGTTCCCTGATTTGGGGCTCAGTAATAAAAACAAAACCCCAACAAAATGATTCTTCTCCCACTGAAATGTGCATCCTTGGATGAGGAAACAGAAGCCGCTATTTTATACCCTGTCAAGCTAGGACAAGCTATAATGAAAAAGAGTATTTATTTTGGGAATCAGCTTTGCATCTGTTTAGATAAAATCCTCAGAATCTGGATAATGACTGATTCTGGAGGATGTTGATGTAATTTCTCCTTGAAAAATCAGTGTCCATTTCCAAAGGCCGTATCTCTGAACAGATTTTAATCAGGGAGGACATTTTAGCATGGCTGAAAAGAAATGATTTGAACTCACTCGAGCTTACATAATAGGCTAACTTTGACTAACACTTTTGTAACATGGCTGATTTCTAGATAGCACATCTCTGCACATGTGGCTGAACTGTTCTTTTTCTTATTTGGATTTTTCATAAGAATTATTATGAAATTTCTATACTGAGTCTGTCTATCCCAAATAGTAATGAGTCAAATGGATAGATCTACCAAAGTATATATCCACAATGTACTTAAGTTTCTTCCTTTTTCAGATGGTTAAAGGTATGTTAATGGACTGTAAATCATTCATTGTCAATCTGCTGTGACCAAAATGGTTGAGGGTATGTTTATATTTTTTCTCAGACATTGTATAGTGGTTAGAACACAGCAAGGGAAGCCACAACTGCCAATTTCTAATGGCTCTGCCAGTGACTTACTGTGTAGCCTTGGGTACGTGATTTATGATATATAGCCTAACAGTCTAGTTCAAATCATTATTCTCTTTAGTGGCTGAATTCAAATCCCACTGCTGCTAAGTCATGTTTTTTTGCCTGTATCCACATTTGCAACATTCCTTTTTGGAAAGATGCATGGTCTGGTGGCTAGAGCGGGAGTGTGGAGTTCTAAACCTGACTTATTTATTGGGTGACCTTGGGCAGCTCACTTAACGGCTCTTTGCCTCCATTTCCACATCTCTAAAATAGGAATAAAAATATTTACTCTTCTACATTACAGGAGTATTGTGGAGTTCAAATAACATTTGGGAGACACTTGGAGATCCTCATATAAAAGGCATTATAGATGTAAAGTATTGTAATCATCTCCCAATTGGTTTTCAACTCTGTGGGTTGTATACTTTTTGTATTTTGGCCCTAATTATGCTCTCAATTAAACTGTTATAAATTTGGAGAAGCTCAACTGAAGTCAATAAAATGGCTCCTGATTTACACGGGCATACTTAATAGAATTTGCTCTCTTTTGTAATAATAAAACATAATTGTTCATTTGTAAAACGAAGGAACATTTAGCCAATACATCTTATTGTCCAATGAGATTTCTGTTAGCAAATTCTATTCATTTTAAACCTCCTATGTTTGGAGTCCATTTGATCAGCTGTCTATCTCATTTTCCCTCCATACATGCTTAGTGCTCAAATCCTGTTAGGAATGTTTCATAAAGAAACTGAACCTGCAAAATGCTGCTGAAGTTATTGCCATTTTGTAGGTTCAGTTTCTTTATGAAACATTCCTAACAGGATTTGAGCAGTAAGTGCACTTTCGATGACAACTCCAACAGCCGGCACTTACAATGCTAACCTGAGTAACAATTTCATTATATATAGAAGAATTCAGATATATTAATCTTACCTATATTTGATCTTTTCTTCCTTTTTTTGAAGTGAAGTGCTGTGTAACCCTCCTCCTCATCTTCCATTCAAAGGTCTTTTTATCCGTTCTTACTATTGAAGACAAAATATGACCCGCACTTTCAAACTTAATGAGAAAAATTTCACATTAAGAGTCTGAGAAACAGGAAGGGGGAAGAGGTTGGTCACTCAAACTTCTAGCTGAAACCATAAAGCAGGTCAGACATCCTGCTTATAAGGACTTAATGTAATCTTCACAATCTGTTGATTGTTTTTTTTTCTTGCAACTTTATTACAATCTCACTGGCACTGGTTTTACCCCATTGTAATTCCACTGACCAATCTCACTGACTCCCATTGATTTCAAAGCACCTATAAAACCTTTATGGATCTGGACTTCTGAGACTACTAATCTGGACTAATCTGTTGTTCTCATTTACCCATCAGTAACTAATGGCAACATCAAATATTGGTGCTTTTCAACATTTATGTACCCTTCATCACTGTCGTGGGGCAAGTGCATCCCATCCCCTCTTGGAGTGGGATGAGGTAATTACCTCCCCATGGTCACATCCTTTCGACCAGCCTTTGTCTTGGGGTGGTGAGGACTAATAAGAAAAATCAATATGACCACTCTCCTCTCAAGGTTGTGTGGCCCAAAGGCCAGAGGCACTTACAGCAGCTGTTACGTTCAGTTCAGCATGGCCTAGCAGACAGAGTCAATTACAGCAGCCCTTGCATTCACAGCAGTGCACCTAGTGGCCAGAGTCAATGTCACAGCCTCCAGACACAGGGCAGTGCAGCCTAGCGGCCAGTACCCAGGGAGGAGAAAGGGGCCGCCACCAGGTAGAGAGGCTCAGGCCCACCCAGCTCCATCAGGCCTCAGTCCAGAGCGCTGACAGTGGCCCACCACTAGGTCAGCAGGGAATCCCACCAAAACACACTGACCTCACTCGGTGGGAGGCACCACTCACACAGCCTCCCGAGGTCACTTCCTACCACATTTCCAGGCACTGAAGTCCATTGAGCGTCAGGGTTTCCAATCTCCTCAGCACAAGTGATTTCCAATAAGGCTTCGTCAGCCGCAGATCTGCCCCCGGCCTGGGCCCTCCTGCCAGAGACAGGGGCTGAGCGAGCCAGAGTTCCCCTCCCCGGGCATGCTCAGTCCCTTCCCTGGCAGTTGAGCCTGGGTAGGGAGCGGGCCGCTGTTGCCTGCCAGCCAGGTTCTCTCAGACAGAAGCAGCTCTGTTCTCCTCCTCTCCTCCTGACCCTGTTGCCAGGGTCAATGGCGAATGTGCCGGGGGGGGGAGGGGGGGGGAGGTGGAGGTGCAGGGAGAGAAGGACAAAGCCCCTCTCTCTTCCTGCCCTTGGCAGGCCAATCTGGGGGGGAGGGCACTTGACCTGCCATGCCCCGCCATGCGTCGGCTCTGCTTCATCAGTCAGGAATTATTTGTTGCTTTACCAAATGAAGGTTGGACAATGTTTCTCGTCAAATAATAGAATTAAAAAGGTACATGACTGTGATGGAATATATCCTGTATTCACATCCTATGCACTATTGTAATAATCTTTGTATAAAGTATTCTTTGTAAGGTATTATTTGAAAACTCATAATTTTCTGGTCAATATTGTCCTGATAAAATATGTGTGACAACATCGTATGTGAAGTAATAAAATTCCTGCTTATGATGTTATTAACATGTTCCAAACACCACAGCCCTGCCCAGGCAGAAGTCAGCAAACAGGTCTACCCTAAAGAAAAGAATGTGTGCTGTCCTTTATTTGCATTTAAGCAATTAACAAAGTCATCAAGCAGGAAGGGAAAACAAAGGAAACTCAATCAGGTGGAAAAAAACAGCAGGGAATATCTTCCCCGGAGACTCTTTGTCTCCTGGTTCTCAGCTGAAAATGTTTTTTAAGGGGGGGACTGAAACTATAAAAAGGAGGGGCAAATATCCCAAGGCTCCTTGCCCACCACATTCTCTGCACATGAGAAGACAAAGGAAACAACCATTGGATTTGGGGGTGAGTGGGGACCCTGACCTGCAGAGATAGGTCAGTAATCTTGCTAGAATCATGCAGTGAGAAATTTTGCTTGCATTTAATATAGTTTGGTAGGCACTAGTAAGTGTTTTTTATCTGTATTTTTCTTGTAACCATTTCTGACTCGTATGGCTCATTACTTGTATTCACTTTAAAGCTATCTCTTTGTAGTTAATGTACTTGTTTTATTTAATCCAGTGTGTTTAAGTTAAAGTGTCTGGATAACTCTATTTGAGATAGCAGGCTGGTGTATATTATTTCCTTAAAGAAATAAGAGACAATATATTTGTACTGTCAAGGAGAGGGCTGGAGTACAAAACATACATTTCTGCGGGAAAGGCTGGGACTGGGGTGTGTTAGGGTCCATTCTGCTGTATCACCAAGGTAGGTGAGAGCCAAGGTGTGACTGGCAGGCTTCAGTTATACAAACACATCTGGGAGTGACCTGCATGCTGGTGGCTGTTTGTGAGCAGTCCCGGTTGGAGGCTACAGCGGCAAGGCATTGCAAGGCACCGTAGGTCAAAAAGCAGGGTAACACAGCCCCTCACTGATCTGGACTGTACCCCGGTATGTCACAATGACATAAATACATTAAAACTGGCTGCATAGATCCAGATCCTTGGCGCCGCTGTTTCCGCTTTGTGCAGGTCCACAGAGGCATCATTTAGGAGGACAAGGGGGACTCCTGCCTCCCTATCCTGAGTTTCATACAGGAGGTGTGGGAGCTCTACAGCACAGAATTACTGTGGAATGTAAGTTCTGCAGAGGATAGGTGCCCCTGGGGCAGGGAATCAGTATTTTGTTTACAAACAGAGGCAGGGTGATTAAGATAAGAAAGGGCTGGTGATTAAATTAAGGATCTGGAAGTTGTTTGATGAGCAGGGGCTGGGAGATGTTGAAGAGAAAATGCAGGGGACTAAGAAGAAATACAGTCAAGCCCTCTGAGCCAAATTTACTTTCAGAAAAGAGTGAGATTTGAGGAGCGTAGGTGAAAAGAAGAGGTCAAAACTAGGAGAAGGGGTAGCAGTGGTATAGAGAAGTTCCCTCTCTACCTGCAGGGCCATCTGTAGGCATACGCAGCATACATGGCTGTGTAGGGCATCCAAACATTTGGGGCACCATTTCCCTTGCTAGCCGCGGCTAGAATCCTCTCTTCTCCGGCCCCCCTCACGCTGGGCTGGCAGGCTTTTCCCTGACCTCAACCCCCACCCCCTCCCTCACTCGCTCCTCGGCTGGCTAGCTGAGGGCTCCAGCCTCCAGCTCTGCCACCCCTGCCCCAGGGAGCCCAGAGTGGCGCAGCCAGTCACAAGTGGCCAGGAGGCACTTTGGCGGCAACTCAAAGAGGAAGAGAGGGACTGAGGGACCCGCCGCTGAATTGCTGCTGAAGACACGGACGTTCCGCCCCTTTGTATTGACCGCCCCAAGTACCTGCTTCCTTAGCTGGTGCCTGCAAGTGGCACAGCGGCACGGCCCACTGCCGCTCGGAGCGGAGTTCCTCCCTGGATCCTGCTGCCTGCGCCTCTCGGCCTCTGGTGAGGGCCAGGCCGAGGCTAGGACTGGAGGAGCGAAACTTCCACATGAGTCAGCAAGGGTGGGGCAGCTGGACCAAGCAGGGGAGGGAGAGAGGTGGGAACCTAAAGTGACAGTGTGCTCACTGTCTCTCACACTTCCCTAACACACACACACACACACACACACACACACACACACACACACACACACAGAGTCTTTCTCACTCACAGACTGGCTCTCACATCCACATACACTCTGCCTCTCACGAGTCCCAGTCCCCAATACAGATTTTCACACACATGCAATCTCACACCCCCCAACACACAGTCACACACACACACTGGTGTTCTCTCTGTCTCTCGCACATGCACTGGCTCTCTCACTCACACATACACACACACTGTTACATACATGCATGCACGTGCGCGCACACACACACACACACACACACACGCACTATTTTTGTTGTTATTACTGCTTGGTACTTCCTGTCAAAATGCTTGTGGTGAGCCAGGAGGGCCGTGGGCTCTGGCAAGATGCAGCCCCCATGTGACAGCATGAAGCCTGACTTGAACCACTGCTGCAGCATCTGCTGTGTATGAAGCTCGGTGTGTGGCAGCAATGGTGGGGAGTGATGGCCCCCTCGACGCACTGGGGTCAGCGGCGCCAGCTGTGGACCACCTTCAGTGGAGCATAGGGGCTGTGGTACTTATGTGGCCCCATCACCATAGTATCTGAGCACCTCACAATGTCTAACCTATTTCTCCTCACAGCCCCTTGGTGAGATGGAGCAGTGCTGTTATCCCCATTGTACAGAAGGGGCAGTGAGGCACAGAGACTAAAGGCCAGATTTTCAAAAGTATTTGTAGTCTTCCTTCATGTATGATAAAAGTAATTGGACTCCAATTTCATGTTCTGCTTTTTATTTATGAAAATATAACAAGAATTCTGGTGACAAGGCTGGGATTGTAAAACAATGAAGAGAAACTGATGAAGCAGTGAAAGTGGTTTCCTGGTTATAAAGAAAAAGGAAAAATGGTCATTTATGGAAATACATAAAATGTAATTATGTATTCCATGATGAAAACTACTTACATTAAAATGGAGTTACAATTGAGAGTATGTATCAATATTTCAAGGGATATTGTAATTATCCTGAACCAAGCAATACAAACCCTGAAAATTCAGAGTTAAGTCTACACTAAAAGAAATCCAAACATGTTAGGGTATAGACACGGATGGTCAAGGCACCCAAACAACTTAACTTTGCCCTTTAGTGATGTTATATAATAACCATATAACTATGATAAAGACATTTTAGTGTTTGTGGTCCCAGGGTAGATTAAACTAATTTTAAAGACCCTTTAGGTTTTATTCATATTGTTAAGATGGAAATATTAATGGCTGCCATCAAGAGGGTCTTTGATCTTAGACAGTTGTAGAGCTGGTTAAAGCTGCTGGGTGTGCTAAACCCCCTTCTTTCAGGCTCAATGGAAGGTGCAATTGAATGTCCTTTTAGGTAGTGTGACAGACCCAGACCAGTGGGGTAGAGGACAAATATACTGGTCACTGGATGAGTAGTTTTCTGTTCCCTGAGTGACCAGATCAGGGGCTGTACTAGAGTAATCAGGAACCTGCTAGAACCAGTTAAGGCAGGCCAGCTAATTAGGACACCTGGAGCCAATTAAGAAGAAGCTTCTAGAATCAATTAAGGCAGGCTAATCAGGGCACCTGGGTTGTAAAAAGGAGCTCACTTCAGTTTGTGGTGTGAGTGTGAGGAGCTGGGAGCAAGAGGCGTAAGGAGCTGAGAGGGCTAGGCTAGAGCACTGAGGAACACAAGCGTTATCAGACACCAGGAGAAAAAAACAGGAGTACTTGTGGCACCTTAGAGACTAACAAATTTATTAGAGCATAAGCTTTCATGGACTACAGCCCACTTCTTCGGATGCATACGAAGAAGTGGCTGTAGTCGACGAAAGCTTATGCTCTAATAAATTTGTTAGTCTCTAAGGTGCCACAAGTACTCCTGTTCTTTTTGCGGATACAGACTAACACGGCTGCTACTCTGAAACCAGACACCAGGAGGAAGGTCCTGTGGTGAGAATAAGAAAGATGTTTGGAGGAGGCCATGGGGAAGTAGCCCAGGGAGTTGTAGCTGTCATGCAGCTGTTACAGGAGACACTATAGACAGCTGCAGTCCACAGGGCCTTGGGCTGGAACCTGGAGTAGAGGGTGGGCCTCGGTTCCCCCCAAACCTCCCAATTGACCTGGACTGTGGGTTCTTCCAGAGGGGAAGGTCTCTGGGCTGTTCCCCCAACTCACATGGTGAATCTCTGAGGCAAGAAAATCTGCCAATAAGTGCAGGACCCACCAAGATAGAGGAGGAACTTTGTCACAGTAGTGATAGCTGGAAATAATAGCAGGGTACCACACAAGGCACTGAGCTGCATGGCAAAGCCTGAGAAGAGCTAAGCTGTGTGGGCTAGAGAATTGTTTGGTCAGCTGGGTGTGTCTCTGTGTAAGAGACAGAAAGCCAGCAGACAATGAGAAAAGCAATTGTGAAATCCTGAGAAGGAGCAGAGAGACAGAGCTCCTGGGGCACCGAGCTGACTGGAGAGGCAGGCTTGAAAACTGTGAACAAGGAAATGGCTTGATGTTGTTTGTTCCTGCTGTGGTCAGGAGAACTGAACTTTGTGCACATTCTTTGTAAACAAACAGGATTGCACCTAAGAAATACCTGACTTGCATCATCTATTTCTCATTCTAACAAACAACCCAGCAAGGCACTGAATATTGGCTAACCGCTCAGGCCAAAAGGACCAACAATGTCTCTTCCTCTCTTCCCCCCTCCCCCCTCCTGATGTCATCTAACGTTGCTTAGTCCTGTCCTGCATGCTTTTGAAAGCCCCTCTCTTATGGCCTTTGGGCTATGGAGTCTTGGAGAAAGGCCTAAAATAACATAATCAATGTCTAGGTAAGGAGAACCCAATCCATATTGGAAATCTTGTTTGAACTTTGTTTTGAAAACTGGGGTCTTGTTGATGTGATTTGAAACTGTTGAAAGATTCCTTGTTTGGATTAAAAAGCTACTGCTAATTCTGAAAGAAATATTATGCTTAGCCTGGTAGCTTTCCATGATTTATGGAATCTCAATGGGCAGGGGGAAGGGTGCAGCATTTGATGACTGTGATTCACTAGGGCCTTAGCATCTATATTTTTCATTTGCTTTTCTTAGTTTTTGGATCTGAGTTATGGACCTAATGGTTGTCAAACTGATTAAACATCAGGCTGTAGTATTTCTAAGGTTTTATCAGTGTATTCTCTCTCAAGGTATGTTCACACTGCAGTTGCAGCCAGGGCCGGCTCTAGGTTTTTTGCCGCCCCAAGCAAAAAAAATTTTGGCTGCCCCCCCTCCCAGCCCTGGGCTCTCGCCCCCCCCTCCCCTGCACCCTCCTTCTGCCGCAGCCCTGGGTCACTGGTAACTTGCTCCCAGGGCGGGTCATTCAGCAGGAATTTTGCGTGTGCACAGAACAGACAGGATTGGTTCCCATATGGTTACAGAACTGCAGTAAAGTGGAACAATTTTCAGCTTGTGTGATTGGAGGATATCTGGATGCATATTATAAGACTGTCCTACATAAATGAGGAAAAGTTGAGGTGCCTTTATTATTCTTTTGTTCCACTCTTTCTTTCTATGGGGAATTTGCCAATGCAATATCACTGTCTTCCTTTTAAACAAACACACAAAAGGCAATGGCTGTTGAAAATAGCAATTCAGTCCTAATAACCACTGGGAAGCATTTCTTGCTCAATTTTATCCTACTTTTTCTACAGCAAGTTACAGTGGATCAATATATTTGATTTGGGAGAAATGAAGTAACAGCCGCCCAAACTGACCTTGAGCACTCCTGAATTTTGAGGTGTTCAAATCTGGAAGGCAGGTGCTGGGGGGGGGGGCGCTGTGGCTCCGCAGGGGAGCACGGCAGCATGTATGCAGCAGCGTGTTGGGCGCTGTGCGAAGCCAGACACGCTGGTCTGAGTGGCACAGTAAGGGGGCTGGGAGGTTGGAGAAGGCGAAGGGGGTTCTGTGGGGGCAGTCAAGGGACAGGGAGAAGGGGGGGGTTAGATGGGTCAGGGGTTCGGGGGGGCAGTCAGGGGACAGGCAGCAGTTGGATAGGCAGGGGTTTGTCAGGGGACAGGTAGGGGGTGGGGTCCTAGGGGGGAAGTTGGGGGGGGGTCTCAGGAGGGGGCAGTTGGGGACAAGGAGAAGGGAGGCTTGGATAGGGGGTGGGGTCCCAGGAGGGGGCAATCAGGGGACAAGGACCAGTGCGGCTTAGATAGGGGGTGGGATCCTGGGGGGCAGTTGGGGCAGGGGTCCCAGGAGGGGGTGATCAGGGAGCAGGGGGGTTGGATGGGTTGGGGTTTCTGTGGGGGGCAGTCAGAGGGAGTGGATGGGGGCAGGGTGGGGCTACCCTCCCTCCCTCCCTGTGGAGTGTCCTATTTTTTGAATGTTAAAACATGGAATCCCTACTCACAGTGCAGCTCTCCATTCAAAGCACGCTGCAGCATGAGGTCTCAGATTCCTTATTCCCTCCCCCTCTTTCCTGTTGGTAGTGGCCAAGGGAATGCTGGGAAATGTAGTTCTTTCCTGCTCCAGGGCTGGCTCTATAGGCAGGGAGCTAACCAAGGAACTACAGCTCCCAGGACCCCCTGTTGGTTCTCAGCTACCATGCTGGATCCCTGCTGCCCCTGCAAATGGGCTGCCCCAAGCATGTGCTTGCTTTGCTGGTGCCTAGAGCCACCCCTGGTTGCAGCTTGTGTAGATACCCAAACTAGCTTTAATCTGGCTAGCTCGGATACCAGAGTAGTGAATCTGCAGCAGCATGGGTTTCAGTGTGGGCTGTAGAAGCCTGCCTGGGACCCTGGGTAATTACTTGGGCAGCTAGCTCACTCTGAAGCCCACGCTGCCATAGTGTCACTGCTCTAATACTGGAGCTACTGTGATTAAAACTACCCCATGATTGCCGTGTAGACATACCTTCAGACTTGGTCTTTGTCTCCTTATCTGAAACTGACTCTTCTGGTTTCTAACACCTGGAAAGGAGGGAAACTCCATCCATTGTCTGAAAATCATCTCCAATCCAGGCTTATGACCTGACCCCTATTTGGCCAGGATCTTTGCTTTCCTGAGAAAAGTAGCTGGTTTTGCTTGAAGTAACAATTGGCATCTACCCCATCAGACCACAGTAGAGCTTCTTTTCTTTCCCTCTCTTCTTCTGTCTACTCTTTTGTGTGTGTTTGGTTGTGGAAATTGATTTTAAAAAAATCAATAACTTTGTAAATAAGCAGATAACATTTTGGTTGAAACTTGTTAAGATTTCCATCCTTTAAGAAAGGTGTAAGAAAATAAAACTTTATTTCTAACTGCAGTTTTTGCATGTTTAGCCTAATAAAGTGTGACAGTCGGTGCCCCCGATAAGGCTTTATGGAAATATGCTTGTGTGTGTGTGTGTGTGTATATGTGTATATATATTATAAAATAAATAACATAACTAGAATGTGTTTTATGCTACATATGCCATGTAAGATATCTCTGTAAAGGTTATGATCTACTGAATCTATTAATCCTATTTGTATGCATGTATCATTTTTGTATTTGACGTTATGAATATTGGCTGCATACTTGTTTGATTCTAAGTAGGCTGTAGTGAAGCAGTTGGTTAGCTTCCTGAGAAAAGACTTACTGAGAATAGTGCCCAATCAAGAAACATTTAAGCCAACAATGAACTTGGAGATGCCAATCCACATCTGAGCTCTCCAAGGAATGTGGCTTGGCTGGGGACATGTGACTTTGCCAGGTGACTCCAAAACTCCCATTTTGTAGCTGGACTTTGCAAAGGAGAGAGGAGGGGGTCTCCACCCACAAGAGTCTATTTAAGCCCATGGGAGACCCCTCCATTTTGTCTTTGGCTAAAGAGAGGGCGTCTCACTCCCAAAGATACCTGAAAGAAACTGGATCAAAGGACAGTGACTGCAAGGGGTGTGAGTGATTGCTGGACTCGGACTAAAAGGAGATTAGTCTGTAAAAGGAAGCATTCTGGAACTGGTGAGGATCTTGTCCGTATTCAGTTTCTTACTGTATTAGACATAGACTTGCGTATTCTATTTTATTTTACTTGGTAGTTCACTTTGTTCTATTTGTTACTACTTGGAACCACTTATATCCTACTTTCTGTATTTAATAAAATCACTTTTTACTTATTAATGAACCCAGAGTATGTATTAATACCTGGCAGGGGGGAGAGGGGCAAAGAGCTGTGCATGTCTCTCTATCAGTGTTATAGAGGGCGAACAATTTGAGTTTACCCTGTATAAAGTTTGGGGTAGATTCTCCATCATTGGTAACTTTTAAATCAAGATTGGATGTTTTTCTAAAATATATCTAGTACAAGCATAGTTATTGGACTTGAAAAAGGAATTAATAGAGTAATTCCATGGCTGGTGTGAGGTCAGACTAGATGATCACAACAGTTCCTTTTGGCCTTGTATTCTATGTTCTATAAAGAATAGTTTAGGACCTGGTCCAAAGCCCATTGAAGTTGATGATTTTCTTTCCATTGGCTTCACATCTTTAGTGTGACGTATCTTATTTGTGATTTTACAAGGTGATATCGGTAGTCTTTTACCATCTGAGTACTCTGACTATTAGAACATTTCTTACTGTTCTGGAATTGACCCCAGGCTCTTATCTCAGCACATCTGGTGCCTTCCAAGATGTGAGGCTTATAAGGCACTAAATTATTCAGTTCCAAAACCTCTTGAAGTTTTCACCTTTGCATTTTATTATTTCTTATAAATTCAACCCAGAAGCACATTCAGGACATGGAAAGAGATCAACCACACACCCCTTAGTGCATATATAATTTTTCAGGGCTATAGTTATACATTTACAGCCAGAGATCCAGAGGGGAACATGGAACAGGACTCATGGAATGCATCTATGGAAGTTATTGTTTAAAGCTGAATCAGCCTTGTGCAATTTAAAGTTTTCTGGTATCACATGCAGATCTTGCAGTTACAGTAAGTCCAGTATTTCTGGCCTCAAAGTTATAGGCTCCACCATTATGACCTGTGGGACTCTGTGTTGATGAACTCTGACAATATGATGCTTGTTGGAGCTATAATGTTATGGTGAAATGGGCTAATGTCATGCATGTTATAAGTCACAGATGTTTAGGCACACAGTCTTAAGTGTGTTTGTGTGGGTTGATGCACTCTCTTTTGTTTATGAAGTTAATTCTTTTCTGAGGTTCCTTTGTGTTGCAAACCACCTACACAAAAGAAGGGATGCTGTCCAGGCTCACTTGTTGAAGCCAGGAGCTGAGGGAGGGACAGAGAATAGTGTTTTTAACCAGTAAAATTCCAAGAGAGCCCAGGACAGACAGAGACCCAGAATAGCTGCTCTGTGGGGAAATGACAATGATTAGGGTTACTATCCGTCCGTATTTTCCCGGACATGTCTGGCTTTTTTATCTTTAAATAGCTGTCCGGGAGGAACTGGTAACAAGGTTAAAAGGTCCGGGATTTTTCCCACTCCCCTCCCTTCCATGCAGAGTGCGGGGTGGCTGGGCCTGATTGAGCCGCTCCCATTGGCCTCCAGCAGCCAGAGCCCCTCCCCTGCTCCCCCCATGCTGCCTCAGCACTCTGCGGGGGAGGCGTGTTTTGCCTGCATGTGGAGAAGCCAGCATCTGACCGGCCTGGGCATGGTAAGGGGAGTACCGGGGGCAGTCAGGGAGCAGGGGGAGGGTTGGATGGGTCTGGAGTTCTGGGGGTGGGGGTGTGAATATGGGGTGGGGGGGGACGGCAGGTTATAATCTTTTTTGTGATGCCTGAGCTCCAGCAATATCCAAGGTTGGGGGTCCTGCTCCAGCAATATTTGGAGCTGGGTCTCTCCCCTGGCCCTGCCTGGAGTGGGCCCTGGCCTCCACCTGCCACCCCCCCCCCATGCAACCCCACCCCGCGGGTCCCCCCCGTCCCTGCCCTAAAGAAAGCAGCATGCGCCTCTCCCGTGCCTGCTTGTGCTACCAGAGTAGCACATTCCTATGTGGAGCCCTGCTGTCTGCTGCCCCAGGGTCCTAGTGCCCCCCATCTACTAATGGCAAGGCAGGCTACCCTTACCCTCCCTTCCTCCCTAGCCCTGAGCCTCTCCAATGCCCCAAACTCATCATCCCCCACCACACCCTAATCCTCTGCCCCAGCCCTGAGCCCCTGCCTGCATCATGAACCCCTCATCCTCAGACCCACAGCCCTCACCCCTGCATCCCCTCCTATCCCCAAACTCCCTCCCAAACCCCCTCCCCCTTCCCACACACCCTCTCCTGCCCTCAAACTCCCTCCCAAAGCCTGCACCCCCTCCCTTTGCACTGCCTCCCACCCCCAAACTCCATCCCAGAGCCTGCACCCCTCACCCCCTCCTGCACACCCACCCCCTGCCCCAGCCCAGAGTTTGCACACAGCACCCAAACTCCATCCCAGAGCCTGCACCCTAATCCCCAGCCCAGGACCTGCACCCCAGACCTCCTCCCCGCACCCAACCCCCCTCCCAGATCCTTAGGCAGGTGGGGTGGTGGAGTTGGGGGGGGGAAGGGTGGGTTCTGGGCACCTCCAAAATTTCTACAAACCTGCCACCCATAAGGGTTGGGGCAGTCAGGGGACAGGTAGGGTCCTGGGGGGGCAGTTAGGGTGGGGGGTTCTCAGAAGGGGGCAGTCAGGGGACAAGAAGCAGGGGCGGGTTGGGGGTTCTGAGGGGGACAGTCAGGGGGTGGGAAGTGGGAGGGAGTGGGCGGGGGTGGGGCTAGAGCAGAGCTCCCCCCCAGTGTCCTCTTTTTTGATTGTGGAAATATGGTAACCCTAACAATGATGCTTAATTTAGCACTGATCTGATTTGGGTGGGTTTTTTCTTTTGAGAAATATTCAGTGAAACAAACAAAAAATAATTTTCATTTTAATTTTCCATGGGAAATTTTGAGTTTCCAGGGGAAAAAACTCAAAATCAAGATTTCAGCTGAAAAGAGAGTTGTAGTGCCTCCTGGGTGTTGCAGTTTGTGCTTCGTTTCCCCATTCTTTTCTCTGGGCTAGGATCCTCAAATGGACTACATCTACCATAATGCATCACAGTATCCCCTTTCAGTGATGAAGCTGTGCTATATGAAGTCCCTGGTCATGGTACATATACACCTCTATCCTGATATAACGCTGTCCTCGGGAGCCAAAAAATCTTACTGCGTTATAGGTGAAACTGCATTATATCGAACTTGCTTTGATCCATCGTAGTGTGCAGCCCTCCCCCCCCCCCCCCCCCCCCCGGAGCAATGCTTTACTGCATTATATCCAAATTCATGTTATATTGGGCCGTGTTATATCGGGGTAGAGGTGTACGTATATAGAGGTGTAGTCCAGCAAACAGTTAACTTAGTTATCTAGTGAAATAGTTAGTGACAGGCTTAAGTCTCAAATGAATCATCTCTAATTATAAGAAACATAAATTATTCCAAAAGTATTAGAGGATAGCTTGATGATTTCTTAGATACAACTTCTGGCCAGACCTGAAGCAAGGCTGCCTTCTGAGACGAAACCACCGAGCCCACTCTGATCAGCGAGACCAGAAGGAAAAGCCTTGCCTCACAGTGAAAGTGACCACTCCATCACCATTCACCAGTGTCTTTTATGTGTTTGGGGAGTAATAAAGTAGACTTTACAGTAATTTACCTTATTTTGAAAGAACACAAGTACAAACAGGCTTTTAATTTGACAGCCTTCTGAATAATTTATTTTTAAAGCTGCTGTGAAAGTGAAATTAATTATATTAAAGAAATAGAATGAATTAAAGAATGCTGTATGTACCTTTAAGTAGAAATGAGAAATGCTGCAAGCCAGGGGGGCAGGAAAGCAGACATTAACTGCTTAACTTGCCACTTAAGGGCAATTGGTGAAGCATTAGTCTTAGATCGATAAGAGTTAACAAGGAAGCAGGATATGCATATTATGCTCCATGCATATTTTACAATTTTGCTCTCTCTGTCCCTTTGTTTAGTTTGCACCCTTTTATCTGTATAAATAAGACTGTTTGAATCTTGCATGGGGGCTCACATTATCTGAATGTATTAGCAGAGCGCTGTGCTAATAAAACAGAGTGGTCTAACAAACTATGAGTCCTGAGTCTAACTTTGACAATTTGGAGGTTCCACCGAGATGGCAACCGTCTTCACTGGGGCTGTGTGATTCCTGACCGTTTTTGTAGGACGACCGTGGTAGCCGGCACCTGGGCATTTGGCCCGAGTGGTCCTCCTCCTGAACGGAAGGGTGCACGGCCACAGTGAGGTCTACGCCATCGAACCTGTTGGTTCCCACTCTGTTCTGGTAGGGATCCCGGGATCTGACATCAGGAATCTGGTCAGGTAATTATTTCTGTGTTTTGTCCGGACTGAGGACTGTTCTGTCTCTGTGTCTATCCATCCTCCTGTGGAGTGTTTGAGTCTGGATGCCATCTCCGTCCGGGGATCGGCCAACCAAGGGGTTCCTGTCCCCGCGGTCTGAGTGAGTGAAATCTGCACAATCGCAGCCGCACTGCACCTTGGGTAAAACCCTTGGTGTGAAAGCAAGGGCGATTGAGTCAGTAGCCTGTGGGCTCCTTTTGTGTGTTGCACCGGGCATCGCTCTGACGAACCCGAATTTCCTTCTTGTGTGATTGGTGTGTGTAAAGTCCTCCTGTATTGGTAACCAGACGTCTAAGTCGGGACAGTTCCCTAAAGGAACGCCGGCTCAGTTTTAGGAAGGGTCCGGACTCCTGTAAATTTCTGGAAAAATGGTCTAGGCTAACTCAGGGAGATCCCAAAACTCAGTGGCCACTGTTAAAACCTTGGAACAAGGACCGAGTGGACATCTTAAAACAACAAACTCGGTCAGCCTAAAACTAAATTGGCTAAAGGAGAGGTTAATTGTTTCATGCAGTGGTGGGAAGAGGCAAATCGTAGGTGGACAAAATCAAAACTCACCTCTCTCAAATATTCAAATAATAAATTAAAAGCTTTATTAAAAGCCTCCTCTCCCACCACCAGACTGAGCACTCCCCTTCACCCTGTTCTCTGACAAAAAAAAACAACAACAACAACCCCGGATCGATCCCAACTCCCTTCATACTCCCCTCTCATTGTAAAAAGGATAAAATGCCCCTTGTTCTGTTCCCCTTCGTTGTCTGCCTCAGAAACTGATTCTTTAGTGTTCCATTACCAATTCAGCAAGGAGGGTGGGCTCCTCAACTAGCCCCCACCCTTCCTGGGCCCTTTCCTTAAGCATTTCTTTCAAAATTGTGAAATGACCACAATATCACTCACAAAAATGGTTCATTGGAAAAAGCAGGATTGGGCCCAGACAAGCAGGCAAGCAACAGATAAAGAAACTAAAAACAAAAAACAAAAAAAAAACAGGTTGGAAGCCCTAAGGGCATAGTGTCAGGAGTAAGTGCAAGTATGAACCCCTGGAACAATACTTAAAATGGTGAAATCTGAGTTGATAAAGGTGTCATTTTGGGAAATAAACAAGTGATTTAAGGAAAGAGAGTGAAAAGTTAACTCTACAGAGACTGGAGAGAATTAAACAGTTAAACTTTGTGAAAATGTTAAAAAGGATCTTGTTAAAAGAATTCTTGGTTTCTTTGCAGCCATTCTAAAGGAAAAATGGGCCCTTTTCCAGAGGAATGTCTGTAAATAATCCAGGTAAAGAGACTATCTAATTAAAATCATTTGACTATGGACAATTGAGTCAAATTTGCTAAAAGAACATGGGGGGGGGGGGAGGTTCTATTGGAACTTAACTGCCCCAAATGTATAAAGGTAATGTAATCTATGTACAACTATGTAAAAACAAAGCAGTGTAAGAGGGATGTTAAGGGAGAGAAAATGTGTATGTATCTGTCTGTCTGTCTATGGGAATATGTGAGGTTTGTAAAACTCCTGTTTTGTAAGTTTAAGATAAATTGGTTTTGTTTTGTTTATAATGCCACTAAAAATCCATTTGACTCTTTAATTCAAAGTTGCAAAACTGACAGACCTTTTTGCCAGATACAGGTAATCAGTGTTGGTTGACTTTGAGATTTGGTATTTAACCCTTAAGGGGTAACTTGATTCTTTACAAAATTTAAATGTTTTCAAATAAAGACCAAGTCATGACTGCAGCAGGACAGTCAAAATCAGAAAAATAGGGAGAGATTCTGGATTCTGTTTGTTTGTTTTTGTAACAAAATAGCAAATGAAAGCTGTAGGAAAAGAATAAAATCAGTGGCCCTCTGAAGCAACAGCAGGGGTGAGGTGCACAAAACAAAAAGAAGAAATGTTAGAAACACTGAGCCTTAAAATGGCTCTGTGTAATCAGATTGTCACTTTGATAAGGGTACATAAAACTCTGTAAGAACAAAAGAAACAGTTACACTTATGTAAAAATTAATATGGCTAATGTTTTAAAAGTTAAAGTATAGAAGGAATGTGCAGACGTGTGCAGTGTATATTATAGAGGGGGTAAAAGAAATGCAAACGAAACATGCTACTTAATTAAAATCCTATTAGGGCTCCAAAGGAGCCACAATAGACTGTGTGTTCTTTTTCAGATCTATGTGTGTTTTGGAAGCAAGAGTTAAAAGTAATCAAAACTCTGGTAAAAGTTAATTGTGTTCCTTTTAAGACAGAGTCTCTGAGCTCTGCTAATGGTTTTGAATCCAAAAGCCAAGCCTGTGTGGATGCAAATTATCTAACTGATAAAGGAAGTGAGAGAACTGCCAGCACAAAGAAGTTGCAGATAAAGAACATACCTGGTCAGCAAACAAATTGTCTAAATAAAAGGCACGGTATAACAAGATACCTTTAATTAAAATAAATTTAATGTTACTAAGTACCCCTGTAACAATGTATAGTGTGTATGATTTTTGAAGAAAAAAAATCCTTTATGGTAATGATGCTTTTCAGCTGTTACCTGTGAACAAACTTAAAGCTTAATACAGCAGGAAAGACATTGTAACCTTGGTCTGCTGTAAAGGGAAAACTGAGGTACACCACCTCATGGATTTAATAACTGAACAGTGGGATAATTTCCCCATAACTCTTAAAAGATAGAAGCCATTAAAACCTGGCCTGCCTATAGAACAAAAACACAGGAAAATATGGAGGTAATTCCTCTTGTTTTGCCTGCAATCAGCAAGGGTATTTGTAAAAGAAAGGAATATTTTAAGCAATAATGATTGCCACCCCAAAGGGGTAGAAAAATGTTATTTTTGTCTTTCAGGAAAAGCTAATATCAGCTACAGGACAACCTAATAAGAAACAAATAAAAGTGGGTATGCTTATCCATGCCTGTTGCTCCAAAGCCCTGTAGTAAAGACATCTCACTAGGATCCTGTGTGTGGGATAAAATGAATAATGAGACCAAAGTACTGTATAATGGGCTATGTGTATGTGTTAATTCTTGGGGGGGAAAGTGTTTTAAAAGAATGGAAGTGTTAGCAACCTTCCAATAGACAAATGTGAATGTAATGTAAGTACTGTGTTTACAAAAGATAAAAAGGTAACATAGTTCCGAAAACAAACAAAAGGGCAATGTGGGAAACCAGCTCAGTGGGTTCAAACCATTCATATTATACATGCAAATGGCAACATGTTAAGAATTGCCACTGCAGAAAGACATAACAGCTTACCATTGGTATAATGTATTTTCTGAATGGTCTCCCACAACAACTGGCGTACTAATGTTACTAACCCTTATTGTTTTTGATTTTAAATTGTATGTGTTTAATTGTAACGTTTAAAATGTGCTGTTGGATAAAACAAATGTATGCAAAGCTAGAGCCACAGGCCCAAATCACCTCCCAGTATTTTCTATTACATGGACTAAATAAGAAGTGACACTGGCGATTAATAATCTTAGTGTCAAAAGGGGGATATGTAGGAGCAGGATCTTATAATGTCCCATAGGAATTAATGTATGATTTGATTTCATCCCTGTCAGCCAGCCTTTTTGAATAGCAGAAAGGAATGACAGACCAGAACAATCCTTATGACTGATTATGGTCACCCTTTTGTTTTAGAATAAGTTATAATGTCTACTATGGTTTCCTATATGTATTACAAAGTAGGCCTCTAGTTAAATATACATTTCTTTGTTTTAAGGTTTAGTAAGTAAGAAACAGGATTCTCTATTGTGTCTATGTTAAGTAGATTAGAGGAACATTGAAGGCCTGGGTTTAATTTGCAATGCCTTTTTTTGCTCCATATAAAATACTACTGTTTGTATTCTCAATCTGTGTGAATAAGGAATGTATGCATCAGGAAAAGATAAGGTGTGAAGGCCATTGTTATAGCCAGAGTCAAGGAAGAAGAAGTAAAGAGACTTAAAGGACATCAAAAAATCATCAGGTACTGCTTACTATCCAGATGGCTGTTAAACTGTCTGGCATCACAGCGTGCATGGCATCACAGCGTGCATACATGCTTCGCAGTGTAAGAAGGCACCCCCCAGCAAACCAATTACCTCAGGACCACGCAGAGTCAATTTTGACTCCAGAAGAAGACGTAGAGGAACAGCCTGCAATACCTTACCATCTACGCTCTTGTAAGGGTTGCCAGAAGCAGACGAGGACCTAAAGCAAGGCCCAAAAAGAAGCAGTAGTGAGCCTAGCGCCTGCTGCCTGGTGGATGTAAAACCGTGACTGCGGTTCCCTCAGTTGAGGTTGTCAGAACCGGAAGGGCCTTGCCTGCAACATGTGCCTCTGGTGGCGCCTGTTCCTCAGCTGCTGGTGTCTTAAGGTCTGGGGAGTCCACAATGACAATTCTTTTATCCAGCAGCAAGTGTGGATAGCTCAGACTCTTAATATTTCTAATTGCTGGGTCTGCAGCCACATCCCAGCCCACTCTCAAGCTGGTGTTCCTGTCCTGGCAATCCCACTCAATTCCCCAGACTTCACTGGAGGACCTCGTCCGTTTAACAGAACATGGAACAGTAATGACACTTGGGAAGCAGTGGGAATAAATGTATCTAAATGGATAAGTGTGGTGGAGGGAAAAGGTCATTGGTGTTGGGTGTGTAATGGGACAGGGCTGGATCTGGGAAAAAGTCATTGCCTTCAGCATATTGTGGCCAATGGTGTATGGGATTATTCAAACAGAACTAAAGAGTGGTGGGCCGGGTATGGGGATATGAATTTTTTCTCAACCTGGGATCAAACAGAAAAATCAAGCTCATGTTCCCCCTACAGTAACCTTAGTGAAAACAATACAATCTTTCAATGCCATGCAAATAACACCACTCCTCGTAAGGAGAATTACCCTGTGCCCTTCGGAGGATATTACTCCTCCTTTGTAGGCACCTATGTGACAAATGGGTGCAACCGACCCTTCCCAGCCTTAATAGGCCATCATTGGGTTTGTGGGACCAAAGCTTATACTGTGTTACCAGCTAACTGGTCAGGTATCTGTTATCCCGCCCAACTCTTCCCACAATTCTGAGTGCTAGGGTCCTTCCCACGAGAACGCCTCCGTAATTTCAGGCGAAGAAGAAGGGACTTATCAGATG
This sequence comes from Chrysemys picta bellii, assembly GCF_011386835.1. Classification (NCBI taxonomy): domain Eukaryota; kingdom Metazoa; phylum Chordata; order Testudines; family Emydidae; genus Chrysemys; species Chrysemys picta. Next base: position 140,613,216 of record NC_088791.1, on the reverse strand, counting down.
CCCAATGGTATGTAAATAACATAAGCCCCTTGACCTGGGAAGAGGCCATTGGCAGTTCCCTTATCCCACTTGGGGGAGTAATACACCATGCAAAAAGGCTCCTAAGGTTACAAGCAGTAGTTGAAATAATGGCAAATGAAACCGGAGAGAGTTTAAAGACCCTGGCCAAAGAAACAGGGGTGATCCGACAGATGGCCCTCCAAAACCGTCAGGCATTGGAATTAGTGCTGGCGGCCAAAGGAGGGACCTGTGCTCTCATTGGAAAGAATGTTGTGTGTTCATACCTGATGACACCAATGAGGTAATAGATCGTGCTAGTCATTTAGAACAAATTGCATATCTTCCCCATGAAGAGCCAAGTTCTTTATGGAAGTGGCTAAGTAACCTATTCAGTTTCTCTGGCACAGGAAACTGGTTGTTTCAGGGAGCCCTGACTATCCTGTTTGGAATCCTAATGATTTTTGTATGTTTTCAGTTAATCTCCTGTTGTATCCAGAATTGTGTAAGGTATGCCACCCAGGTGACTACCCCAAAACAGAGTGCTAATATGATGATGTTAAATATCACTGATGAACGAAGAGATAAAGAACTATTAATATGTGGAACCCAGTAATTGTTGGTCTTTGCGTAAGCTTGACCAAAAGGAGGGATTGTGAAAGTGAAATGAATTATATTAAAGAAATAGAATGAATTAAAGAATGCTGTATGTACCTTTAAGTAGAAATGAGAAATGCTGCAAGCCAGGGGAGCAGGAAAGCAGACATTAACTGCTTAACTTGCCACTTAAGGGCAATTGGTGAAGCATTAGTCTTAGATCGATAAGAGTTAACAAGGAAGCAGAATATGCATATTATGCTCCATGCATATTTTACAATTTTGCTCTCTCTGTCCCTTTGTTTAGTTTGCACCCTTTTATCTGTATAAATAAGACTGTTTGAATCTTGCATGGGGGCTCACATTATCTGAATGTATTAGCAGAGCGCTGTGCTAATAAAACAGAGTGGTCTAACAAACTGAGTCCTGAGTCTAACTTTGACACTGCTTAATCTAATTAAAATTATTAATAATCATTTTTATTATTATTTAACACTTATATTGCAGTAGCACTTAAAGGCTGCAACCAGATTGAGGTTTGATTGTGCTAGGTGCTGTAAAAACATCATAAATGACAGTCTTTCCCCCAAAGTACTTAGTCTTAAAGACAATAGGGGAATGAGGCAAAGATGGGCCACAGTGGGCTAGAGAGCGGGGGTAATATTATAGAATATGTATAATTTCTAGTCAATTAGTAATACTTTTCACAAACCTCCATTTGCCTGTCCATTATTATGTTGCAGTTTACTGTATGCCTGGGTGAGTTCTGAAGAAGGAATTAAAGGAAGACAAGGCAGTGGATTTAAGGATTTTGAATGGAATCTTTTACACTTGTAAGGGGCGGCATGGGTGAAAGGGTAAAAGTTCTTTTTGGAGAAGCAGCATAACTGGCCAAGTGGAGGCAGATGTTGATAAGATAAGAAGTCAGATAAGTAGGGAGGGGCTAAATTGTGGATGGTTGTCAAAGAAAGGACTAGACATAAGAAGTGAACCAGGACAGAATGGAGTCACAAAAGCCCATTGACAGGATTTCAAGAAGAGTATGGTTGACAGTGTTGAAAGCAGCCAATAGTCATTGTCATTCATGTTCACCATGAACAGCTTCAACAGGAGAGACTGAGAGCTCCATACCTGAATATCCCATAGCCTAGTGGCTAGGTCACTTTCCTGCACTAAGGAAGACACAAGTTGAAACCCTTCTCCACATTAGGTAGAGGGGGACCTTGAACCCAGGTCCAGTGGTGTAGTCCTAAACTGCAGTGTCTCCCCACCAGCCTGGCACTCTAACCCTCCCCTCCATGCTGATCTAACCCTGTCCAGTCACTTCCACTCTGCTCTAACCCTTCCGACATGGTATGGGGGAGCAGGGCACCATTTGGTTCATTCCAGCTCCATTATGCCATTACCCAGGCGTACTGCTCAGGTATCCCACAGTCCAGTTGAGCTCCCTACTCGCTGAGCTAAAGGTTGTAAGGTAAGCCACCTCCTCCCCACTTGGTTTGTATCTAGGCCTCCTTTGCTTTTATAAAATTGCCCAAAATTGAAACAAAATTTTGAGCCAGGTCAAAATGAAATATTTTGTTTTGACCCCAACTTTTTTTTATTGGCCAAAATTTTTCAAAATTTTTTATTTCAGTTCGACCCAAAAGGATGTTTTTCACAATTATTTTTTAATTGCCAGTGAATCAAAAAATCCATTATTCTCCCAGCTCTAGTCATTAAAGGCCTTAATGAAAGATGTTTCAGGGGAATATGGGATATAAGTCATGTTGGAGGGGGTCTAGAATGGAATTAGAGGAGATGAATGTAATTTCAGTGGTTGTAGATGGCATGCTCAGTGAGTCTGGAGATGTAGAGAAGAAGGGAGATGGAGTGATAATTTGAGGGGGTTCAGTGGTGCATTTTTATATGATGCAATGCATGTTTTTATTGGGAGGGGAAGGAACCTAACAACGGTGAAAGTTTGAGAAGAGTGATGGCAGAAATAAGGGTGGGGGTGTGGGAGGTCAAGAAACAGGAGGGGATGGAATAATGAGGCAAGTGAGAGAGTTAGAAGAAAAAGTATGGAAGCAACTTCAGTGTCTGTGCTGGGAAGAAAGAGGACAGTGTGAGAGAGAGTGATGGGAGAAGGGAGGGGAAAGATACCAAAGGGGAGGGGAAGTCGCATTGGATTTTGTCAGTTTTCTTTTTTAAAGAAACTGACAAGATCCTATGCAGAGAGGAAAGACGGAGAAGGAGTCAGGGAAGATTGTAGGAGGGACTGAAGAGGGGCAAATAAATGGAAAGAACTGTGAGCACTGGAGTGAGAGAGTGGAGAAGAAATGCTTTGGACTAGAAAGATGGCAGCGCTGAAGGGGGAGGATGCAAATTTGTAGCAGAATTAGGCCTTGTCTACACTACAGTTTTGTCGACAAAAGGCAACTTTTGTCAACAAAACTGTAGTGATGTACACACTGCAATGCCCCTCCTGCCGATTTAATTTTCCTGCTATGCTGACAAAATAAAACCACCTCAATGAGAGGCATAGAGCTTTTTGTGACATAGAGTGACACAGTATCAGTGTAGACACTGCATTCGTTACGTCGCCGTAACTGGCCCCTACAAGGTATCCCAAAATGACCAGCCTGACTGCTCTGCTCACCATTTTGAACTCTCATGCCCTGCATCCAGCTACATAGATATGTGCCCCTCCCCTTTCAAAGCCCCAGGAAGCTTTCATATTGCTTAGCATTGAGAGCTCACATAGCTATTGTCCATCTGAGTGTAAGGGGACTGTTGCCCCCTTACTAACATTCAGGGGGGGTGTTTTGGTTGCTAGCTCCCAGCACTGAAAGGGGAAGGGTCGATGGCAAATCAGGAGCCTGAGACTGACAGTCCCCAGGAACAATGGGGAGAGGCCAATGCTCCAGATCAGCCTGATTGACAGGGCGGGCAGGCTAATCGGGGAGTCAGGAGACCAGGGGGGTCCCGTCCTCCGTGTGAACTGGAATGGCCTGAGTCAGACAGAGTGGGGCCGAGCTAAGGAGAGAGCAGGGGCCCGAGCTAAGCTGCTGGGAGCAAAGCTGCAGCCCCAAAGCCAGAGCACAGTCCAGAGAGAGCAGAGCTGCCCTGGGAGCAGAGCTGCCGCAACCAGAGCCAGAGGGGCCAGACAAGCAGCCAGGAAGCAGGTCAGAGCTGGGAGCAGAGTCACAGAAGCAGCCTGCAGAGCAGACCTGTCCTGGGGGCAGAACTGCAGCAACCAGAACCAGAGAGGCCAGAGAAGCAGCCCAGGGAGCTGAAGGCAGAGCAGCAGCAGCAGCTGTGCTGGGGCAGAGTGGAGCTGGGGCTGGAGCAGTCCGGAGCCGGGTGCGGTGAGCAGCTGGGGAGAGGAGGGGGACCCTGGGCAGTGGGCCCAGCACAGGGAGACACCTCAGCCAAGAGGCTCTGCAGGCCAGGCTTGGAGGGGGATCGTAACCCCAACCGGGCAGGGGTGACGCTGGGGAAAAAGAGTCCTGTCACCTAGAGCCTGAGAGCGTGTGGCCACCGCCAGAGCAAGTGTCCAACCCGCTGCGTCTCTGCAGCACAGCCAGGGCCTGAGAAGGAGCCTGGGACCTACAAGGAACAGACTGTGAACTGCCCTGATGTTCCAGAGATACTGTTTGTGATGTTCCCTGCCACAGAGCGGGGTGATGTGTTTTCCTTTAACCTTTCCCATTTTTCCTTATTCTTTTTTTTAAATTAATTGTTAATTAAACAACTTGTATTTGCTTTAAATTGTATGAAATGATCAGTGGGTCAGGGAGGTGCCCAGTGCAGAGAGTACCCCGGAGTGGGGACACCCTAGCCCCTGTCCTGGGTGACCACAGTAGGGTTGGGGGTTGAGCCCCCCAGGAATACTGGGCCCAGCCTTGTCGGGGTTTACGAGGACTCTGCCAGACAAGAGAGTGGAAGGGGAGTCCTCAAGGGCAGGGAGGCCTCTGGGTAAAGGAAGTGGGAGCGAGGACTCAGATCCTTTCGCTAGCCCACTTCACTGGGGTAGTGCAGAAGCCAGGAAAGTTCCCCACAAGACCAGGACCATTCCCCCGCTTACATGAGCATGCCAGCTCCCAGCAGGAAACACTCCAGCCTGGACTACAGGAGAGAGGGTGGATCTCCTTGGTTTGTGGGGAGAGGAGGCTATAGGAGAACTCAGAGGGAATTATGGAATCAAAACATTAACACAGAATCCTGCTCTCTCCAACACTGGGACTGCAGCGGCAGGCAGGCAGGATGGGCTGCTGCTGGGGGGATGGGGAGGGGAAGAGACAGATGTGCTGTGCAGATCTGGGAAGAAAGATGGGGGTTGATAGGAGGGTGTCCTCCTCCCCCCGCATGTGTACCGCTCTTTGCTGAGCTGAGGTGTGGGGAAATGGGGTGTGTGTGCCTGGGTTGGTTGCTTCTGGCTGCTATCTGAACAAGTGTTCAGGCTAGTGAGTGCTATAGTTAGAGACAATGTGCTGACACACTCACTGTCCTCCAACATACACGCTCGCCCAATTCTCTCTTTCTTACACACACTTCTGTGAGCTTCTTGTGTTAGGTAGCAATAGAACTTCCACATTTTCTTTAGTAAAATGTGCATGTTTTATATTACTAATACTAGCACTTTCTACACTATTACAATATAGATATTATGGTGTGTGCAAGGTCAAACTGCATGGAGGGTGCTATTTTAGCATCCTCCATGTGGCATGACCTCACAAGTATGGTATGTCTGAGGTCATGCTGTGTGGAGGATGCCATTTTGTAAAATGGTGTCCTCTGCACACTCGGGATTGCCATGACTCTATCTGCTGATGGAGTGACCCCACTTGGGGTCTCAACCCACAGTCTGGGAACCGCTGGGCTAAACTCTTGTCTAAAGTAGTTTCTCATCTAAAGTGATCTCCCAGCATCTCCAACCAACATGACTGAGATTCCTCTTTTATGAATGCAAAAATCACTGTCCTTTTTGCTTCATCACTGAAGGGAAAAAGGTGTCCTTTTGCCTTCTTATATCCCCCCCCCAAATTCCTTGTTTTGTCCCCAAGTCAGGATTACTCCCCATGGTTTATTCCCTGCATGTGCTGGCTCCATGCTGCCTTCACATCCTCATGTTGACTCCGTATGCAAACAGGCTTCCATTGTGTTGGCTTACAATGCTTATTTTACACAAGAACCAAGGCAGAAAGGTGAATATACACTTTGTCTGGCCAAATCTGCTTATCAACCCTGCTTTGATTCAGACATTAGCAGATATTCTCCAGTGTATATAGACACAAATCTTTAAATATCATCCATACATATATCCCACAACAATTATGAGGATCAGCGTGGCACAAGCTTTTATTAGAGGACTCACTTGACCCTTTTTGGATAAATACTATGACAGCAATATTTGAGGTGCAGTGAGTTTGTCAGGCTTGTCAGAAGTTACTGTTATAGAACAATGAACCCTTTGCAAATTGGCATTGAGGGGTTCTTAGTGTCACAAACCTATAACGAGAAACCCAGTAAAATAAAAATCAAGACAAACTTTCACTCCTCTTAGTCTTTTTTCATTCCTTGGGAAGGGGAAAATTCTCTGTCTTGAGTACTCCTGCACTGGGCTCCCAGTCACGCAGGTTTCTTTTTACACAGCCAGTTCCTAGGTAATCTACATCCAGAGGTAGAGATAATATTTGTTTCAACATAAGCACATTCACCAGAATCTTTTACTTCCAACCTGTAAGTGAGGATAAAAAAATTATCCATTTAAAATTTATGATCAGATAATTGCGCTCAAGGATGCTTTGCTGATAACTGCTCTTCTTGAGGGGTCAAGTTGTTCATCTTATTTTTATTTTCTATTTTCCTCTCATTTTTAGTTTATATTTATTTTGAAGTACATGCAGATTAAGGGAAAGGGAGGAGATACTGTAGTTAAAGAAGCATGCACCTAAATGAACAAATTGAGTCATAAAATTCTGACTCTTCTGGGATGATGACAAAACCTGTCTCATAAGTAGATTCATATCCCATCTGGAGCAGTGACTTGAACTTAGGTGTCCCACCTCTAAGGTGAGTGCCCAGAGTACTCGGTTATAGAGTCAATCTTTCTCTCTCTCTCTCTGGCCCAGTGAATATTTGATTATTTATATAAAGTGGAACAGCTTCAACAGGAAAGGTTGAGGAAATCCGAACCTGGAGTGCCCAATAACCTCAGGGTTAGGGTAGTCACTTGTACTCTGGGCCACACCATTCCCAGTCAGGTTACCCACGACTGTCTCTTGTACAAAGCCCGACCTACTAGGTATGCACGCCTACCGGATTGGGGTAAAATAGGTGGGGGAGCACCTACTTTGCGAATCCGACTAGGCCTCATGTATTCGCTAGGGCACTGAGCTGGAGTCCGTTGGAAACAATAGTATTTGATCATGTAATTAAAGACTGTTTCATAATAGATACACACAGGAGGGGCAAATTAGAATTACACAGGCAACTTTATAGGTGGCATTTCCTAACTTCTAAGTGCTTGACTTTGCAACCTTAACAATGTTCTTTTAACAGTTTTTGTGTGTTGTGTGTGTATATATAATTTATTAGACTTTATAAAAGCATCTATTAACACAGTACATCTACACTACAGTGCTTATTGCTGCGCAGATGCACCGATGCAGCTGCACCGCTGTAGTGCTTGTGGTGGAGACTTTCTAAGCCAACGGGAGAGGTGGTGGCTATGTTGTCAGCAGAAGCTCTCCTGCCGACATAGTGCTGTCTACACCGGCACTTAAGTCAGTATAACTTTCATTGCTCAGGGGTGTGGATTATTCACATCCCTGAGTGAAGTAAGTTATACCCAAGGAACTTTGTAGTACAGACAAAGTCTAAGTGGTATATTTGTTATGTCTCTTCATTCATCTTTCCCTTTGCGTGTCTTTGTTGGTGTTCCTCAGATTCTGTCCTGTGTTTAACCTCACAACACGCCTGTGAAGAGTAACATTTTACACATGTGGAACGGATGCACAAAGAGATTAAATAAATTTGGCCCAGGTCACTCTGGGGGTTGTGGAAAAGCAGGGAAGTGAGGCTGCGTCTTACAAGTCCCAGACAAACACTTTTGCCACTGGACTAACCTTGCCTTATGTCTTACAGCTTTCTCCATATGAACTTTTCCTCCCCAACCTTGGGCTGTATTAGTATTACCATTGTTTGCCCTATATTTGCCGCTTTCTTCCCCATGTCTGTTTACCCACCTCTTTTTTTCTTTTTAAAGTTTCAAGGATTTTAATTAATGTTTTTACTGTGTTACTGAACAATACCTCAAGTGCCTTGTCTGGGGAGGAGGATGGATACTACTCTATAAATAAATGTATTACTTGCAATTTCATCCTGCAGAAAAATAGCAAATGTACTAATGTGTCCTTCAGTACTTTTTTTTAAAAAAGGTCAGGGAAGAAAAAAATAGATAATAAAAAACAGTTCCTTTTATCCTGCAATATAGATTCATTTTTTAATTTCATAGCATACTACACAAATCAAAGTGCTTGTTAAAATTACAGCCTCTATTCATGGAGTAATAACTTCATCCACCATTAAAATACATTCTCTCTTCACTTAAGTGCTGACAGCTGCTTTGTATTGTAATGGGTTTGGTAGCATACAACAGATCCAAGGACAAGGAGGGATAAAGACTACTGTTATACTGAGAAGTACTGGTGACTGCTTGGACCACAAACCTGAGACTGGGTGTAAATGCACACTTTAACTCATCCTGAAAGTATATTAATTAATCAGAAGGCCTGCACTTAAGACAAAAGGGTGTTGTGAACCTGCCCACGATTTTGGAGTGAATGGGTGGATGGGGTTTGCTGAATGAGGGGGTGGAGGGGAACATGGGATGGGTGTGAAGGCAGAACAAACAAACTGAAAATGGACAAGAACAGACTCAGAGCAGAGAGGCAGAGACAAAAAGGAAGAAGGCCAAGAAGCTGCTAATAAGTACAAAGGGACCCTGGAAAAAGAGAGGACAAGAAAGCTGGGCTGTCATGGGGATGGGTGGGGTGCTTCAGCTAGAGCCTGGCTGCCCCCAAGGCTCCCCGCTTCCAGCTGGGCTGCACCCACCCCACTCCCTGCTCGGAGCCTGGCTGCCCCCTGGGTCCCAGCTCCCCACTTCCAGCCCAACTGCTGCCTGGGCTCCCCACTCCAAGTCTGGCTGTGAACATCCGGTTCACACTCTCCAATTCCAGCTGGGTTGCTGCCTGGAGGCTCCTGGCTCCCTGCTTCGCACACGGAGCCCAGCTGTACCAAGGCTCCCAGCTCCCCATTGGGAGCCCAGGGGGCCAGCTAGACTCCTGGCAGTGGAGAGCTGGGGGCAGGTTCATCTACCAATGTGATATGTGCCAGCAATGCCCCTCTGCCATGTACATTGGCCAAACTGGACAGTCTCTACGCAAAAGAATTAATGGACACAAATCTGACATCAGGAATCATAATACTCAAAAACCAGTGGGAGAACACTTTAACCTGTCTGGCCATTCAATGACAGACCTGCGGGTGGCTATCTTACAACAGAAAAACTTCAAAAACAGACTCCAACGAGAGACTACTGAGCTGGAATTGATATACAAACTAGATACAATCAACTCAGGATTGAATAAGGACTGGGAATGGCTGAGCCATTACAAACATTGAATCTCTCTCCCCTTGTAAGTATTCTCACACTTCTTATCAAACTGTCTGTACTGGGCTAGCTTGATTATCACTTCAAAAAAAATTTTTTCCTCTTACTTAATTGGCCTCTCAGAGTTCGTAAGACAACTCCCACCTGTTCATGCTCTCTGGATGTGTGTGTATATATCTCCTCAATATATGTTCCACCCTATATGCATCCGAAGAAGTGGGCAGTAGCCCATGAAAGCTTATGCTCTAATAAATTTGTTAGTCTCTAAGGTGCCACAAGTACTCCTGTTCTTTTTGCGGATCTAGACTAACACGGCTGCTACTCCGAAATGTAAAAGGAGGAGCTGCAGTTTCCGTGTTAACATGCAGCATAAACTCAACTACCCCACCCCCCACCCACAAACACCCAATTCTCTGGGATGATCACTTCACTCCTCCCCCCCACCGTGTGGCTAACAGCGGGGAACATTTCTGTTCAGCCAAGCAGGAACGGGCACCTCTGAATGTCCCCTTAATAAAATCACCCCATTTCAACCAGGTGACTCTGAATGATATCACTCTCCTGAGGATAACAAAGAGAGCTAAGGAATGGATGTTGTCTGCATGCCAACAAACACCGGGACCATACGCTGCCATGCTTTGTTATGCAATGATTCCAGACTACGTGCTACTGGCTTGGCGTGGTAAAGTGTCCTACCATGGTGGACGGGATAAGGCAGCCCTCCACAGAAACCTTTTGCAAAGGCTTTGGGAGTACATGAAGGAGAGCTTTCTGGAGATATCCCTGGAGGATTTCTGCACCATCCCTGTACACGTTAACAGACTTTTCCAGTAGCTGTACTGGCCGCAATTGCCAGGGCAAATTAATCATTAAACACGCTTGCTTTTAAACCATGTGTAATATTTACAAAGGTACACTCCAGAGGTCCCTTGTGTGCCCTCGGGATCTTGGAGCACGACTTGGGTGAGTTCGGGGGTTACTGGTTCCAGGTCCAGGGTGATAAACATATCCTGGCTGTTGGGAAAACCGGTTTCTCAGCTTCCTTGCTGTGAGCTATCTTCATTGTCTTCATCATCATCTTCCTCGTACCCCGAACCCGCTTCCCTGTTGCGTGATTCTCCATTGATGGAGTCAAAGCACACGGTTGGGGTAGTGGTGGCTGCACCCCTAGCATGGCATGCAGCTCCGCGTAGAAGCGGCATGTCTGCGGCTCTGCCCCGGACCTTCCGTTTGCCTCTCTGGCTTTGTGGTAGGCTTGCCTTAGCTCCTTAATTTTCACGCGGCACTGCTGTGCGTACCTGTTATGGCCTCTGTCCTTCATGGCCTTTGAGACTTTTTCTAATATTTTTGCCATTTCGTTTACTGCTACGGCGTTCAGCTAGCACTGATTTGTCTCCCCATATGGTGAGCAGATCCCGTACCTCCCGTTCAGTCCATGCTGGAAATCTTTTGCGATCCTGGGACTCCATCATGGTTACCTGTGCTGATGAGCTCTGTGTGGTCACCTGTGCACTCCACGCTGGGCAAACAGGAAATGAAATTCAAAAGTTCACGGGGCTTTTCCTGTCTACCTGGTCAGTGCATCTGAGTTGAGAGCGCTGTCCAGAGCGGTCACAATGAAGCACTGTGGGATAGCTCCCAGAGGCCAATAACGTCAAATTCTGTCCACACTACCCCAAATCCGACCTGCAAAGGCCGATTTCAGCGACAATCCCCTCGTCGGAGGTAAAGTAAAGAAACCGGTTTAAAAGGCCCTTTAAGTCGAAAAAAAAAGGGCTTCGTCGTGTGGACATGTCCAGGCTTAATTCGATTTAACGCTGCTAAATTCGACCTAAACTCGTAGTGTAGACCAGGCCTTAGAGGCTCCCAGAGGGTAGTGTGTAACTTTCCCAGATTACTGGATAGGGGCTTGAGCTGGTTCTGTGTTTGTGTTGTTGAAAAGGAACCCCTAGATATTGAACCTGGCTCTGGTTTCTGCCAACTCCGCCTGGCAGAATGGTTACATTCTAGTAAGGCTAATTCAGGGAAGAGAGAATAATAGACTTGGACAAGTACATAATTTTTTCCAGTCAATAAAAACAAATCTATGCTTTCTTTGCAGCAGGGGGTTATATTTCTTGAGACACCAACATTTGACTTGGCCTATATTTTTGTCACGTGTGACAAGACTGGACAGCTTCACTGTTAATTTGAAGCCAGTATAAAATGTCTCTGGTCCTTCTCTTATGATTTTTAATCCATAAATGACCTTCATATATCCTTTTTAAACATTTTTTTTGTTTTACCTTAAGAATCCCCATGAAGGTGCCTTTAAACAAAATCCTGTCTAATACTAAAAGCTCTCCCTTAAATTGATGATAGGTTCTAGGACTACACTGTCCCAGCCATCATATGCTAATATAACCTTCATTACATTCTGCATGTTCTCAGCCTGAGCAGTAGCTCTGGCAATCACAGTCCATATTTAGTCTTAGACTGGAGAGGTTTTGTTTAAAAAAAAAAAAAAAAAATTGAATGAACATGCCTAAATCTCAACTTTGCTTCACTGCACTTTTGTCAAATGCTCTCAAAAGTGTGTCTGCAACCACCACATCTTTCCCAGGTTCAATTTGCGGACCATATATTTGTAACTGAAAAAAAAATTAATTTCCGTATTTTTATTGGCGTGGATGAGCAGGTTACAGGCCCCTTTTGGCAATAATAATAGTGGTTTATGGACATTTTCAGCTAACACCGGCATCCCCATAAATAAAGACATGGAACTTTTTGCACCCATGTACTAAGATCAAAGTCACCTCCTATTGACTCTCTGTTTTTGTTAGCACCTCTGACACATACATCACTGGTCTCTAATTTTGACTATATCATCTGTAAGAGGAATTTACCAGTACCTTCTTCAGAGGCAACCTCTGGACAACATTGTTTTGTGCTTCCTGTCATAGTACTTTAGGACTTGGGCCTCTTTAATTAACTCCTTCAGTTTCTCAAACTGTTTATTAGAATTTGCAACCCATGTCCAGTGGATATCTTTGCAGAATAGCAGTTTCAGGTTACTGGTTTGAGCAGCTAGATTAGGCATAGATTCCCCTACATAGTTCCCCATTCCAAAGAATCTTTGTACCCTTTCCTTGTCTAGGGGCAGGCATGTTGGTGATGGCCTCAACTGTACTGTGATCTATCTCTACACCTTGCTGAGCTAACGTCTCTCGCAGGAATGCTTATATCCATTACATGACATTTAGATTTTTGGTTGCTTAGCTTTAGCCCAGCTGCTTGGGCCCTTTCCAAAGCAGCCTGGAGCTGCTGGTCATGCCCTTGTCCTGTTCCCCCCTTCCCCCCCCCCACCCTGCGATCAAAATGTCCTCTATATAAACCTCAGTGCCCTCTAAACTCCTCAAAAATTTGGTGTATTTTTCAGTGAAACATGTCGGGTGTAAACAACCCAAATGGCACTCTGTGGAAATAGTGTCTCCCCAAGGGTGTTGAATGTACACAAACCTATGCTCTGTTTTTCTAAGGGCACCTGCCATAACCCTGCTGATGCATTAAATGTAGAAAAATATTTAGCATCAGCCATTTCCCCAAAATTCCTCCTCTTCTACTTGTTCTATGATTCCCAAAGCAATGAACCTATCACGGGCAGCTCGTCACTCCTCCATTTAGTGAGGCTGTGTATGCTCGGACCGTGGCCCCAGACCAAGGAATGCTCCAATTCAACCTCCTCCCCTGGAGGCCCCGCCCATGCTCTATCCCCAGTCCTGCTCAGTCCCCACCCCGAGGCTCTCCTACCTGCTGCTCGTGCCTCTTCGCTGCCTCCCCCGCCTGCCGCTCACGCTGCCCCCTCCCTCGGTCCCACCCACCCACCTGCCAGCCGGCTGCTCACTGCTCACATGAGCCTCTTCACCCCCTCCTATGAGTGGGAAGGGGACAGCAAGAGGCCGACCCTCGGGAGACGAGAACAAGCAGGACCAGGGCCTTGGGGCGGAGCGCAGGCACACATCCTTTCAGTGGCAACTCCAAAGGTGGCCTCTTATACCCGCCGCCTTTGGAACCTATCCAGTTCTTCTGAGTGGTGGTGGATGCAAGTCCTGTAACAATTCTATTTCCAGTACCCTATAGCCTGCCCCAGTCCTCAAAAGATGTGTACCAAAGTTAGCCGGGTAGAGACTGCACTAGGGCAAAGCTTTTTTTTTTTAATACTGCTGTGAACTGGTATCTTGTCAGGAGGCTGCCCTCCCAGTGTGAAGAGTTAAAATCCATGTGCATTTTATATAACAACCAGATATATGGATTGTGCCAGCTCTGTTCCAGACCCAAAGTCCAGAGTATGGTCAAGAGACCAGAGGCCTAGCAAATAGTGATCAGCTAAGAGAAAGCTGGGGTAAACAGATAATCTTGTTTTGCTAAAATAAGACTAGTCAGCAAATTGCCAGGTGTTGGAGCTAAGAACTAAATAATTGTGTCTTAGGCCTGGTCTACACTAGGAGGTTATGTCGAATTTAGCAGCATTAAATCGAATTAACCCTGCACCCGTCCACACAACGAAGCTCTTTAGTTCGACATAGAGGTCTCTTTAATTCGATTTCTGTACTCCTCCCCGGTGAGGGGAGTAGCGCTAAATTCGACATGGCCATGTCGAATTAGGGTAGGTGTGGATGGAATTTGACGCTAATAGCTCCGGGAGCTATCCCACAGTGCACCACTCTGTAGACGCTCTGGACAGCAGTCCGAGCTCGGATGCTCTGACCAGCCACACAGGAAAAGCCCCGGGAAAATTTGAATTCCTTTTCCTGTCTGGCCAGTTTGAATCTCATTTCCTGTTTGGACATCGTGGTGAGCTCAGCAGCACTGGCAACGATGCAGAGCTCTCCAGCAGAGGTGACCATGCAATCGCAGAATAGAAAGAGGGCCCCAGCATGGACTGATCGGGAAGTCTTGGATCTGATCGCTGTGTGGGGCGATGAGTCCGTGCTTTCGGAGCTGGATCCCTTACCAACCCTCCCAAGGCGTTAACCCTGACCCTGAATCAGGGGAAGGATCAGTTGGTAAGTGTTTTAAACATGTAAACATTTATTTTGATCAGAACAGGAATGGAATATTAAAAATGGGTTTTGCATGATTACTTTGCCCTAGGCGCTCTACTTTTTAGTCTTTGCCAGTGCAGCTACTGGAAAATTCTGTCAATATGTCCGGGGATAGAGCAGAAATCCTCCAGGGACATCTCCACGAAGCTCTCCTGGAGGTAATTTGAAAGCCTTTGCATTAGGTTCCTGGGGAGAGCGGCCTTATTTCCATGGTAGGAAACTTTTCTGCGCCAGGCTAGCAGCAAGTACTCCGGGATCAGTGCCTTGCACAGCATGGCCGCATACGGTCCTGGTTTTTGCTGGCATTCACGCAGCATCCGGTCTTTCTCTGTGTCCGAAATCCTCATCAGAGTGATATCACTCATGGTGACCTACTTTAAATTAGGGGAATGTTAGTATTGGGACTGATTGCCTGTTCCTTTACAGAACTGTAACCGGCGGTTTACAGCCACGCGGTGGAGGCAGGACAGGGGCAGCATACAGGGATCTTTCCCGGGGACAGCCACGAGGGGGGTGGGACAGGGGCAGAGATCATGCTGGCGGGATTGCCGGCAGCAGGAACTGGCCAACGCTAGGGGTATTGCTTTGAACGTGAAAGGAGGGCACTGCTATAAATTAAGCTTTCAGCAGCCAAAAGTCTACAGCTTACCATGTCCGCCTGCTACCCGAATTCCGCTGTCCTGCTCCGCTTGTGTGATCTGTATTCCAAGACCCCAGGCACTGAATGGGAAGGTCGAAAATTCGACCTTGTCCTGAGTGCGCATGTGATAGGTGCTGTGCATGGTCTTGTTCACAGAGAAAGACTATGTTCATTGTTCACAAAAATGTATCTTTGTGAGGAATTCACTCCCTTTTTCCCATCCCACAGCTGCGAGTGTCTCCCGAGCTACCCCGGCATCCCCCTCCCAGAGGCTGGCGCAGATTAAGCGCCGAAAGAGAAGGACATGGGACGAGATGTTCCCCGAACTTATGGGCTGCTCCCGAGCCGAGGCGGCACAGCAGACCCAGTGGAGGGAGAACATGTCGCAATATCAGCAATCACACAGCGAACGGGAGGACAGGTGGCGGCAGGAAGACCAGCAGGTGACTCAAACGCTGCTTGGACTAATGAGGGAGCAAACGGACACGCTACGGCGCCTTGTGGATGTTCTGCAGGACCGGAGGCAGGAGGGCAGAGCCCCGCTGCAGTCTATCTATAACTGCCCTCCCCCGCCACAAAGTCCCATCCCTCCCTCACCCAAAGTCCTAAGAAGGAGGGGCAGCAGGGGCCGTGAAAACAGTCACTCCACCCCTGCAGACTGCTCAAGTACCAGACGTCTCTCATTCCCAAAGTTTTGATAAGTCCTTTCCTTCACTCCAAAAGCACCTCACCCAAGCCCCCGTCCCAGTGTCATCCCCTAACTGTGTAGTTGTTAATAAAAAATATGTTTTTGTTAATTACTGTTTCTGTCAGGTTCTTTTACAGGACAGTGTGTTTGAAGCGGGGAAAGGGGGTTGGTAATTGGAGAGGACAGTCACCTTTACCAGGGTACAGACACGGAGGCAGGTTCAGCAGCAGGTCACACATTGCAGTCACTAGGCACTCTGGTCAGTCTGGGAGGTAGTTTTCATGTTCTGTGTGTGGGGGCTATGTGAGTTTGTGGCGGGGAGGGCGGTTACAGATCTTATGCAGTGGTCCTTAGCCGGGATGACAGAGCCACGCAGCAGGGGATCTGTAATCATCCTCCCCCGCCAAAGTCACATAGTCCCCACACACAGAGCCCTGAAAAGGAGGGGTGGCAGACTCCGTTGAAACAACCAGTCCACCACTGCAAACCGCTCTAGGAGCAGGAGCCTGTCATTCCTCGAGTTTAGAAGCGTCCTTTCCATTACTACACCCGCTCCCCACCACAGTCTGCATCCCAGTTTCAACCCTTTACCACGAAACCCTTAAAGACAACTGTGTTAATGAACAAAGTTCCATTTATTTTATTTTTAATGGTGTGTTGGAAGGGGGGCAACGGGGTGAAGGGGGTATGTAACTGGAGAGGATAGTGAACATTAAGTGGGTAAAGAAATGGGGGCAGGTTCAGCTTCTCTTTAAACAAACATAATAGTCACAGGTTACCCTGCTCACTGTGGAACGTAGCTTTCAAAGCCTCCCGGATGCACAGCGCGTTCCACTGGGCTCTTCTAATCATCCGGCTGTCTGGCTGGGCATAATCAGCAGCCAGGCGATGTGCCTCAACCTCCCACCCCGCCATAAACGTCTCCCCCTTGCTCTCACAGAGACTGTGGAGCACACAGCAAGCTGCAATAACAATGGGGATATTGGTTTCGCTGAGATCAGAGCGAGTCAGTAAGCTTCTCCATCTCCCCTTGAGACGTCCAAAAGCACACTCCACCACCATTCTGCACTTGCTCAGCCGGTAGTTGAAGAGTTCTTTTGCATTGTCCAGGGCGCCTGTATAGGGCTTCATGAGCCAGAGCATTAGCGGGTAGGCTGGGTCCCTGAGGATCACTATAGGCATCTCCACACCCTCAACAGTTATTTTGTGGTCCGGGAAGTAAATACCTTCCTGCAGCCGTCTAAACAGAGCAGAGTTCCTGAAAACATGAGCGTCATGAACCTTGCCCGGCCATCCGACGTTGATGTTGGTAAAACGTCCCCTGTGGTCCACCAGTGCTTGCAGCACCATTGAAAAGTAGCCCTTTCTGTTAATGTGCTGGTTGGCCTGGTGGTCCGATCCCAGGATAGGGATGTGAGTTCCATCTATAGCCCCACCGCAGTTTGGGAATCCCATCGCGGCGAAGCCATTTATGATGACCTGCATGTTTCCCAGGGTCACTACCTTTGACAGCAGTACCTCAACGATTGCGTTGGATACTTGCATCACAGCAACCCCCTGGTAGATTTGCCCACACCAAAGTGGTTCGCGACTGACCGGTAGCTGTCCGGCGTTGCAAGCTTCCAGAGGGCTATGGCCACTCGCTTCTGGACAGTCAGGGCTGCTCGCATCCGGGTGTCCTTGCGCTTCAGGGCAGGGGACAGCAACTCACAAAGTTCCAGGAAAGTTCCCTTACGCATGCGAAAGTTTCACAGCCACTGTGATTCATCCCAGACCTGCAGCACTATGCGGTCCCACCAGTCCGTGCTTGTTTCCCAGGCCCAGAATCGCCGTTCCACAGCATCAACATGACCCATTGCCACCATGATGTCCACGGCGCGAGGGCCTGTGCTTTGCGAGAGGTCTGTGCCACTCTCAGACTTCATGTCCTCACCGCGCTGCCATAGCCTCCTCGCCCGATTTCTCAGCATTCACCTCTGAAAAAGGTGGATGATAAGGTGCGAGGTGTTGACAACGGCCATAATTGCAGCAATGGTCGCAGCGGGCTCCATGCTTGCAGTGCTGTGGCGTCCGCGATGTCACTCACCAGAAAAGTGCGCGAACTGATTGCCCGCTGGTGCTTTCAGGGAGGGAGGGCGGGAGTGACGGTTGAATGACAGTTACCCAAAACCACCCTCGACACATTTTTTTCCCCAGCAGGCATTGGGGGCTCGACCCAGAAATCCAATGGGCAGCGGGGACTGCGGGATAGGTGCCCACAGTGCACTGCTTCCAATGTCGACGCTTGCCCCGTTAGTGTGGACTCACAAAGTCAAATTACTGTTCTTAGTGTCGATACACACGTTCGACTTTGTAATATCGGTTCCACTAATTCGATTTAAGTAAAATCGAACTACTCTCGTAGTGTAGACATACCCTTATTCAGAGTTGCAGATTGAACAAAGAATCCCTGTTCCTATTGTGTTAGTTTCTTCTGTAGGGAGACATTCTTCCCACAGATCTAACCTTGAGTTTATGAAAAGTTGGCACATGTCAGTATAAGATATGGCATCGTCCCACCTTCCTTCCAAGGGACCAATGCCTTGCCTTAAGACATAAAGGAGACAATCTTTATTGCCATATACTTTCACTGTTTCTTTGCTTTAACACCTAGGAATGTACCTGTTGGACAATCAAAGGAGTTTCTCCATTCTTATGGACTCCAAATCAGAATTCAACATATATATTTTATACTGATAACATTTTATCAAAGTATTAATTAAATGTTAATTTGCTAACTTGAGACCATGGGCGGAGACATTATGTAACCTGTTAACCATTGGCTACTGTGCTATCTTGTCTTGCTGCAAAACCTATCCCGGGGTGTGGAACTGCCTACCCTGTCACTTTCCCCCGCCCATGGAAAATCAATTGATTGACAGTGTCCCTGAGCCTAATAAGCCAGGTGACACTCTGCCAGCGCTGTGTGTAATAAACTCCTATGCTTGACCTCTTCACGGTGTGGATTTATGTCCTTCACAGTGTATAAACAGCACACCCAGCTCCTGGCTCCGTATGGCTAGGAAACCTTTGACTGCCCTTAATCACTTGACAGCCCCAAAACAAGTTTGAGGTGGAAAATTTGGCAGATGATACAAAACTTCTTGCTGTAACGTCACTGCCCCTTTTGCCCCCCCAGGGCCGCCGAGAGGGGGGCAAAAGGGGCAGATGACTCGAGGCCAGCAGCGGCCAGAGCCCCGGGCCCTTTAAGCCGCCGCTGGAGTCCTGGGCGGCACAGGCCAGGCAGCGTGGAAAGGCTGACTGGGGGAGGCTGAGCCCCAGCCCCGCCCCTTCTGCCTGAGTCCATGCCCCTTCTGGGTGCCTGGAGCCGGGCCCCTATACCAGTAAGAGTTTTATGTTACTTTCACCCCTGGTGCTGTGGGGCTAGACGTGCCATCTTTTTGAAGTGACGGTAAAACTCTGGCCCACTTTTGGTTGTTAAAGATCCCCTTGAACTGTTCACTTGGAGGGATGGCGGCTGCAAATCCAGTGCCTGGGTAAAGAACATGCTGATGTAGAGATACTAGATGAATCTGTGTAGGCACATTCTTCATGATCCTGTATGTGAAACCTGAAGAATACATGACAAAACAGTCATCGCTAAATAATTTCCAGCATGACATTCAAATCCTGCAGTCTTCTATGAGGCAAAACTTCTACTCAAGCTAGTTTCAATTCATGTGACTACTTGCATCCATTTCAGATTGAATTAAACTTTCCAATTAAGATTTTGCAATGGCATCAAATGTTTTACTAAATTCCAGATACAGTATATACTTAACATGATTTATTCTTTATAAACCTGACACTTCATTGTTCATCGACTAGTTCCATTAGCCTCTAAGTGAAAACATATTTTCTCTTAAGGTTTGCTCCATTTTGGAGTGAAGGCAGATTTAAAGGACAGTAATTGCCACGATCACCGTACTTTCCTTTTTAAATACTCTTACCAAATTGGCTTTTATTTTTATTTTATCAGATACCTGCTTGAATCTCTGTGGTTCAGGGATTCACTTACAGCTCAATGAGTGGCAACTAATGTACAGATAATCACATTTTCTTAGTATTTCATTCCTGCCTTCTACCAGTTTTAGTTAAAAGAGCTTCAATTTTCCATGACCTTTTTCTTTATTTTTCTTGTTAAAAAAAAAAAAGACAGTCCATTATAACTATGTTGGAATCATGATAGATTCAGCCTGTCTCCTACTTTAAAGGCTGTTGTTTTTTTTTACTGAGTTTTCCTTTGGTATATTATTATGAAAGTGCTGCTCACAATTCTATAATTAAGGCTGAGTTGAGTTTTCCACTGTAAAGCAATGGTAAGACATGAAGAATACAGGATATCTACCCTAAAATTACAGCACTTACTCTGAGTACAGAAGGAATTTCCTGAGAATTCACAACTAAATTTGTTACTTGGTTTATGAGTTAAAAATAATTTTTAAAATTAAAATTTAGCACCCTGTGTCAGACCATTTTTATGTCCCAAATGATCTTAATAATGGAATAACACAAACCCTTAAATTGTCCCATATAGTTAAAACTCATGGATTGTGCATTTGCTACATTTTGAGAACTAGTTTTAGGATCAACGGCCATTTTTCCTGTTATTCTTCATACCTGTCTCAGATGTTTCTCCTTTAGCAGAAGCTGACAAATACTGTTCTCCATCATGGAACTCTTTCAAAATGGCTGCTATCTCCTATGTTCTCAATGATAATGAAGCTAAAGGGATGCCATTCACAAAAATGCCCTCTCTCAAAATGGCTACTGTGATAAATGAAGGGTGTGGGGGTAGCTCTCCTTTCTGGACACCCAGCCAGCCAGTTAGCTTTAAAATCCCTCTTGGTAGCTGTCCTCTACTTGCTTTACCTGTAAAGGGTTAAAAATGTCCCCCAGGTAAAGAAAAGGGCAGCTGACCAAAAGAGCCAATGGGAAGGCTAAGACTTTTTAAAATTGGGAAGGAAGCTTTCCCTTTGTATCTGTGGTTGTTCTCCGGAGAGGGGGGACAGAGCAAAGTCAGGGCTATGACTATGCTATAAGCAGCTTTAAGCCAGGTATTAGAAATCATCAGATTATACCTAGAATTACTTATTTGAAACCCCCCAATATGTAAATAAATTAGGAATGTTTAGAAAGACGCGGTTAGGTTTATTTCTGTTTATTTTTTAAGGCTTGTGGACTTCTCTGTACTAACCCCAGATGCTTTTGTTTGCTTGTAACCTTTAAACTGAAACCCCAAGAAAGCTATTTTGGGTGCTTAATTTTTGGAATTGCTCTTTTAAAATCTAGCAAAAGCCTAAAGTCCAGATGTATTTTCTTCCTTTTTGTTTTTAATAAATTTTTTCTTTTTTAAGAACAGAATTTGATTTTTGGTGTCATAAGAGGTTTGTGCATGTGGGTTGATTAGCTGATAGCCACAGCTAATTTCCTTTGTTTTCTTTCTCAGCTCTTCCACGGACCGGGGGTGGTGGTGGTGAAGGGGCTTGAGGGTACCCCACAGGGAGGAATTCCCAAGTGCTCCTTCCTGGGTTTAAAGGGGGTTTTTTGCATTTGGGTGGTAGCAGCATTTACCAAGCCAAGGTCAGAGAGAAGCTGTAACCTTGGGAGTTTAATACAAGCTGGGAGTGGCCAGTATTATTTTTTAGAATCCTTGCAGGCCCCCACTTTCTGCATTTGAAGTGCCAGAGTGGGGAATCAGCCTTGACAGATACCATCTTCCATTGTTCCCAAGTGGTGTGAAGCCAAACTGTCCTCAGGAAGACGGTGGCTTTATGTGGCTATTTTGAAAGAGGGCAGTTATAATACTAAGCACTTATTTTTAAAAATTACTGTTGTACCAGATCTACTCAACAGGGAGGACAGGAGCAGGACATTTGGCAGTGGAGTGTAAGGACATTTGGGAACAGGACAGAGGAGGAAATCAGTGTGCGCATGCGCAGGTACATGCATGCGTGTGTGTGTGTGTGTGTGTGTGTGTGTGTGTGTGCGCAGGGAAAGGAAAATTGAAGGGAAATGTTGGAGACAGAAATGGGGAGAGGTAGGGGCATGTATAGGAATTTAAGCTCCACCACTTTTGAAGGGGCATGTTCTGTGCCCCCTCCCCGTGACTCCCGGTCAAAGGAGCTCACTCTCCCAGCCACGGCCCTGGGATCAGAGGAGCTGCAAGTTCCCCCCATGACCCCAGGGCCGGAGGAGTTCTGTGTCCCTGCCAATTACTGGGAGGAGTGCCGTGTACCTGCTTGCCCCCCCCCCTTGTGCACGCCCCTGGGGAGAGGAATTGGTGTGTGCATGGGTGAATGGGGGGAGACATGTGGAATTGGGGGAAACTGGCCACTATATTCTGGCTGGTTTACATAGCATCAGAGTGGTAGAAAGCAGCTAGAATTGGTGACTCTAATCATAAAAGTTAAAAATAGGGTTGTCAATTAATCCCAGTTAACTCAAGCAATTAATGCAAAACAAATGATCTAGATTAAAAAAAATAGTCACAATTAATCACAGTTTTAATAGCACAGTTAACCAATAATAGAATACCAACTTAAATTTATAATAAATATTTTTGGATGTTTTTCTACATTTTCAAATATATTGATTTCAATTACAACACAGAATGCAAAGTGTGCAGTGCTCAGTTAATATTATTTTTATTACAAATATTTGCACCGTAAAAAAGAAAAACAAAAGAAATAGTATTTTTCAATTCAGTTCATACAAGTACTGTAGTGCAATCTCTTTATCATTAAAGTGCAACTTACAAATGTAGAATTATTATTAGAGCTTTCAATTACTCACAATTAATGCATGTGATTAACTCAAAACAAATTAACGTTATTTTTTTAACGAGCTTCACTTGCACACCTCTGTAGATGGGACTCAGCAGCAGCTGGGCGGGGAGGGAGGTAGCTTTGGGGCACATGATTCAGACCCTGGGTCTGTGTTGGAGTAGACTGGCATATCTGGCTCAACAAGACAGGGTGCTGGAGTCCTAAGCTGCCAGGGCAGAAAAGCAGGGGCAAAAGTTGTTTTGGCACATCAGGTGGCAGCTCCCAAGGGGGTTTCTGTGATCCAACCTGTCACAGTGGCGTAGTCGGCAGGCTCTGTGCACAGCTGATTGCTTTGTGGTACTGGTAGTGATTTTAAGTGAATTTTAAGTGTGGTGGCTGGAGAACAGACAAAGTGGTTACTGGTTTGTTATTTTCTGTTTGCTTATTTCGGGTAAAGGAAGTAGGGACAGAAAAGGCAGCAAAATAAGTAAGAGTGAAGATCAGAAGAAGCTATAACTACACAAGTTGCAAATTGCCCAGAAAGGCTGAACACTGGGCACTGGGAAAGTCTCTGTTAACTAAGAAGCCCTTGAGCTGAGTGCATCTCAGTTTCAGTGAACTGCAGATGGGTGTGGCCCAACCTCTGTGTCTGTGCTGAAGCTGACTGGAGTGTCTAACTTAGCAAGACAGGAATGGAGGGGTGCCTATTCTGGCAGGAGAGGGTTCTCTGTGGTATCCCAGCTCATCGAGTGACAGTCTAAAGGAAAGACAAATGGAAATTGATGTGCAATTTGCCCAGGAAAAGGCTGCTCTGGAAAAAGAAAAGGCTGCCCACCAGCAAACCCTGGACATAAAAGACAAAGCAAATTGAGACCCAGAAGCATGAACTGGCTGTAATGAAGTGGAAGAGGTACACAGAGACATGTATCCTGGAGCTGGAAGTTGGGGTCCTGGTGACTGCTGCGGTGGGAACAGACCCAAAGGACTCTGTAGCTGGAAGCAAGCCCAACCTGAGTGAAAGGGAGAGGATTTTGCTGGCCAGTGAAAGGTCTGTCATAGCTGGTAGCTGTGAGCCTACAGCTGAATCAGGGGGCCACAGGAGTGTCTTCCCCAGAGGGGAGCCCAAAAACAAATTTTAGATATACTGCCTCCACCATGGTATCATTACAAAGTTTATAATCTACTGAGTGTGGTCATCCTATTTGTATAAATGTACCACTCTTGTATCTGAAACTAGAAATATGAAATATAACTCTGAGGGCCTATTGTACTTATGCAAAGTGTGGGCCATTAATGGTGGTTTGGAAACTTGACGACCCCCATTAACAAGGACAGTTGTCTGCAGATGGCTCTGTTTACTTGTAAGTCTCCCTGTATACGTGTGTGCTGGCAAGTGGGTAATGAAGTCTTACAGTGACATGTGATCATGTCACCTGAACTGGAATCCATCTTTAACCTGGTGCTTTTCCATTGAGAAGCAGGGGTGGGAACCCAGAGAGGGACAAAGGATTCCCGCCTTATGCAAAAGATATATAAATGGGTGGAACAGAAAAAAGGGAGCAGCCATCATGAGAAATCCCCTAGCTACCACCTGAGCTGGAACAAGGGCTGAACCAGGGGAAAGGATTGTGCCCAGACTAGGAAGGCGTCCAGTCTGTGAAATAAACTAAGCTCAATATACTAAAGAATACTGGCTACAAATAATTTCTGACCCTAAATATTGTTTTAAGCAGATTGCAGAGTTTCTTGAAGGTAAACGGCACTGCTTGCAGCTTAAATCTCCAGGTATTCCTTTCACAGGCTAGACACCTTCCAGCCTAGGTCCAGTTCTTTTCCAAGTTCAGTCTTAGGTGTTTCCAGCAGTCATCTTCAGCGGGGAGTCCATGAAGAACTGACCCCGATTAACTCACTCCCAAGCTTTAAATAGGATTTACATATGGCAGGAATCCTTTGTTTCCCAGTTTGATCCCCACCCCCTTCTAGTGGAAAAATACCAGCAGTTCAAGATGGTGTCCAGTACCAGGTGACATAATCACCTGACCCTGCAGTGTCCAAATCAGCATCCCAAGAAACTTCTCAGGAAGGAGGGAAATTAGTATATTCAAAGACCTATTGTTCTCCTTAATGGCCCATCCAGGCTGATTGCATTCTGTCTGGTGGGTGTTCTCCAGGTGCAAACACAGCTGTAATTGTTACATAGTTCATAGTCTTAATTTTACATACAAAAATGGTACATGCATACAAATAGGATAATCATGTTCAATAAATCATAACTTTTCCAATTATATCTCACATCACCCATCTTCCATAAAATACATCTTAGTTATGCCATATTCATATTATAACAATATTTCTGTGAAGAATATGGGGTGTAGCGTCACAAAGGTTCCCTGAAAAGGGATGAGGAGAGAGGGCAGGAGGGAGGGGAAGAACTAATTCCAGAGTGTATCGCAGTCTTATCGTGCATAGCACCCAGCGATCTGAGGTGATATGGGCCCATGCCCAATAGAAGTGAGATAGCCAGTCCACAAAATAGGGGAGGATGGATCCAGATATAGTTCTGGTATGCCGTCCACGGGCACACCCTCAAAGCGCCTGCTTGGTGCCAGATGACTACCTGGTGAGCCCAGATCCCTGGGTCGAAGAGGGTTGGAAGGAGGTCTCCTCTTGTAATTCCTGCCCTGCCTTCTACTATAGTCCTGTCTCAGTTGTGACTGGTAGAACTGAGGCAATGGCGGTGGATTGAAATGTTTTGTCAATGGGTCCAGGGTGTACAGTCCTAAAGACTTCAGCGTGGCCCTGGAGTCCTTCAAGCTGTGCAGCTTGGCATCCGTTTGCTCAGAAAACTGTGCAGTGCCTTCAAAAGTCAGGTCTTGGATTATCTGCTGCCCCTCGTGAGGGAGGCCAGAGGTCTGCAACCAAGAAGACCTTCTCATAGCCACCGCTGACACCATGGTCTGCACAGCTGAGTCGGCTACATCCAGAGCCACCTGCAGGGATGCCTTTGCCACCGCCCTGCCCTCCTCGACCAAAGCCGAGAACTCTGCTCTGGACTCCTGGGGCAATAACTCATTACATTTTGTCATTGCTCCCCAGGTATTAAAATAACACTGACTACGGAGCACCTGCTGATTTGCAACATAAAGCTGGAGCCCCCCGTGGCATAGATCTTTCTGACAAAAAGGTCCAGCTTTTTGGCATCCTTAGCCTTCAGGGTACAACCCTGTTTCTCTTGCCTTTCTCGCTCATTTGCTGCTGAGACTACTAGGGACCCAGGAGGTGGATGGATATAAAGATATTCAAACCTTTTTGGTGGGATGAAGTATTTTCTCTCCACCTTCTTTGCCATAGGTTGCAATGAAGCTGGAGTCTGCCACAGTGCCTTGACCAGTTCTAAAATGGCACTATTGAGGGGCAGAGCTACCCTTGATTGACCCAATGATGCCAAGATATCCACCAGAGCATGGGAGGTCTCTGAAACTTCCTCCACCTTGATGCCCGGGTTTTGGGTGACCCTTTTTAGCAGCTCTTGGTGCAACTTGTGGTCATCTTGTCTGGGCACCACTGAGGTTCCTGCAACCGCCTCCTCCGGTGAGGAGGAAGAGGATCCTAGAACCAGTCTTGCTCTTGCCTGTGAGCTCCTGACGGGTGCCGTGGTGCCAGTCCCTGAGGCACGGTACTGGGCTTGGTGCCTTGGTCATGTCCCTGTACCACTAGAGGAGGAGGTGGCGGTGGGGCTCTACTTTCTGATGCCATTGAATATGACCTCCTCGACTGAGGTTCTTGGACCTGAAAAGCCCAAGGAGTCCAACATGGCCATTGCACCAGCATCTGCCATTGTGCTGGCCAGCCCATTGGTGGGAATCCCTGAGTCATGTCCTTTATCCAGTACAGTTGGCCTGACC
The DNA here is from genome assembly GCF_011386835.1 of Chrysemys picta bellii. Lineage (NCBI taxonomy): Eukaryota > Metazoa > Chordata > Testudines > Emydidae > Chrysemys > Chrysemys picta. Next base: position 140,586,840 of record NC_088791.1, on the reverse strand, counting down.
GGTGACGGCTCCTTCATGAGGTATAGGACTCTGGCTCTGAGTCCGATGCCGAGGATTCACTGCCCAGAGACCACGGGGGAGGGGGGGTGCTAGATGGTACCAGCAAGCGGTCCCGGGATGGGCTGTTGCATCATTGCCGGTTTTCCTTTTGACAACACCTGGGGGCTCGGTACCGAAACTGTCCTTGCTTCCAGTGCCGGCTTGTGTCTAGTTGGTGATGACGGTACTGGGAGGGACATCAGGTCCCGTGCTGCCTGGAACTCCTCAGCCGTGGACGGGAGTGCCAACCCTGCACTCCTATGGCTTTCCCTTGGGGGAGAGTCCAGTGGCACCGGACTCGACAGCTCCCTCCCTGGGGTTGGAGTCAACGGTGCCACAGTAGCAGCCGTTGAGCCCAAGTGGCACTGTGCAGGTCTCACTCTGCCAGAGTCCTTATGACCGGTGGGCCTTGGGGTCGGGGAGTGCCCCCTGTCAGTTTTGCACTGCTTCTTGTATGGTACCGGGGAACAGGAGCAGTGCCATATACTCTCCTGCACCAACCTCCTCTGTACCGGCAAACTGTGCCAATGCCGGGAGTCATGCGATGCTGATGAGGAGTCCTTTCTCGGTGCCAGAGAGATCGGGCTGCGGTGCTTGTCCCTCACAGAAGCCAATGCACTCCTCACAGAGGCAAAGGTGCTCGATGCCAAGTCAGGGTGACCCGGCTCCAAGGGATGAAGAGCCGCCTCCATCAGGAGGAACTTAAGTCTTTGTTCCCTTCCTTTTGAGTCCCGGGCTTAAAGCCGACATCAATTTTGCAGCGATCACGCAGCTGGGATTCACCCAAACACTTGAGGAAAATGGAGTGGGGATCACTGATAGGCATAGGCTTGTGGCAAGCCATGCATAGCTTAAACCCCGGAGACCGAGGCATGCCCCGGTGCTGGGGCGGGAAAGAACCCATGGAGCAGGGTCCTACTCTATGCTAACAACTACAAACTTTTATATAACTATTTACAGGAAAATGTACAAGTAAGTCCATTGGGGAGAGTACCTGCAGAGCGACCATCACAGGCAGAAAGCAGGAACTGAGGGGATGGTGGGTCTGCAGGCTCCTATATACAGCGCCAAGAGGGCGCAACTCCAGTGGGCACCGGAGCTGACCCAATGGATACCACTGAGAGGAAAAACCTTTCGGCGACGGTGCATGCAGTGCACGTACACCTACATTGGAAGGGACATGAGCAAGGACTCGAAGAAGAATCAATATATTTGAAAATGTAGAAAACATCCAAAAATATTTAAATAAATGGTATTCTATTATTGTTTAACCATGTGATTAAAACTGTGATTAATCATGACTATTTTTTAATCTCGCGATTAATCACGATTAATCTTTTTAATCGTTTGACCGCCCTAGTTAAAAATAAAATTATTTAAGATACAAATATCAGATGGTAATATTATTTTGGGGCTTATTATTTAGTGTTTGGGTACACGATTGTTTGGTTTTTCAAAAAAGGAAATTCCTAAACAAAAATTCCAAAACATCCAAACATGTTAAGATGTGGGGAATACCCAGGTAAGCCAGACAAACAATCTAACTCTGCCCTGTAGTGATAACATAGGAAACATGAAAAACCTAATATATCTTTAGAAATCAGCTTCATCTAATCCCAAACATTATTATGCACTAATCATGCTTGGTTATTGCATGGCATAGCTACAGGCAGAGTTAAAGTTGTTTGGGTGCCTTAACTGTGCATTTCAATACATAAAATGTTTAGATTTGTTTTATGTTGAACTCAGTTTCCTGAGTTCATAATGCTTATCTTTGGGATAATTACAATACCCCTGTAATGTTTTACTTCTAACTTACTGATACGTTTAATATATTTTCTATCCAGGAATATTTATGAAAGCTCTTCCTAGTCTCCTGTGTCTAGTATTAACACATTCTGCATTTTTGCAGCATTTCTTTGTTCTCTGCAGGCTTAACAGACCCTGTTTATCTTTATGGATTTCCCTGGTTCATTTTCTGTAAGAGTGCTTTTTGTACTAGGAAAAAAGCAGAGCAGTTTGGAACTGTTTCACTGTCAGGAGAGTCTATTGCCAACTCTATGCGTTCAAAAATCATGAGATTTTTAAAAGTAATGCGTTTTGTGTTCTTTTTATTTGTCATCTGGAGTTGGAATGTTTAGGGCTCATATTTTCAAGCTTTTCTCTACACCATAATCACTGAAACTTACTGTTTTTGTATAAAAGTCATGTGTAGAAAAGCCCTAACTCTGCATTTGTTTAATTACTTCCCTTATTTTTGATCAGCACCAATATATTAGAAACACAGAAGGAACTTACAGGTCTGTTGTAAGAGGAATGCCATTGACCCAGTAGAAGCCTTCTTCTCGCTTGCGCAGTCCAATCCAAGAGTCTTGCATGTGCATACGCTTAGTGAGGAAATGCTAAACAAGACAACGTTTATATTAACTTGAATTTCCCCACTGGGAACTTTTCTGTACCCACTCAGGAGGTATGATTAGTCATTCTATCAAGGAGTTATTGTTGTTATTGCACAGAAAGCAATGGGCCTGATTCTGCACTTACAGCTATCTTGAAGAGTTACAATCTTAGTTTGTCACAGTGTAATCTAACCTAACCTGAGTGAAACAAACAAAGAGGAGTGGAAGGTAGCAGGAAAGGGAGGACGAGATAACAGAAATCTGAGCATGTTAGCATGTGGAACTCATTGCCACAAGTTATCACTGAGGTCAAGTGTTGAGCAGGATTCAGTAAATCATTAGCTATTTATATAGATAGCAGGAATATTCAGGGTTATGACTGTATGGGGGTTTATTTAAAGGTTTTGGAAAGTATATTGTGACAGACTGACAATATCCTGTAATATCCTGAACAAACCTTATGGAATAAATAAAGTTTATTGAATTAAGTTAGACCTTATTGAACTAAGCTTAATACTTCTGGTGTACAATATATTAAAAATGCAACTGTGTATGTGTTGTTGGGGCATTGTATGTATCTTCTCTAATAGGACGGGGATGCTAATAAACTTCTTCCTTCATCAACCTTTGAGGCCCCCCAGGGAGATACACATATATTAGTTCCAACTGGATTTTCCAGGGAGCAACAGACAAAGAAAAGACTTTTGGGTAAAAGCCTGGGTTTAATCTGATTCGGGGCTTCATATCTGATCCAGCAAATGGACAGGAGCCCTGGTCCACGGAGGGCCCCAATCCTTAGGGGAGGACTGGAAGGACTTGACCTACTGAGACCTCATAAGATTGTGTGCTTGTTCTGACCTGAAGTTTTGATGAGCTTGTAACCACAAAGAAACCTCTAGAGTGGGGTGATGCCTGGTAAGCTTATTAGCATGCATGTAGGTTCTTTCACTGTTTTTAATGTTCTCTCTGTAGTGCTTTTTACCTTAAGAGTAAAGTTGGCTTGCTTAGAAAGAGCTGTGTGGTAACTTGTATCTATAGTAAACACTTTATCAGTCTCTGAAGAGAAAGCAAGCAGGTCTGGTTAGACAGACTGTCTTTGCTGGGAAATACACAGTGAAGGCAGAGAACTGTGCAGCCTGGGAATACCCCAGTCAGAAGGGAGTGAGACACAGGTCTCCACTAAGGAAGGCAACAGCTGGGGAGCTGGAAGCCCAGAGTGGGTGCCCTTGCTGAAGGGAAATACAGGTGCAGTTACTCTGAACTTTGACAGATATAAATTCTCATGCTTCTAACCAAAAGCCAATGACCAACTAATGGTATAAAGAAGAAACTTTCACTATAGATACCTTTCTGTAACTGCCTTCTACAGGGTTTCTTACACTTTCTTCTGATGCAGCTAGTCTAATGGACAGGGCCGGCTTCAGGCATCAGCTAAGGAAGCAGGTGCTTGGGGCGGCACTCCGTCCGCTATTAGGGCGGCCTGTCCGTGTCTTCGGCGGAAATTCGGCAGCAGGTCCCTCATTCCCTCTCTCTCTTTGAGCTGCTGCCGAAGTGCCGCCGAAGAGGAAGAGAGGGCATGAAGGACCCGCTGCCGAACTGCCACCGAAGAATGGAGTTGTGCGATTGAGCTGCCGCCAAAGTGCCACCGATGGGCCTTTTTTTTTTTTTTTTTTGGGCTGCTTGGGGTGGCAGAAAACCTGGAGCCAGCCCTGATAATGGATGAGATGGATCACTACCCAGTATAGCAATTACTATGTTCATATGTTTTATTATAGACTAGCTGTGATCACAGTTTATAGGTATAGAGCAGTGCTTCTCAACCTTTCCAGACAACTATACCCCTTTCAGGAGTCTGATTTGTCTTGCGTATCCCAAGTTTCACCTCACATAAAAACTACTTGCTTACAATATCAGACATAAAAATACAAAGGTGTCACAGCACACTAGTACTGAAAAATTGCTTACTTTCTCATTTTGTCTAGATGAAATTTTTGTTTGTACTGACTTCGCTAGTGCTTTTTATGTAGCCTCTTGTAAAACTAGGCAAATATCTAGATGAGTTGATATACCCCCTGGAAGATCTCTCCATTCCCCCAGGGGTACAGGGCATTGTTACTGCTGAATTTCTTTCCAATACAAATAAATAAAATCAGATTAAAATGCATGGACTAAATTCAATCTTGATGTAAGTTAGTGTAAATTGACTTCAGGACTGAATTATTTCCATGTCACTATCTGTTATCACCAATAAAATGTGTACCAGCCAGTAAATCAGATAACACTCTGGCATTCTGACCATATTCAGTGATTAAAGCAGGAAAGAAAGTTCAAATATCAGTCTATCAGAAACCAAACTTTCCATAAGAGTACAGTATATTACCTGTTCAGTTTATTACTCAGAATACACAGGTTCAAGTTCTCATCTAATAATAAGTAATAATGCAGCAATGTCACCGGTGTTGATTAACCCAGTGTGGTTGGACAACAACAGGAAGGAATGAAGATATGTCAGTGCAAATGACAAAACAGTGAGTTAGAATCCAAGGAAGGCCAAAGCAGATCAATCCAGATCTACATCACTGACACAGTCAAGGGATCTAGTCTCACCTTAGCATAGTTGGTGTGTGTCTCTGTCACGTTATTGACTTGACCTGGGACCGTATAGAACATGGTTGCAACCAAAGTCCTGTAGTGGCACCAAATCTTGTATAAAGGGGGTCAAATGAGGTGTCTAAGACAAGGTTATGGTTTGCTGGTTATGATTATGCTCTCTATATGTGTGTATCAATTTTGTAGTTGAAGTTATGAATATTGGCTCTACACTGTCTGTATTTCAAATTTATGCTGTGCTTCTGGGAGACATCCCAGACAAGTTGGTGTTAGCTCTGCCTAGCCTGCTTGATGGCCCATTAAGGACCATCAGCTATACAACTGACCCATTGAGAGAAGGTAGATATGTCTTGTAACTCAGCAAAGTATGCAGGAATTTGCCCATGTGACTCCAGACTTCATTTTGCTGTGATTTTCCACAGTAAGAACAAAGAGGTGTTCTTACACCTGGAAAAGACTATAAAAGGCTGATGCCTCATCTCCATCTTGTCTTCAATCCTGCTTCTTACCTCTGGAGGGACTTTGCTACAAATGGAAGCTCTTCACAAAGGACTGATGACCCATCCCAGCTGGGGATGTACTCCAAAGACTTGATTTGAACCTGCAGTTTATTCTATCATTGCTATAAGCCTGAACCAAGAACTTTGCCATTACTATATGTAATTGATTCCATTTAACCAATTCTAGCTCTCATCTGTATTTTTTCCTTTTATGAATAAACCTTTAGATTTTAGATTCTAAAGGATTGGCAACAGCGTGATTTGTGGGTAAGATCTGATTTGTATATTGACCTGGGTCTGGGGCTTGGTCCTTCGGGATCGAGAGAACCTTTTTTTTCTTTTACTGGGGTATTGGTTTTCATAACCATTTGTCCCCATAATGAGTGGCACTGGTGGTGATACTGGGAAACTGGAGTGTCTAAGGGAATTGCTTGTGTGATTTGTGGTTAGCCAGTGGGGTGAGACCAAAGTCCTCTTTGTCTGGCTGGTTTGGTTTGCCTTAGAGGTGGAAAAACCCCAGCCTTGGGCTGTAACTGCCCTGTTTAAGCAATTTGTCCTGACTTGGCACTCTCAGTTGGGTCCCGCCAGAACCAGCATTGTTACAGTCTCAAATAGGGATGAAAACCAAAATGTTCAAATCTGGGTTATTTAAAATTAGGCAACTACATCCATATTTAGGCATTTAAAAATAAGTGACCTGAAGATCCACTGCTCCCAGTGGGATATGGAATTAGTTGCCTAATTTTAAGAACCCATGTTTAACACTTTGACCTAAGTGTGTATCAAGGAGAACAGATGATACCAGGAGGCAAGGAACCACAAGAAACAGCAGTGTAATCATTCCACATAATTCACTGCTTTCCAGAGGGAAGAGGGAGAGATAGGCGGAGAGAAACAAAAACTTACAGAATTTAGAGACTGGAGTGGTAAAGAACAGAAACCACAACTAGAGTACTCTCCTGATTTGTAGTCCATACCCACAGCTCTGCCAAAGCACCTCCTTTAATCTGAGGAAATTTTCTCCCACTAATGCCTGCAACGCAAGGTATGAATTGGGCCCATTGTTTTAAGATTCTGATGGCTGTCTTACATTCTTTTAAGGTTGTCAGATACCACAGGTATGGCCATGATATAAATATATTGACAGAGGAGCAAAAACCACCACTCCTCTTGCCAAAATTCTGTTAGAAGGAGGTGGGTTAAACTAATGAGGCATCATCACTCATCTGTCTGACACCATGAAAGCCCATCCACAGAAATACCGTTCCTATGGAGTTACATGGTTTTAGGGAGATGACTAGGTGTGGAAAGGATATTGAAGAACTGTCCTTCACAGCACTGTCCCCCTTCAAACTCATTTTGATTTCCCTACTGGCTATATCAATAAGATGGACTCCCACTCCCTGATATCAAACTTCTTCAGTAAGATGGTTGACCTAGGTGTATCTAGAGAAACCATGACAGCTAAGCCCCTGAGGCCCAAGGTTGTGGGGCCAGGAAGTTGTGAGGATGCAGTGACCTCCATCCTGGTGCCTGGCCTTCTCAGAATGGTCTCAGATCTCCAGGTTTTCGTCATTTTCCTCATTGGGACCTCTATGATGTTGGAAAGTCACATCTCCCACTTACTACATGGAGAGGCAGTCTGTCTTCCCTCAACCATGCTTAAATCTGGAGGAATTCTGCAGCCTTAAAGACAAGGAGTTTTTCACCTACATGGACTCTGACTGTCTTCTAGGTGGGAAGCCATTGTCTAATCTATAATTCATCATTCCCAAGAAATAAAATTAATATGACTCATGACAGATGTTGTTTGTACAGGCCAAAGCTTTTCTGGGGGGTGCTTCCCCCCCCCCATATTTAAAGGACAACATCAGTTTTGCAAGTAGATGATACTGCAAACGTGATCTCCATTTCACTGGACTGTGTTTTACAGGATCTGATTTCTTTACCACAGATCCATTCATCTCTGTGTACTGTGAGCTTGGACATGCACTGGAGGGAGGAAGGGACAGGAAGGGTCAGGGGATTAATAATTTCACCTCTAATTTGCCAGTTCAAATCCAGCCATCAGGGCAATGTGTGCATTGCTGCTGCCTCTGCTGGGGCTAAATAAAGGCCCTTGGTTTCCTGGACTGACAATCTGGCACCTTTCACTATCTGTTTCACATAATTTTTTATTTTACAAAGACTTAAAAGGACAAATGTTGAATGAGAAAATGGGGACATTACAGGAGCTAAGGAAAGAGACTAAATGAACTTTGTTTTTATTCCCTTACCATTTCTTGGTGGTTTTCAATCACAGCTAGTGAAGCTTCATAAAGGGAACAGAAGCTCTGACTGGAGTCCCAGTCCTTCTCCTCCTCTGAGAGAAAATAACATTTCCTTTTGAAGTACAGCCAGTCCTCAGGGCATGGTTCAGAGGGCAGGGAGATGGGAGGTTCTTTATTGAAGAGATGCCATGCAACTAAAAAGGAAAAAGAATGTGTCATATTTCTTTCGGATAAAATCTCCCAGTTCAGGTTCTCTGGGGCAGCCTAACCCAGCCAAGTTTAGCCCTTCTGAAGACAAGATTCACAGTGAATGTCAGAGGAAAAAACAAACTAAATAAAGAATAATAATGCACCTCATCCTGCAAGCCCTTCTGCATCCAGAACTCCCACTGGCTTCTGCTGAGGCCAATGGTACTTGAAGGAGCTCAACACCATGCAGAGTGTGCCCTCAGTGACATGTCCAGGATCTCAGTGACGGTCTCACCCTCCATGTGTACCAATGCACATCCTAGGTCATGAGCACCTTCATCCCCAAGGCACCAAAAGTTCTCTACACTTGAGCTATACTTTAGCTGATAGCAGTAACAAGCTCTTATCTTCTTTGGGCCACTTCACTCACCTCAAGTAAAAATAATTGGGCTTTATACATGTGAAGTGCTGTGGAGAGGAGGAGGAGTTTGTGGGGAGTGAATCTATATCCCAGTCCCTGTGGCCACAACCTCCTGCTGCTCTAGCTTCTCCTCACCATTTTTGTGGGGTGTTAAGATCATTGGAGCTGCATAATCATCAGTCGTGTAGCCATTCTCCCAGCCTGCCCCCAACACCACCTTCTACATTGGTCTATGTTGGACTGGTGTGAAATCCCTTTCTGCAATGCCCAGAGAATATAGAATCTGTTTCCATCTTCACAACCGCATTGGGGGCATAAATGGTGTCAGGAGTTTTGCAGAAGGGATCCTCACCAGGGTGAATTTCACCCCATGGTGAATTATTATTTATATCAGAGTAACTCCCAAAATGTCTCACAGCACTGTACTGACATGTAGACAGATGTATTACTGACCCCAAAAGCTTATAAACTAATGGCAGCCATGAAAAAAGAGCTACAACAATAGATGGGAAAATTGGAGGATGGCCAGAGGAGGGTGTGACGAAGTGGGGATTTTCCCTTGTCATGTTGTATGTGAGCCTATGTGAGTCTTACTGATGAGCCTATGTGAGTTTTACTGTTTTGCATGAATACTGTGTGTGCCTCAGTTTCCCTGTGTGCTGCACCAATGCCTAGGTGGTGGGAATAAGGCTGTGTGACTTTGGCTGAGACCCTCGGAGGGCAGGTTAGGCTGCTCCAGCTGCCTACATGTAGGCGATGGCCAGTGCCCTTCGTAACCTGAGACCCAGGACGGGGATGAAACCAGGTGACGACCAGGTGACGACCAGGTGACACTTTGCCTGGGAAGTGAGACAAAGACCAGGAGGAGGATAGGGGTGTCTGATGTCGGCTTGCTGGAAGCTGGGCAGTCTGCTTGGGGGGACTGGAAGAGGGGGAGTCCCCAAGGTGGACTTGGCTGGAAGTCACTGATTTCTGTGCTAGCAAGCTCTGTTCTATGCTGTGTTCCTGTCAACTAATAAACCATTCTGTTCTACATGCTGGCTTAGAGTCATTGCTGACTCAGGAGTTGGGGTACAGGGCCCTCTGGCTTCCCCAGGAGCCTTGCCTGGGCAGACTCGCGGCGGGAAGCGCACGGTGTGGAAGGGGATGCTGAATGCTTCGAGGTCAGATCCAGGAAGGTTGAAGATGTGTAAGCATCTTGCCCTGGCGACAGTATGCTCAGAGAGAGGAGGCATGCTACCCCAGAGTCCTGACTGGCCTCATATGGAATAGTTCCAGAGCACTGGCTCAGTGACTCCGTGACAGAGGGTTACAGACAATAAGGTCATGTACACTTAAAATTTTACCAGCATAGATACATCAGCTAGAGGTATGCTTTTTACCAATATAGCTATGCCAGTAAAAGCCTTAGTGTAGATGCAGTTATATTAGTATGACAGTGCTTATGCCAGTATAACTTATGCTGGGCAGGGGAACAGGCATAAACTATACTGCTGTAAGTACTTTCATACTCATAGAACTGTGTCTACAGACGGTTTACTTAGAGTTATGCACATCTTGTTACAAAATGTGTTTGACAATATGTATAATACTCCTTTAACCCACTGAAATCCTCTTCCAGGGTAGAGTGCCCCATATTCAAACTCCCAACCCCATCCTCAGTCACCATTCAGTCTCTCCATCCACTACCCTCTCTAAACATCCAACCAGCCTCTGTCCTCATTCTACATGGCAACTTCTTGGCAGGTCATCCTGTGACCATTCCATACCTACTCCTAGCAGCCCACTCCCTCAGCACAAGTTCTCTCTCCCCTCTGGGGTATTGTGAATGTTTTTAGGAACAAAACTTGATAAAGGAGAAAAAAATCCTCGAGGGTTGATGTGGGGTAGGAAAATGGGATTCTTTCTGGTCTCCAATGAGTTAAGGGCTAGAGCTGGCTGAAAAAGGGGAATCCTTTTCTGGAAAAATTCTTTCAATTTTGAAAAAACTTATGTCCTGAAGCTAAACTTATTTTCATCAGAAAAATTCTGACAGCTCTGTTAAGGGTACGCAGGGCTGCATTTCACCCTTAACAAATGTTTAATTAGCGATACTAAAAAATAAACACAGAAAAATAGCAAGTGACCCCACAGAATATGGGAAAGGGGCACAAAAGGTTGAGTTAAGAATAAAAAGTCAATTTTACTGCTAAATCCTCTGGATTTTATTAATTTGTGGGGTGGGAATTAAACAGTTTTGGAATAGCAGACTTCATTCTTTTTTAAGATTCTATATTGAAGTTATTCTGCCTCAATAGCAGCATCACATTGCTATAAAGATGCCTGACATAATAAGGTACAATGTTGCCTCCATTAATGGGAACTCTGGCTTTAGGCCCCAGCATTTCCAGTATTGTTGAATACAAGTATTATTGCATTTGACAACTGAAGTCCTAGAGCAGGGGTCAGCAACCTATGGCACGTGTGCCAAAGGTGGCATGTGAAATGATTTTGAGTGGCACTCACACTGCCTGGGTCCCGCCACCGGTCCCGCAGCCTCTGCTGCCATCTTGGGGTCCTACCGCTGGCCCCCTGCCACCCGGGGTCCATCTGCTGCCGGCCCCAGGCTCCAGCCACCAATCCCAGAGGCTCTGTTGCCATCCTGGGGTCCTGGCTGCCGGCCTGGGGTGCTGCTCCTGGCCTCAGCCCGGGGCTCTGCAGCTGCCACCAGCTGTGGCCCACTGGCCCCAGCCTGGGGCAGTGAGGGCTGCAGACAGGGGCCAGAGGGAGCGCAGCTCAGCATCCCCAACTTAAAAATTGTTCCAGCGCCACTGTACTGGGATATTTTTAAGTCCTGATTTGCTGCTTACATCACTGTCACGTCACATGGAACAGCGCACTGTGTTTGACGTTGTGTGCGCCGTCTGTCATGATTTTTTTTTCCACTGTACGTTTGAGGGGTACATTTGACAAAATGTCAGCTCCTAAGAAAGCAAAGTTAGATGTCTGTTCACTTCACTTCTTGGACAGACACATTTGGATTTATTCAAAAGAAGGACCGTGCTGTTTGTGCTTTCTGTTGTGAAAGTGTTGTTGTCGCACATCAAGTGTTCGAAGACATTTTCAAACGAAGCACGAGAAAACCTTTCTTGACGAAACAGACAAGACTGAATCGATCAAAAAGGCAGTAGCAGGATATGAGAAACAAAGCAGTGTTTTTAAATGCTTAAGTGTAAGTAAAAATCAAGCCACAAAGAAGGAAGTTACAAGATTGTACAGTATCAGAGGGGTAGCCATGTTAGTCTGGATCTGTAAAAAGCAACAAAGAGTCCTGTGGCACCTTATAGACTAACAGATGTATTAGAGTATAAGCTTTCATGGGTGAATACCCACTTCGTCAGATGCAAGATTGCACAGTGCATTGCAAAAAATGGAAAGCCATTTACAGATGGGGAATATATAAAAGAAGTTTTTTCTCAGCAGTTCAGAGGTTTTGTTCAACGATTTGCCAAATAAAAGATGCGTATCTAGAATAAAAGAACTGCCTGTCTCTGCCAGAACAGTTGAGAGACGTGTAAGCGAAATGGCAGAAAACATTAACGAAAAGCAGACAACTGCTTTAAAAGACACAGCAGTCTTTAGCATTGCAGTTGATGAGAGCATGGATATAAACAACGTTCCACGTTTGGCAGTTGTTGCAAGATATTGTGCTTCCAATGAAATCCAAGAGGAACTTTGTTGTCTAAAACCCCTGCATGGCACAACAAAGGGGGAAGATATAGTGGAAAATTTTGTAAACCATTTTTAAGAATGAGGAGTTGACATCAGAAAAATATTTTGTGTGACAACAGATGGTGCTCCTGCCATGGTCGGAAAACAGAAGGGATTTGTAATGTTACTTGAAGATCAAATTGGCCACCTGACTGTCAAATTTCACTGTATCATCCATCAAGAAAACCTGTGTGCTAAAATTTCTAAGCTTAATAATGTGATGAATACAGTGGTGCAAATTGTGAATGTCCTTGTTGCTCAATCTGCTTTGACTCACAGACAGTTTCGAGCACTGCTAGAAGAGATGAACAATGCTTATAATGACATTCCACTTCACAGCAACATTTGGTGGCTAAGTCGTGGCAAGGTTTTGGTGCACTTTGTAAACTGTTTTGATGCAATCAAGGCCTTTTTGTCAGAAAAAGGACAAAACTACCCTGAACTGGATGATGAAAAATGGCTGTGTAAGCTCATGTTTCTAACTGTCATCATTACTCACCTAAACGAATTCAACCTCCATCTCCAGGGTACAGGGCAAACAGTTCTGAATCTTTATGAAACCTGGAAGGCATTTGTCGTAAAACTAGCAGTTTTTTCTCGGGATATTCGAACTTCGACTTTCCGCTACTTCCAACACATAAAAGAACTATCGACACGTTGCACTGTCAGTGTTGATGAGATTGGAATGTACATGTAAGAACTGGAATCAGAATTTTCTGACAGATTTCAAGATTTCCAGCGATTTGGCCCAATGCTTTCTTTTCTAATTAAACCTGAAAAGTTCAACGAAAGCAGCTTGGATTCGTCTGCATTTCCGTGGATGGGTGTTGAAGATTTTGAAATGCAGCTCATTCAGTTAAAAAGCTCAGATTTGTGGGCATCAAAGTTTGGAGATCTGCGGAGTGCACTTAAAGCTACTGAGAAAGATCATGGCCTCTATTTTGACCTGCTGGCCAGTGAAATGTATCTGTCTGAAGAAAATTGCATTTGCAATGCTTTCAGTATTTGGATCCACATACCTGTGTGAACAGGTATTTTCACACATGAAATCTGTCGGTCCCTCTCAGAGCCAGTTAACAACTGATCACTCAGAAGCCTGTGTGCAGCTTAAAGTATCCAAATTTGTGCCAGACATTGGAAAACTCTGCAAGGAAAAGCAAGGGCAAGGATCACACTAAACTGATAAGATCTGCATTTTAATTTAATTTTAAATGAAGCTTCTTAAACATTTTAAAAACCTTATTTACTTTACATACAACTATAGTTTAGTTATATATTATAGACTTATAGAAAGAAACCTTCTAAAAACATTAAAATGTATTACTGGCACGCAAAACCTTAAATTAGAGTGAATAAATGAAGACTTGCCACACCACTTCTGAAAGGTTGCCGACCCCTGTCCTAGAGCATGATAGTGAGATGAAATGTACTTCAAATGGTAAAAAAACAATACAAATACTTACTCGGGAGAATTACCAGGACCAATACCAAAATCAAAACAGCAACAGAAACAGTTCCAGCGATGCGATTCTGGCATGAGAAAAGGCCTAAAAAGGTGAAGATCATTAAAGGCTTTAACATGTGTGTAGCAATTTCAGGTTTAGGACTACTGACTGGAGTTAGGCTGTGCCCCACAGAACCAGATAAAGGAATCCTCAGACAACGCTGGGACAATTTCTAATCTCAGTTACACCAATGTTATTCTGAGTAACTCCACTGAAGTCAAAGAAGTGGTTGCTCTGGTTTTACATCAGTGTAACAGGGCTTTTCTACACACAGAATTACAGCATTCCTGATTCATTTTGTTCCTGATTAACTTCACATGTGGACACTTACTGTTTGCAAATGGGTTATGTATGCTAAACATGAAGAAAGCACTTTTCTTGTGGAATAATGGTGGCCACACATGGAGTAATTCAGGAACAGCTACTGTGCTTTAAATTCACACCCTATCTTAATCAGTGTTAATTTTCAAGCATACACAACTCCGGTGTGAGACCAAAATCTGACCAGTTATGTCTACCTAGCAAATCCACCCAACCCAGTCAACCAGTCATCCACATGTGCATACCTGTAACCATGTTTTATTAGTGAATGCAGCAAGACAAGATGAGGTACTTGAGTGGGGTTGAGGGGCATGGGGCAGGAGACAGGGAAGAGTTAGAATCTCATATGAGGGGGCAAAGGGATACAGAGGATTCCAGGCCAAACCAAAGACAGTAGTGACTTGGATTTAGAAGGGCATGTCTACTTGAATTCTAATCTATTTAAAATATATATGTTAAAATGAGCCTCAAACTCTATACCTGCTCCTCAATACCCCTATCAATCACTGTGGTTTTATAATCACATTTTTCTGGTTTCAAAAATGTTTGTTTGTTCACCCCTGTTGTTGTATGAAAGACTCACACAAACAACGGGGAAACAAATAAACATCAATTACATTTCCCATAGATTTTGGGGGCAGTTTGAGAAGCGCAACTCTCATAGAGGGCACCCCCAGAATGAGGCATTCAAAGCCACTAACCTCTTCTGATTTTTTGGCCTTCCTAAACAGGGAAAGTAGACTCAGCACAAGACCCCAGATACTCAAAGGTATTTCAGTGCAAGTCAGGCACCTAAATACCTTTCAGGATCTGGGCCAATGTGCTGGCAAATAGAATATTCATCAACTTTCTTTCTCTAATCTCTTTTAGTTACAATAATCTTTAATGTTACCTCTAGTTAGTAGGAAACATTTTCAACCAGAAGTATGATTTTTAAATTGGCAGTGTCCCTTTAAATAAGCAATGGCTTTACCTTTTCCTAGTGCACCCGATATTTAAACCTGTGATAATCCCTGCCTAAAGAGAGATGCTTGAAAGGGTATGAAACAGCGAGGAATCTATTGTTTTGTTTTTCCACTTAAATAAAAACACATTCTCTTAATCGCAAAATTTACAAATTACAAATTTATTAAGATGCACTTGGCTGACAAGAGTTGTACTTTGTTCCTGAAAAAACAGACCCATAATATTGCACAGTTCAAATGGCAGAATTTGAGGTATGGGGCCTGGCTGCACATCTTGAAAGCGAATCAATTGTTGGGGTGAGGAGCCCCACCACTGGATTTTGTGAGAGAGATTGTGTCCATTCCGAGGTCAAAATGTGTGTGCGCGCGCAGCCGGTAGTTTACCAAACTGCTACGTTGCGTGGCAGAAACCGCACCCAGTTGCAAAAGGGGAGGGTTGTGTTTCGTGCTGATACACCCCTGCACTCTGGGCAAAAAAAACCATTGTGTTGTGTCCTTCGCGTGCAACTAGCGCTTGCAGCAAACTCAGCCCCCACCCGCACCCGATCTGGGCATCTCTCTAGCATCACGCAGAACTCAAATCTGGGACTCCAACAGTCTCAGAACAGAGGGTTCCCAACCTGGATGTGGCGCCGAACTTCCCCGCGATGGAAGTGTTCAGCGTCCCCACCCCCCGATTCAAGCTGGATGTGGGGGTTTTAATTTAATTAAACATTACAACCTCCTCCTCCTGTAATATCCTCCCATCTCCAGCCCTCTTCCTTTCCTCACTCCCTTCGGTCATCGTCCCCGAACACAACCCTCCTTTTCTCTTCCCTTACCCTTCCCCCATCCGAAACCTCCCCACCCCCAAAGGTGGGCACCCTTCCCCCTCAAATGCGTCTAGGCCCATACTGCAGCGGAGAGGAGTGGGGACAATTCAGATCGCACCAACTCCACACACAGTCTCATGGAGTAAAATTAAAATCTCTTACCGGACACAGCTTCCTTCAGCCGACTGAACAGCTCCCCGCATCCCGACAGTTTCCGTAACCAGAAAGTTGCATTAGGCGGTAACGAAGGGCTCCCAGTTTCAGAATCACCCCCAAGACTCCGATCTCTCGACCCGCTGCGAACCTGGGGCTCACTGCCGGTGCCGGGTGCCCACTGAGTGCAGGGCGAGCTGCGATCTTCCGGGGTTCCCGGGGGTGTTGTGCTTGTTAGCGGCTCTCTCTCCTCTTGTTCCCCGGGCTGGTATCCAGCGGCTCTTGACGTAGACCGAGCAGGAATCCCCCCTTCTCCTTCCCTCTGGGCCCCTGCAGGCTCCATCCTAGCTGGGAAGCGGCCTAGGAGTGGTCGCGCGTCCTCAATGATCCGGTTCCCCCTTTCACTTTCACTTGCGTGCCAGGGCGCTCGCAGGAAAGGCTGCGGATAGCACAGGCGCCTCCCCCCGATAGCACCTCCCTGCTCTGCCCTGCAGAGGAAAGCAGGGGACGGGAAGGGAAGGGGTGGGGAATGGGGAGAATAATGCCTCCAGAGGGCGAAGAGGGCAGAGTGGCACAGGGGGAAGGGGATGGTACATGGGAGGCACAGAGAACAGCAGACTGAATAGCAGATGAAGAGGTAAAGGGAAAGGGATAACATGGGGAAGGGAGATGGGAATGACCTGGGAGTTGAGAAGAGGTTACAGGGTGGGTAGCACAGAGAAAGGAGGAGATGCCATGGACAAATAGCAGGAGGTGGTACAGAGAAGAAGGGGTGACCTGGGACATAGGAGAGAGGAGAAGGTGAAGAGATGGCACAGAAAGGAGCATACGCATAGTTTGACTGCTATATTCGGGGGGGGGGGGGAGGGGAGAAGCCCAGGCACGCACACACATGTGCACAGTGAAGCTAGTTCCCTTGGCTCGCTGGCTCTCTCCCCCCACCTGCAGTTGTCCCTGGGCTGCTGGTGCCACGGGAATGGGGTCGGGGGAATGGGTTAGGATGGTTTAATGGGGCATCCCCAGCTACTGCTGTCTGCTGTGGCGACCTGAGCAGGGGGGCTGTGGCCACTCTGGCAGCAGCTGCTGCCATTTTGTGCATGCTCTGGTGCCCCCCTGTGCTACTGAAGCCCACTCCCTGCTGGGGCGGCTGGTGGGGGGACACCACATGCCAGGCTCCTGCTCCCCCTACCCTCATTTCCATATCCAGGGATTTCCCTACACCCCCCCTGAATTTCCCCAACACCTCCCCTCACCCCCAGTTATATGCAGTGTTGCCAATTTAGTCGTTTGGAAATTGGAATTGACATTGAAACATTAATAGACACTTTAAAAGCATATACAGTATATGGGAAAATACTTGTACCTGAGAAAGCATGATGGGTTTGAAAAGTATGAACAAGGACTAGCTTCCTCACCAAGCCATTATTTATGTAAATATATGTTTCCTAGTAGGCCAAGATTTTTAAAATGCATTATTTGCCAAGGTTGTTATCTCACATCATCACTATCTCAAGAGGAGTTTCTGTACTTTTTATTATTATAATTAATTTTTATGTAAGAATGGCCATATTGGGTCAGACTAATGGTCTATCTACCCCAGTATCCTGTCTTCTGACAGTGGCCAATGCCAGGTGCTTCAGAGGGAATGAACAGAACAGGGAATCATTGAGTGCTCCATCCCATTGTCTCGCAGCTTCTGGTGAACAGAGGCTAGGGACATTCAGAGCATGGTGTTGCATCCCTGCCCATCCTGGCTAATAGCCCTTGATGGAGCTAACCTCCATGAACTTATCTAGTTCTTTTTTGAACCCTGTTATAATTTTGACCTTCACAACATCCCTGGCAAAAAGTTCCACAGGTGACTGTGCATTGTGTGAAGAAATACTTCCTTTTTTTTGTTTTAAACTTGCTGCCTATTAATTTCATTGGGTGACCCCTGGTTCTTGTGTTAAGTGAAAGGTTAAATAACATTTCCTTATTCATTTTCTCCACACCAGTCAAGATTTTATAGGCCTCTATCATATCCCCTCTTAGTCATCTCTTTTCCAAGCTGAAAAGTGCCTGTCTTTTTAATCTCTTCTCATATGGAATCTGTTCCATACCCCTAATCATTTTTGTTGCCTTTCTCTCTGTACCTTTTCCAATTCAAATATATCTTTTTTGAGATAGAGTGACCAGAACTGCAAGCAGTATTCAAGATGTGGGTATATCATGGATTTATATAGTAAAAGTGGAGGACCGTGGTTTGTCAGACTGATCAGCCAAGCCAATACTGACAACCTACATGAAAAGGCTACAAAACACCATGCCTCTGGACTGCATCAAGATGCAGAAAGCCTTATAAACCAGTCACTGTCAAAGCCAATTTTAGAAGTACTTAATAAGGCTGTAAGAATGCTGGAGACACAACTCAGTTTATGTGAACCAACATGGCTGTTGCATCATACTTTCTATTTAAGCAAGAGATACCACACACTACAAACTAGAGGCCAATGTTAAGTGCATTGTCACTTGTTAATCCTGAAGTTGGACACTGGTTCTGAACAAGACTGGCAAATGCTCACTATCTTTCTGCAAAACATTCAGCTGACTGTCTAGAAGCAGGCAGTGCAACAGTGAAAGACTCAGCAGTTGAAAAAGTGAAGAACTCTTTAACCACATTCAAAGAATGTGCATACATGGCTGATGAATGCAAATAGGCATCAAGTATTAGAAGCAAGAGGAAGGCCAAGGACAGAGTAGGCCCATTACTCAATGAGAGGGGAAAGACAATAACAGAAAATGTGGAAATGGCAGAGGTGCTTAATGACTTCATTGTTTCGGTTTTCACCAAGATGGTTGGTGGCGATTTGATGTCTAACATAGTGAATGCCAGTGAAAATGAGGTAGGATCAGAGTCTAAAATAGGGAGAGAACAAGTCAAAAATTACTTAGACAAGTTAGATGTCTTTAAATCACCAGGGCCTGATGAAATGCATCCTAGAATACTCAAGGAGCTGACTGAGGAGATATCTGAGCCATTAGCAATTATCTTTGAAAAGTCATGGAAGACGGGAGACATTCCAGAAGACTGGAAAAGGGCAAATATAGTGCCCATCTATAAAAAGGGAAATAAGGACAACCTAGGGAATTACAGACCAGTCAGTTTAACTTCTGTACCCGGAAAGATAATGGAGCAAATAATTAAGCAATCAATTTGAAAACACCTAGAAGATAATAAGGTGATAAATAACAGTCAGCATGGATTTGTCAAGAATAAAATCTGTCAAACCAACCTGATAGCTTTCTTTGACAGGGTAACAAGCCTTGTGGACGGGGGGGAAGTGGTAGATGTGGTATATCTTGACTTTAGTAAGGCTTTTGATACTGTCTCGCATGGCCTTCTCATAAACAAACTAGGGAAATACTACCTAGATGGAGCTATTATAAGGTGGGTGCATAACTGGTTGGAAAATCGTTCCCAGATAGCAGTTATCAGTGGTTCACAGTCATGCTGGAAGGGCATAACGAGTGGGGTACCGCAGGGATCGGTTCTGGGTCTGGTTCTGGTCAATATCTTCATCAATGATTTAGATAATGGCATAGAGAGTACACTTATAAAGTTTGCGGACGATACCAAGCTGAGAGGGGTTGCAAGTGCTTTGGAGGATAGGATTAAAATTCAAAATGATCTGGACAAACTGGAGAAATGTCTGAAGTAAATAGGATGAAATCCAATAAGGACAAATGCAAAGTACTCCACTTAGGAAGGAACAATCAGTTGCACACATACAAAATGGGAAATGACTGCTTAGGAAGGAGTACTGCAGAAAGGGATCTGGGGGTCATAGTAGACCACAAGCTAAATATGAGTCAACAGTGTAACGCTGTTGCAAAAAAAGGAAACATCATTCTCAGATGTATTAGCAGGAGTATTGTAAGCAAGACACGAGAAGTAATTCTTCCACTCTATTCCACAATGATTAAGCCCGAACTGGAGTATTGTGTCCAGTTCTGGGCGCCACATTTCAGGAAAGATGTGGACAATTTGGAGAAAGTCTGGAGAAGAGCAACAAAAATGATTAAAGGTCTAGAAAACATAACCTATGTGGGAAGATTGAAAAAATTAGGTTTGTATAGTCTGAAGAAGAGAAGACTGAGAGGGGACATGATAACAGTTTTCAAGTACATAAAAGGTTGTTACAAGGAGGAGGGAGAAAAATTGTTCTCCTTAACTTCTGAGGATAGGACAAGAAACAATGAGCTTAAATTGCAGCAAGGGCGGTTTAGGTTGGATATTTGGAAAAACTTCCTAACTGTCAGAGTGGTTAAGCACTGGAATAAATTGTCTAGGGAGGTTGTAGAATCTCCATCATTGGGGATTTTTAAAAGCAGGCTGGACAAACACCTGTCAGGGATGGTCTAGATAATACTTAGTCCTGCCTTGAGTGCACGGGACGGGACTAAATATCTCTCGAGGTCCCTTCCAGGTCTGTGATTCTATGATTAAGTCATTAAGTATGTTATCCTGGTGTCCGTGGTAGGCCAGTAGATGCATTCTAGATGTTCAGGTTATAGAAGACACATCAGCTGCATCTGTGACATCTTAGAAGAGTTAAATGCTTGTAAATTGAGCCCCAAACAATTGGCTGCTTGTGCATTTGATGGAGCCACAAACTTCTCTGGAAGACATAGTTGAGTACAAGCTTTGCTCAGAGAAAAGTGTAACCCTAATCTCATCTATACACACTGCAGAGGCCATCTACTGCAGCTAGCACTAGTACGAGCTGCAGAATCTTCAAAAGACATTAAAAAGCCATAAATGTAATGGCTTTGTTATACTCTTTTTTCAGCAAGAGTCCAAAAGGACTGAACATCTTGGAAATAAATAGAAGACTGAAGAAATAAATTGAAGTTCAAATTAGTCCAACCTGGGAAAACCTGCTGGCTCTCTAATGAGCGATTCTTGGCTGTTGTGTTAAAATTACTGCAACTGTTATTACTGGCTTTGGAAAGTATCTACCAAGATAGGACAGATCTAAGTAGTGAGGCTGGTGTTACTAATTTCAGAGAAGACTATAACCATTCTCTCTCTTGTAAGTCTAT
Organism: Chrysemys picta bellii; assembly: GCF_011386835.1. Classification (NCBI taxonomy): domain Eukaryota; kingdom Metazoa; phylum Chordata; order Testudines; family Emydidae; genus Chrysemys; species Chrysemys picta. Next base: position 140,565,821 of record NC_088791.1, on the reverse strand, counting down.
TGTTGAAACCACTTGGGTCATTAAACAATGCCATCCAGGCATCTGCTACAACAGTAATAGATCTTTGTCCAGCAATAGAAGCTACCCTTGGACCAATCAGAGAGATATCCATTGAAAACATACTGCAAGAAGCAAAGACTTCAGTCCAGAAGTAGACTAATGAAGGCACTTATATTGACTCGTTAAGTGAAGAGGACAAGAAGTGTTTGTTAAACCAGCTGAAAAAGTACACAGACTTGATTCTTACAAATCTAAAATAGCGATTTCTGGATTCTGCTCAACCTCTATGTAGCTTTTACAGATGCCTGTCTTATAAAACACCTACAGTTGAGTGGAGTGAGGCGCTACCAACAATGGGGCCGCTATGTGATCAGGAGAGAATAGAGAATTTTGAACACAGAGTGGAAATCAGATGATGAACGAATGACTTCAACTTCTTCTTCTTTATCATCACTAGTGGTTTTCGACACAATCTTTGTAGGAAGTAGGAATCCCTCTCTTGCTACTCCCAGTCACAACAGCTACCGTTGAGCGTTCTTTTTCCTCATTGAATAGAATATTGTGTCCTGAAAGAAGTCGCCTTCTGCCTGATCATGAGCATCTCGTGAAGGACTGGAAGTAATGGACACACAAGAAGACACCAAGTTGTTGTGCAAAATTACAATAAGAAACAAAGAAGGATGTAGATATAGTGCTTCATAGTAGGCTTGAGTAGGTATGTTAGCAACAAGAAAAAGGTCAGGGAAAGTGTGGGTCTCTTAATGAATGGGGGAGGCAACATAGTGACAGATTATGTGGAAAAAGCTGAAGAACTCAATGCTTTTTTGGCCTCGGTCTTCACAGACAAGGTCAGCTCCCACACTACTGTCCTGGGCCACACAGTATGGGGAAGAGGTGAGCAACCCTCAGTGGTGAAAGAACAGTTAAGGACTATATAGAAATGCTGGACATGCACAAGTTCATAGGTCAAGATCTAATCCATCCGAGGGTGCTGAGGTAATTGGCTGATGTGACTGCAGAGCCATTATCTCTGAAAACTTGTGGCTATCGGGGGAGGTCTCAGACGATTGGAAAAAGGCAAATATAGCGTTCATCTTTTAAAAAGAGAAAAAGGAGAACCCGGGGAACTACAGACCGGTCAGCCTCACCTCAGTCCCTGGAAAAATCATGGAGCAGGTCCTCAAGGAAACCATTTTGAAGCACTTGGAGGAGAGGAAGGTGATCAGGAACAGTTAACATGGATTCACCAAGGGCAAGTCATGCCTGACCAACCTGATTGCCTTCTATGATGAGATAACTGGCTATGTGGATATGGGAAAAGCAGTGGACGTGATATATCTTGATTTTAGCAAAACTTTTGGTACAGTCTCCCATAGTATTCTTGACAGCAAGTCAAAAAGTATGGATTGGATGAATGGACTATAAGGTGGATAGAAAGCTGGCTAATTTATCAGGCTCAATGGGTAGTGATCAATGGCTCAATGTCTAGTTGGCAGCCGGTATCAAGCGGAGTGCTCCAGGAGTTGGTCCTGGGGCCGGTTTTGTTCAACATCTTTATTAATGATCTGGATGATGGGATAAATTTCACCCCCAGCAAGTTCGTGGATGACACTAAGCTGGAGGGAGAGGTAGATACCCTGAGAGTAGGGATAGGGTCCAGAGTGACCTAGACAAATTGGAGGATTGGGCCAGAAGAAATCTGATGAGGTTCAACAAGGACAAGTGCAGAGTCCTGCACTTAGGATGGAAGAATCCCATCCATCGCTACAGGCTGAGGACCGACTGGCTAAGCAGCAGTTCTGCAGAAAAGGACCTGGGGATTACAGTGGACAAGAAGCTGGATATGAGTCAGCAGTGTGCCCTTGTTGCCAAGAAGGCTAACGGCATATTGGGCTGCATTAGTAGGAGCATTGCCAGCAGATCGAGGGACGTGATCATTCCTCTCTATTTGGCACTGGTGAGGCCACATCTGGAGTACTGCGTCCGGTTTTGGGCCCCCCACTACAGAAAGGATGTGGACAAATTGGAGAGAGTCCAGTGGAGGGCAACAAAAATGATCAGGGGGCTGGGTCACATGACTTATGAGGAGAGGCTGAGGGAATTGGGATTGTTTAGTCTGCAGAAGAGAAGAATGAGGGGGGAGTTGATAGCAGCCTTCAACTACCTGAAGGGGGGTTCCAAAGAGGATGGAGCTCGGCTGTTCTCAGTGGTGGCAGATGACAGAACAAGGAACAATGGTCTCAAATTGCAATGGGGGAGGTCTAGGTTGGATATTAGGAAACACTATTTCACTAGGAGGGTGGTGAAGCACTGGAATGGATTACCTAGGGAGTTGGTGGAATCTCCATCCTTAGAGGTTTTTAAGGCCCGGCTTGACAGAGCCCTGGCTGGGATGATTTAGTTGGTGTTGGTCCTGCTTTGAGCAGAGTGTTGGACTAGATAATCTCCTGAGGTCTCTTCCAACCCTAATCTTCTATGATTCTATGAATTTTAATTTCTGTGATGATTTTAAAACACGAGTTAAATCTAATAAAACGGTCATGAAACATTTTTCAGTTTTCACTATGGTGCCATACAGCCCACCTTTGCCCTCACAGTCTCAACCCTCCTCGGCCCTCACCCCCCCGTATATTCGAGTACCTCCCCCCACACACATTTCAATTCCCGAGGAAAACATTCCCCATATCCCCTTCTCTTCCCCATCCCATTCCCCTTCCCCTCCCCACTGGCCCTGCCCCATCCCCCTCTCCACATCCACTTCTCTTCCCCCTGCCCTATCCCCCCTTCCCCACTGTCTCTTCCCCCACCCCCCTTTCCCCAGCCCCATTCTGCCCCCTTTGCCCTGCCCTGTCCCCCCTGCCTCCCCCGTGTTCACTCACCATTGTACAGGAAAGAGGAGGGTACTAGGGCACTAGGACCCAGGTGGCCTCCTGGGGCAGCTGCTCCATCCTCCTGCTCCCTTCCCAGGCCTGGCTGCAGGACTTACTCTGCTTGGCCTGCTGGGGTGAGGTGCAGAAGGACCTAGCTCCTCCCCCCCCCCTCCTGCCACTGCTCCTTGTGGCCCAGTGGTGAGGTTAGGTGTCACGTGACCCTGTGTGCCCCCCCATACCTCATCTCTGTTTGGGGGGGCAATGCCTTCCCTGCATCCCCCCAAACTATGCCCATGAGCTTAGGGAGAAGTGGAGAGGATTGCACAGGGAGGCCAAGACACAAAGCGAGTGGGGGGATGGGGGAAGAAGGTGGGGATGGCACAGAAGTGTGGGATGGGGGGATTCCAGACAGGGGGCATAAGGGAAAGAATGGCTGAACAGGTAGGGTTGGAGAACTTTCCCAGAGACCATATTTAACCCAAAATAGTATTTTTCTTGCAGTTGCAAGAAACAACAGTAAGGGTACATCTACACTACAGTGGGGAGTCGATTTAAGATACGCAAATTCAGCTACGTGAATAGCGTAGCTGAATTCGACGTATTGCAGCCAACTTACCCCGTTGTGAGGACGGCGGCAAAATCGACTTCTGCCGCTTTTTGTCGGCGGCGCTTACTACCACCTCCACTGGTGGAGTTAGAGCGCCGATTTGGGGATCGATTGTCGCGTCCCGACGGGACGCGATAAATCGATCCCCGAGAGGTCGATTTCTACCCGCCGATTCAGGCGGGTAGTATAGACCAGACCTAAGTTAAAAGATGCCAACAGGTCTTGCATACAGTCACAAGAAGTGTTTCCATTTTCAACTGAGGGCTTGTCTGCACAAGTTAACATACTTGTAAAGACCAGTCTGAACACTTCCTAACTAAACATTAGTTCCAGGCTGCAAACATTTGTAGCTTATCTTAGGTGATGTGAAGTGACAACTGTTAACTGCTTAAATAAAGGTATAAAACTTCAGAGCCAGCCAGAGCTTCCTCCCTCTTCTCAAACAATTTACAAATAGTTTACTGGGCTGAGCTTCAAACAATGTGTTCCTGTGTATTCCTGTTTCGAGACAGTGTGTTCCTTCTCTTTTCTGATCTGAAATGTGGTCTAAAAGTACATTCTAAAACAGGGTTCCTATTTTCTGCAGCGAGGGACTAAAATAATAGTAAGAATCGATTAGGTCCAAGTAGCTCTCTCTGTGTAAGATTCTATGTCTGGATGTTGTGTGTGTGTGTCTGTAATAGAGCTGCATTAAAAACAAAACAAATAACTTGTGGGAATGTTTAGCACTCTGAAAGCAGTTTCATTCTGTTTGTTTCTTAAATGTACCGATTTCACAATTTTTCAAAATACTTGGTGGAGTTTATCAAAATTGTTTTGCATTTTGAAATCTGTCATTTTTGCAAATAATTTTTTTCTACTTCAGAATTGAAAACATTTGATTTTGGAAGAAAAAAATCCACCATCTCGCTAAGATGACCAGTCAAATGAGCGTTGGAAAAGAATAAAACTGAATCTGACAAAAAAAACCCCAAAACTAATCCCCACAGGACTCAGGATACACAATGAGGATGTGTGAAACACAACAGAGAAAGACAACTATGTGGGAATGTGTCATTTTTGACAACATACCAATAGAACCTGGTTTCCTCCAAATCAACCACCTGGCTCCTTGGCAGCCCACTTGGTGGGCTGACAGGAACCAAGAGCTTGGAAGCTCTGAGACCCTCAACTTCCAAACTCCCAGGCAGCCAGAGGCAGAATGCACCAGGGGTGTAACAATAGTTGAATGTGGGATTACTCCAGAGTCTTTACTGCTAAGTCACTTGTAGGGAAATTCATGGCTTTAAAACTTGGGCGCAGATCTACAACTGAAGTACAGGGTTCTCCCGAAAATAACAGCCTTATTCGATACCTTGACCAACAAAGGAGGAACAGAACTGGAGACCCTTTCACAAAGCAGGCCAGCTCCTTTTAAATATCAAAATGTTGGCTCGTTAAAGGATAGAATATATACTTTCCTCATGGATTGTACTTTCTAAATGGACAACCTACCCTAAATGCTCAATTACTGAGAGACAATCATCACTCATTGATATATTTTGCTTTCCACAACCAACTCTCTGTACAACTTTTCATGAGTGATGTACCGAGTATACGGATTCTAACATCTAAACTGTATTGTTAAATTTATTCACCTAAATTTCGGTTATTGCTGATTATGCACTATATGTATCCTATGACTTTTAAAACAAACTAAAACAAACTTTGTATTTGTGGATAATCTAAGCAGTATACCCAGATGTACAGACACTCTTTTCTTATCCTGTCTACTATATAATTTTTTAACATTAGCTTTAATAAAAAAAAAAATTAAATCTGCCTTCCAATCACCTTTTCAATCAGTGCAAGAGGACGAAAGGAGGGCTTGCTTTCCTGGGCTCTCAGAGGAGGGAAAGTCCCAGGCAGCAGGCTATTCTCAGAACAAACCAACTTTTACAAACCAGCATGAACAGCCTCAGTTGAGTGAAGAGTTAACATCTGAATGCAAAAGTATTGTTTACAGTGAGAACTTGAAAGAAAAATTAACTAATGGTGATAAAACTGCAGTGTGTATCCAGGTATGCAAGATTGTCTCTCCACCAGAGGAGGTGCCCATCATTGAAACTACTACTGCTGCTATTTCATAGGAAATTCCCTGTAAGAAAATCCCCAAATATTACTGAATCTGGAAGATTATCTTTAGCAGTTATTCCACTAACAGGCATCCCAAATACCCATGCAACTTTACTTCTGAGTGTATCAGTGAAGAAGTTGGAAGTAATACTTGATCACAGCTAAGTAGAAAGAAAGTTACCTTTTCAGAAGATCTGAGCTTGGAGATATTTGATGATGCCATGCTACCTATTACACCACTCCAAAAGGGAAACCTTCCATCCAGTGAACAATCCCATAATGGCTCCTCCTGCCTTCGATCTATTCTGAAGAAAACACCAGTAAAACTACTGAGGGCCCAGGCTCCCAAGACTTTCAGGATTCTGGCTCCTTGACAGCTGAGAAGCCCTGGGGCCTACTTCCCTTGCTCCCAGGTTGCCCAGCTCCCAGGCTCCCTGCCTGGTGAGCTGGCAAGACTACAGCCAGCTTGGCAGGCCTTGGATGAATTTAGAAAGGGTCAAAATAAAATGCCATGTCAACTTTTTAAAAACAAATTTTTGGAATTCCCTTTCCCTGGAAAATTTTGAAATTTCAAGTTCTATTTTGGAACATTTTATTTATTTATTTATTGAAATTTCAGAGATGCCCACAGAACAGGAATTCCAATTTCTGGCCAGATCTACTCTGTACATATGCCATGCATGGATCTTATGTGTGTCTCTCTCTCCCTTTCTGTGCAATGCATTGATCCCATTGATAAATAGATTTTCAGGCCAGAAGAGACCATTGTGATTATCTAGACCAGGGGTCGGCAACCTTTCAGAAGTGGTGTGCCAAGTCTTCATTTATTCACTCTAATTTAAGGTTTCGCGTGCCAGTAATATATTTTAATGTTTTTAGAAGGTCTCTTTCTATAAGTCTATAATATATAACTAAACTATTGTTGTATGTAAAGTAAATAAGGTTTTTAAAATGTTTAAGAAGCTTCATTTAAAATTAAATTAAAATGCAGAGCCCACTGGACCGGTGGCCAGGACCCGGGCAGTGTGAGTGCCACTGAAAATCAGCTTGCGTGCCGCCTTCGGCACGCATGCCATAGGTTGCCTACCCCAGATCTAGATTCACCTGTATAACTCAGGCCACAGAACTCCCCCAAAATAATTCCTAGAGCAGATGTTTTAGAAAACATCCAGTCTTGATTTAAAAATTGTCAGTGATGGAGAATCTACCATGACCTTTGGTAAATTGTTCCAATAGTTAATTACTCTCACTGTTAAAAGTTTACATCTTATTTACATCTAACTGGTATGTGTGCACCGTCCACACATTGATCCTATGTCTCTTGTCTCTGTCTGTAAAACCTCAATCCTGTGCTTTGTTGCAAGGGGGTTGGAGCGGGAAGAACAATACCGGATTTATAATGGCGCCAGCCTCTTTCCCTCTTTCCCCAGCGTGCTACGTCCTGTCCCTCCCCCCCCCCCCCCGACTGGTCAGTTGGATTAGCCTTGCAGGCAGGAGGGGGGCAAGGAGGAGCAAGCCACAGCACACCACTCCAGGGAGGAGGAGAAGACGAGGCGGGGTGAGGCCTTGGGGAAGGGGCTGGAATTGGGGCATACCCGCTCCAGCCCCCTGCGTGAGCACCCCCACGACCCCAGCCCACCCCCCAGCCCTCTGCCCACCCTAACCCCTGCACCCCCCCAACCCCCTGCCCACCCTAACCCCTGCACCTCCCAGCCCCCTGAGCCCCTGCCCTGACCCTTCACTCCCCTCACACCTCCTCAGCACCCCCCACCTCTCCAGCCTCTTCCCTGACCCCTGCACCCCTCACACCTCCCCAGCCCCCTGCCAACTCCTGCATTCCCCTCACACACCCCCAGCCCCCTGCACCCCACTCTCACCCCCTCACACACACCCAGCCCCTGCCCTGACTCCTGCACCCCCCCCCCACATCCCCACCCCCATCCTGAGAACCAAATAGGAGCTGCCCCAGGTGAGCGCTCCACACCCCAACCCTGAGCCCCCTCCCTCACCCTAGCTCCTGGCCAGATCCTGCACCCGAACATTTTTTTACAATATTTGCAAAGATCATTAAGTGGTCCGTCGAGACCCTCCATGATTTTCAAGTGGTCTGTGGAAAAATATGTTAGACTACAAGAACAATCAAGGTACCTCATTTTATTTTCATTTACTTGCTATTACTTATGGGAGGAGGATGAAGAAAAAAAGAATGAAAAACAGGGGCGGGGGGAGATAAGAGAGAATGTTCTTTTTCTTGACTGGGTCCCAAGGAGGAGCCCCAAAAATGAAGCTGAGCACAGGGCTGGGGGGCCCCACTAACTCTAAATCCACCACTGGCTGTCATGTCACCTGGGCTGGGGATACTGTCAGGGCTGATTTAACCTCTATGCAAACTAGGCGACCGCTTAGGGCGCTAAGTTTTGGGGGTGCCAAAAAGCGGTGCCCCCCAATTTTTTTTACACTACAGTGGAGTCACATCTTACACGGGGGTTAGGTTCTAAAATCACTGCGTAACAGGAAAATTGCGTATAGTGAAAATTACCATAAAGTACAGTATACACTAGAACAGGGGTCCTCAACCTACGGCATGCATGCCAAAGGTGGCACGCAAGGCAATTTCTTTTTAATGGCAGGCTGTGGGTCCCGGCCGCCGCTGAGCCTGCTGCCGACCTGGGGTTCTGTTCACTCAGCTGGCAGCAGGCTGAGCAGGGCCAGCAGTGGGCCGGCTCCTGCCAGCCGGGGTCCCAGCTGCCAGCCCCGCTCAGCCTGTTGCTGGTCTGGGGTTCCGGCTGCCAGCCCCTTGCCAGTCGGGGTCCCGGCCGCCAGGAGGCTGAACGGATCCAGCGGCCGGGACCCCGGCTGGCAGCAGGCTGAGCAAGCTGAGCGGGGCTGAGCAGGCTCTGGAGACAGTGGACGGAACCCCAGACCGGCAGCAGGCTGGGGTCCCGGCCGCCAGCCCTGCTCAGCCCGCTGACGATCTAGGGTTCCAGCTGCCGGCCCCTTGCCAGACAGGGTCTCGGCCACTGGCCCTGCTCAGCTTCCTGCCGGTCTGGGTGAACGGCAAGAGGCTGAGTGGAGTCGCCGGCTGGGACTCCAGTTGGCAGCTGAGTGAACGGAACCCCAGGCCGGCAGCAGGCTCAGCAGTGGCCGGGACTCACAGGCTGCCATTAAAAAAAAAAAATCAGCTCGCGTGCCACCTTTGGCACGTGTGCCGTAGGTTGAGGACCCCTGTTCTAGTGTATACTGTACTTTATGGTAATTTTCACTATATGCAATTTTCCTCTTATGCACTAACCTTAGAACCTAACCCCCGCGTAACATGTGACTCCACTGTATTCATTTTTGAACATTTATAATAAGTGATGCTCCGGAGGGGAGGGGAGAGGTGCAAGGTGGAAGTTTTGCCTAGGGTGCAAAATATCTTTGCATCGGCCCTGGATACTGTGTCAGCTGATCCCCACAGTCTCCAACCTACCTGGGCAGTACAGCAGACATGGCCCTGCCCATTAGCTCCTCTCCACTCCCTAGTCCACCCACCACTTGCTCAGGGCCGGCTCTGGCTTTTTGGCTGCCCCCCCAAAAAAAACCCTGCGGCGCGGCTGGAGCGCGGGTGCAGGGGGACCGGCTGGGGGATGTGTGGGGGAGGGAGCAGGCGGGAGAGAGAGAGAAGGGGGCGGCCAGGGCTACAGCAGGGGCACTGCCACGCAGCCCCTCCCGCTGCGCCGCCTCCTGCCGGTGTATCACCACAAAGTGCTCCCGCTCCCGTTTCGCTACTTTGGGTGTACTGAGCATGCTCAGTCGAACTGAGCATGCCCAGTAACCTTCGTTGTAGCCACTGCCCTCTCTCTGCCCTCTCTCTGCCCTTACTTCTGCTAATGATTTGCTGCCTCCTCTTTGGGGGGGTTTAAAAGGATTAAGGGGGGCAAATCGCAGCGGGGGGCTGTCAGGGTCTGAGCATCCATCCCCCCCACAGGAAGCAGACCGGGAATGTTTTCCACCACAACCCCATCCCTCCCGTTTTGCAACCATCCCTGGACCAGTGACAGGTGGTGATACACCGGCAGCCGCAAGGGCTCCGGTCGGCGGGGAGGGAAGGAAGAGGACTGCCCTGCAGGGCGGCCAGAGCAGAACAAGAACAACAACAAAAAAAGCGGCCGTGCCGCCCTACGATTGGGCAGAATGCCGCCTCCAACAATCTGCCGCCCCAAGCACCAGCTTGCTCAGCTGGTGCCTGGAGCCAGCCCTGCACCTGCCTCCCCCTTAAGGCTTAGCCCTCTTACTTTTAAAAATGATTGCTTGCCCCTCTCCCCCCCTCAGGCTTTTCTGGCAGCCCTGTTGCCAGGTATCCAGTTTTAGACTGGAAACTCCAGTAGAAAACGGGACCTGAGTGTCCGGTTAGCAGTGCTGACTGGAAACAAAATGTCCGGTTATAGGAGTAACCACATTATCCTCCGCTCCTCCCACTCCCAACACCCACCCCAGAGGGCTGGAAGAGAAACTGTCCTGCTGCTGTGGGAGAAGGGGTGTGACGACACGGCAGAGAGAGACAAAAAATATGGGCTAGAACCAGGTAGGTACCCGCTCTATGTGGGCAGGGGCAGGGGGGATCCTGTTTATCCCCTCCCCAGCCCTGCTGCACTTGCAGTTTACCCCTGACCCCTCCCTTACTCCAGAGACCAACCCTAGCTCCCGCCCCACTGTACTTTTACCCCCTGCCCCTTTTACAATTATTTCCCAGGGGGGCCCACAAAAAGTTAATCCGGCCCTGGGGAAGAATGCATTACTTCCATGTCTTGGTGTGGATGACATGAATTGACACTAAAATTGGATGCTTTTGCGTCCTCAGCTTTTTCTACAGCGGGGAAGAGTATCTGCATCTGGTGTTTGGGCTCAGCTCATTATAAGGTTCAGGTTTCTGAACCCCTCTGATCTCCCATAGTCTGGGCATGTTGGTAACTCGGCAGGAGGGTGCCTGTCACTCTCTGCTGGGTGCCGCCTGGGAATGTACATCGGCCCGGGCTGCTGCTGATCCCCGTCCCCGACCTGGGCTGCGGGGCGGGGGCTGGGAGCTCGCAGAGGAAGTGAAAGTGAAAGTAGATAAGAGAAGCGAGCGCTGGGTCCCGGGGAGCTGCTCGGTAGCGGGGGCGCGTCGCCGTCGGAGGGATGCAGAGCGTCGCAGGGCAGAGCGGGAGCGAATGGTCCCACCGGCCTCCGCCCCGCGGGGAGAGGCCGCAGCTGAGGTGGAGGCGCGGCCGCCACCGTCTATCCAAGTCAGAGTCAGACCTGAGGGATGTAGGCCCCGACCCGGCTGGGGCCCAGCTAGCCCTGGGCGGCGCTTGGCCTGCGGATCCCTCCAGGAAACGGGGCTCAGCACGGGACTGCCTGGTGCTGATGGATACCAGGAACTGCGATCCGGAGCTGGGACGAGGCATAGGAGGGGAAATGGAGCAGCTCCTGGGGTCAGGGCCCGGCGCCGGGACCCTAAAGGCCAGCTGGAGACACACCACGTGGGGTGAGAGGGGGAGGGGAGAGGTCTATGGCTGGTGTTTGTGTGACATGCTGCCTCCTCCTAGAGCCCCTCATCGTCCCTTCTCCCCATGTTGCCCTTCCACCCTCTCTGCGACTCCACCCAATCTTCCTTCAAGCTCTCCTCCACACCCCTGGTCTCCCCTTTCCCCTCCACTCCCTGCCTTCTTCTACTCTCCCCTTCACCCCTTGCTATTTCCTCCTCTGCCCTAGCCTGCTCTCCTTGTTCTTTCCCTGTAACAAGCACTACTTTCTTAATAATGTGCAAGACAGCTCCTTACACGTCAACACAGGGGGGCTGAAAGTGATAGGAGAGGAGTGACGGGCAGGGGAAGTTTGTGTGGGGAGAGAAAGATGCAGGCGCTGTCAGAGGAGGGGATTCCTGGATACACACGCTCTGTAAAGAAATAAAGGCTTTCAAAGTCCCTGCTAGAGCTGGGACTAACTGGGGTTTAGGTTTGGGAAATGGAACTGAAATTCCAAATGAAAATTTGTTTTAGTGACATTGAATTACATCCCCCTGCACCAAAACGGAAACACTGGAGGTGTTTGAGGTTGAACAAAACGTTTTGTTTTGACCCAAAACATTTTTAAACGTGTCAGGTGGTTTTGGGGTGTTTTTCATTCTTTAAAAAAATATAACTAAATTTAGAAATGAAACACCATTTTGAAATGGAAAGTTGAAATGTTTTGATGTTTTTTTGGGGGAAAAAACCAATCCAGTTTTATTGTCCCAGACAAAACTATTTGCCAAATTTAACTTGAATTTCACAAATAGTTTTGGTGTCCTGAATAGTGCATTTTTTGGTGAATTTACCATTCATAAAAAAATATGCTACCAGTTCTAGTCACTACACATAGGTACAGGTGTTGATTCTGAATTATTAAGTCCTCATCTCTTGTATTCCCTGGCCTCACAATAGTGTTTGTCAGCCCACCAGGTGTCATTTATGAGCTAGAGCAGGGGTAGGCAACCTATGGCACGCGTGCCGAAGGCGGCATGCAAGCTGATTTTCAGTGGCACTCACACTGTCCAGGTCCTGGCCACCGGTCCGGGGGCTCTGCATTTTAATTTAATTTTAAACGAAGCTTCTTAAACATTTTAAAAACCTTATTTACTTTACATACAACAATAGTTTAGTTATATATTATAGACTTATAGAAAGAGACCTTCTAAAAGCGTTAACATGTATTACTGGCACGCAAAACCTTAAATTAGAGTGAATAAATGGAGACTCGGCACACCACTTCTGAAAGGTTGCCGACCCCTAAGCAAGAGGTTCCATCTTTTCATTAATTCCCAGTCCTGTTGTTGCTCATCTCTTTGCCCCAAGATTCTCACTGTACTATCTTCAGCCCTCACCTCCCTTCTGTCCCCTCCTTCTCATCATGCCACATATACACTAGTTATTAGGGCTATCGATTAATCACAGTTAACTTACACGATTAACTCAAAAAATGAATCTCAATTTAAAAAAATGAATTGTGATTAATCACAGTTTTAATCACTGTGTTAAACAATAAAATACCAATTGAAATTTATTAAATATTTTGGATGTTTTTCTACATTTTCATATATATTGTATTCTGTGTTGTAATTGAAATCAAAGTATATATTATTTTTTATTACAAATGTTTGCACTGTAAAAGTGATAAACAAAAGAAATAGTATTTTTCAATTCATACAAGAACTGTTGTGCAATCTCTTTGTCGTGAAAGTGCAACTTACAAATGTAGATTTTTTTTTGTCACATAACTGCACTCCAAAACAAAACAATGTAAAACTTCAGCCCCTACAAGTCCACTCAATCCTACTTCTTGTTCAGCCAATCACTAAGACAAACAAGTTTGTTTACATTTACAGGCAATAATGCTGCCCTCTTCTTATTTACAATGTGACCAGAAAGTGAGAACAGTCATTTGCATGGCACTTTTGTAGCTGGCATTGCAAGGTAGATATGCTAAACATTAGTATTCCCCTTCATGCTTCTGCTACCATTCCAGAGGACATGCTTCCATGCTGATGACACTTGTTAAAAAAATAATGCATTAATTAAATTTGTGACTGAACTCCTTGGGGGAGAATTGTAGGTCCCCTGCTCTGTTTAAGAACACTTTAACTGCAGAGTTCACAAAATGCAAAGAAGATACCAATGTGAGATTTCTAAAGATAGTTAGAGCACTCAACCCAAGGTTTAAGAATCTGAAGTGCCTTCCAAAATCTGAGGGATGAGGTGTGGAACATGCTTTCAGAAGTCTTAAAAGAGCAACTCTCCGATGCGGAAACTTCAGAACCCGTACCACCCAAAAAGATAATCAACCTTCTGCTGGTAGCATCTGGCTCAGGTAATGAAAATAAACATGCGTCGGTCCGCATTGCTTTGGATTATTATCGAGCAGAACCCATCATCAGCATGGACATATGTCTCCTGGAATGGTGGTTGAAGCATGAAAGCACATATGAATCTTTAGCGCATCTGGCACGTAAATATCTTGCAACGCCGGCTACAACAGTGCCATGAGAACGCCTGTTCTCACTTTCAGGTGATGTAAACAAGAAGCAGGCAGCATTATCTCCTGCATGTGTAAACAAACTTGTTTGTCTGAGCAATTGGATGAACAAGAAGTAGGACTGAGTGGACTTTCAAGTTCTAAAATTTTACATTGTTTTATTTTTGAATGCAGGTTTTTTTTGTACATAATTCTACATTTATAAGTTCAACTTTCATGATAGAGAGATTGTACTGCAGTACTTGTTTTAGGTGAATTGAAAAATACTATTTCTTTTGTTTTTTTTACAGTGCAAATACTTGTAATCAAACATAAAGTGAGCAGTATACACTTTGTATTCTGTGCTGTAATTGAAATCAATATATTTGAAAATGTAGAAAACATCCCAAAATATTTAAATAAATGGTATTCTATCATTGTTTAACAGTACAATTAATCACGCGATTAAACTTGATTAATTTTTTTTATCACTTGACAGCCCTACTAATTATCCTTCAAAATAACATGGGTTCCACTCTTTGTGATGTTAGAAGGATGTGTGTTGTAGTGAGTGGACTGAGGTAGGGGAGGCCTGGCCTCTAGCATCTCAGTTGTCCATCCTTCTAAGAGGAGAGGTACTCTATCAATGAAAACAACAAGGAGTCTGGTGGCACCTTAAAGACTAACAGATTTATTTGGGCATAAGCTTTCATGGGTAAAAACCTCACTTCTTCAGATGCATAGAGTGAAAGTTACAGATGCAGGCATTATGTACTGACACATGGAGAGCAGGGAGTTACTTCGCAAGTGGAGAACCAGTGTTGACAGGGCCAATTCAATCAGGGTGGATGTAGTCCACTCCCAATAATAGATGAGGAGGTGTCAATTCCAGGAGAGGAAAAGCTGCTTCTGTAATGAGCCAGCCACTCCCAGTCCCTATTCAAGCCCAGATTAATGGTGTTAAATTTGCAAATGAATTTTAGTTCTGCTGTTTCTCTTTGAAGTCTGTTTCTGAAGTTTTTTTGTTCAATGATAGTGACTTTTAAATCTATAATAGAATGACCAGGGAGATTGAAGTGTTCACTTGCTGGCTTATGTATGTTACCATTCCTGATGTCCGATTTGTGTCCATTTATTCTTTTGCGGAGGGACTGTCCGGTTTGGCCAATGTACATGGCAGAGGGGCATTGCTGGCACATGATGGCATATATAACATTAGTGGATGTGCAGGTGAATGAGCCCTTGATGGTGTGGCTGATGTGGTTGGGTCCTGTGATGGTGTTGCCAGAGTAGATCTGGGGACAGAGTAGGCAACGAAGTTTGCTACAGGGATTGGTTCCTGGGTTGGTGTTTCTGTGGTGTGGTGTGTAGTTGCTGGTGAGTATTTGCTTCAGGTTGGGGGGTTGTCTGTAAGTGAGGACTGGCCTGCCTCCCAAGGTCTGTGAGAGTGAGGGATCATTTTCCAGGATAGGTTGTAGATCTACCTGGTCATTCTATTACAGATTTAAGAGTCACTATCATTGAACAAAAAAACTTCAGAAACAGACTTCAAAGAGAAACAGCAGAACTAAAATTTATTTGCAAATTTAATACCATTAATCTGGGCTTGAATAGGGACTGGGAGTGGCTGGCTCATTACAGAAACAGCTTTTCCTCTCCTGGAATTGACACCTCCTCATCTATTATTGGGAGTGGACTACATCCACCCTGATTGAATTGGCCCTGTCAACACTGGTTCTCCACTTGCGAAGTAACTCCCTGCTCTCCATGTGTCAGTATATAATGCCTGCATCTGTAACTTTCACTCTATGCATCTGAAGAAGTGAGGTTTTTACCCACGAAAGCTTATGCCCAAATAAATCTGTTAGTCTTTAAGGTGCCATCAGACTCCTTGTTGTTTTTGTAGATACAGACTAACAAGGCTACCCCCTGATACTCTATCAATGAGTCATTCTCTTGCTAACAGTTCTGAAGGAAACCACACATTCACAGAGGCAAACACTTCATATTTTGAGTGCCTAAAGTTAGACACCTACATCCATATTTAGGCCTTCTTTTCAGAGGTACCAAGCATCGGCAGTTCCCATTGACTTCTATGGAAGTTGTAGCTGCTCAGCATCTCTGAAAATCAGGTCACTTATTTAGGTGCCTAAATACAGATGTAATTTGAATTCATGTTTGATTTTTTTTTAATGACCAAGTCTCTAAACCCTTCAGATCTATACATATTTAAGTCACTGAAGCATCTCAACTCTCTCCTTTTCAGGCCTCTGCTCACACCTCTGGTTCTGGAGACGGGTTGCTGGAATTTTGATTGCTGTTTCTGCGATTGTCCTCTTGCTGTGGTTTAGCTTGCGTAAGTGCATTTAAGACAAACTGATGTTGGAAAGGCAAAGCAATATCTTTCCTTTCCTCCTTCCCACCTCAGAGCCTTCTGGCTGCTATGAGGATGGGAGAGATCTACTATTTATCCCCCTCTCCATCCTCCCAACCTACTAGCTGCTCTGATGGAGGAGAAGGGTGTCTTTACCTTTCCCCCAGGCTTCTGTTTTTGGGTCCTCTCAGACAGTAGCCCAAACGTGTAACCCTTTCTTGACTGTATTCAGTCAACACACTTAAAATCTCTACACCTGCATATGTAGTGCAAATCTTGCCCAGAGCAACAAGCTGTGCGTTTCACCCTGGTCACTGTGACATTCCCCCCCCCCACCTTCCCCCGTGGTACAACATGGACTATGGGACTGCTGTGCCCCCTTTAACTCTCTGGCTCAGGATACCTCTCACACTGCTCTGCTAGTGACAACCAGCCCCTTCAGGCTTTGCTCTCACACAGCCATTAGCATGTGAAGGCACACCCAAAGTTGTATGCAGGCTCTCACAGCCTCTCATAAACTATCCACAGGGAGACACCAGTAAATTCCCGCAGCCTTGCACCCCAGTAATGTACCATCTTACACTGCTCAAGGCTTCCTTGGACAGTACAAGCTCATAAGTCCGTCATTTTATCAAAGAACATTAATATGCACCAGCCCTTGTTAACCTGAGCTGAGATTCCATAAGCACTTCAATCAAAAATACACTGGTTGAGATAAAACATTAAACAAGTTTATTAACTACAGACAGATTTTAAGTGATTAAGTGTTAGGTGTAGAGGTCAGAGTTGGTTACATAAGAAATAAAAGGTAAAATCCTAAACTTTATCAGACTAAGCAAGATTTGAATCAATCAGTTTTTCACACCTTACTGGATGTTGCAGGCAGAATACAGTTCACACTAACTAGAAAGCTTAGTTAGGACCATCCTTTCTCCCAAGTTCTAGGAGGCTTCCCTTTTTCTTCCAAACGATCTTGCTTCTAGGTGTTGAGATGAGAGAGGAGAGAGTTGGTCTGGTGATGTCATTGTTCCTGAGTTTATACTATCCTCCAGGTGCCTGGAAAAGTACTGGCTCAAACATGGAGTCTTGGATCACATGTCCTGACGTGCCTTGTTGAGTCAGCGGTTATTCATTGCCTATGTACTCTTTGAGGAGTCATCAGGAGGGGCCCACTGGGAGAGTAGATTCTCATTAATGGGCCATCAACACATTGCTGGCTAGTACTGATGAAAATCTGTCTTGTGGGTGTTAGTTGCTCCTTTGTTGCCACTGAAAGGCTAGCTGTGGGTGTTTCTCAAACTCACAACATATTTCAGTAACAAACATATAGCAAAACTTCATAACTTCACATACAATGTTAATACATACAATTCAACAGGATAGTAAACAGATCATGACTTTTCAAATAATACTTCACAAGGCATACTTATCACAAAACATATCATATTCATATAACCGTGGCAAATAAGGGGGTACCAGGGTGCTATTTTGAGATACAGTGCTTCAAACTCTGCTGCTTAGAGCTTTCACAGGCATCTGCAGAGCAAAATTGACCTGGTTCATGTCAGTTCCACTGCTGCTCTCATGTCTTTGAATAAAAACAGTGTAAACTGATCAGGCTGGTCAGTTTGTTGCTGTACTTCAGCTTGGCAAAGGTCTGAGGAGCAGCAGAGGCACTGAAACTGTCTGTCAACAGACTTAGGAAGACAGCACTGTATTGGTTACACTTGGTTCCAGTTTGGAAAGTTTCCTGGCTTCAGAGAGTCTGATTCACCATTTTGTGTCAAGCTAGGTTTATGTCTGCTCTGAGTTGCTGTATCAGTGCAAATCACCAAGGATACCAGTGAATCAGGCCTTTAATGAAAACTTAGGTTCAGCAGAAGTTGATGGTACTTTCCTGGGAACGTTTCCTATGCATTCTTAGTGACCAGACAAATGGACTTTTCAAGCTCACTCAAAGCATTTCATCTTCAAACTGCTTAGCTACTGTTTACTCTTGGTAAATATTATAATTCCTAGTTTATAGATGGAGAAACTGAGGCAGAGTTGTCAAGTGACTTGCTCAAGGTCACACAGTAAATCAGTGGCTCGGACAGATTGGAACTTGAGCTCTTGACTCCCAGTCTTGTCTTCAATTTACTAGACTGCATCTAATTTTCCACTTTTCCCCATCACTGTGTCTAACTAGTAATAAAGGCCCAGATCCTCAAAGGCCCAGATTTCGGCTTCCAACTTCCATTAATTTCAGTAGAAGTTAGGGGCCTAAATACCTTTGGGAAACTGGGCAAACGTGCCTGTATTGCTGTGCAAAATTTGATACTATTTCTAATCTGATATTAAATTTTTAGCTAAACAGCATCAATGCTTCTTGTCAATTTTTAAATTAGAACTGTCTTTAATTTAAATAGAGTGCTTTACAAGCTCTGTCTTTAATAAGACCATTAAAAAAAATAATACCAGTCCTGGTATTTAACAAAACAGCCCAAAAATTATTCTCCTTGTCTTCTCAGGTCCTCCTAACCTGCTTGTGGTGCCATATTCTAAGTAAATAAATTGCTGCTTCATCATGTAGGTCATTGAAAGGTTTGCAAAGTTCATAAGAACTGTTTAGAATTAAGGTTAACTTCAGCTCAATCCTACATACTTAACTGCATTAAGAGAATGTTATTGAGGTTGCAAAGTCAAGCACTCAAAAGTCAGTAAATGCCAGTATTATGATTGTCTGTACAACTTAATTCTGCCATCTTCTGCATATATATTAAGATACAGTGTTTAATGATGTGATCACATACTATTTTTTCCCTGGGACCCCAGCCTCATTCAGTGTCCAGTATGGTTGGTGTGCAGGTAGTGAGGCAGCTGTTCAATATTTTTATTCTCATTATTTAGTTATTAGTGTACACTATCCAAAGCCTGCAGTGAATAAAACATTATTCATTTCCTGGTAGTCTGTAGTTGAGCACTTGTCACTGTACTATCTGAGGACCTCACAAACATTGAGAAATTTCTCTCTACAGTGAGGTAGAAGGGCATTATGATCTCCATTTTACAGATGGGGGAATTGAGACAGACTTGCCTGAGACCACACAGTGTATCAGTGGCAGAACCAGACTTAAAATTTAGGACCACTTCACTCCCAGCCTTGTTTTCATTCCTTCAGTTCATGCTGCCTTACTGTCAAGCATCCACTGACTTTAATTGCAGTTATGGGTGCTCAGCACTTCTGCAAATCAGACCTCAAGTGTCTTGGTTGGGTACCCAGAAAATTAGAAACATGTCATTAATAGCCACCTGCAAAATTTTTGGTTTAAGTGCCTTGTTCAGCATCACATAAGAATCCCATGGCAGAGCCAAAGATAGACATGAGTTTGCCTGTTTGGCATTCACCTGCTTTACCTATAATACCATCCTCTCCACACATTTTCTAACTTCTAGAGCAAGTGTGGCAGGGATCCTACATGCAGCCTAATTTACTACACAACCCTGATTCGTTTTCTGACCATTATCCATCCATTGCACTGAAGAAGACAGGGACCTGTAAAAAAAAAAAAGAGTATGTGATCGTGTAATTAAAAATTATAGCATGATGCATATGCACAAGAGGCTCAAATTAAGGTTATACGGGCCACCTAAATTCTGGCATTTTCTAGGTTTTCAGTGCTTTCCTTTTGCAACCTAAATAATGTTCTTTTAACATAGACTTAAGGTCAGAAGGGATCATCATGATAATCTAGTCTGACCTCCTCCACATCGCAGGCCACAGAACCTCACCCATCCACTCCTGTAATAGACCCCTAATCTCTGACTGAGTTACTGTTATCATCAAATCATGATTTAAAGACTTAAAGTTACAGAGAATCCACCATTTACACTAGTTTAAACCTCACTGAAAGTCAGTGGGACTTAGCCTTTTAAAATAGTAGGTTCTTTTAAAAGTGATTTTAATGGGAGTTAGGCACCCAACCTGTTTAGGTGATTTTGAAAAGATCACTGTAAGTGCCAAAGTCAATTTGAACATTTTATTCAATGTGTTTATCTCACAATCTCAAACCCCTTCCCATGCCCCAAAGCCCCAAACATTCTTCACTCAGCTGTCTGCCCTCCCATGTCCTGCCAACTTTTAGCTGTGTATTTTCAATACAGAAATTTACAGCCCATTGTCACTTGATAATTTAGGGAGAAAATACAATAAATTAAATTTAATATTTTAAATAATTAACAGAAGATACTGTATTGCATTGTTCAGTTTAATCTTTAATTCAGTACAAGCTTCCATTTTTTAATATACTAGAAGTTGCAGCAGAATTTCCCAGGTTGTTGTAGCAGTATCACAGACACCAAAGTGCCTTGCCACAGAATTTAGGACCAGCTTGCTGTGGAGTTCTTAGGGAATAGTGAATAAAACACACAGTCCTATGTATTTGCTATGTACTAGGATAGTAATATTCACTTCATTTCAAATAAAGGTCTTCCCAGATTGCCTCACCAGGAGCCATGCCATGATGACTGGCTATACTACAGAAAGAAATGTTATTACCTCTCAGAAGATCAAGCAGACTGGGACTCCAGTCAGAGCTTCTGCTCTGCACATGGGGCTTCTCTTGCTGTGATTGAAAGCCAACAAGAAATGGTAAGATTTCCATCCTTCTGATACAGCATCCCTTCTCTCACACCAATGATTCCTGTAATGTTATCACTCTTCCCCCTTCCTCCCCCTCCCCCCACACACATACACCCTGGAATATCAGAATATGCTGGAATCCAACATAGCATGTGACAGAGCTGCTTGTCACTAACAGAGAAGTCAAATCACAAACATCGTGTTCAGTGATATATAAGTTGATTCCATTAGCATCCATAACAGAAGCCCGTTCATGTTCTGAGATGGGGTGGAAGGAGTTTTCAGAAATTAAAACTGCAAAGTGGGCATGGATTAAAAGTAACCATCAAAGGAAATAAAAATTTGAGATGGACTTTTTTGTGTTTCTTTTTTAATGAACAAAAAGGCCTAAATGTTGTTTTTTTAATAATAATTTTTGGCTTATTAGAAATGTAGGGTCTCATCCTGTACTCCTAAAGTCAATGGGAGGTTTGCAATTTGACTTCAGTGAGTGCAGGATCCGAATTTATATCTGATCTACCCAGAAAGAAAATAGAATGAAATGGCGAAATGATATCATCAAAATCAAGAATGAAAATTGAACAATTGGGAAGGTAAGGGATATTTGTTCTGTATTTCTCAACTTTTATGCTGGTGTAACTTTACTGAAATCAGTGGAGTTATCCTGGCATAAAACTCCAGCAGGACAATGGTGAATCAGGTTCAGTGTACTTAAACATTGTAATCTCTTAATCTAAATATGTATTTACTTAGATTTCTCCTACTCTCACCCCTCACCACTATTAGTTAAGTGAAGTCATTGCGCTGAAATATTTTGCTGTCCTTCAGAGCATTGTATTATCTGTTATCCATGATACACAACTGATGATATTAATGATCTGTGCACTTTTGCAACTGCAGGGGTAGCAGAGCATGAGGTGAGGTGGGGTGAGGATATACTAGTGTCATTGTAGTGGTTTCTTTCTGACTGGCTGAAGTTATATTTTGGTCTGCTCTGATCAGTGACCAAGGCTCTGTCTGTCCAACAACATGGCTGACTGGCTCATCCTCCATTGACTATAGTTAGTGACCTCTCTGTGCTTTTAGAGTTGTTTCTTGCAATGAAATTTAGCAATAGAGCAGTAGCGATCTAATCAAGAAAACACATTGGGCTTGATTGTCCACTGCCTTGTACCTTGTGTGGCTATTTAGATCTGTGCAAAGGTGAGTAAAACTCTCCCTATTCAGAATGGTGTCATTTGACACCCACTTGGTCAGGCAAAAATGACAACACAAGGTGCAGGGCTGGGGAGAATCAGACCCCCGGTATCTGTCTGTAAAATAAAAGCAGGAACCCATTTTCAGAGCGGAAACTCTTCCATACTGATTGGATTCAGAAAAGATGCACTTCCCAGCATGGAAATTCATTTCTGACATATGTTTTGTCTAGAATTTCATAATGAATCGAATGCGCACAAGAGACTCTTGGATTGGGCTGCGCAAGAAAGGAGCCAAGTTCTACTGGGTGAATGGAGAGACACTTAATACGAGTCTGTGAGTTGTCCTTCAACTGTGCTATGTAAGAGGAGAGTAAGGAAAGTGAGAAATTAAGGGCTTGTCTACACACAAAAGTTGTTCTGCTTTACCTTTACCATCTAAAGTGGAACCCCTTCCCCCCCGAGTGTGGACATAGTTATACTGGTATAAATGTACTTAGGGGAAGAGGAATAAGCTATACTAGTAAAAATCGCCTTTATACTGATGTAACTGTGTCCACACTAGGAAGGCTATATTGGCATAACAATTTCAGTAAAAATATCATGTCCCTAACTGAACTAATTGTACCAGTACAAAACCCGTGTATAGACCTGGCCTAATGCTGTTGTCCTTCACAGAAGCTGGGGCTATTGTCCCCATGAACTATTATTTTCTTTTGTTCATTAGGAGAGAGCTCAGCTTCTTTTTAGTTAGTTAGAGAAGAAGGAGAGAAGAATTAGATATTGAAATTGTTGCTGTGTGTCTGGAAACAGTAAAGTCAAGAGACTGGCCCACTTTCTACTCTGTTACATCAATGCTGATCTGAAAGAACTTCATTAACTGCAATGGAGTTACTTCGGATTTACACCAGCTTAAATGAGATCAGATCTGGATCAATCTGTTTTATTTAATCTTGTTGCCTGCCTTTTATTTGACTATATGCACATTATGCTGTTACAGTCATGATTACAATACATTGTATGTATAAATTTCCACCTTATGTGAGGAGAAATTGACAGTAGTAATTTTAGTGGGTAAGATTGTTCCCTAAACAGGAATTACCTATGCAATAGATTAAACTCCATGAGGTTACCCTGTATGTAAATCGTCTAGGATCCAGAGGTCCTGTACTCTTTTAATAGCTCTCTGTAGTATAGCGCTATATTGATAAGGGCTCCAAAACTAGTAGATGTCCCCAGAAGCCCCACTAAAGATTGGTTCCCAGTGTGACCTGGGGAAATGCCTGAGGCAGCATTAATTTAGACGATTTTCTCCACCAAGTTGGTGGCCACCTCTACCTCTACCCCTCAAAGACCTAGCAGAGGAGGCTTTTCTGAAGTCTGGAAATGAGGAGACCTATGCTACAGGTGGGACTTCCCCTTTCTGTGGATTCCTCACAAAGATTTTGCTGGGATTTTGTCCTCTCCATCCATGAAGATGGTCTGGGCCATTCTTTCATATCGAAATACCATTTTAGATTTTGAACTGTCTTGCACATTCCAAACACACAAGCAGCTCCAGTAACCTAGCATCCAGTTGTGACTAAAGTAACCTTCTTTAGAAAGGGTGTCACAATAGGCCAGGGGTAGGCAACCTATGGCACGTGTGCCAAAGGCGGCACACGAGCTGATTTTCAGTGGAACTCACACTGCCCGGGTCCTGGCCACCGGTCCGGAGGGCTCTGCATTTTAATTTAATTTTAAATGAAGCTTCTTAAACATTTTAAAAACCTTATTTACTTTATATACAACAATAGTTTAGTTATATATTATAGACTTATAGAAAGAGACCTTCTAAAAACGTTAAAATCTATGACTGGCACGCGAAACCTTAAATCAGAGTGAATAAATGAAGACTTGGCACGTCACTTCTGAAAGGTTGCCGACCCCTGCACTAGGCAATAGTGGGAGTTTTCCATATACAAGAGTGTCACATGGTAGGCTCCATTTCTCCATGTGTTTTGCTTTGCAAACAGCCCCCACACACTCCTCTCTAAATCCAGCACCATGTGCTTATAATGTTTTATACCCATGCATGGTCTCCATAGCATAAGGCTTTCCCCAAGTTTCTACTTACTCCCTAGGCACAGGATGAGAGGAGGAGGGTGAGCTCACCTTTCTGAGCTCCTGGGTTTCTTTGCTCTTCCTTCCAGCCTCCTGTCCCATCCTGTCTCCGTTTTAATTGCCTCAGCTGATGAGCTGAATCCCCTTGTTAACTGGTTGATCACCCAGTCTTTAATCAGTTATCTCCCATTTGAGCCCAGGCAGGCAGGCTTACAGAGTGCACAGAGTGGTGAGTCAGCCTTAGGCTACTCCTGTTCTGACCCACAGAGTGATGGACAAAGCAACACATTTATTCCTCCCGAATCAGACAAATGTCAAATGGTTCCTTAAAATGTGTTCTCTGGGGCTTCGTCAGCTCTAGTTTTAAATGACATAAGCAATGAAGCATTGATCGTTTATTTCAGACTTTCTACCTTAATTCCTATTTTCTTATGGTTTTTCAGATTTCCTGTACACCTATCAGGTCATGAAGAATGTGCCCACACAGATTCAATCTCCATTTCTACATCAGAGTGCAGGTTACTCAGGAACTGGCTCTGCAGTGTGGGTCTGCCTCAGTCCAGCACACTTTCTCCATAGAACACAGCTTGATGTGTAAATCCATGGACTTTCTTCACATGTGGATCACTAGCCTGTAGTCCACAATATCTGAACATTTTGAAATTCAGGATCACAGTAGCAGCAGAGAAAACAGAGCCATTGTGGGAGGGTTCATGAATGCACATCTTCAGTACCAGCTGGATACTGATAAATAGAGCAATCATCCCTACATGGAGAAGAGTGATAATTCCTACGGGAAGCTGGTAGGGTCCGGGGAAAGCTTTGGCTGATATAGTGATAGCAATTGTAGCAGACTTCAGTGAGTGGACAGGACATTGACCATAACGAGATCTAAGAAATGACTGCAACACAAATATTTCCTTGTTTGAGCTTCAGCCCTGCTGAGGAGAAAGATGATAACACAGGTAAAGCAATCACTGATCATAGAGGGCTCTAAAGCACTGTCCTAGACCCAGCAAACCATCTTTTCATTTGTAAAGAGAAATCTCACTTATTGAGGACCTCAGTTCAGCAATGAGACTGCTGAAGGAAATGAAGCTGGCCAGACTCCTTGAGGACTCTGACAAAGAGCTCTAAAAAGAATGACGTAGAATAAATGGATTTCTTGGATGCGTAAAATGTCACAAAATGGTTATGTAAACTTTCTTACAAAGTTAATGTACAGTGTCCCTCATGTATCTTGCTCTTTCTGTTATATCCAGAGTTTTGTAATTCTGTACCGAAGAATTTCAGATTCAGCTTTGTGGGTCCTGGTGTTTCAAAAACGCCTAGGTGCCTAACACTTATTGGAGTTAGGGACCTAGGCACATTGAAAACCCCACTACATGCCTATCTGCATCTTTAAATACCTTTAAAAATCTGTCCTATTAGTCTTCTCTTCCCTCTTCCCCCTCACCCCCCTCCTCCATTTTGTTATATCACTTTAAATGTAGATCGGAGGCTGTTTGATGTGGTGACAGTGTCTTCACTTGTTTGTTGAGGTGCCTCATACATCATGAAAAATAAACGTTAATTTAAAGTGTTTTTAAAATGTAAAAGGCAGCATACCTCATAATAATAATGATTAATGCCTAGGTTTTCTGTTACTTTTCCTCAATAGATCTCAAAGTGTGTTACAAAGGAGGTCGGTATCATTACCCCTAGTTTAGATCAAGGACATCAGAATTTAACGTTTTAAAACAGAACAAGAGTTCTCTAAGTTTCTAAAAAGCCTCTGAAAATGTTTTTCTGAGCAAATCCTTTATTGACAGGCTGACAGCTCAAGAACAGATGACAGATTTCATTTCCATAGGCCTTATCACCATTTAGGTGAAGGGTAAGCTTGAGTCGTTTCAGCCCAAGGGATATATTTACCCCCAGAAAACAAACATTTGAGAACAAACATAGCTAAGCACTGCTGTTATGATATTACTGTAAAATTTGCCAGGAAAACCTTGGCTGAACCAGTTGCTTGTTCTTGTTACACCCTTCAAATGTAAACAATTGCTAGTTCAGAAAAAAAACAAAACTGTGCTCTGTCTCTGTCTGATTTCAGCACTGAAACAGAACAAAGTGTTTGACTTAACCATGTTAAACTTATTTATTAGAATATGTGTGTGAGCCAAATTCTCCTTTTAGTGAAACCAGTGTAAATCCAGAATCATTCCACTGCATAAGCAGGAATGGTGTCCCTAGCCTCTGTTTACCAAGAGCTGGGATTGGGTGACGGCATGGATCACTTGATGATAACCTGTCTGTTCATTCCCTTTGGGTCACCTGCCATTGGCCACTGTCAGAGGACAGGATACTGGGCTTGATGGACCTTTGGACTGACCCAGTACGGTCATTCTTATGTTCTTATCCATCTTAATATTGTTTTTATTTGGAAATGTCTTTGTTGTTTTCATTTTTTTTCTTAATGATTTAAAATGTCACATAAATAATAAACCCAAAGAAAATGTTAGTGTGGTATGTCTAATGATCTGAAGATATGAAATATCATAGAATCGTAGGACTGGAAGGGACCTTGAGAGGTCATCTAGTCCAGTCCCCTGCACTCATGGCAGGACTCCGTATTATCTAGACCAGGGGTTCTCAACCGTTTTCTTTCTGAGGCCACCATCAACATTCTATAAAAACTGCAGGGCCCAGTAGGGGAGGTGGGAGACTTGCAGTTCTGGACCCTTGGGCATAGGCATATTTTGACTTCTATTTTGGGGGGGGGGAAGGGGCGAGCAGGGCTTGGGCCAGCTCCGCACAGCATGGTCTGGGAAGGCAGCGCCACCTCCATGCCCTGACTCACCTCGGCAGACCACCCAGCTTGTCTGGGTTGTGTGTGGTGGGGGTTCAGCTCAGAAAGTTTGAAAACCACTCCAGCTAAAGGGAGGAGGTAGCTACAGGCTGTGTGCAGGCAGGGGGCTAGCTAGGGCTGTGTGCGGGTCTGGGGATAATTCAGGGTGGAGGTAGGGAGTCGCTAGGGGCTGTGTGCAGGCAGGGGGATAGCCCAGGGGGTAGGGAGGTGGGTAGCAAGGGGCTGTGAGCAGGCAGGGGGTAGGGAGGTGGGTAGCTAGGGATTGTGTATGGGCAGGGGGGATAGCTCAGAGTGCAGGGAGTGGGGTAGCTAGGGGCTTTATGTGGGCACTGGGATAGCTCAGGGTGCAGGGATGGGGTCGTTAGGGGCTGTGTGCAGGCAGGGGGTAGCCCAGGGGGTAGGGAGGTAGGTAGCTAGGAGCTGTGTGCAGGCAGGAGGTAGCCTAGGGGGTAGGGGAGGTGGGTAGCTAGGGGTTGTGTATGGGCAGGGGGGATAGCTCAGAGTGCAGGGAGTGGTGTAGCTAGGGGCTTTATGTGGGCACTGGGATAGCTCAGGGTGCAGGGATGGGGTAGCTAAGGGCTGTGTGCCAGGAGGGCTCCCCTGTGGTCACTGTTCCCCAAGGGCTCTGCTGGGCACAGAGCCGGGTCACCCTGCCTGGGCAGCTCTTACCAACTGCGTGAGCTGAGGAGCAGCCACAACCCCGGACACCAGCAGCAAGAGACAGAACGATGCAGCTGCCCGCTCCATGGCACCAGCCAGAGCAGCAGCTGCTCGCACTACCCAACTCCGGCTTCCTGCCTCCAACCTGGCCATGGGGTGGGATGAGGAGGAAATGGGGTGGAGCTGCCCTCGGGACTGCTCTGCTCTGGCACTGAGGGGAGGGGGAACAGCCAGCGCTCAGGGCTTCCGTCCCACAGCTCCCAGCTTTAGCCCCACGGCGGGGGGCACCGGAGCTCAGGGTCTCAGCCCCACAGCTGGTGGCCCCACGGCTCCCAGCTTCATGCCAGGGCTCACAGCTTCATCCCTGTGGTGGGGGCACCAGGACTAGGAGTTTCAGCCCCATGGTGGGGGGTCCACCCAGGCTCGGGCTCTGGGTTCCAGCCTGGTGTCCAACGCCTGCCCTGAAAGGGCTCAAGGCCTCCCAGGGGGCCATGGACCCCTGGTTGAGAACCACTGATCTAGACCATCCCTGGCAGGTGTTTGTCTAACCTGCTCTTAAAAAGCTCCAATGACGGAGATTCCATAAACTTCCTAGTGTATTTATTCCAGTACTTAGCTACCTTGACAGGAAGTTTTTCCTAATGTCCAACCTAAACCACCCTTGCTGCAATTTTTTAAATCTTCCCTCATAGGTCACATTTTCTAGACCTTTAATCATTTTTTGTTGCTCTTTGCTGGACTTTCTCCAATTTGTCCACATCTTTCCTGAAATGTGGCACTCAGAACTGGACACAATACTCCAGTTGAGGCCTAATCAATGCAGAGTAGAGCAGAAGAATTACATCTTGCTTACAACATTCGCGCTAATACATCCCAGAATGATGTTTGCATTTTTTTGCAAAACACTGTTGACTCATATTTAGCTTGTGATCCACTATGATCCCCAGATCCCTTTCCGCAGTACTCCTTCCTGGGCAGTCATTTTCCATTTTGTATGTGTGCAATTGATTGTTCCTTCCTAAGTGGAGTACTTTGCATTTGTCCTTATTGAATTTCATCCTGTTTACTTCAGACCATTTCTCGAGTTTGTCCAGATCATTTTGAATTTTAATCCTGTCCTCCAAAGCTCTTGCAACCCCTCTTAGCTTGGTATCATCCACAAACTTTGTAAGTGCACTCTCTATGCCATTATCTAAATCACTGATGAAGATGTTGAACAGAACCAGACCCAGAACTGATCCCTGCGGGATCCCACTCAATATGCCCTTCCAGCTTGAACCACTGATAATTACTCTCGGGGAATGGTTTCCCAACCAGTTATGCACCCACTTGATTATAACTCCATCTAGGTTCTATTTCCCTACTTTGTTTATGAGAAGGTCTCATACGGGTAGGTATTTCAAGGTACTTCAAGGCTAGGAAGGTATTTCAAGCATCCATACTATATTAATGAAATTACAGATGAGATGGGCAGGGCATGTCACCAGAATGTCAGATGAGTAACTGCCAAAGAAGATCTTCCATGGTCAAATAAAGGAGGGAGGCCAGAAGAAACGTTTCAAAGACGCCCTCAAATTATCCTTGAGGGGTTTCAACATTCACCTAGAGTTTTGGGAAGATCTTGCTCATGGTTGTTCTACTTGGCAAAATCTCATCCATACTGGAGCTACAGTCTACGAGCAGATGAGAACTACTGAGGCAGAGCAGAAGTGCCAGCAGTGTAAATCTCACAACAGCAACATGTCCGCTGCTAATCAAGAACCCATAGCGACCTCTCTTGCTCAGTGTGCCACAGACAGTTCAAAACTCAAATTGGCCTGATCAGCCACTCACATGTCACAGAAAACAAACCCATCAGTGAACTCGAAGGACAAACAACATTTCCTAGTTTATTTATGAGAAGGTCATGCGAGACAGTATCAAAAGACTTACTAAAGTCAAGATATACCACGTCTACCCCTATCCAGAAGGCATGTTACCCTGTCAAAGAAAGCTATTAGGTTGCTTTGACACAATTTGTTCTTGACAAAGCCATGCTGACTGTTACTTATCACCTTAGTATCTTCTAGGTGTTTACAAATTGATTGCTTAATTATTTGCTTCATTATCTTTTGAGTTATCAACCTTGAATCATTTAAAAAAAAATGTGTAGGGCCAAATTCCCCAGTACACTCTGGCTGCTGTATGCCAGTCTGCAGCAGCACAAGCCTTAGACTCTGGGAGAGACTGGGTCTGCAGCCAACTACTTTCCTTAGCAGGGTCTTCATCCACTGGTGAGGGAGAAACTTCATTTGAAGAATAATGGCCGAAATGACTCCAAATCTTTTGTTTTCCTCTCAGATATACCTATCATGGTGTCACAACTGGGTCATGGACAGTAAGACCTAGTGGGAGTCGGGAGTCAGGCCAAGTCGGGTACCAGCCAGGCAGAGTCTGAGGCAGGCCAGAGGACAAACGAAGAGTCAGACATCAGGAGGCAGGCACGGTACAGTTACCGGGAGGTCAAAATCCAAGATAGGCTGGAGGGTAAACCAAGAGTCAGGAGGCAGGCAGGGTCAGAAGCTGGAGTCTGGGATCTCTCACACACAGGGTCTGAAGCAAGATGGACAGGTAATCTGTTGTGTTTCTCAGACAACTCCCTGTCATGGCTTCCTGGTTTGAGTACTAGCCAATTAGTGGGCTGCAAGGAGCTGCCACTCGAGTCCTACTGGGTGGTACTTCCTGCTGGGCTCAGCCTCACAGGATCCTCCTGCAGGAGCCTAGCCTAAGCTCCTGGGGTGATTTGGAGACACCAGCAGCTCAGAACCCTCATGGTCCAGGATTTAGCCCTGCAGGTTCTTACATCATCCCTTCTTTCAGGCCCCCCTTTGGGACGGTGTTGGTCTAGGCTTGTCTGGTTGAGCCTCGTGGAATTCTTTCAACAGGATGGGGCATGAACAGGGGAGGCCGCTTTCTAAGTGCTCACTTCAGGGTTATAACCTTCCCAGTCCGCCAGCTCGTACAGGCAGCCACACGTCTGTCAGGAACTGAGAATGGCATGTGCTTCATATACCTCGTGACCCTGGATTTCAACTGGTGAAGGCAGGGATGTGATTCAGTCATGGAAGAGGTGCTCCATGTAAGGCTTCAGAATGGAGACATGGAAAACTAAGTGTGACTTGTGACTTGTGAAACAGGAAAGCTAGAGTGTGAATGTAATGAGGTTAATCTGCTGGCCTAGCAGGAAGGGTCCCAGGAACTGGTGGTGCAATTTGCGGGAGGGTTGTTTGGGTGTGGAGGTTTTTGGCAGTGAGCCATACCTTCTGGGCTACCATAAATATTGGAGCTTTTTGCTGACAGTTCACATCCATCTTGCAGGTCTTCTTAGGCTATTCTAAGTGGTTCTTGAGTTCTTGAATCATATGCATCCGTTGGATCCAGTCTGTGGAGGCAGGATTCAGGGAGACCACTGGTAACTCCAGGTGGAAACGGGGATAGAACGCGTAATTAGTGAAAAAGAGGCTCCTACCTGTATGCTCAATATTATTGTAGGAAAATTCTGCATATGGCAGGAGCATAGACCAGTTGTTTTGATGACAGTTTACAAAGCACCTAAAGTACAGTTCCAGTACTTGGTTCACCTGTGATGATGTATGGCGTATCAGTGACCATTTATAATATTATTGATACCATTATTACAAAATTGCAATAAATCTTACAAGATTGTCATGTAAGGTATCAGTGGAAAAGTTATGATTTGCCAAGTATGATAATCATGTGTATATGTTTGTATCATCTTTGTGTTATGCGTTATAAATATGTGTGATATATCTGTGTCTGTGCTGAGTTTCTGGGTGACACCCTTAGACAGATTGGCATCAGCATAATCTAGCCCAGCAGTTCTCAAACTGTGGGTCAGGACCCCAAAGTGGGTTGTGACCCCATTTTAATGGGGTTGCCAGGGCTAGCTTAGACTTGCTGGGCCCCACAGCCAGAGCCGAAACCCAAGCCCCACCATGTTACAGGCCCTCCTGCCTGGGGCTGAAGGCCTTGGGCTTTGGCCTCCCTTGCTGGGTGGTGGGGCTTCGGCTTTGACTCCTCCCCCCCTTCCCCAGGGGTATGGCTCAGGCAGGCTCAGACTTCAGTTCTCCTTCCTGGGTTCATGTAGTAATTTTTGTTGTCAGAAGGAAGTCATGGTGCAATGAAGTTTGAGAACCCCTGAGCTAGCCAGTTCAATGGCCCCTCAAGAGCGATCAGCTATACAATGAACCCACTGAAAGAAGCCAGGGGCTTCCCCTATGAGTCAGCAGGACATGTAGGGATATGGTGATGGACAGGGGACTCTCATGTGCTGTGAGCTTGTGTTTGGGACAGAGGATGTACAAGCCACATGGCAGAGAATATAAAAAAACAGTTGCATTTTCTCCATTTTGTCTTCAATCCTGCTTTTTACCTCTGGAACAACTTCTCTACAAACAAACATTGAACAAAGAACTGGCAGACCCATCCAAGCTTTGGATGTGTTACAGGGGGACACTACAAGCCAGCAAACTCACAAATGCAGCTAAGTACCTGATATACGGACTCTGAAGTCTTATATATGTATCGGATTGCTTTGACCATTTAACAACTTTCTTCTTGTTCTTTTATAATAAACCTTTAGTTTTAGATACTAAAGGATTGGTTGGCAGCATGTTATTTTGGGTAAGATTGAAACTAATATTGATCTGGTAATGTGACTAGCCCTTTGGGGTCAGAAGAACATTTTGTATAGTAAGCAGAGTTTTTAAATAACTTCTCACTTTACTGGACCTATGTGCTGGTTGGGAGCCAGAGAACTGGAATGCAATAAAGTGGACTCTGGGATTTCTTTTTTCGGCTTCTTAATAACCAGTGTGGGGGATCAGGAGCACAGTTTGTGACTGCTTGGTTCATGTAATTTCAGTGTTAACCTCCAGTTTGGGGAGCATATGCTTTCCTTTTGCAGCCTGCCTTGATCTTGGTATTTTCAGTGTGGGCTATGCTATGCACCATGGGCCACGTACCCATTCTATTTGTTCATCTGTTTGAGGGTGGTATGCAAAGGAGCTGGATATCTGGACATCAAGTAGCCTGAGCACTTCACACAAGAAGTGAGAGGTGAATTGTGGGCCACAGTTGAAAAATATGTGGTCTGGCAGTCCATGGAGCTGGCCCACATTGTGCAGTAGGAGTTGGGCAGTAATCTCAACAGTGGTCAGCTGGTTGCAGGGGATGAAGTGGGCCATTTTTGTTAGGCAGTCCATAACTGTCAAGACTATGGTGTGGCCACCAGATGGTGGGAGCTCCACATTAAAGTCTAGGCTGATGGCGGAGCAAGGCCTAGCTGGAGTCTCCAGGGGTACTATGGTGCCAAGGGGTGCCAGGGGTACTGTGGTGCCCTCCTTTAGGTCACCATAAAATATCTTCTTTGGCAGTCGCTCATCTGACATTCTGGTGACATGGCCTGACCATCTCATCTGTGATTTCATCAACAGAGTATGGATGCTTGGAATACCTACCAATATGGGACCGTCTCATAAACAAAGTAGGGAAATAGAACCTAGATGGAGCTATTATAAAGTGGGTGGATAAAGTGGATGTCTTGGTAGGTGCACACCACTTGCAGGAGTCCACATATGCTTGGACCTTAGCCCACATGTGGGGCTACCAGAAAAAATAAGAACCAGATGGGAGGTCTTCCGGTGGCCAAAGTGATCCACCAATGGAGCATCATGGCACAGCCGCAGCACCTCCTATTGGAGATGCCTTGGGGGCACATATATGTGCTCATTGAAGTATGTTACCCCATCCCAAACAGAATGGTACATCTTAGCCCCCAGTGGCAAGGGGCTGAGTCCCTTGGTCAAGCAAGTCTTCCTTCAAGATGGCTTAGATAAGGGAGAGCAGGTCTCACTGGATTGTGGCATTGGCAAAGTTACCAGGCTTGAGGTGGTGGGGGGCCTCAAAAGTCAGTTATTTGCTTTCCCGGTAGTATTCCCCATTCTGAGACAGAGCACCAGCTTTTCCATTTCGCCTTCTCGGGCAGTAGGTAATGGTGAACTCAAACCAAGCAAAGAACAAGGCCTGCCTTAGCTGCCTCTGGTTCATCGCTTGGGCCTTGTGGAGGTACTTGAGGTTCTTATGATTGGTGAAGACCTTTACTGGGTACTAAGCCCCATCAAGGATGACACCATTCTTCAAATGCAGTTTGAATTGTTAATAGCTCCTTGTGCCATATTTCAGTTTAGCTCAGCATGGCTAAGCTTCTCGGAATAGAATGCACAACTGGGGCCTGAGTTGCTGTGAGAGTACCACCCCTAGGGCCACATTGGCTGCAGCTGCTTCCACTATAAACAGACGAGTTGGATCAGGGTACACCAGGATTGGGGCTATAGTGAAGGTGGCCTTTAGCTGGTCAAAAGTGAGCTGGGCTTCAGGTGACCAAGTGAATCACATGGCTTTGTGGAGAAGGGAAGTCTGGGGTCGGGGGTTATTAACTGAGAGAAGTCAGTGATGAATCTTCTATAAAAAAATTGAGAAACCTGGGAACCAGTTAAGTTCCCGGAGAGTACGGGGTCTGTCTAGTTACGAATGGCTTCCACCTTCTGAGGATCCATCTGGATTCCCTCCAGTGAGATGATGTATCCCAAAAATTCCATGGCGGCCTGTTCGAAAGTTCACTTTTCTAGTTTGGCGTACAACCTGTTACCCCAAGGGGAGTAAGGTAATGCTTCAGAGAGAAAATACTAGAAAAATGGTAGCGGGAAAGATAGAAAAGGAAAGCCTCTTTTCTCAGAAGAGCAGACTCGGCTCCCTTCCGTGTCTGTCTATTGGATTTAGCTTAAAATAAAGGTGTCCCTCCCTCCCTGTGTGATATAATACAAATAAAAAGAGGCAAGGTAATATGGTGCAAACAAAGGTAAGTATATTAAGAGTAAAGGTACAAAAAACTGGGAAAAATGGGGGGGAAGAAACACAAACTTAACCATACAGTGATTCAGTGACTGGCTTTAGGAGCTTGAATCTCAGACCCACAAAACCTCTCTTGGCATTTAGAAAAACAATAAAAGAAACCCCAATACAGAAATCTTTCCTATGATTTAGGCGCAGTGGACACAGTGTGCAGGTGCGAAGCCCAGGACCTTCTACTCTCCAGCTGATTTAGAGCCTTCGAGGAGGACTACTGGGGAGTCCCGACGACGGTTGGACTTTGTCGCAGGCGGGGAGACCCTCTGGGATGACGGGCACCAGGAAAGCAGGACCCTCCACAGGTAAAATAGATTCAGTTTGCTGCGGCAGGGATAGTGATGACAGGCCTCTCCTTCCTCAACCTTGCTGCAGGATAGATGGTACTCTTCTCTCTAGCTCTGGAGCTGTAGGAAGACCCAACGGTGGACGCGCTGCCACTGGAATGGACAGCCCCACGCAGGCACTGAGCAGGCTCTTATATAGACTTTTTGGAGGGAAAAGTTCTGAGGGAATAGAATGTTGGGGGCTGGTTTTAGCGGGAAAAACTGGTTCAGTCCGGTTTGAGCCAGGGAAATCCAGTGTCTTTAACAGTAAACAAGTCTGCTTACAGAGATGGAGTCCGAGAGTCACAGATGATATACTCCATATTGGATTTCATTAAAGCCAGTGATTTACATAACCTTTATCTTATACACACTATTAAAACAGCTAATTAAACACCTTTAAACAGTACCAACACAACATTTTTTACTAACAAACCCATGCTTCCATAATGTCCCCAGGATGGACCAGACATGGTAGTAGTGCTGCTCCGGGTTCTCAGAAAATACCAATATATTGTCAAGGTAGATAATCATGTATTGATCCAGGATATCTCATAACAAGTAATTTATGAAACATTAGAGGGGCATTGGTGAAGCCCAAACAGCATCACCAAATATTAGTGTCCATATCGGATACAAAAAGCAGTCTTCCATTCATCCCTAGGCTTTATGCACACTAAATTGTATGCCCTCAAAGATCTAGTTTCGTGAAGATCCTGGCCATCCTCAGGTGTTCCAGCAATTCTGGAATGAGGAGCAAGGGATATCGGTTACATATGATCACTTGGTTCAATGCATGATAGTCTACTCAGAAGCATAGTGACCTGTATTTCTTCTTTACAAAGAGGACTGATTTCCCTGCTGGAGAGGTAGGTCATCAAAGAAAGCCCTTGGTGAGGTTTTCCTGCATATACCCATGTAGTGCCCCCAGTTCTGGTTCAGACGTGGAATATATCCATCCGTAGGGAACCTTTGCCCTGGGCTGTAGGTCTATCAGGCAGTCATAGTCTCTATGTGGGGATAGCAAATCTGCATTATTCTTCTTGAACACATCCAGGTAGTTGTGGTACTTATTGGGGGCTGAGGTTCTGGCCTGGAGCCACTCCCACCTGG
Organism: Chrysemys picta bellii; assembly: GCF_011386835.1. Taxonomy (NCBI): domain Eukaryota; kingdom Metazoa; phylum Chordata; order Testudines; family Emydidae; genus Chrysemys; species Chrysemys picta. The sequence goes on along the minus strand of NC_088791.1, from coordinate 140,530,006 downwards.
TTAGCACCTGCCATCTGGGGCTCTGCTTCTGAAGGTCCTGGGTCCAGGTCAGTTAGGGGTTGGTTGCTTCGTTAGAGGCACACTTTCTGGCAGTATTCAGAGAAGATGCTAATATTCCTCCACCATCAGGAGATAACATGGTTTGTGCTATTCCAACCAGAGAATGTTGAGAATTATCAGGACGAATGGGGAACAGATGACACTGAAGCAGATTGTTTCTCAGTACCCTTCCACTATGGCCTATAAGAGGATGGTCTCCTGAGTCACTGGTCCTGATGATAGGGGTGACCCATCAATTGTCTCTACCAGGTCCAGTGCAGATTTTGGCCAGAAGGAGATCTGCAGGGTTTTGGCTGCCATAGCATCTATAAAGTTTGCAGCATCTGTGAGGGGACTGGATGGATTTTGGGGGGAAGGGAGTGGAAAAGGTGGTCTGAGCAAACTGTCATGACTGGGTCATGGATAGTCAGACCTAGTGATCAGAGAGGGAATTGGGAGTCAGGCACCAAAGGTCAGAGTCCAAGACAGGTCAAAGGGCAAATCGAGTGTCAGAAGTCAGGCAGGGTCAAGTTACCAGGAGATTCAAGTCCGAGACAGGTCAGAAAGCAAACCAGGAGCCAGGCTCCAGGAGGCAGGCAGGGTCTGGTTACCAGAAAGTCCGAGTCCAAGGTAGGCTAGAGGATAAACCAAGAGTCAGGTGTCAGGAGGCAGACTGGGTCAGAAGCCAGAGTCTGGGACCTCTCACACGCAGGGTCTGAAGTAAGACAGGCAAGCAGTCTGTACTGTTGCTGAGACAACTCCCTGTCATGGCTTCCTGGCTTAAGTACTGGTGCCAGCCAATCAGTAGGTGGAGAGAAGCTGCCACTTGGGTCCTGCTGTGCAGTACATCCCTCTGGGCCCAGCCTCATAGGGTCTTCCCTGTGGTGATCTGGGGGTGGCAGAAGTCCAGCCCCCCACCCCTGGTTCTAGCTCTGCATATTCTTATACATAGGTACTTCTACTTAGCACCGGGGTGCCTCCTTCTCACCGCATCTGGAAATTAGCTCTGCTGACCTGACACCCTCTTCTCACAGTTCCTTGGCCTGTTGTTTCATTCTGCATCCCCTCTCTTGCTCCTCATCTTTGTGGCTTAGCCCTCTAGCCATGTCACAGTAGTCCTGCCCTTCTAGGGTACTATCTAAGCCTTCCATGTCTACTCCTGGGGGAATTCTGCTCCAAAAAAATTAAAAATTCTGCACCAAAAATTTAAACTTCTGTGCACAATATTTTAAAATCCTGCAAAATTCTGCATATTTTATTTGTCAAAATAACACAATATAATCACACCAGTTTCAATTATTTTGGTAATCTGTTTCAAAATACCTTTCAAGAAGTATGTCAACTATACAGACAACAGCAAAATAGATTCTCCCAAGAGTAGAAAGTTAAAGAAAACCCTATGACAACCCAGTTCCAGTTGGGAGGTGCTGGAGGGGGCTGAGTGGGCCCCCAGAGCCCAGACACCCACATTCCCCTCCCCAGAGCCTAGCTGCAGGGCACCCCCCAGCCCAGACACCCGCCTCCCCTACCACCAGAGCCCAGCCACAGGACACCTCCTGGCCCAGACACCCGCACCCCATCCCCTCAGAGCCCAGCCGCAGGGGTTGGCATGACAAAAATTATTGTAAATGTACACTTGTGATAGAACTGATGTTATTGCTAATGATTGTAACTAACTTGTTGCTAATACCAAAAACTGTTAAAATGTACAATGTGCATGGTCTTTTGGAAAAACCCTTGAACATGTTAAGAATGGTACATAATAGAAACCCTTATGATTATGCTGTTTGGTTCAATAAGAATGTACTTTGTATTAAAAGACCTAATAATGTTGAGATTTCACAGCTAATGACTATACACAATTCTAAAACTTTCCACAGCAGAAAAAACATTTCAAGCTTGGACTGCTGTGCACAAGGGGAAACTGAGGTACAACTGAAGGGGGGAGGGATAGCTCAGTGGTTTGAGCATGGGCCTGCTAAACCCAGGGTTGTGAGTTCAATCCATGAGGGGGCCATTTAGGGAACAGGGTTAAAAATCTGTCTGAGGATTAGTCCTGCTTTGAGCAGGGGGTTGGACTAGATGACCTCCTGAGGTCCTTTCCAACACTGATATTCTATGATTGAATGCCAGAGTAAGTGCTCTCTAGAGAACATTAATGGCTACGTTAAGTCAACACACAGACCAATCACTGAAGTGTTTCACAAAGTATGAATTAAGTTTTTAACTTAGGCCAAAGCAGGCACCAGTAATTTGGCCTTACAAAGAATTCAATATAGACACAGCTCATATCAATATTGGAAAATCCTTAAGGTGTATCCAGGAGCTCTAATTTCTCCTTTCCACACATGACCAGAAAGGGCTAAGCATCCTGCAGGATAAATGACTCAAATTCAACCTTTAAAAACATATGGGGAGCAGCCCAGCGGCACAGCTGCGAGCAGCGGCACAGGAGGCAGCAAACAGGGCTGCTAACAGGGGAGTTTGAGTGGGAGTTTGCAGGGGGAGGTGGAAGGGGAGGCAGGAGGGCGCGGTGTCTTGTGTGCTCTGTTTTCTCAGGTGAGGTGGGCAGAGACTACAGCAGCCATGAGCCGGGCAGCAGGGGACACATTGCAGATGATTGCATGTGGAAGCTGTGGTATGTACATGGTGCTAGCGGGGGTGCCTGACCAGAGGTATGTCTGTATGAAGTGCCGCCTAATAGAGCTGCTGGAAGAAAAGATCTGAGGGTTGGAGATGCAGGTAGATACCCTGGTGGAGTTTAGAAGGGGGTTCGAGCAGCTGATGGAGGAAAGGCAAGGAGGGGCTGAAGGGGAATGCTCAGGGGTTCGGGTGGAGGCAGGGGCTAAGGTCTGTGAGGGGGGAATATCTGAGGGAGAACAAGGGCAGTGGAAGCATGTGACTGTGAGAAGCAGGCCAAGGAAAAGGAGGGCTAGTGAAGGGGAAATAGAACTCAGGAACAGGTTTGAGTGTTTGGATAGCGAGGAGGAGGGGCAGCAGGTGGTAACTGAAGGTGGGAGGGTGAGGAAGAAGAGTAGAGCAGCTAGTCCAATAGAGAGAGGGGAGGAGTTGATGGAGACAGCACCAAATATGGGCCCCGAGAGGATACAGGATAGCACAAGGGGGAGTATAAGGGACAATAGGAACAGACACAGGTTACGACTAGAGGGAACAGAGGATAGATTAGTAGATCGCACTGTCACCAGGCAAAGGCAGGTTTATGTGATTGGGGACTCCTTACTGAGGAGGTTAGACAGGCCTGTGACCAGGGCGGACCCAGAGAACAGAAGGGTGTGCTGTCTACCGGGTGCTAAGATACGGGATGTGGACCTGCGGCTGAAAAGGATCCTAAAAGGAGCAGGTAAGAACCCCTTGATAATCCTTCACGTAGAAACAAATTACACAGTTAGGTTCTCTTTAGAGAGAATCAAGGGAGATTATGCCAGATTGGGGAAGACGCTCAAGGAAATCGAGGCTCAGATCATCGTCAGTGGGATTCTGCCAGTTCCTAGAGAAGGGCAGCAAAGGGCTGACAGGATTGTGAGGATAAATAGCTGGTTAAGGGAGTGGTGCTATAAGGAGGGCTTTGGGATGTCCAGTTAATCTCCACGCCAGATTCCAACATTGAAAAGGAGGGTGATGAGATAAGAACAGATATAGCCGGGGGGAAGGGATTGGACATAAAAAGGAGAGGGGGGATAAACAGCAAGGGGTCCGTACCAAATTGCATAACTAATGGGAGACAGGCTAAACGGCATACATTAAGATGTTTATACACCAATGCGAGAAGCCTAGGTAACAAAATGGAGGAATTGGAGCTCCTGGTCCGAGAAATGAAACCAGATATCGTAGGAATAACCAAAACCTGGTGGAACGGTAGTCATGACTGGAGTACAGGTATGGAAGGGTATCTGCTGTTTCGGAAAGATAGGAACAAAGGTAAAGGTGTGGGGGGGTAGCATTGTATGTCAATAATGAGGTAACCTGTAAAGAAATAATAACTGATGGAATGGATAAGACGGAGTCTGTCTGGGCAATACTCACACTGGGTAAAAGAAGTACTAGAGCATCCCCTGGGATAGTGCTTCGGATGTGCTATAGACCGCCGGGATCTACCCAGGATATGGACAGAGAATTATTTAATGTTTTTAGGGAAGTAAATACTAATAGGAACTGTGTAATCATGGGAGACTTTAACTTCCCGGATATAGATTGGGGAACAAATGCTAGTAACAATAATAGGGCTCAGATGTTTCTAGACGTGCTAGCTGATGAATTCCTTCATCAAGTAGTAGCTGAACCGACGAGGGGGGAGGCCATTTTAGATTTGGTTTTGGTGAGTAGTGAGGACCTCGTTGAGGAAATGGTTGTAGGGGACAACCTTGGCTCGAGTGATCATGAGCTAATTCGATTTAAACTAAATGGAAAGATTAACAGAAATAAATCAAAGACTAGGGTTTACAATTTCAAAAAGGCTAATTTTAATAAATTAAGGGGACTGGTAAGGGAAGTGGATTGGGCTAACATATTTATGGATCTAAAGGCGGATGGCACCTGGGATTATTTTAAGTTGAAGTTGCAGGAGCTGTCGGAGGTCTGTATCCCGAGAAAGGGAAAACGGTTAGTAGGAAAGATATTTAGACCGAGCTGGATGAGCAAGCATCTCAAAGGGGTGATTAAGAATAAACAGAAAGCGTACAAAGAGTGGAAGAGGGGAGGGATCAGTAAGGAAACCTACCATATTGAGGTCAGAGCATGTAGAGATGGAGTGAGAAAGGCTAAAAGGCGTGTAGAGTTGGACCTTGCGAGGGGAATTAAAACTAATAGTAAGAGGTTTTATAGCCACATAAACAGGAAGAAAACAAAGAAAGAAGAAGTGGGACCACTGAAGACTGTAGATGGAGTGGAGATAAAGGATAATCTAGGGATGGCACAATATCTAAACGAATATTTTGCATCGGTCTTTAATGAGGCTAATGAAGGGCTTAGAAATAGTGGCAGCATGACAGAGGGGAATAAAGGAGGGGGGATTGACATTACCGTATCCGAGGTAGAAGCCAAACTTGAACACCTTAACGGGACTAAATCGGGCGGACCGGATGATCTTCATCCGAGAATATTGAAGGAACTGGCACGAGAAATTACAAGCCCATTAGCGATAATATTTAATGAATCTATAAACTCGGGGGTGGTACCGTTGGACTGGAGAATAGCTAATGTGGTTCCTATTTTCAAGAAAGGGAAAAAAAGTGACCCGGGTAACTACAGACCTGTTAGTTTAACATCTGTAGTATGCAAGGTCCTGGAAAAATTTTTGAAGGAGAAAGTAGTTAAGGGTCAATGGCAATTGCGACAAATTACAACATGGTTTTACGAAAGGCAGATCGTGCCAAACCAACCTGATCTCCTTCTTTGAGAAAGTAACAGACTTTTTAGATAAGGGAAATGCGGTGGACCTAATATACCTCGATTTCAGCAAAGCGTTTGATACGGTACCGCATGAGGAATTATTGGTTAAATTGGAAAAGATGGGGATCGATATGAAAATCCAGAGGTGGATAAGGAACTGGTTAAAGGGGAGACTGCAGTGGGTCGTACTGAAAGGTGAACTGTCAGGTTGGAGGGAGGTCACCAGTGGAGTTCCTCAAGGTTCGGTTTTGGGTCCCATTTTATTTAATCTATTTATTACTGACCTCGGAACTAAATGTAGGAGTGGGCTGATAAAGTTTGCGGATGACACAAAGTTGGGAGGTATTGCCAATTCGGAGAAGGATTGGGATATTCTGCAGGGAGACTTGGATGACCTTGTAAATTGGAGTAATAGAAATAGGATGAAATTTAATAGTGAAAAGTGTAAGGTGATGCATTTAGGGATGACTAATAAGAATTTTAGTTATAAGCTGGGGACGCATCGGTTGGAAGTAACGGAAGAGGAGAAAGACTTCGGAGTCCTGGTTGAACGCAGGATGACTATGAGTTGGCAATGTGACGTGGCCGTGAAAAAAGCTAATGCGGTCTTGGGATGCATTAGGTGAGGTATATCTAGTAGGGATAAGGAGGTGCTGCTTCCGTTATACAAGGCACTGGTGAGACCTCATTTGGAGTACGGTGTGCAGTTCTGGTCTCCAATGTTTAAAAGAGATGAACTCAAACTGGAACGGGTACAGAGAAGGGCCACTAGGATGATCAGAGGAATGGAAAACCTGTCGTATGAAAGGAGACTCGAGGAGCTCGGTTTGTTTACCCTAACCAAAAGAAGGCTGAGGGGGGATATGATTGCTCTCTTTAAATATATCAGAGGGATAAATACCAGAGAGGGAGAGGAATTATTTCAGCTCAGTAATAATGTGGACACTAGAACGAATGGATATAAACTGGCGGTGGGGAAGTTTAGGCTTGAAATTAGAAGAAGGTTTCTAACCATCAGAGGGGTGAAATTTTGGAACAGCCTTCCGAGGGAAACAGTGGGGGCGAAAGACCTCTCTGGCTTTAAGATTAAGCTCGATAAGTTTATGGAGGGAATGGTTTGATGGGATAACGTGATTTTAGTCAATCAATCAACAGCGTGCCATCGCGGGTAAATAGTATCAATGGTCAAAGAAGGTCTGGCTGGAGAATCTTGCCTGCATGCTCGGGGTTCTACTGATCGCCATATTTGGGGTCGGGAAGGAATTTTCCTCCAGGGTAGATTGGCAGAGGCCCTGGAGGTTTTTCATCTTCCTCTGCAGCATGGGGCGGGGGTGGCTAGCTGGAGGATTCTCTGCGACTTGAAGTCCTTAAATCACAGGATTTGGGGACTTCAACAGCTGAGTCAAGGGAAAGGGGGTGGGTCAGCTTTTGTGGCCTGCATCATGCGGGAGGTCAGACTAGATGATCATACTGGTCCCTTCTGACCTTAAAGTCTATGAGTCTATGAGATAATGTTTGTGTTTTTGTGTATTTACATATATATAGGTAGAGGTCAACAATGTAATCAAATATCAGAGGGCTAGCCGTGTTAGTCTGAATCTGTAAAAAACAACAGAGGGTCCTGTGGCACCTTTAAGACTAAGAGAAGTATTGGAGCATAAGCTTTCGTGGGTGAATGCCCACTTCATCAAGCATGTGATGAAGTGGGCATTCACCCACGAAAGCTTATGCTCCAATACTTCTCTTAGTCTTAAAGGTGCCACAGGACCCTCTGTTGCTTTTTAATGTAATCAAACAGTCCCTGTCTATGCTGTATTCTGTTAATTCAGAGCTCAGAAGACCATCTTAGCATTTAAATGAACTGTAAACATGGAATATCGGCTGTATTAATCTCTCTTTGAAATGTATAGCCAACCATCTGCAAATGGTGGAAAAGCAGGCAATTGCCTTATGTTAATTTGTGTAGCTAAGTACCAGTGGTGGACCTACTTCAAAGTCACCCTGATTGCCTATTGTAAGCCAAGGGACTCCAATCTGTCACAGAAGGCCAAAAATTGTATAAAAGATCCTTGTGTCCTGATCCTGTCATCTCAGATCTGCTTGAGGTTTCATGCAGGGGAAGCTTAAGCAACCAGGACTGAGATCCCAGTTCTGACTGGATCGCCCTGAATATAAACATTGGACTATAACCTATGGACTATTTCTGAAAGAACTCTTTGCATCTACAAAGCTCTCCCTCTATGTTATGAATCTGAATCTCAAGACTGACTCATGTCTGTATGTATTCTGTTCTTTTAACCAATTCTCTCTCCTTTTTCTTTTTAAATAAATGTTAGTTTAGTTAATGAGAATTGGCTGTAAGCATCTATTTGGGTAAGATCTGGAATATTCATTAACCTGGGAGGTAATGTGTCTGATCCTTTGAGATTGGTAGAACTTTTATATGATGAATAAGATTTTTATTAATCCTTATCATACCTGACTTGGGTGTCTAGGTGGAGGCCTCAGGCTGGGTTACTTTAAGGGAACTGTGTTGTTCACTTCTGAGTAACCAGCGAGGTATAACAGATGCTGTACTGTGCTGGCTTGGTAAATCTAAGGGTATGTCTACACTACAAGAGTACTTCGATTTCACTTAAATCGAATATGTGGAATCGATATTACAAAGTCAAATGTGTGTATCCACACTAAGGACAGTAATTCGACTGTGTGAGTCCACACTAACGCGGCAAGCGTCGACATTGGAAGCGGTGCACTGTGGGCAGCTATCCCACAGTTCCCGCAGTCCCCGCTGCCCATTGGAATTCTGGGTCGAGCCCCCAATGCCTGCTGAGGGAAAAAATGTGTCGAGGGTGGTTTTGGGTAACTGTCGTCATCCAACCGTCACTCCCGCCCTCCCTCCCTGAAAGCGCCGGCGGGCAATCAGTTCGCGCACTTTTCTGCTGAGTGACAGCGCGGACGCCACAGCACTGCGAGCATGGAGCCCGCTGCAACCATCGCTGCAGTTATGGCCATTGTCAACACCTTGCACCTTATCAGCCACCTTTTCCAGAGGCAGATTCTGAGAAATCGGGCGAGGAGGCAACGGCAGCGCGATGAGGACATGAAGTCTGAGAGTGGCACAGACCTCTCGCAAAGCACGGGACCCCACGCCGTGAACATCATGGTGGCACTGGGTCATGTTGATGCCGTGGAACGGCGATTCTGGGCACGGGAAACAAGCACGGACTGGTGGGACCGCATAGTGCTGCAGGTCTGGGATGAATCCCAGTCGCTGCAAAACTTTCGCATGCGGAAGGGAACTTTCCTGGAACTTTGTGAGTTGCTGTCCCCTGCTCTGAAGTGCAAGGACACCTGGATGCGAGCAGCCCTGACTGTCCAGAAGCGAGTGGCGATAGCCCTCTGGAAACTTGCAACGCCAGACAGCTACCGGTCAGTCGCGAACCACTTTGGCGTGGACAAATCTACCGTGGGGGTTGTTGTGATGCAAGTAGCCAACGCGATCGTTGATGTACTGCTGTCAAAGGTAGTGACCCTTGGAAACGTGCAGGTCATCATAGATGGCTTCGCCGCAATGGGATTCCCAAACTGCGGTGGGGCTATAGATGGAATTCACATCCCTATCTTGGGACCGGACCACCAGGCCAGCCAGTACATTAACCGAAAGGGCTACTTTTCAATGGTGCTGCAAGCACTGGTGGACCATAGGGGACGTTTTACCAACATCAAGGTCGGATGGCCGGGCAAGGTTCATGACGCTCGTGTTTTCAGGAACTCTGGTCTGTTTAGACAGCTGCAGGAAGGTATTTACTTCCCGGACCACAAAATAACTGTTGGGGATGTCTATAGTGATCCTCGGTGACCCAGCCTACCCACTAATGCCCTGGCTCATGAAGCCCTATACAGGTGCCCTGGACAGTGAAAAGGAATTCTTCAACTACTGTCTGAGCAAGTGCAGAATGGTGGTGGAGTGTGCTTTTGGACGTCTCAAGGGGAGATGGAGAAACTTACTGATTTGCTCTGATCTCAGCGAAACCAATATCCCCATTGTTATTGCAGCTTGCTGCGTGCTCCACAATCTGTGTGAGAGCAAGGGGGAGACCTTTATGGCAGGGTGGGAGGTTGAGGCAAGTCGCCTGGCTGCTGATTACACCCAGCCAGACAGCCGTGCGATTAGAAGAGCCCAGCGGGATGCGCTGTGCATCCGGGAGGCTTTGAAAGCCAGGTTCCTCAGTGAGCAGGGTAACCTGTGACTATATAGTTTGTTTACAGAGAAGCTGAACCTGCCCCTATTTCTTTACCCAGTGAATGTTCACTATACTCTCCAGTTTCATACCCCGTTCACCCCATTCACCCCCTTCCAACCCACGTTTAATAATAAAATCACTGAAAATTTGTTAATGAACAACGTTTTCTTTATTACTGTTTTCGCGGTAAAGTGTTGAAATTGGGACACAGACTGTGGTGGGGAGCGGGTGTAGTGTAGTGATGCAAAGGATGCTTCTAAACTCGAGGAATGATAGGCTCCTGCTTCTACAGTGGTCTGCAGTGGTGGACTGATTGTTTCAACGGAGCCTGTCACCCCTCCTGTTCGGGACTCTGTCTGTGGGGGCTATGTGACTTTGTGGCAGGGGGAGGACGGTTACAGATCCGCTGCTGCGTGGCTCTGTGATCCAGGATAAGGACCGCTGCATAAGATCTCTAACCGCCCTCCCGTGCCACAAAGTCACATAGCCCCCCCCACACACACACACAGACAATGAAAACCACCTCCCAGACTGACCAGGGTGCCTAGTGACTGCACTGTGTGTGTGACCTGCTGCTGAACCTGCCCCCGTGTCTGTACCAACCCCCTTCCCCGCCCCTTCAAGCAGACTGTCCTCTAAAAAAACATGATGGAAACAGTAATTAACAGAAATATTTTTTATTAGGAACTGGACAGTTAGGGGATGAAACTGGGATGGGGGCTTGGGTGAGGCGGGAAGGAAAGGAATTATCAAATTTTGGGGAATGACAGCCTTCTGCCACTCGAGCAGTCTACAGGGGTAGAGTGACAGTTTTCACAGACTCTGGAGCCCCTCCTACTTTGGGTGAGAGGGGTATGGGACTTTGTGGCGGGGGATGGTGGTTACTGATAGACTGCAGTGGGGCTCTGTCCTCCTGCCTCCGGTTCTGCAGAACATCCACAAAGCGCCAGAGCGTGTCCGTTTGCTCCCTCAGTAGTCCAAGCAGCGTTTGAGTCGCCTGCTGGTCTTCCTGCCGCCACCTCTCCTCCTGTTCGCTGTGTGCTCGCTGGTATTGGGACATGTTCTCCCTCCACTGAGTCTGCAGGGTTGCCTCGGCTCGGGAGCAGCCCATAAGTTCTGAGAACATGTCATCCCGTGTCCTTTTCTTTCTACGCCTAATCTGCGCCAGCCTCTGGGAGTCTGATTACCGGGTAGGTCGGGAGACAGTCATAGCTGTGGGATGGGAAAAAGGGAGTGAATTCCTCAGAAAGATAAATTTTTTGGTGAACAAAGAAAATAGTCTTGCTCTGTGAACAAGACCATGCACAGCACCTATCACATGCGCACTCAGGACAAGGTCGAATTTTCAGCCTTCGCATTCAGTGCCTGGGGTCTTGCAGTGCAGATCACAGAAGCAGAACAGGACAGCGGAATTTGGGTAGCGGGCTGACATGGTAAGCCGTAGACTTGTGGCAGCTTAAAACTTTAATAATAGCACTGCCCTACTTTCACGTTCAAAGCAATGCTCCTAGCGTTGCCCAGTTCCTGCTGCCAGCAATCCGGCAAGCATGAACTATGCCCCTGTCCCACCCCCTCATGGCTGTCCCCGGGAAAGATCCCTCTATGCTGCCCCTCTCCCACCTCCACCGCATGGCTGTAAACCTCCGATTACAGTTCTGTAAAGGAATAGGCAAGCAGTCCCAATACTAACATTCCCGTAATTCAAAGCAGGTCACCATAAGCGACATCACTCTGATGCGGATTTCAGACAGCGACAAGGAACGCATGCTTCGGGGAAGCCTGCAAAGACCAGGGCTCTATGCCGCCATGCTGTGCAAGGCAATGATACCGGAGTACTTGATGATAGCCTGGGGCGGAAACGTTTCATACTACGGAGGACACAACAAGGCCGCTCTCCCAAGGAACCTCATGCAAAGGCTTTCCAATTACCTCCAGGAGAGCTTCATGGAGATGTCCCATGAGGATTTCTGCTCTATCCCCGGACATATAGACCGAATTTTACTGTAGCTGCACTTGCAAGGACTAAACAGTAGAGTGCCTAGGGCAAACCAATCAAGATATACCGGACATTGTTAGATTTTTTTGCAGCAGTTGCACTGCCACAGACTAAACCTTTAAGTGCCTAGGACAATCTAATCATGAAAAACCACAGTTAATGTTCTGTTTAAAATAAATGTTTACATGTTTAAAACACTTACCGGCTGATCCTTCCCCTGATTCTGGGTCCGGGTTAACGGCTGGTTGGGGATCTCTGTGAGGGTGATGAAGAGATCCTGGCTGTCTGGGAAATCAGCGTTGTAAGTGCTGTCAACTGCCTCGTCCTCCTCATCTCCCCCGTCCACTACCATCTCAGAGGAAGCGGGCATTGACAATATCCCATCCTCAGAGTCCACGGTCAGTGGTGGCGGCTGCACCTAGGATGGAATGCGGTGCCTCGTAGAAACGGCATGTCTGGGGCTGGGATCCGGAGCGTCCGTTTGCCTCTTTGGTCTTCTGGTAGCCTTGTCTCAGCTCCTTGATTTTCACGTGGCACTGCGTTGCATCCCGGCTGTATCCTCTCTCTGTCATGGCTTTGGAGATCTTCTCGTAGATCTTTGCATTACGTCTTTTCGATCGCAGCTCCGAAAGCACGGACTCATCGCCCCACACAGCGATCAGATTCAAGACTTCCCGATCAGTCCATGCTGGGGCCCACTTTCTATTCTGAGATTGCATGGCCATCTCTGTTGGAGAGCTCTGCATCGTTGCCAGTGCTGCTGAGCTCGCCACGATGTCCAAACAGGAAATGAGATTCAAACTGCCCAGACAGGAAAAGGAATTCAAATTTTCCCGGGGCTTTTCCTGTGTGGCTGGTCAGAGCATCCGAGCTCGGACTGCTGTCCAGAGCGTCAACAGAGTGGTGCACTGTGGGATAGCTCCTGGAGCTATTAGCGTCGATTTCCATCCAACCTACCGTAATTCGACATGGCCATGTCGAATTTAGCACTACTTCCCTCGTTGTGGAGGAGTAAAGAAGTCGAATTTAAGAGACCTCTATGTCGAACTAAATAGCTTTGTTGTGTGGACGGGTGCAGAGTTAATTCGATTTAACGCGGCTAAATTCGACATAACCTCCTAGTGTAGACCAGGCCTAAGTATTGGAATATCCACCAGCTTTGGTGATTGCCTGCCCCATTCTTTGCAGTTCACTCTAATTGAGTGACCTCGGCTGGCTCCCCTGGGATTCCAGTCACAGTGGTGTAATAGAGACACCTGCTGGCTAATATTTGGTATTAACATGCCAGAGAAAACAAATCTAAAGACAAATACTCCAAAATATAAGTGTATAGTCATAGTGATATGCCTCTCTTCCCACCACTACTTTTCCCGGTGAAAGGTAATGTATTAAGACACATTTTAATTAACCATGCTATTAATGAAAATAAAATAATGAGCAGGCTGGGAAAAATATTGCTGTGGATTATGTGAGAAATTATCCAGCTAGAAAAGTGCATAATTTCTTTATTATTACTGATCTATCAAGACCGGTTTTGTGTTGTGAAGGACTCCCCCCCCACCCCTTGTATAATTGGTAGGCAGAGTGAGAGTGGTAGGTGTGGTGTGAGATGTGAGCAGCAATGCCATGCCAAAAGTTCACTGTTTTATTGCTGGACATTCATTCTCCTCCCAGCCCTGCACACTTTCTCCTCTCAAACCAGACACAGACAGACACAGACTCTCCTCTCAGCCCAGACATACAAATAGACATCTTTGGTGAGGGCCCATCCATGGAGGCTCTTCCTTTTCTCCTTTGGGCAGAGCAGAATCCACATTCTCCAATGCTTGGGAAAGACGAAAAGAAAGAGAATTAGAAATAATAGAAGTCGTTGCCCTAGCTCCAACCCTAATGATAAGAATAGTAATTATAATACAGTCACTGATACTAAGCAATAATAAATTAGAATAAGATAATTATAAGTTATAATACAATGATGAATAACAATCAAATACTAATTTAATAATAATGATTATATTGAAATTTAAAGCTATTAATAATACAGTTTATAGATAAAACAAGTGCAATAGACACTGTAACTGCTCTATAAGGCTAAGTATCATAATACTTCATAGGTCTTATCCTAATGGTAATACCCACAGTAATGAGTAGTAAATAACTCTTGACTAATGGAATAACACAAAATATAATAAATAACAAGATGTCTTTGGCTGCAGGTGACTCTTCCTATCTTGGTTGGGGTCCCTTGCAGGGCTAGAAAAGAAACAAAGTGAGACACTGACCCATCAGCTCCTGAGACTCTTGGGCACTCAGCTCTCACACATACTGCAGCTGTGGGGCTTTGTAACAGTGCCCTCCTGGCTCCTCCACAAAACTCAACCAGAGACCAACCAAAATGCATGCACCTGTGCTCTTTTATTGCTTATGTCAGTTCCCACCACCTACTATATACATATTTTACAGACCATGACCTTGGGAGACCACTAGATTCCCCAGCTAGCAGGGATCTAGAGCCACACACTCCTCCCTTTCCTGTCTCCACCCCCCCCCCCCCACTTTCTTCCTGCCAGCTTTATATAGCCGCCTGGCTAATCAGGCCTGCAGGTGTCTTCCCTCAGGTTATTTGGGCGTGGCCTCCCTAGCCAGCCCCAACTAATTCCCCTTTTAACAGGGAGCTGGGCTAACAAGGGCCTGGCCTGGATCTCCTAGCCAGCACCCTGTTACACCCCTCCCCCCCTTAAGAGCTGCAAGGCCCGGCCGCTCTCGGCCCTCTTGCCCCTCTGCCCTTTTGCTGTCGGCCCGCGGGAGGGGCCCTTCCGGGGGGAGTTCTCCACACATGGCCGGGTGAGCCCCGGCCACCTCCGCAGGTGCTTGCTTCATCCCTCTTTTGCAGAAGGTACACTGCACCGGTAGTGGCTGCCCCCCTAATTCGGCCTCTGCTCGCAGGTCATCACACCAGTCACATGGCGGCAGGGGCCCCACCCCCTGCTCCCCCTGTACCTCAGGTACGGGGCTAGAATTTATCCCCTTCTTCGGTGGGGTCTCCCCTGCCTCAGTTTCCCCTGCATGTTCCTGTGGGTTTGGGGTCTCGTCCGCAGGTACTTCTTCCACTGGGTGCTCCGCGGGGCCCGGCCCTTCCTCTGACAGGCGCTGGCCCGCGAGCTCCCCCAGGCAGCCTTCCTGCTGGTCCACCCACCCTGGGCTCGGTTTTCTCGGAGTTTCTTTAGCATCGACGGACCATTGCCTGTCCTCATTTCTTGGAACCCTCTGGCTCGGGAAGTACGCCCCCCTTTTTGGGGTACCCCCTCACTTCTTTCTTGGTAGTGGGCCCCAGTCCCTGCCTACCACTACCAGGTACAGTAACACCTCCAGGACCCTCACCCGCTTCCATTGGAAGTGGCCCCTCACTTCCAGGGGTAACTGGGCCACCCGGCAAAACTTCTTGTCGCCATGGATGCACCCCAAGGCGGGCGGCGCGGAACTTTTGCTGGTAGCGCTCAGCCGACAGGCCCACCCGGTCCAGAATACCGGCTTGCACGGCCTCAAGCGCACACATATATGCTGTAGCAATAGTTCAGAGCCCCCCAAACATTATAGTTACCCAAAGTCTGAGATGCTTTCGAATGATCAACAGCCGGGCTTCTGGAAGCTGGCGGGGAGTAAAGGTGTCAGCTCCTTGCCCAAAGAAAAGTTCCCTCAGACTGCTCCAAGGTGTTTACTTTTACAGCTAACGGTCAGAAACACAGAACTCATAGCAACCCTTAGGGGGATTATCATAGTAACACCTACTGGGTCACCAATTCTCCTAGCTTTAACAAATGACTCATTATCTCTTATCAACAATACATTCCTAGTATTTCTAGCCATAATAAACTTATAAGTCAAGGTCACCAAATTCAAGGTTGCTATTCACTTACTCTATTCTATTCTTGTGGTCTGTTAACTCTTTTCCCCTCCTTGCATTCTGATTAGCAAAGATGCAACTGCAGCAATTTGACCTGGCCTATGAGAGTCCTGACAATTATTTTTAGCTATGGTGGCTAAATACACCCAAAATGGCTGTGGTTTAGTTTGGTCAAGTTCTGGGGTTACACTCATGGATTGAATGCTAGCTGCAGTAGCAGCATCTGAGTAAATCGTTCTCTTAATAAAGAGTTAGTTTTACAAGCATGGAGTCCTTTCACATTATTCCCATCATGCAGTACATGACATTGGGTATGTTATGGTGCATTATTCCCATCATGCAGTACATGACATTGGGTATGTTATGGTGCAGGGATGGTCTAGACAGTATTTGGTCCTCCATGCGGGCAGGGGACTGGACTCGATGACCTCTCGAGGTCCCTTCCAGTCCTAGAATCTATGAATCTATGAATCTATAACAGAGAGGAAATCTGAAGATCTAATATTTCTAATGTAAAAAATCAGCAGGAAAAAAATGTTTTCTTAAAAAGTCAACAGCAGTTTTTATACATAGGAGAGGAACAGTAAAGCGGGGGTGGGGGGGAAGAAATGTTAGCTGAAGTTCAGATTTAATTTCTATATCTAAAAAATGGAATAATTTAAATCATAAAATATTAACTGATGTGCTAGGATGATGTGGGCTGTAGGTGTTTGTGGTGGTTTTGCCTTCCTTTCTGCCACCTACAGCCGGCTTGTTTAGAGGTGCAAACCAGTTTATGTAATTCAAAGTGACAAACCAGACAAACTCTCAGGCCAGAACAGGACAGGATGTTTGTTATACTATTGCTTTACTAACAACCTACCCATAAGTTTTAAAAATAATCCAAGAACAGTAACAATGGTGATATGAGTATGTAGCTGTGAGGCCTTTGCTTTCTGGGTACTGCACCATTTTATTAAGAACTCTGCTGAAACAGACATTTTGAGAGGTAGAGTTGCTACATACAGCTTGTTAGAACCCACACACTAGGCTCTTTAAGGGAGACTTTCTAGTTGCTCTCTGTTCTTTTTCTTTCTTCCTTATAGCGTATCTGTTTGCTTTTTGTGTAGTAAAGACAACAAACAATCTAGGGATGTGGACGGGCTCTAAAACCATAAGGCAAGAGAAAGTGAAGCAGCAAGGAATAGGGATCCTGATAAAAGCCCAGCAAAGTCAATGGGAGTCTTTCCAACCCATTTACTTCAATGGGCTTTGGATCAGGGTCCTAAGAGAAGAAAGGAGAAAAGTGAAAGGCCAGATTTTCAAATGTATTTAAGCCCTAAAGATGTAGATAGCACCTTATGGAATTTTCCAAAGCACCTAAACAGGTTAGACACCCAACCACCATTGAAATCAAGATACTGCAACAATTAAGGCCATAGGAGTTTTGTAATTTAGGCCCCAATTTAGTAAAGCACTTAAGTGTTTAAACTTTACTTTAAACACAATCTTAAATTCCATTGTAAGCAATGGAAAGATTCCCATTGACTTCACTGTGCTATCTGGATAGGGATGAATTTAAGAATGTACGTAAGTGCTTTGCTGAATTGAGAGTCTAACTGTTACCACCTGTTCTCTGGATAATATTGATAACCCTGAAAGATAGAAGAACTTGTCAGAGACATAAATGAGACTCTGGTAAGGGTTCTGAATTCTCTCTCTCCCTCCTCTGACCCCCTAAACCGCTGCTCTAGTTGGAGCAAACAGTAGCAGGTGGTTAAAAAAACGGTAAGATCTTAGAAATTCCACAAAGGAGTTCAGAATAAAAACCTTAACTCCAAAATTAAATATCAAATCTCCCCTTAAAAACTCCAGAGCACTAGGTCTCATGGAGGACAGCTGTGTTAAGCAACTCTAGAGATTCCACACCATTTTAAAGATATTTCAAAACCTAAAAAAAAAAAAAAAAAAAAAAAAAACAACCAACCAAACAACAAAATTCCTTAAGAATGTGAGAAACATCAATGTTGTAAATTCCATGGATGAAATCCTGTCCCCACTGAAGTCAGTGGAAATTCACTTCACTAGGGCTTAGGATTCACCTCAAACCTCTAAAACATCTTGATTTCTATGAAAATGTGTACACATGTAAGAAACCCAATAACTCCTTGTGGCCAGAGATTGTGAGTGAGAAATGTCAGGCAGATAGGTTTTGATCTGAGGAATTCAGAAGGGAGTTCCAAATATCATGCATACAGGACAGCTAATTAATTACAGCTTTAACTTTGTTTTTGTAAAAGGAATACAGCAGAAACCTTATATCTTAACATTTTGGTTTTGTGGGGTTGTTTGTTTGGGAGCTGTATACTCCTTTAATAACTTGCAAATGTGTGAAATTAAAAATTAAACAAGACTAGCTAGAATCTATGAAGCCACATACAAAAGATCCTTCCTTTGGAAAGACTGACCCTTCTGTAGAGCTATTGCAGCAAGTGTGGTCGGGGGAAGGAAGATGTGGGGTAAATACATCCCTTAACACCATGAAACCACTTGCTTTCAAATTGTCCCTCTAAGTGTTAGTTTTTATTTTTCCATAAAGGTCTTTAGCCTAGAAGCAGAAATATCAATGTACCTTTATTTTCCATGTAATGTGTATGTACAGCTACGTAACACTTCTTGGAATCAGATCTATGTTCAAACATCTGGATCTGGAAAGGTCTAGCCTGTGTGGCTATGGTTACAGTCATCTTAGCTACAATCATCTTGGTGTAAATCATGTTGGGTCTGAGAGGTAAATGCTTTAAGGTTGAAGAGGAGAGACTCTCTTCAAAATATATTGCCTGAAAACAAAACAAAAAGCTTTGGGCCAAATCTGAGAACTGAGCCCCTTGGAGTGTTCCAAAACTTAACAGGCTACTTTTAAATCTTACTTGAAATGTAAATGTGTTAATTTTTGATTCATTAACAGTGTTAATTATAATCATTCTAATTTTACCATGATCCAATGAGAAATATTTTTAGCAAACATATTTGTCATCCCAGGGATGCTCCAGAATAAAAGCATTTGTTTTAAAAAGTAATTGTTTCCATCCATCCCTCATTGTTGAGGAGAGAACCTTAGTTATACCTGGTTCACTTTCTCAAGGCTTCAAAACCAGGAAGACTAGAAACATGGGACCCACTATAATGTTGCCCTGCACCTTGTGTGGGTCGCTTACGCCAGTGCAAAGTACACGCAAAACACTAGTGTGACATTTCACTCCATATTCTTTATGAAAATATGTTTATGATATGAATATGACATAACTGAGATGTACTTTATGCAATATGGGTCTTGTAAGGTATCATTGGAAAGGTTATGATTTACTGAATGTGATTATCCAATTTGTATGCCTGTATCATTTCTGTATCTGAAGTTAGGAATATTAACAATGTATCTGTATTTCAAATGTGTTACTTTGGGTGTCACCCCCAACCAGCGCTTCAGGTACAACAATGGAAAAGCCAGACAGGGCTAATGGGCCATTAGCAGAGACAATGGACTGTGAAAGAGTTTAGTCTTCCTGTGGATGCTGGAGAAGGCTTTTAATAGCATTCACAGGACCAGCCTATGGTGCATTCTGTGGGCATATGGAATTCCTTTCCGTATAACCAATATCATCAAAAGCTTCTATTTCAACTTTACATGCAGTGTTGATCACAGTGTGCTCAGTTTTGAAGTCAAAACAGGAGTACCTCAGGAGTGTGTCATGTCCACAATCCTCTTCAACATTGCCACCGACTGGGTAATGCAGCGTACTACAGAAGACATACCAAGAAGCATTAAATGGACACTCTTCTCATCCCTTGAAGACCTGGACTTTGTAGATGATCACTCTCCTATCCCATACCCAACACCATATACAAGAAAAAACAACTCAACGTATTCAGCCAGCAAATTGGACTGAAAATCAACTGCAATAAGACAGATATCATGACTTTTAATATTGCCTCACCATCACCAGTACGGATAGAGGATTATGTTCTCACTAATAGCAGCAAAGAGTCCTGTGGAACCTTATAGACTAACAGACGTATTGGAGCATGAGCTTTCGTGGTTGAATACCCACTTCGTCGGATGTCGGAAACATTCATCGGAAACATTCACATACTTGGGCAGCACCATCAGCCAGGATGGTGAAACAAGCCAGGACATCCGGAACAAAATCAATAAAGCCAGGAACACCTTCAGGAGCTTAAATACCATCTGGAAATCATCAAAATACAACACCAAATCCAAATTCAAGATTTATCAGAGCTGCATACTTTCAACACTACTTTATAGTGCAGAGTGCTGGGGAATGAGAAAATATGACATGCCCAAACTGTCTT
Source organism: Chrysemys picta bellii (assembly GCF_011386835.1). Lineage (NCBI taxonomy): Eukaryota > Metazoa > Chordata > Testudines > Emydidae > Chrysemys > Chrysemys picta. The sequence goes on along the minus strand of NC_088791.1, from coordinate 140,510,061 downwards.
CATTCCATACAACCTACCTCAGAAAATTCCTCCTTATCTTTTGGCCCAGAACAATTTCAAACCAAGATCTATTGACACAGTGCAGCCAAGAGGATCTGAGCACCATCATTGCCAGGAGGCATTAGAGGTGGATTGGTCATGTGCTTCGGATGGAAACTGATTCCATCACCAGAGTAGCAATAAAATGGACACCTGAAGGCAAGTGAAAATTAGGCTGCCCAAAAACAACATGGTGAAGAGCTGTGGAAGCCAAGCTGAAAAACTTGGGGCACAGCTGGGGAACCATTGAAAGACCTGCCAGAAACAGACAGGAGTGGTGGAGCTTTGTCACTGCCCTAAACACCAAAGGCGTAATAGGAACATGATGACGATGATCAACTCTTACAGATGGGTATTACTGGCTTGGACTAACCAACAGAGCAAAGGGATGGGAGTGGTATGTAAGCTATTTCAGCTGTGGCTGGCAGGTGTGGGGGATGTTGACACATCTGGATGATCAAACCTAGAGAAAAAAATCAAATCTCCCAAAGCAGAGTTGAGGAAGTGGTACTTGCTGGTTAGTTTTGATTTGGGGTAAGGTAGGGTGTGTGTGTGTATGCACGTATATATATGGAAGGGGGACAGACACTATTGGTGGCCCTGTTACTTAATTTAAATGCCAACTTCACAACGGAGTCAACTTTATTCCCATGTTTTCACCCTCTCCAGAATTCCATTGAAAAATGATGGCCAAAACTTGAACTGTGCTTACCTTAGCATGAAGCAAATGGCTACTGTTGACTGTGTGTTTCTAAGGACTTGTCTACACTTGAAATGCTGCAGCAGTTCAGCAGCACATCTGCACTGCTGTAGGCCAGGTAGACACTGCACATTTACTGAGCGATGCAGTTATACTGACCTTAAGTCTCCATGTAGACTGCACTATGGGGGTAGCTCTCTTGCTGACATAGCTATTGCCTCTTGGGGAGGTGGAATTATTAAACCAATGGAAGAGCTCTCTCCTGTCGGCTTAGAGCATCTTTACACAGAAGCAAAAACTTCACTGGGACTGACAACAGCATAACACCTCTATAGTTGCTACTTTCAGCCTTATTGCCTTTTTTGAACAGAGTCAGAATAATTTCCTTCGTCTAATCATCAGGAATGATACTGGTGTGTCAGATAGTCTGGAAGAGCCTATGCAGTCATGGTACAATAATACTCTCACCTGTTTTCAGCAACTTAGGGGTGATGTTGTAAACCTCTGGTTCCTTCCTAGACTTCAGCTTATGGACTGCAATCGGGATCTCTTCTTGGTTGAAGGAAGGTGGATTTACTGTAACTGATGGCCCCTCTTCAGTTGAGAAGCATCTTGAAATGATCTTCCCTTCGATGCAACTGATCCTGCAGACTTTGGCTGATGCTACTATTCTGAGGCTTTACTGGACAAGCTTGTGCCACCTTCCCCCACAAAGTTGAGTAGAGGGTTCAGAGACTGTGCCTGGCAGCAGCCTGTTCTGAACTGGCTTCCTGAGTCAACCACTAGGATTCCTTATCTTTTTTAGAGTGACTTGACAACATTCTGAAGTCAAATCCATTGAGCCCTTTGCTCTTGACAAACGTGTCTTTGGACACGTGTCTTTGGAATTGTCGCCTAATTTTTTTCTTAGTTCCAACTGCTGTAAACATCTCTTCACTGATCCACGGTTGATGTTTGAAGGGCTGAGGCCGCAGCACCAAGGTTGCAGCAGTCAGTACTGCGAGCAGAGGAAGTGAGACTTCAGTCTGTAATGTTTCAGTGGCCTTACACAGGTCAGAACAGAAAGCCATCTGATAGCTTGGATGTAATAAGAGCTTTTGGTTGAATTGGACTAATTTTGGCCCATTAACTGTCTTGTCTTCAAAGCTGAAGGAGCAGTTTTGTCAGTGGAAGTTGATGGGCAGTGTCAAGTGGAGCACCTCTGTGAACGCGTACATCAGTGACCATTGACCACCAATGATTGTTAATGAGGACATGATCAGGAAAAGTCACAGTGAAACCATCTGGACTGTGCCAGGTCAGTTCATGAAACCTTGGATAACAGAAGAGCAAGTCAATGGTCACCATGTCATTGACAACTGCAAATTTCAGCAGTCACTGTCTGTTCCTGTTCTTCTGCACAATACCAAACTTCATGAGAGTACTCACCCAGGTGTCATTATCTTTTCCTTCCTGCACATTAAAGTCACTCAGGATCATGATGACATCTCTCACGATAACATATCTTCTTGGAGTTTCATTGAGGAATAACTGCAGTTGCTGGTAAAAATCATCTCAAGCCACATCATTGGCCTTGATGTTGGTGGTACCATATACTGTGATGGTGGTAAAATGTCCAGAGCTGGTAAGGAGTCAGATGCTGCTAAGTCACTCATTAATTACCTACCAACCTGCAGTGCCCATCGGTCATTGGGGGAAAGTACAACAGCCACCCCTCGCTGGAGAAACCTATCAGGGCAGCCTGAGAACAAAAATGTATAGTGCGCAACTTTCTTTTCCCTGGCCATCACACTTCAGATAAAATGCAGATGTCAACACTCAAGCTTTTCAACAGCTTGACAAGGAAGATGGCTTTACCTGTTTCTGACAGTGTTTGAATGACCCTGGCACAAATTTTACATTTGCCCCGAATATATAGCATACCGGAATGGCACTTTTGCAAGGTTTCATTGGTAATTTTTGCCTCAGTGGCAGAGAAACTCTTGGCTGTTTCATCAACAAGGACAATCAACTAGATCATCACACAGGTGGTCAGCTTCAGCATAAACACCCTCACAATGTGAACATACCAATCCTTCTCGTTAGGGCTCTTTCAAAGTGCACTGAAGTCAGTGGAAGAGTCCCATTGGCATCAATGGGCTTTGGATCAGGTCTTTACTGCTTTCCTTGCCTTTTTCTTTCCTGCCTGCATTACTGCCCCCCTTCAGTTTTTGCACCCAGTAACATTCACCCTTACTCACCATCCTCTTCTCAATTAGTCCCTCCCTCCAGCCTCCCTGCAAGAGTCTTTCTTCCATCTATAACATTTACACTTCAGCCTTCTTGCCCACATTCATGAGAGATTATGAGAAAAATGTCTTTGCTGGGTAGCTCTTTGATGACATAATTTGGCATGAGCAGTCAGTAAACAGCACTGTGGTTTTAGCAAACTTTAATGCTTTGGCCAGTAAATGTCACTGCAGGAAGTGGAGAAAACTTCTGTATCTGATCACACTCTTTCCTGTCACTGCCTGTGAAATGTGCCTGGTATAGTTTATTAATACAAACCAATTTCAATTGTACAAAGACCAGACTGTGACATTGGGTGATGTCAGGGGAGTGAGACTGGTAAAAAACTGGAGTGATGCAGTGGGGAATCAGGCCCAGAGAGTTTAACAATCTGAATAAAAATCCCATCTATTTCGAACTGCCCACATTTCCCTTCCATGATGCCTGTGATGTCAGAATCCAATAAGTTCTCCCATCTCATAAATTATGTCAGTATTTTCCATTCACTTTGCACTTGCTTTCTTTAGGGGAAAATGACTACGGATGGTGCCAAGCCATGGGGAATCAGGCCCATAGAGTCAGAAGTCAGTGTTCTATATCGGTGTGTTACTGCTCAAAAGCGTATGGTCTCTCCACCCTTCAATAAAAGGAGTCTTGTGTCAGGATGGGAAGCAACAGCAGCTCTTCCCATTCCTCAGATCATTCTCCCTCTAGTTGCCACTAAGCCGATTTTTTCTTAAATCCACTCAGGCCTTCTCTATCCACTGTAAAAAAAATCAGTGTGTCCTTACATAACCACATTTCCCTTCAGTATGTCATATTCCACAATCAAGCAGTCAGTTGTCTCCTTACACACAGTCTCTGGCCCTTGGGGTGATAGATTGTTTCCTGAGAAATATTTTCTTCCTTACAAAGGGTCTGGTTAGAGCCTTGTTCTGCATCTGCACATTGAATTCTCTGACAAAACCAAAGGACATTCAGCTCGGTCTACTTTTACCCCTCTAGTCTCTCTTATGTATTTTCCCAGGACAGGTAGGGATTGTGAAGCCTTATTTTCATCCTAAGCAACATGTTGATGGTATATGAATGATTCAGAAAAAAAAAAAAAAGATTCACATTTCAGTCTAATCAGCCCTTTAAATGGGGGTAGGGGAGGGGTTGTTGAATAGCATCCAAGACTCTTAGTAGGGTGACCAGATGTCCTGATTTTATAGGGACAGTCCCAATTTTTGGGTCTTTTGCTTATATAGGCTCCTATTACCCCCCACCCCGTCCTGATTTTTCACACTTGCTGTCTGGTCACCCTACTCTTAGGTAGAGTCCACACCACCAGATAGACACACATACCCCCACCCTCTCTCTCCTTTTCACTAGAATTTAGCCCCTTACCCAGGGCCGGTGCAACCACTAGGCAAACTAGGCGATCGCCTAGGGCACCAAGTGGTTGGGGGCACCAAAAAGCGGTGCCCTGGCTCGGCAGGGAGAAGCTGTCTTCTGGAGGCACCGGAGAGCCAGAACATCGGCTTGTGGGGGCGGTGAGCCCCAGCCATGGAGGAGCCGGCACGGCGCAGTGGGACAGCAGCCCTGCAAAGGTGGTGGCGCCACTAGCGGGGAGTAGCCAGGCCCCCTGCTCCTCCTGCCCAGTCTGCGGCCTGGCACACTGCCCCCCCCCCCCGGGGCTCCTGCAGGCTGCAGCAGATGTATGCGGGCGCCGGCCCCTGTGCGCCCCCCAGCTTCTCCCTCGCCACACCCCTTGCCCCTGCACCTCCCGGAGCTCCCCGCTCCCACTGCCTCAGCACTCTGCAGGGGAGGGGCTATGCGTGTGGCAGTGTGTTTTGCCTCCACATGAAGCCAGTGTCTGACCAGCATGGGCATGGTAAGGGGAGTCCTGGGGGGGGGGCAGTCAGGGAGCAGGGGGAGGGTTGGATGGGTAAGGAGTTCTGGGGAGGGGAGGCTGTCAGGGGGCGGGGGTGTGGAGAGGGTTCGGAGAAGTCAGGGGACAGGGAGCAGTGGGGGTTAGGTTGGGAGTTCTGGGGGGTCCTGTCAGGGGGCGGGGAGTGGTTGGAGGGGCGTGGGAGTCCCGGGGGTCTGTCTGGGGGCGGGAGTGTGAATAAAGTTTGGGGCAGTCAGGGGACAGGTAGGGGGTAGGGTCCTAGGGGGGCAGTTGGGGGGGGGGTCTCAGGAGGGGGCATTCAGGGGACAAGGAGCAGGGGGGAGTTGGGGGTTCTGAGGGGGCCAGTCAGGGGGTGGGAAGTGGGAGGGAGTGGATGGGGGCAGAGCTAGGGCAGGGCTCTCCCCCCGTCCTCTTTTTTGATTGTTGAAATATGGTAACCCTAGGTGAGGGGCAACGGAGAGTCTTGTGGCACCTTTAAGACTAATAGATGTATTGGAGCATAAGCTTTCGTGGGTGAATGCCCACTTCGTCGGATGCATGCACCAGTTATACCTACAGAGATACTCACATCCTCCTAGATAGTGTCAGAGTCTGCTGGCCCTCACGTGGATTGATCATCAGTACGGGAATGGTTCCTGCTGGAGTTGCCCATAGGAAGCTCAATTTTTCTGCTCTGGGCACCCTTTTTTATACTGTGATTCTGTCTATACCTACAGCAGTCTGCTGAGCCAACCCAACCCCAGGCAGGATGGGGAAAGGGAACAGAAACAGGAAGAGAAAACTCACAAGACCCTCACAAAACACACAAAGCTCTGAGTTGCTACAGAGAATTCTTTCCCAGGTGTCTGGCTGGTGGGTCTCACCCACATGCTCAGGGTCTAACTGATCATCATATTTGGGGTCAGGAAGGAATTTTCCAGCTGATCAGATTGGCAGAGACCTGGGGCGGGGGAAGGGATTTCACCTTCCTCTTTAACATGGGGCAGGGGTCATGTGCTGGTTTGAACTAGAGTAAATGGTAGATTTTCTGTAACTTTAAGTCTTTAAATCATTATTTGAGGACATCAGTAACTCAGCCAGAGGTTATGGGCCTATTGCAGGAGTGGGTGGGTGAGGTTCTGGGGCCTGTGATGTGCAGGAGGTCAGACTAGATGGTCACGATGGTCCCATCTAGCTTTAAAGTCTGAGACCCAGAAATGGAGCAAAGTCCAATTGAACGCCCAGCAGGAGTCACAGGATATGGGACCACTGGGATAATCCAGCATGGATATCCCTGTTTGGAGTTTCCTGGAGCCATGTACAAGTATTCACACACACCCACTTTGACATACCTGTTGGACAACAGCCATATCCATATGCAGGATGTGACAGGGAACATGTGGCATATGAACAAGGATATTGCTGGGATCAATCTCCCACCTCTGCTGCTGTCATATGCACAGAGAAGTCTAGGAGGGCCTGTCCCAGGAATCACTAGCATAGGTGTCCATACCACAAAGGTGCAGGTATGTTCCTTGAAAGTGTATGTTCCCAGTGCATAGGGCCCAATCTCCCTTTAGTGGCCATAATTGCAGTTTGGGATTTCATATCCTCTGGCACAGTTTTGGCCTCTGTTGCAGTCAGACTGGGGATGACTCAGGAAATTCCAACCCTTATGCAAATTTCATCCCTGCCTGGGGAGAACATCCATTCTGATTGGCTGCCTTCCCCACAGTTCAACTCAGGCTCTTGAATTGTGCCTGACCCACTTCCTGCTGTGACTCTAGGGGAAGGTGAGAGATATGCACAGTAGGAACAAGACAACATATTTATGAAATCATCTTTTTGGCCCCAATTCAGCAAAGAACTCAAGCACATGTGAACTATCACATCCCTTTTCAGCAAAACTCTTCAGCACGTCCTTCATTTTAAGCAGATGAATAATCCTATGGAGATTCAATGAGACTATTCACATGCTTGCTAGTGTGAACTCAGCCTGAGGAGTCTTGAATGACTGTGCCTGGTAGGAGGCACCTATGATCCCGAAGCGAGGTAGTAGTCACAAGGAAATGACCATAGCCAATCTGCTGTGTAGTTTCCCCCAGAAGTTCTCAAGAGACCTGCCCCTGCTCCCTTCCTGTACGTACTTGCTGTCGGTAGTTGCCTGGCAGTAAAGCTTATACTCTAGGGACCTAGAGATGGAGGATGAGGCTGGTTGTGGTTACAGAACCCCACAATTCAAAGAAAGGAAACGAAGCTCCTACACAGGTAGGATTAAGACACCTTGTGTTTGATATAAAATACAGATATGGAGTTTATTTCCTGTGCTGTCTGTCTCTCTCCTCTCTTATCTTTCTCTGCACAGAATCAGACTTTCCACTCCGGGTAGGAGATAAAAAGGGGGGGAGGGGAATTTGGCTCTATCTTAATAAAAGTTTTGTTTAGTGTTGCTAGATGCTGATGCAGTAGAAGCCACAGGTGAGGCACTCTGCTGTCTGATTCTGATCTCACCAGCATAATCCAGGAGTAATTTCACTGAAGCCAGTCTAGATACACTGCTGCAAGTGAGATCACTGTCAGGTGTCAAATCTCAAGCTGCTCAATATGAAATTCAAAGGGAAATATAGATCCTAGTGGAAACAGCTTTGTTGGTTTTTTTTAATAGACTTCTAGGGGACAAGTTCAATTTCAAGTGTACAGAATATATTTCTGTGCAGACCAGTATTATCTAAACTATTCTTGGTGTTTGCTTCTATACCTTGGATCTGTATAAAGTTGAGAAAGAAGACATAGGCCCAGAGTCTCAAAGGTATCTAGGTGCCTAACTCCAACTGAAAGCAATTGGAGATAGGCACCTAAATACATTTGGAGATCTGGGCCATACAGCCTAATAAGGGCCTGATCCTCAGCTGATATAAATCAATGTAGCTTCAATGTCAGCTCCACTAACTCACACACCTGAAGATCTGGCATAGTGAATTAATCCTCACAACACTCCCAGGAAGCAGAAAATATTAAATGATTTGCCCAAGGTCACACAAGAAGCCTGTGACAGTGACATGAATAGAATTCCCATCTCCCAAATCCCTGTCCAACATCTTAGTTACGAGGTCATCCTTCTTCTCCCGTCAGTTATCCCTTAACTTTTTTCTCAAAGTGGTATGTGATCTTGAACTTCCACCTTGCGAGTTCATCAGAGTTGGGAAGGAAGGTGCTAGTCTTCTCACGCTGCAAAAGAACATAGTTTCTTACAAGACAGTACCTTACTTCCAGTGGACCTGGGCAGAAAGGCACATAATTTAACATCTTCTTTGAAGGACGGCACCCCAACCCCCAATCTGCTTGTCGCTTAACAAAAAATTTACTCTGTCTTCTCTGAACGGCAGCACCTCTAACAATGTATCAGGGTCCAAAAGGGACCTTTTAGCCTGGTTTGTAGACACCTTTTTACCTCTGGGCACCTCTCACCTCTATTCAGATCTAAACTACCCAGCTACTGATACTTATCGGAACAGAGATAATGTACAGCAGCTTCTCTCTGCTGAAACCAAACGCTTTCATTTCTTATTGCCAGGTCCCTGCTCTCAGCAGCCAGGCTGGTGCATTGCTGCTCTAATTCTAGGGACTAAGGCCCTGCTGCAGGGAGTTGCAATAGCTTTAGCTCTGCAAGGTGAGTGACACTGCTCAAATGGCAGTCAATAAGTGTTAGTTCTGTACTGTATTGCCGTTGACATTTTGGTTTTGTGATGGGCAATTTAAAATGAGTGATTAATCTGATATCACTTTGATCTGAGGTTGAGAAGAGTGAAGGGCAACCCCTGAAGGTTTATTCATTCTATGGGCTTGATTCTCCTCTCCCAGATCTTGCTGTATATCAAGAGTAACTCCAGTGAAGTCAGTGGAGTTTCACAGGTGTAGTGAGAAGAATCATATTATCAATATCTAGTTTTTCCCCAGTGACCATATTCTCCATAATGAAATGGTGCAGAGCTAGCCTGTCCCTTCCAGGCCTTATCTACCAAAATTTTATCTGTTTACTTATAAGAACATAGGACTGGACACAGGGCCGGCTCTTCCATTTTTGCCGCCCCAAGCAAAAAAAAAAAAAAACCCGCTCGGACTGCCGCCCGGAATGCTGCCCCTTACCATGTGCCGCCCCAGGCACGTGCTTCCTCTGCTGGTGCCTGGAGCCAGCCCTGACTGGGCAGGACCTCCTGGGTCATCGAGTCCAGTCCCCTTGCTATCACAGGCAAGGCATGCTCCCATTACAGTAGTACGCAAGTGCCTCAATAATGAATCAATCCTCACCACCACCTGTCAGGTAAGAGAAGTATCATTACCCCTATTTTACAGACAGAATATAAATGCCTCATCTAAAGTCACAATGGAAGGCTGAGGGAGAGCTGGAAACCTAGCTCTATGATGTCCTAGCCCAGTGCCTTAGCTGCAAACCATCTTTTCCCTCATTTTATGCAACTGAAGTCCCTATTAACCATCAATTTCTCTCCTTTTTATGTGTAAGCCTTGAGGGAGTGTTGTGAAAAGGCTGTGAAGACAGAGGCTTCACTAAGGCATAACACAAACCACACTTCAGTGGAAGATACCCATGGAGCTCACTCCTTGGTACTGAGCAGGCTGAAAGAGAATCTGTGTGGAAATAAACAGGGTGAGGAGATAAATTATTTCTGCAAGGAGATGTTTGTTTGTCATATCTCAGGGTCCCATCATGCTCCAGTTGAAGTCAACAGCAAGACTCCCTTTGATATCCGTGGGAGCAGGGGCAGGCAACGTAGCAGAAGGTTGCTCACTATGCAGCCCCCGGGAGCAGTGTAATCTTAATATTCAGCCTATGGCCACATCCACATTGTAAATTAAGGGAGAGCACAAAACTGGCCAAATGCAGGTTTCTACTGGTGGTGAACCCAAACAAGCAGTAATTTCTATGAATCTGGCAAGGAAAAGTCCTTTATGTGCATATATTATAGTGGTGTCCATTTATTTTTATTTTAAAAGAGTAAATGTACCTACATTTGATGCAGCTCTCAAACACCTGGAAAAGCTGCCAGTCTAGTGTGGGCCTTCGTGTTCCAGAGGCTGAACGCCTGTGATCTGTCAAGTATGTAGCTTTATAGAGACAAACCAGTGAAAGGCAATACAATAAGAGGTTTTTTGCAGGTATAATCAGACCCACAAAAATTGTGCCTGCATTTTTTTGTTCCCATAGTCAGTTGAGCCTATAAATCCAAACAAAAATGTAGTTGCAGCTCAGTTATTCAGTCCTCTACATTGTTGGATTTGCCACTGTAGTTGTGGGTGCAACAGGTGATTTTTTTCTGGGCATTACAAAAATGAAAAGCTGTCCTTGAATACCAAGATATAAGGCATGTCCAGGGTATAAGGCAAGTTTCATACAAGGATCTCAAAGCGCTTAATAAATATTACCTAAACTTCACGACACCTCTGCAAGACAGCAAAGTGTTCTAATAATTTCACAGCTGGGTAAACTGAGGCATAGATCGATAGGCTCAAATTTCAAGACTCTCCGTGCCCAACTTAAGACACTATAGACCTGAATTGCAGAGGTTCTAAGTAGCCACAACTCCAGCTGAAGTGAGTGGGTGCTGCGGATACTCAGCACCTCTGAAAAGCAGCCCCTAAAAGCCTCAGGCTGGGCACCCACATGTTTGAACCTGTGGGCCTATGTGACTTCCCCAAGGTTATAGCAAGTTACTAGCAGAGTTCAGATCAGCATCTAGCTATCCTGATGCTCAGTTTCCTTTCTTAACTACAGAACAGCAAAACTTTGTATTGCGTTTGTGTGAAAAGCCTATAATATTGAGAATTTTCACAGATATAAACTTTAAAAAATGTACTGATGTAAAGAATAGGAAAAGGACCAAAAATATATCAATTCCCTTGCATGAACAGAGTGTGAGCTCTGCCCCCCTGAGTGGCTGCTGCACAGAGGAAGGTGTTACTACTTCTCAGAGGAGAAGAAAATCTGGCAGGCCAGCAAAGATTATTGTGCAGCCAGGAAATCCAGCCTCCTGATTTTTGAAAGTGAGGCAGAAATGGTGAGTACTGAAGCATTGCCCTATTCTTCAAAGAGGAGCAAAATAGACACCACACTCCTGGATTTCAGCAAGAGAGTTGCACATTCGTTATCATCTCACCCACAGGGATTTTTCAGTACCCAATATGAAGATGCTAGTTTTCGCTGGATTGGATTAAATTTCAAAGAAGGAGGATGGACATGGCTTGATGACCCCAAATTACAAGGATACAAGTCAGTGTTGTTTTTCTTCTTGAAGTTAAATTAGTTATGAAGCAATTAGTTTGCCCAGCCCTAGTGCACAATTTGCTGCTCCCATTGCGTCATTCCCTTTACCCATATACCTCAGCCTAAGAAGGCTCTTGAGTGCTGAGGCAGGTTGAGCTTCATATATGTTTGCTTGAAAAGTACCAAAATCCTACAGAGTTGATACTAACTTTTCCCTGGTCACAACGTGTATCCCAGGTAGAAGGAGCACTACATGCCCTCCATTAGCCTTTTGATACATCCTTTTCGGTCAGTATTAGCCTCTGAGTCAAATTAAACCCTACCGCTTTTTCCCACTCCACATTGCTGCCTCCCTCAGATTTCCTCTCACTCTAACACTCACATTCCCATCCCCCCACTAATGCCTCCCCACACTTACACTTACCCCATTTACTGTCTGCCACTGACCAGGATCCTTCTAACTGTTTCCTCATGACTGCAACACTCACCCACGCACAGTATTGCCAACCCCCAATGTTCAAAAATCATGAGTCAGACTCACCAAATATCATGAGATTGGCTTTAAAATCATGAGATTATGTAACAATAATAGATGTGGTGTTCTTTTTATTTGCCTTCTCCTTTTTGAGCCTACAGGGTGCACTGGAGTCACATTTTGAAGCTTTCTTTCTCCACAGTCCTCCTTTACAATTAGCCCTACCGTTTTCTGCGTCTTTCCTGTACTCAACTTCACAGTTCACATACGCAGCTACAATCCCACTCACCCACTGTCTCTATTCTTTTCTTCTCTGTAAAGCGTTTCTCAATAAAACATTAAACCTCTCTCTCACTCTTCCTCTTTTCTGTAAAATCTGTTCATGCTTTAGTTGAAGGATGTGGTGTAACTGTATGTATTGAACTGCAGCTAACATAACAAAATGGTGAGCAGGCATGACAAGATTATAGGAAATTGTAGAAGCTCAGACAAACTTCTGGTGCTCTAGTAGGAACAAAGGTTGGTTTGTGGGCAGAGATATCACTTATGTGTGTGGCAGGAAAGCAGAAGAAGCTTTAATACTGGTGGTGGGAAATGTTCCTGGTCTTGCTGGTCCTTGCTGAGAGCAAATGGAGACTTTCAAGGGGCACTGTTGTATCTTAAACTCTGTTTTGATTGATCTAGAGTGACCAGACGTCCCGATTTTATCGGGACTGTCCCGATATTTCCTTGTTTGTCCCGCGTCCCGACCGACGTGCGGTCGGGACACTGGACAAACAAGGAAATGCTCCAGAGCCCAGAAGTGCTCGCCCCCCCCCCCCGCCCGACTCCACCCCCTCCTCCCCTGATTGGCTCCCTCCCCAAATCCCCGCCTCTTCCCCAGGCTCACCATTCCTCCTCCCTCCACAAGCGCCGGGAGGAGGCCCAGGAGACTCAGGGGAAGCACGGGGCCAGGGTGAGTGAGAGTCCGGCCTGGCCCCGAGCAGGCAGGACTCAGTTGGGTGGTAGGGTGAGGAGGGGGCCCACGCGGCGGCCCCGGGGCGGAGGCATCGGCAGCCCAGCCCCGTTCGTTCCCCTGCGGGACCCGAGCGGGCCGGGAGGGCTGGGGCCTGCTGCCCCCACTCCGGGGCCGCCGCGGGATAGTACCAGCTGGGCAGCAGCCCAGACATGACTGGCCAGGGGCTGGGCGTGCGCAGCGTGCGCACTGCTGGGTCCCCGCAGCAGGCCCGGGCTCGGGGGGTTCGGGCCCGGGCGCCAGAGCCGCAGCCGCCGAGCTTGGCCATCGGCTGCTTCCTCCCCCCGCGGCAGTGGGAGCTGCAGCAGTGGCTGCTCCCGAGTCCCGCTGCCCAGGGGGGGAGAACAGCCGCCGCCTGGCCCCGCGGGCCGCCCCCCTCCTCTCCCTACCACCCAACTGAGTCCTGCCTGCTCGGGGCCAGGCCGGAATCTTACTCACCCCGGCCCCGCGCTTCCCCTGCGTCTCCTGGGCCTCCCTCCAGCGCTTGTGGAGGAAGGGAGGAGGTGAGGGGGATTCTGTCCAGCTTTAGTCAGTAGGCATCCATCAAGCCTTGGTTGCTACTACTTTAGGGCCAGACACTGATGCCCTTTCTCATATAATATTACAAAACATCTTACTCCACAAGTAGTCCTATTGAAATCAATGGGGATACCTGAGGAGCAGGTTACTATTCAGAATCTGACCCTCAGAGGGACACCAGTATATTCTTTAATTGGAGGGTGGCCATCAGACAATAGATTCCTTATGCTCCTCTCACACTGATGTAAATCACTACACTGAAGTCAGTGTAGTGTAAAACCAGCGTGAAAGGAGAATCAGGCCCATACCATGGCTCAGGCTCATTGATTGTTTCTTATGCTTGTGTATTTTGGGTGAATGGAGATTGGGCTCACCCCTTCATGTCCATCTCATGGAAATGTTACTAACATATAGACATTGAGATCCCTACAGCAGAAGGATTTGGCCCCACCTTCCCCACAATGAAAGTTCAGTATTTCCAGTCTCTGGAGTGTGTCTTAACTAATGGGTTTGGAATTAGTGGTTTGACATAGTTCTGGCTAATTCTCCTATTTCTACCGTAATGTTGTCTGTAGAAAGGAGAACTCCTGCATATTTTCTACAGAACATTTGGGGTCGTTGGTTACTATTTGCATCCCTGGTATCCATTTAAATATCGGGAGATGTGCTCTAACTGTATCAAAACACTAAATCAAAACCTGTCTCAAAAACTTACTGCTTCCTTCAACCAGCTTAAAAGTTAGGTAGAGATGGTCCAGAATCAGAACTCTGTATCCAAACACACCTGAGCTTTGACGGTTAGGAGAAAATGGAACCCAGATCTGAAAATTCCTGATTTGGGGTTTGGTCTTGTAAATCCAAAAGCATAATGGGGCCTCTTTGTCCCCATTTTGGAAGTTATTAGCTCAACTTTTGAGATTTTTTCCCCCAGTTTTACCATGAAAGACAGAAAAGGTGGAGGGGGCTGTGCTGCTTTCAAGAAGCAGGAGATTCATGCGGATAGCTGTCATTCATCATACAAGTGGATCTGTAAGAAGAAGGCAACTCTACTGGATTTCTGAAACACCTCAGGACTGGCTGCATACGCAAGCCATGTCACACTACATGTTAAAATGGATTGCTTCCCAATAGAGGGCACTTGCGACATTCTGTACTCCAAAGCAACATCCTAGTATCCCATATTCACCATGTTATAATTATATGTTTTGTACAAAGTATGCCTTGTAAGGTATCATTCTAAAATGATGTGTTGAACATTTATATCCTGTTGGGTTGTATGCGCTATCATTGTATCTAAAGTTATTAATATTTACTATGTACCAGTATTTCAAATGTGTTTGCTCCTGGGTAACACCCACAAGGTAGTTTACATCCAGTCTAGCCAGCACATTGTGAATGAACCATTCAAGGTAACGGCCCATTAAGAAACACAATAGGCCATGGAAGCAGCTTATCCCCACCTGATGGACGTTCCTGTGAACATTCTAGCCAGTATATGTATAATGGCTGCTATGACTCATCAAAGTATGCAAGCGCATGTGACCAGCTCATGTGACACTGGATTCCATCTTGTGCCTGTGCTTTTCCACTAACTGTGCTGGGGGCTTTGTTTGGGACAATGAAATTCCCTTCACATGGAAGAAGCTGTAAAAAGGGGAAGTGACATCACCACTTTGCCTCACTCCCCCTACAACTCAACACCTGGAAACACCTTAGGTACAAAGACTGAACTGGGAATGTGGCCGTAGGCCGAAGGGATTTCTAGCCTGCGTATGGAAGATTGGTGGAGTGTTCGTATCATTAGGGTAAGACATTGTTTGATTCAAATCCTGTCTAGTGTATAGAACTTAGATTGCGATTTGGTTTTATTTCTTAGGTAACCACTTTGATCTGTACGCAATTACTTATAATCACTTAAAAATCTATCTTTCTGTAGTTAATAAATCTGTTTTATATTTTTATTTACAACAGTGTGTTGCTTGAAGTGCAAAGGGAAATCTGCTCATCAGCAGGAGCTGGTGCATTGTCCTCTCTATATTGAGGGAGGGGTGAACTGGGTAATAACTTACACTGGCTAGGCTTCTGACCAGGGCAAGATGGTAGAGCTCTGGGGTCCCTTGGGAGCTGGGGGGAGTTGGCTGGAGCCTCCATTGTTGGTTCATGGGTAGTTGGTGAAAGCACTCATATAATACAACTGGGTGTGTCCCTGTCTGTGAATGTTTGTGTGAGTGCACAACCTGGAGAGGTCTGCAGCTTGTCACAGCATCACATTGTGAGAGGGAGCCTAGGGTGGTGAGACAGAGGGCCCAGCGGTACTCCAGTTCCAGGTTGCACCCTGGGGAAGTATGTCACGACACTATATTATGCTTATGTCTAGGGTAACATCTAGAAATTTAGAGAACCTTTTTTTCAGGATGTGCTTGATGAGAGAGGAAAGTACATGTAGAGGAAGGAATAAAGCCTGAATGTTGCACTGTCTTGGCTCTCTCTCTTTGTATGCTGGACCACTGAATGCTGAGTCAGTAATGAGTTAATGAACTGGTTCCTTTCTAAGGGTCTCGGTGGACCACTTAATGATCTTTCCAAATGTTGTTTGTACCGTTAGCCAACTATTGTAAAGCGCTCTGTATAAAAGCGCTATATAAAAAACCCTTAATAATAAACTTTTTTTTGTTCTACAAATAAAAGCACACAACTTTTAATATTTTATTTTAATATCAGTAGTCTTACCTTTCTAATGCGATGGATGTGCCCTCTCTCCCCCACCGCAGCAGCCCCCAAGCAGGGCTGGGAAGGAGGTGGAGTCTCTCCCCTGCCATAGCTGAGGCTGGGAAGGAGGAACATTTCTCCCCACCAGCCGCAGCCCTGGAGCTGGGGAAAGTCACCTCTTTCTCTGGCCGCTGCAGCCCTGTATGTCCCAAATTCCCCCCACCCCCTCTTCTCACCCCACTTCCCCCTCCCACCTACCCCTATCCCCCCATGGCTACCAACTTACCTTACATGTGCGTCTTCTCCAGGGTCCAAGCACCTAATTAGTGGAGCCACATCGGCGCAGCTCGACTAATTAGGTGGGTGGCCCTTCATTCTCTTGTGTGCAGCCGCCCAGGCGCACACTTTAGAGGGAACTATCCGCGGGCCACCTGAATGCAGCTCGCGGACCACTGATGGCCCACAGACCACAATTTGAGAACCTCTGCTCTATTATATACTGCCTCAGCATAGGACATTGACTGGATTTTCCCGAAATGCCCTGTTACAAACATATGGCTCATTCCAATGCAAACATTGCCATTGACTTCATTGGCACTTAGTGTGCGAGCTTAGCAGGTATGGATATGCAAATACAATTGAGCCTGGGCTCTAGACCCTGTGTGCTGGGAGGATACCAGAGCTCGGGCTCCAGCCCAAGCCCAGAAGTCTACACAACAATGAAAGTACCAGAGCCCTGTGAGTCTGAGTTGGCTGGCATGGGCTAGCTGCAGGTTTTTCTTTGCTGTGTAGACATAGCCTTTGTCTGCTAGCTTTCTCTTGGCTTTCTCTCACTGAAACACACCACACACACACACAGCTGCAACCGGTCAATATTTGCAGCCTATGTTTGCAATCAGATGCTAGGGAAATCCCTTGGCTCACACGGATTTATCTTCTGATCAGGTCTTACCATGCTGGCCATTTGCCTTGGACAGTAGCTTTTTTGTTTCATCTATCGCTACACAAAGGCATGTGGTTGTGCCTTTATTTAGAGTTTGTCTACACTTACATTTTATAGTACTCTAACTTGCGGGCTCAGGAGCAGGGCTGGTTCCAGGCACCAGCTTGGCAAGCTGGTGCTTGGGGCGGCCACTCCGGACAGGGGCGGCAGGTCCAGCTATTCGGTGACAATTCGGCGGACGGTTCCTCACTCAAGCTGGGAGCGAAGGACCTTCCGCCGAATTGCCACCGCAGATCGCAATCGTGAGCTAATCCCCTCACATTTCAAAGTGCTGCTGCGGAGCGTTCTCGTGACAGCGCTTTGAAGTTTCCAGTGTAGCTATGTCCTTAGTCTGAATATAGAGTAATTAGTACATGCATCAGCTTTAGCCAGGTCTGTGATCAATGGTAACCATTAACACCTTCATTGAGGGTTGTCTCTGAAGCCTAATTACAATTAATCAACACTGCTAACTCTTTCACTGCTGATCAGTTCAGCAGAAATCTTCAGTAAATCGGCCTTTCTCACAATCCCAAACTGCCCCCCCCCCTCCCAGGAGAATTTAATAACGTAACAAAGAGCAGAGGGGAACTGCTGTAGTGATTGTATTAGCCATGATTACACTAAATTCCTCAGCTTCTTTTTCCATTTAAATGCATTTCCCATTGACAGTATGAGTGGCTGGGGCGAATATCAGACTGTGGAGGTGGCGCTATCCTCTTTCAAGAGATGGCACCACTGCCTTACACAGAATGCCAGTGCACCAAAGAGACTATAGAGAGCATGTGTATGAAAGGGCCACCTCTTGCATTGTTAGCGCTTAGACTCTTCTATAACAGAACCCCCAGCAGAAGTGAGAGCAGCTTCCTGTTGCACACACTGCATGTGAAAATGTCCCTCATTGTTTCTAAAGGTAGAAAGAAGAAACAGGATACAGAAGGGCTAAAGTGTGAACTTGTTATTAATGACTCTGCACCAGTCAGGCATAGTGTGAAGTTGTGAGACACATCTGTTGACTTCAGTTCTTCTCCTTTCTATTGCACATGCTAAATTTTTCTAAATGCTTTGCTGACAGTTAATCTAACTATACTTTTTACTTCTTGCTTAACACGTGGTAGCATGGCCACTTTGTGCGGTGCAGAGACAAGGTCAACATAGGGCAGAGGGTTTAATCTGTAAATGGAAAATGTCACATAACAAATACCAACCGTTCACATTACCAGTTTAAATGATCACAGGAGGCAGTTAGTAGGGCTGTCGATTAATCCCAGTTAACTCACGTGATTAACTCAAAAAAATTAATTGCAAATAAAAAACTTAATAGCAATTAATCACAGTTTTAATCACACTGTTAAACAATAGAATACCAATTAAAATTGATTAAATATTTTGGATGTCTTTCTACATTTTCATATATATTGTATTCTGTGTTGTAATTGAAATCAAAGTGTATATTATTTTTATATTTATTTGCACTGTAAAATGATAAACAAATAAATAGTATTTTTCAATTCACCTCATACAAGTAATGTAGTGCAATCTCTTTGTCATCAAAGTGCAACTTACAAATGTAGATTTTATTTTTTACATAACTCCACTCCAAAATAAAACAATGTAAAACTTCAGAGCCTACAAGTCCACTCAGTCCTACTTCTTGTTCTGCCAATCACTAAGACAAACAAGTGTATTTACATTTACAGGAGTTAATGTTGCCCTCTTCTTGTTTACAATATCACTGGGAAGTGAGAATAGGCATTGCAGGGCACTTTTGTAGCTGGCATTGCAAGGTATTTATCTGCCAGGCGTGCTAAACATTTGTATGCCTCTTCATGCTTCGGCCACCATTCCAGAGGACATGCTTCCATGCTAATGACGCTCATTAAAAAAATAATGTGTTAATTAAATTTCTGGCTGAACTCCTTGGGGGAGAATTGTATGTCCCCTGCTCTGTTTTACCTGAATACTTGTGGGTCCCAACCTTCTGCACTCTGGCTGTGGGTGTGGGCTTTGGGGTGGGGCTGAGGATGATGGGTTTGGGGTGTGGGAGGGGACTGCAGGCTGGGGCAGGGGTTGAGATGTGGGAGGGGGTGTAAGGTACCAGCGCTGCTTACCGCAGCTCCGAGGAAGCGGCTGCCAGGTCTCTGTGGCCTCTTGGTGCTGCCCCCCGTGGCTCCCATTGGTCGCAGTTTCCAGCCAATGGGAGCTGCGGAGCCAGCATTTGGGGCAGGGACAGTGCGCGGAACCTCCCAGTCCCTGGCTGCTGATGTGCCTAGGGGCCACAGGGACCTGGCGGCCACTTCTGGGAGCCACACAGAGCTAGGACATGTAGGGAGCCTGCCTTAGCCCTGGCCCCCTGCTACACCGCCAATAATACTTTTAACGGCCCGGTTGGCGGTGCTGACCAGAGCTGCCAGGGTCCCTTTTCGACCTGGTGTTCCAGTCGAAAACCAGACACCTGGCAAGCCTAGCCATAGCCCTCCCACTTTTCCCCATGGGCTCAGCCCCCTGCCCCCTCTGCTTCCCCCTGAGACCCTGCCCCCTAGCCAAGCCAGAAGCTGGAGCCTGGCTTGGGGAGCCCAGGCAGCTGCAGGGCGCCATGAGGTGAGGGACAGCTCAGTGGTTTGAGCATTGGCCTGCTAAACCCAGGGTTGTGAGTTCAATCCTTGAGGGGGCCATTTAGGGATCTGGGGCAAAAAAAATAGTTGGGGATTGGTCCTGCTTTGAACAGGGGGTTGGACTAGATGACCTCCTGAGGTCCCTTCCAACTCTGATATTCTATGACCCTCCACCTACCCAGCATCAGGGGCCCGTGAGCAACCTCCAGCCCGTGTCCTCGCCCCCTGGGTCTCCCACACAGGGCATATGGAGGGCCCACGGCACCTCACAGCTTCCCAGGCAGCTCTTACCCCAATCCAGCTGTGACTCTTTGGCCTCCAAGGCCCCGCCCCCAGGCTGGAAGCAGGAGCTGGGTCAGGTAAAAGCCACACGGACAGCTGTGGGGTGCCCCGGACCCACCATCTACCCTGACCGGAAGTGGGACCTTGGGGGAGGGGGGAGAGAGAGGAGACTGGGGTGTAGCCACAGAGGGGGTGGGGCCTTGTGGCCCCCCCCCACTTTTAGGAAGAATCTGTCACCCCGCTAAGACTTCTGCATGGCAGCTTTGCCTGCAGATCACCACCATACCAGTATGACTCCCACCCTAAAGGGCAACATAGTTCACTGGCGTATTGACTTTTGAGGCTTCTTCTTCGTGTATTCATTTCTTCACTTCTCCAATACCCAATTTGTGCCCAGTACAAGTGAATGGGAACTTATAGGGCGGTATTCAGGTTGGTGCTGTTCACCCGTCTCCTGTGCAGTCCAATCCAAGAGTCTCACATATGTATATGATTCATTAGGAAATGCTTTAAAAAATGAAGTTTACAACAAGCTGAATTTCCTTCTTGGGTAGTATATCTTTTCTGTACCCATTCAGGAGGCAAGATCTTCCATTCTAAAGGGAAATTCCCAACAATATCTCACAGAAAACCATTGTCCTGCATTGAAGTTTGTTCTCATTTACACCTGTTATAGTCCAGTGTAACCCTAATCAGGCCCTGTGTTTTCT
The DNA here is from genome assembly GCF_011386835.1 of Chrysemys picta bellii. Taxonomy (NCBI): domain Eukaryota; kingdom Metazoa; phylum Chordata; order Testudines; family Emydidae; genus Chrysemys; species Chrysemys picta. Next base: position 140,489,594 of record NC_088791.1, on the reverse strand, counting down.
GGGTTAGATCTCTGCTTGCTTAATTCTGTTCCAATGCACACAGCACAGAGTTCTTGTGCCACATTCAGGCCTTGTGTAAACTGGTGAAACACCATTGACATCAGATGTGAATCTGGCCCTATGTCACTAGCTGTTATCTCTAACAAAACATGTGACAGCCAGTCAATCAGATAACATAACTTTCTAGCTCACTAACCATTATTTACTGAACAAAGCAGGAATTGAACATTCAAATATCAGTCATCTGATTCATACCAGTACACTATACTGGTATCTGATTGGTCAAAACACTAAAGGCCTGTTCACTATAAGGAAGACCAAACCAGATATCTAGGGCTAGCACTATGAAATGATTAAAGGTTCTACTGTCACCTTGTTGTAGGTATGCATCTCTCATAGGAGTGAGGGTCAAAATGTTCCAGTTTGGGTGCTTAAAGTTTGGCACTTAAATCCATGTTTAGGAACTTAAATAAAAATGGGCAGACTTTCAGAGCTGCTGAGCACCCTCAGCTCCCACTGAGCAACCTCCCTTTGTGGTTGCAGAGCATCTCTGAAATCCTGCCACTTGCTTAGGTGCCTAGATATTTATGTAGGCGCAAAGCTTTAACCACCCAAGTTTAATACATTTTGGCCTAGGTGTGAATCAAGGAAAACCAAGATGTGAGAAGCTACAAGAAACATCAATTACAACGATGCAATGATTTCACACTTCTAACTATTCTTCAAGGGAAGGAGGGAATTAGGAAATCAGAAACTCAACAGGATTTAGAGACCAGAGTGGTAAAGGCTAGAGACCACAGCTATAGTACTTACTGCTGTTCTGGCCCTGCTCACCACCCACAGCTCGGCCTAGGCACCTCCTCTGATCCAAGCAGACATTCTGTCACTGATGTTCAGACATCATAGTGATCCCCACAGCATAAATACTAGATAGATACATAGAGAGGAGCAGGAACCTCACTCTTCCTGCCAAAATTCTGCTAGGGGGAAGTGAGCCAGTGCAGTATCACCCCGCCTTTCTCTGACATCGTGGAAGCCATTCCATGGAAACTCCAGGTTTCTAGATCTAAACTTACCAAGTGGGTTGGTTGGCCTAGCTGTGGCTGCAGAGACCATGGCCGCGCAGAGTATAGCTCTTCTGAACACAAGATTCACATTAGAATTTCAGAGAACAAACCAAACTAAATAATCAGTTACATCCAAAAACCTACACATTAAAGTTGCTAAGTTAAGTACTCAGAAGTTAGGCTTAATTCTGTCATTTCCTCTCTGTTCAACCTTAATTTACCCCCCTTTTGTGTATGCATTATGAGAACATCTTTAATTACAGGACTGTGTCCTGTCCTGTTGTGTACCCTGCCTCATTCAGTTAACAAGTTGTCATATATATGTCTGTAACATTGCCCAGGGTGGAACCTGAACTGCTGTGTCCACTTAGCTCTCCAGCCCTGGATGCCTTTTCAGGGCTGGCCTTTGGGGTGGGCGGTCCGGGCGGCAGCCCAGGATGGCCCGCCAGAGTGGGCGACATGTGCAGGGTTTGCCATGCCTGAGTCTCACCTGACCTGCCGCGAGCCAGCTGGGCCGATGGAGGCGGTAGGCAGGCAGGTGAGCAGCAGCGTCTGGAGAGGGGGGAGGGACCCGAGCTGAAGGGGGGCAGTTGATGACCAGCCAGGTGACTCCTCAGAAGAGGGGATGCCCCTCCCCCCGCTCCACTGCCGTGTGAAGCCGCCACTGCTCCTGTTCTTCCCCTCCCCCCGCCCAGTTTCTCTCCAGAGCCACCCCTGGCCACCCTGCTCGGGACTGGAGTGTCCTGTCTGCTGTGCGCGGGGGGGAGGAGAGAGGCTGATGTCGGGGTGTCACCCTCCCCCCACCTGTGTACCTGGTCTGCTGAGCTGGGGTGGTGGGACAGGGGGAAATCTGTCTGTGCTGCTGCCTCTCTGGGTCCCAAGCTGCTTGTGTCTGAACAAGCCTTCAGGCTCCTTATCCTGAGTGCTTTCTTAAAGAGACAGTGCGCTCATACATTCACTCAGGCACACACACACAGTCTCACACATACACTCTGACACACACACATGCACTCTCACACACTCACACGCTCCCTCAACACACACAGACAGTCTCCCCAACACACACAACACAAGCGCTCCCTGCATCCAGGTCACTTTCCCCATCTGTGCTGTGCTGGGAGGCAAGAATCAGGAGCTGCTGCTCTCTGCCCTCCCCTTAGGCAGCCCAGGCCTGGAAAGTGACCTGGATGCAGGGAGCCCTGATGTTGCTCCTTGCTCCCCCACTACAGCCCTCTAGAAGTGCATGGGGCGAAGGAGCAGTAATCCAGGGGGGCAGTGAACAGCAATGCCAGCTGCTTCATGCATCCAGGTACGTTTCCCCATGTGGGTGCATGGGGGGGTGCAGGGGATGGGGGACAGGAGAGAAGTGTAAGGATTAGGGGTGAAGGGGGTGCAGGGATTAGGGGCAAAGGGAGAAAAGTGTAGGGGTTAGAGGTAAAGGGAGGGTGGGGAGCCTGGAGCCCATGGGGGATAGGGGCAATGTCACTCAACAGGTAGTGATCAATGACTCCATGTCTAGTTGGCAGCCGGTATCAAGCAGAGTGCCCCAAGGGTCGGTCCTGGGGCCGGTTTTGTTCAATATCTTCATTAATGATCTGGAGGATGGCGTGGACTGCACCTCAGCAAGTTTGCAGATAACACTAAACTGGGAGGAGTGGTAGATACGCTGGAGGGTAGGGACAGGATACAGAGGGACCTAGAGAAATTAGAGGGTTGGGCCAAAAGAAACCTGATGAGGTTCAACAAGGACAAGTGCAGAGTCCTGCACTTAAGACAGAAGAATCCAATGCACTGCTACAGACTAGGGACCGAATGGCTAGGCAGCAGTTCTGCAGAAAAGGACCTAGAGGTTACAGTGGACGAGAAGCTGGATATGAGTCAATAGTGTGCCCTTGTTGCCAAGAAGGCTAACGGCATTTGAGGCTGTGTAAGTAGGGGCATTGACAGCAGGTCTAGTGACATGATCATTCCCCTCTATTCGGCATTGGTGAGGCCTCATCTGGAGTACTGTGTCCAGTTTTGGGCCCCACCCTACAAAAAGGATGTGGAAAAATTGGAAAGAGTCCAGCGGAGGGCAACAAAAATGATTAGGGGGCTGGAGCACATGACTTATGAGGAGAGGCTGAGGGAACTTGGATTGTTTAGTCTGCAGAAGAGAAGAATGAGGGGGGGAATTGATAGCTGCTTTCAACTACCTGAAAGGGGGTTCCAAAGAAGATGGATCTAGACTGTTCTCAGTGGTACCAGATGACAGAACAAGGAGTAATGGTCTCAAGTTGCAGTGGGGGAGGTTTAAGTTGGATATTAGGAAAAACTTTTTCACTAGGAGGGTGGTGAAGCACTGGAATGCTTCACCTAGGGAGGTTACCTAGGGAGGTGGTAGAATCTCCTTCCTTAGAGGTTTTTAAGGTCAGGCTTGACAAAGCCCTGGCTGGGATGATTTAGTTGGGGATTGGTCCTGCTTTGAGCAGGGGATTGGACTAGATGACCTCCTGAGGTCCCTTCCACCCCTGATAGTCTATGATTCTATGAATGTGGGGCACCATGCCCACGGGGGCCAGGGGCACCAAAATGCAAATTTGCCCAGGGTGCCATTTGCCCTAAGGTCGGCCCTGCCTTTTACACTGCTTTGCTAGTGAACAGCAAACCTCACCATGGTCTGATCACTCTCAGCCACCAGCAGGCAAAGTTACTCCCAGCTGAGTACATGAATGCTATGCCCACCATCCATGAATAGATACAGGGCAATACCCACATATTGCTCAGTCCCAGTCTTGCCTCCAAGAAAAGTGTGTCCTGTACTGTTCAGTAGCCCACTGGTCTGTATAAATTCATAATTTAGTTCATCATTCCAACAAAGGATAATGAATATGCACCAGTCTTGTTGTCTCAAGTGGAGGCTTCCCAAACACTTCAGCCACACGATCTGGTTTAGATAATAAACTTGTTTATTGTTTTAACTAGAGAAATATAGATTTTAAGTGATTATAAGTGATAAGGCATATAAGTCAAAGTTGGATACAAAAGAAATGAAAAGATAAAACGTGCAAGCTAATTCCTAAACTTTACCAAGGCTAATAAGCAAAAAGTTTTCTCTCACCCAAAAACTTTTCACAGTCTATACTGGCTGGAAAACCTCCAGGCCAGGACCACTCCCCCAAGTTCAATGATGCCTTTCAAGTGATTTTGCTGCCGGGAGTAGGGATGGGGGAGGAGAGGTGATGAGGTGGTCACTGTCTCTCCTTTTTATACACTGGCCCTTTGTACTGGAAAAGTTTTTTCTGGGTCATGGGGACAGGCAGTTCCGTGGCGTATGTGAGCTGCCAATTGTCCTTCAGGTGAATAGTAAATTTCTTGTTTGCAACTCCCCTGCTGATGAATCCTGGCAGGCCAGTGTACCTTTGTCTTTGAGAAAATGGGTCTGAGTACCTAGAACTACAGCATACATCAGTAACAAGCATATAGCAAAATCTCGTAATTTCACATGCAGTGATGTTGCACACATTTCAACAGGACAATAACATTCAGAAGATTATGAGTTTTCAAATGATACCTCACAAGGCATACTTCATACAAAACATATCCTAACCATATAGAAGTGGTGAACATGGGGCACAAGGTGTCACAATGTAATTTACCAGATATCATACAAATTTAGCCATAACTACAAAATCATAAGTTCCCTCCTGAGGATTTCTATGGTGCTCTCACCATAGTATCTGAGTGCTTCACAAACATTTGACAAAATTTATCTTAACAACATTGCTGTTACAGATGGGGATTTGAGACATAGAGATATTAAGGTCAAAATTGTCCATTAATTATGGGTGCCCAACTTGAGATCCCTAGACCCTGATTTTTCAGAATAGTTTCTATTATAATAGCTGCAGCTGAGAGCTAGGGTGACCATATTTCCCAAAGCAAAAACAGGACATCGTGCAGGGTTTTCCCAAGCCCCCTGTCCCGCCCCCGCGCAGAGCTGGCCCGAGCTCCCATGGCCACCCACCGCATGGCGCTGGCCCGAGCCACTCACACAAGCCCCTGAACTCCCCCTGCCCTCCCCCTCACGTGTGGAGCTGGCACGAGCCCCCCACCCTCCCACCGTGCAGAGCTGGCCCCAGTCGCTCGCATTACACACACACACACACACACTGCGGAGCTGGTCAGAGCTGCACGCACAAGCTGCCCCCCCTCCCCAACGTGTAGCTCACCCGAGTCCCCAGCTCCCGCACTGCACAGAGCTAGCCTGAGCCGCTCACCCAAGACACCCCCCATCCCCAAACGGAGGTGGCCTGAGCTGCCCTCCTCTCCTGCACAAGACTGGCCTGAGCAGCTTGGTGTTGCTGCCCCCCCGAACATTCCTCCACATCCCACTAGGGGGCGCACCCCACTTTTTTGGCAAAACTGAGCATTTGTCCCGTTTGCTGTTGCCTACTCATCATCAAAATTCGGGATGTTCGGTACAGGATTAAAAAGGGGACTGTCCCGGCCAAAGAGGGACATATGGTCACCCTATTGTGAGCACTCAGTGCTTCTGCAAGTCTGGCTCTGTGTCTCAGGTTGCCCAGGCAACCTTAATTTAGCCCCTTGAGTCTGTTTTATGTTGGTTTCAGAGTAGCAGCCGTGTTAGTCTGTATCCACAAAAAGAACAGGAGTAATTGTGGCACCTTAGAGACTAAAAAATTTATTAGAGCATAAGCTTTTGTGGGCTACAGCCCACTTCTTCGGATGCATATAGAATGGAACATATATTGAGGAGATATATATACACACATACAAAGAGTATGAACAGGTGGGACTTGTCTTACCAACTCTGAGAGGCCAATTAAGTAAGAAAAAATACTTTTGAAGTGATAATCAAGATGGCCCAGTACAGACAGTTTGATAAGAAGTGTGAGAATACTTACAAGGGGAGATAGATTCAATGTTTGTAATGGCTCAGCCATTTCCAGTCCTTATTCAATCCTAAATTGATTGTATCTAGTTTGCATATCAATTCCAGCTCAGCAGTCTCTCGTTGGAGTCTGTTTTTGAAGTTTTTCTGTTGTAAGATAGTCACCCGCAGGTCTGTCATTGAATGACCAGACAGGTTAAAGTGTTCTCACACTGGTTTTTGAGTATTATGATTCCTGATGTCAGATTTGTGTCCATTAATTCTTTTGCGTAGAGACTGTCCGGTTTGGCCAATGTACATAGCAGAGGGGCATTGCTGGCACATGATGGCATATATCACATTGGTAGATGTGCAGGTGAACGAGCCCTTGATGGTATGGCTGATGTGATTAGGTCCTATGATGATGTCACTTGAATAGATATGTGGACAGAGTTGGCATCGGGCTTTGTTACAAGGATAGGTTCCTGGGTCAGTGTTTTTGTTCAGTGATGTGTGATTGCTGGTGAGTATTTGCTTTAGGTTGGGGGGTTGTCTGTAAGCGAGGACAGGTCTGTCTCTCAAGTTCTGTGAGAGTGAGGGATCATCTTTCAGGATAGGTTGTAGATCTTTGATGATGTGCTGGAGAGATTTTAGTTGGGGGCTGAAGGTGACAGCTAGTGGTGTTCTGTTATTTTCTTTGTTAGGCCTGTCTTGTAGGAGGTGACTTCTGGGTACTCGTCTGGCTCTGTCAATCTGTTTTTTCACTTCAGAAGGTGGGTATTGTAGTTTTAAGAATGCTTGATAGAGATCTTGTAGGTGCTTGTCTCTATCTGAGGGATTGGAGCAAATGCGGTTATATCTTAGAGCTTGGCTGTAGACAATGGATCATGTGGTGTGTCCTGGATGGAAGCTGGAGGCATGTAGGTAAGTGTAGCGGTCAGTAGGTTTCCGGTATAGGGTGGTATTTATGTGATCATCGCTTATTAGCACAGTAGTGTCCAGGAAATGAATCGCTTGTGTGGATTGATCTAGGCTGAGGTTAATGGTGGGATGGAAATTATTGAAATCATGGTGGAATTCCTCAAGGGCTTCTTTTCCATGGGTCCAGATGATGAAGATGTCATCAATGTAGCGCAAGTAGAGTAGGGGTGTTAGGGGACGAGAGCTAAGGAAGCGTTGTTCTAAGTCAGCCATAAAAATGTTGGCATATTGTGGGACCATGCGGGTACCCATAGCAGTGCCGCTGACTTGAAGGTATATATTGTCCCCAAATGTTAAATAGTTGTGGGTGAGGACAAAGTCACAAAGTTCAGCCACCAGGTTAGCTGTGACTTTATCGGAGATACTGTTCCTGATAGCTTGTAGTCCATCTTTGTGTGGAATATTGGTGTAGAGGGCTTCTACGTCCATAGTGGCCAGGATGGTGTTTTCTGGAAGATCACCGATGGATTGTAGTTTCCTCAGGAAGTCAGTGGTTTATGTTGCAGTCTTTAATTAGATGATCACAGACTATTTTTTCCCCAGGACCCCTGCCTCATTCAGTGCACAGGATGGATGATGCTCACTGAATTGGTAGCTCTTCAATGTGTCTTTTAATCTTATTCATCCAACGTGTGACCCCAGTACTTATTTACAGCACACCATCTTTCCTTCCTTGGGTTTTACCATTGACTCCAATGGGAACAATGGCCAATGCACTTTTGAAAATCCTACCCAGACACTTGCGGCCCCCAAGTTCTATTACCTCTCCATTAGAGGAAGGACAGTTTGTGATTAAAGGACTGAACAGGGACCCAGGAGATCTTGGTTCAAAGTCTGGCTCTGCCACTGACACATCAGCTGACTTTCAACAAGTCAATCTCTCTGTGTGCCTCATCTGCAAAATGGGGATAATAATATTCACCTACTGGATAGAGTAGTTGTGAGTATAAATCAATTAATGCTTGTGAGTCCGTCAGATACCAGTGACAGGGGCCTGTCACAGGCTAGCTGGCACTGTAAAGCAAGCCAGGCTCAGCCTGGCCTGTGTCCTACCAGCTAGTCCCTGCTGATGGTGATACAACAACTGACTGATAACTAGTGACCTCCAGCTGCAGGGAATCAGGAAGGACTATTTAAATAGAGCTGGGCATTCAGTCTAGGGGAGAGATTGTAGAGAAGGTAGGACCCTCCCATAGGCAGGTGAACCCATAGGAAGCAGGTCAGGCTTCTGTGGGGGAGGCTCTCAGGTAGGGTCAGTAAAAGCACTTCAGTGGCCCCTGAGGGGGATGGCAGACTTAGTAGTTCAGAAGAAACTGTGCCTGAGAAACAAAGGGAGGCTGTGTTAAGCACAGGCTGTGGGGAAGCAGCATAAGGGAGCTTAGAGGTAGGAAGTGGCCCAGGGAAACAGCAGTGTGTCTGAAGAAGCCGACTTGGCTGCTTAAGACAAGGTCCCTGGGCTACAACACAGAGTAGAGGGTGGTCCTGGGTTCCCCCACCAGTCCCTAAGGAAAGGGAATACAAGCCCAACTGTATGAGCCAATTAGGCTCTTGGGAGGGAGGCCCTCAGGGAGGGCCAGTAAGAACAATTCAGTGGTGCCTGAGAGGTAGGGAAGAATTATTATTTGGATGCTTAGCTTGGACTTTCAATTGGACCTTTTGTTATCCTGGAAGAGGACTGAACTTTATGTGATTTGGCTGGAGGACTGAACCATGGAAGACCTGGTGAGAAGCAGATGGCCTACCAGAGGTGCTGGAGACAAACCCTTGCAGCATTGCACCTGACACGGGGGCTCTATGGGTGATGAGTACACTACCTTACAGGGCTATATAAGAACGTAGGAAATGGGAGGAAGAACATAACTGGTGATTTTGTAGAGTTTTACTGATTGTGGTGGTGTACTGGCATTAGAGCAGTCTTAAATCTAAACACTGACAGCAACCCACTTATATCCCCTGTGTGGCCCCACTGGGCTGCAGTGTCTCCTATGATACCTGCTGAGTCCTGCTTCCCCCATTGAACCCCCTCTACAGCTTCACTCCTCCCTCATGGCCACTGTGGAGCCTGCCTTCCTCCATGTCCTTTGAGCACTGCCTAGAGGGGACCTGTGCTACGCCCCCTACGCAGCCGTGCTCTCCCGGATGGACGTCAGAGCTTCTCATCATGCTCTTCTCATATTCCCACTGCTGACCATGCCCACCTTTGACCTTAGCACTTCAGTATTGAAAAAATAAATGTAGTAGGGTAGTGGGGAGCATGGGGAGGAGGGTGTCTCTTTAGATTGCAGAGTCTGGAAAAACATAGGACTTGGGGGGGTGGGGGGGAAGGAATCAAACAGGGCTAATGTTTATCCATTTTCTCTGCCAAAGTTAGTAAATATATCAATAAACAATATGGAAAATGCAATTGGCCTATGAAGAATAAATGTGTTTAAATTTGAAAATTACATTCAAATATTAAGAGTGAAACAATGGGATCTAATGTTGCTTTGAATGTAATGTTCAATGCAACCTGAACTATGGAGTTGCCAGGGTATATCCATAAAAGTGTGTAACATGATCCAAGTGCCAGTGGCAGGGCAGGGTGTTAGTCAGAGAAGCGGTAGAGCCACTCTATAGACCAGTGGTTTCAAACTTTTTTTCTAGCAACCCAGTTGAAGAAAATTGTTGATGCCCATGACCCACTGGAACTGGAGCTGAGGGGTTTGGGAAGGGCTCAGGGCTGGGGCAGAGGGTTGGAGTGTGGGGGTGAGGGCTGCGGGGTGGGGCCAGGAATGAGAGGTTCAGGGTGTGGGAGGGGGCTCTGGGCTGGCGCAAGGGGTTGTGGTGCAGGAGGGGGTCAGGGCTCTGAGTTGGGGGTGCAGGCTCTGGAGTGGGGCCGGGGATGAGGGGTTTGGGGTGCAGGAGAGGGCTCTGGGTTTGAGGGGGTGCTCAGGGCAGGGGATTGGGGCGTGGGCTTACTTCCAGCGGCTCCCGGTCAGCACCGCAGCCAGGGTGCAGAGGCAGACTTTCCGCCTGTCCTAGGACTGTGGACCGCGCTGTGCCCTGGAAGCGGCTAGCAGCAGGTCCAGCTCCCAGGTGGAGGCACGCAAATGGTTCCGCATGGCTCTTGCCCGCAGGCACCACCCTCCATCTCCCATTGGCCAGTTCCCCACGTAGGAGCCGGACCTTCTGCTGTCCACTTCCGGGGTGCAGCGCGCTGTCAGAACAGGTAGGGACTAGCCTGCCTTAGTCAGGCAGCGCCACCGACGGGACTTTTAACAGCCTGGTCAACGATGCTGCCCAGAACTGCCGTGACACAGTGCTTTACATTCTGCGACCCAGTACTGAGTTGTGACCCACAGCTTGAAAACTACTGTTATACATACTCCAGTCTGATGCCTGGGTGAGATAAAACAAATGTAAGAGTCTGCTAATTTTGAAGAATCCATACTTACCCAGGGAAATTACCAGGAGCAAGATCACAATGACAATGAAAGCTATGTAGTACTGCATTCCTGAAAAGGTCAGATAACTGCAGTAGCATGGTATTTGGGACCACTGTGGCTAGGCATATTCCCCAGACTGGCAGGCAGATTGTATACGGTTTGGGGAGACCACTGGTTTAGTGGCCAAATTCTGCTCTCAGAAATACTGGTATAAATCTAGAATAATTCTACAGAAGTCACTCCAGCTTTTCTCCGGTGCAATGAAGAGCAGAATTTGGTCTGTGTTTACTCAACATCACAGAAGGGAATTGAGACACATACTCACCAAAAATCAGCTTTACCAGGACTATGAAGCACTTAGTGGTAGCCTGAAGAGTGCTGGCTGGTTAAATGGACTAACTCACTTTGTTCCTACTTGCTCAATTGCATTAAAGAAAGCTAAAAATAAATATTTTCCTTAGTGGTGTAAACCTAAATGGGCATCTACTGGAAAACCCCGACCAGTGTCACCTAGCACATCTGGTGCGTGTGAGGTCATGCTTTGTGGAGGACTCCAGTTTGAGAACAAAATGGCAGTTCTGCTGCTGATGCACAATGTGGAACAGAACCATCTCATTGTCCCATTGTGGTCTATCTCTGTAGTGCCACTATGAGTAAAGCAATTAAAACAAACATTGTACTGTTGTCTCTGATGTGAGAGGATACCAACGTGAATACAAATAGGGGCCTGATTCTCCTGTCACTCACACAGGAGGGGGAAGAAAATTCTATTTTATTTATTTCTGTTTAATACACGTTGAGTATTGGTTTGTTCTCTATTTAACTCAAACTCTTATAAAACCGTTGAGAGGGAAGCTATCTTTGTTAAACATTCAACACCTCCCCGCCCCTTCAACTGAGGGCTGAGCAATCACCCTCTCCAGTTTTCTGGTCTTCCTAGGAAAACAACTGCAGCTGTATTTCACCCTCTATACTTCAACAAGGGCACCCCACTCTTAGGCTTCGGGCTTCCCTGGCCATCACCTCTCTTGCGTGGAGACATACATCTCACTCCATGCTGACCAGGGTATTTCCAGGCTGCACTGCTCCCTGATTATACTGTGAATTCACCAGCAAAGTCAGCCTGCCTCGCCTTTCTCCTCAAAGACACTTATCAGTGCAGTTGCCACAGTTATGAATTACCACACAGCACTTCCTATGCAAGCCTATTTATTCTTAGGGCATAAGCGTTACAGAGAAAACATATTAAAAACAATAATAGAACTTACACACACACTAAAGCTTACCACAGATCCCCCCAACTGTCACCAATATGGTATCTGGCAGGTGAGTCCTTCAAATTGCCAAAAAGGTCTTTTTTTTTTTATAGTCACAAGTTCATATCAGCCTCAGCTCAGAAGTAACACACCCATGAAAAGTTTAGTCCCTCCTTTATACAGTTTGGAGATCTTTGAACTGGCATTTTGGGCAGCAGGCAATCTGTTTCTATCCTCACTGTTCAGTTTCAAAAGGATGGATTCAAAGTGGGTCACTTGCATTCTGCTCACCCCCGAGTATTTCCTAGGAAATCCACTTCACATGTAGTGTTCCCCAAAAGTCCTTTGATATTCCTAATATCTTCCCAAGATTACATTAATCCTTCCTCCTCCTAAAGAAGTTCCACACAATCCCACAATAGTACACAAACATTTGCATTTTCAGTACAATGGAACCCAAAGCTGATAAACGTACTTCCGTAAGGTTTGCCAAGGATATTGCAGAACACTGTCATATCTGTCGCAAACAGCAAAAACAGAAGACAAGTCTTGACATTTCTGATATTTCTAAGGTAAAAAAAAAATCCTCTCCAGCGTTCTTTTCCTCCTAAAGGAATAACAAACTGGCACAAGCCCAGTTTTCTTTTCTGTTGTGGGTCCCCCTTAAATTAGTGCATTTCAGATTTCTCCTTCCCATGGAATATTCCTGCCTGTTATTTTACCCCAAACACTTCAGGTGCTTCTGGTAGCACAGTTTTCCCCCCCTTCCCATGTTTTTAAAGGTCCCCCTTCTCCTTGCTAAGATAGATTCCCCCCACCCTGGGACATGTTACAGTTTCTTGCTGCATATCCTATTTAAAAAGGCTTCAATCAGAATGTAGATATTTTTAATGTGCTATTTGGACAAGTTGACAGTATCCCTTTGAGCAGAACAAATGTTAGAGCCAATGATTCTGGAAGAGACTAGGTCTGCCCCCTCCAGGCCGGATCCATGTTCCTCATAGTTCATGAAATCAAGCAGGGTGGTCTTAGGCCCCTGTGTAGTTGACATATGATTCTTTCCTTTGCAAGGAATGGGGATCGGTCTCTGGGATTTCCCTTCTGTTGTGACTCTGCAGCAATAATGCTGCTTATCTCTGCATAGGGAGTCTCCTGCTCTGATTTTCAGTCACACTCCAACTGCTACCAACTGCTGCCACCCTGATGGGATATTTAGCTCAGGTGCTCCTTTATGGGCTTTATATTGTACACTTTGACCCCATCTGTACTACAACTCATTGTAACCAGCTCATGAGACCTAGCTACTGCACACATGTCCATAATACAGAATCCAACTGTGTTCCTATAACCAGGTTTGGTTAGGACAGCCTACAGGTTTAGCCCATTAGGGGGACACAGTTAGAGTCCATCTTCTCTACAACTGTTAACATTGTGGTAATTGGATTGGGCTGGTTTGCACTGGGATTTTCCTGCTCATTTCTGGATTCCCCTGCCCTCCATGATTCCCTTGTCTGGAATTTGCAGCCAGTAACAGCTCATCCTGCTTCTTCCTTTTTCCATGTCTCTTGCATTTTCTCATTCATGGCTTTGGAAGCTAGTTTTGAACAGCTTCATTTGTTTTGAAAAGTATTTTATGAGGGCACATACAACTTCAGTCTGATTAAGGATATTTTCAGTTGTAGTTGGTGATGTAACAGGGACACCTGCTGGCTAACTTGGGCCATGACAAGGTAGCATATAAATAAATCTAAAGACAATCTAAAGACACGAAAAATTGAATGTGCAACTTTAGTGTTATGTCTCTCTTCCCACCAACCTACGCAAATAAAACAAACTTATTAAAACATATTGTAATTAACTATGACACTGATGGAAATAAAATAAGCAGGCTGGAAAAATTATTGCTGTGGATCTCACGAGAAATTATTTAAATAAAAAAAGTGCATGATTTCTTTGCAGTCATTACTGATCCTTTAGGATAAGTTTTGTGTTGCAAAGGAATTTTCTCCCTAGTGTAACTAGTAGTTTACAACTAGAGTCTTTTGCCTCTTTTTAGGCTTACAACTACTAAACTGAATTTTCTTCAGTGGAATCGGAGTAATTAACCATCCAAATGACACAGCTTCCTCTAGCTTTGCACAAGTAACTCATAGATCAGATATGCAAAAATCAATGTCCTTCGGTGGTAGACATGGACCAGTCACAGCTGCCTGCCTCCTACCAAGATCACTTATGCAACCTGCTGGAATCTAAGATGATGGAGAACGCTGCCAAGCAATTGCTCAACTAGGGACCGAATGGCTAGGCAGCAGTTCTGCAGAAAAGGACCTAGGGGCTACAGTGGACGAGAAGCTGGATATGAGTCAATAGTGTGCTCTTGTTGCCAAGAAAGCTAATGGCATTTTGGGCTGTATAAGTAGGGGCATTGCCAGCAGATCGAGGGACGTGATCATTCCCCTCTATTCGACATTGGTGAGGCCTCATCTGGAGTACTGTGTCCAGTTTTGGGCCCCACACTACAAGAAGGATGTGGAAAAATTGGCAAGAGTCCAGCGGAGGGCAACAAAGATGATTAGGGGGCTGGAGCACATGATTTATGAGGAGAGGCTCAGGGAACTGGGATTGTTTAGTCTGCAGAAAAGAAGAATGAGGGGGGATTTGATAGCTGCTTTCAGCTATCTGAAAGGGGGTTCCAAAGAGGATGGATCTAGACTGTTCTCAGTGGTAGCAGATGACAGAACAAGGAGTAATGGTCTCAAGCTGCAGTGTGGGAGGTTTAGGTTGGATATTAGGAAAAGCTTTTTCACTAGGAGGGTGGTGAAGCACTGGAGTGGGTTACCTAGGGAGGTGGTGGAATCTCCTTCCTTAGAGGTTTTTACGGTCAGGCTTGACAAAGCCCTGGCTGGGATGATTTAGTTGGGGATTGGTCCTGCTTTGAGCAGGGGGTTGGACTAGATGACCTGCTGAGGTCCCTTCCAACCCTGATATTCTATAATTCTATGATTGTTGTCCCTTCTGCTGAGTGGTAAGTGGTCTTTGGGACCTTACAGTGGATACCTCATTGGGAGAGAAACTGGTGATACTAAGGCCTGGTCTACACTAGGAAATTAGTTCAGTATAACTACGTTGCTTGGGGTGTGAACAGAGCAAGGTTGATGGGAGAATTCTCCCATTGACCTATCTACCGCCTCTCAGGGAGGTGGAGTACCTATGCCAATGGGATACTCTCTTCCATCGGCATAGGTAGTGTCTTCACTGAAGCACTAGAGTGGCACAGCTGCAGCGTTTTAGGTATAGACAAGCTCTCAGACTCACTGGATGTTTCCTCTTGGTCTATTTCCTCTTAGATTTTGTCTATATTAAGAGCATTTGAACCAGTGTAACTACAATGATTTTAGTTACACCACAGCACATTTTATTAATATAGACAATATAGGGTTGCCAACTTTCTAATTCCAGAAAACCAAACAGCCTTGCCCCGCCCACTTCCCCTCCCCTCCCTGAGGCCCCGCTTCTGCCCCACTCTTTCCTGAGGGCCCCCCGCTCACTCGATCCCCCCTTCCTCCATTGCTTGCTCTCCCCCACCTTCTCTCACATGCTCATTTTCACTGCAAGGCCCAAACAGGCATATTTATAGATTTGACAGATGTACTATGCTAAGTTCAGGTTTTATTTGTTACAGGATGCTAGAGCTGGCAGAAAAATAGTCAAAAAGGGTAATTAAAAAAAAATAAATTTCACAAAGGTTTTCATGATTCCCCTCTTCCCATTTTTTGTAACCACACATTACCACAGCTGCAATAGGTCCATTAAAGGCCCACTCCTGAAGCCCAAATACAAATCCATAGAGCACAACCACAGAAATGCACACCTGTCCAGATACCTATATAAATAAATCTGTAGAAACTGACTCCCATACCTACATGCAGGTACACACATGTATTCATGTGTACACATCTAGCATGCACTAAAAGAGAGTCTGACTGCAACAAAGAGTTTATAATGTAGCTAGACAAAGGTGGAGAGAAATGTATGATACGTTGGCTCTTCTGCAATTATACTAATCAACAACATTCACTTTTTAAGATATAATACATTTCTTTTAGAGTTCCCTTCTCTTTTAAAAACTTACAGAATGAATACACACATATTTTACGTCATCAAATTTTTTGTGTGCAAGCCACCAAAAGGAATAAAAATCAAAGAGGCTGCAAATTTTATTCACACAGGTATACACACATAAGGCAATTCACACAACTCCCTACACAAAGACACACATACAATAAGATGGGTAGAAAGCTGGCTAGATTATCAGGCTCAACAGGTAGTGATCAATGGCTCGATGTCTAGTTGGCAGCCGGTATCAAGCGGAGTGCCCCAGCAGTCGGTCCTGGGGTCGGTTTTGTTCAACATCTTTATTAATGATCTGGATGATGGGATTAATTGCACCCTCAACAAGTTTGCAGATGACACTAAGCTGGGGGGAGAGGTAGATATGCTGGAGGGTAGGGATAGGGTCCAGAGAGACCTAGACAAATTGGAGGATTGGGCCAAAAGAAATCTGATGAGGTTCAACAAGGACAAGTGCAGTGTCCTGCACTTAGGAAGAAAGAATCCCATGCACTGCTACAGGTTGGGAACCGACTGGCTAAGCAGCAGTTCTGCAGAAAAGGACCTGGGGATTACAGTGGATGAGAAATTGGATATGAGTCATCAATGTGCCCTCGTTGCCAAGAAGGCCAACAGCATATTGGGCTGTATTAGTAGGAGCATTGCCAGCAGATTGAAGGAAGTGATTATTCCCCTCTGTTCAACACTTGTGAGGCCATACCTGGAGTATTGCATCCAGTTTTGGTCCCCCACTACAGAAGGGATGTGAATAAATTGGAGAGAGTCCAGCGGAGGGCAATGAAAATGATTAGGGGGCTGGAGCACATGACTTACAAGGAGAGGCTGAGGGAACTGGGGTTATTTAGTCTGCAGAAGAGAAGAGTGAGGATGGAGCTAGGCTGTTCTCAGTGGTGGCAGATGACAAAACAAGAAGCAATGGTCTCAAGTTGCAGTGGAGGAGGTCTAGGCTGGATATTAGGAAACATTATTTCACTAGGAGGGTGGTGAAGCACTGGAATGGGTTACCTAGGGAGGTGGTGGAATCTCCATCCTTAGAAGTTTTTAAGGCTTGGCTTGACAAAGCCTTGGCTGGGATGATTTAGTTGGTGTTGGTGCTACTTTGAGCAGGGGATTGGACTAGATGACCTCCTGAGGTCTCTTCCAACCCTAATATTCACTGGTTTACAATTTTTGAGAAGTCGTCTGCTTCAGAGATAAAATGTGCTATTTATTATGTATTTTGATGTGCTGAATTCAAATATGACAATTAAAACAACTGATTGGCTACTGTTTCTAAGATATTTAAGTTTTTACATTTTATGTCTATGTATATTGTAGATAGTAGAGTTTTAATCATAAATTGTAAACCTAGGTCTTTTCATGTGTTTATGGTTGCTTTACATGATAATATTTCACCTGTCCTGTTTATGTAATGCTTTAAAAATCAGCAAAAGGGTTATATAAATAAAATTTATTATGAAACAAAAGGCAAAAAATTCTGTACATAGTTTAGTCCTATTCAGTGTCTACTCGGCGCTTCTTGGCTTGTCTCTTGTATTCATTAAATGGAGCATCTCTTGTCACTGTCCAGCAATAGTCTGCAAGCATTGATGGGGTCCATTTGCCCTGATAGCGTTTCTCCATTGTTGCAATGTCCTGGTGAAATAGCTCGCCGTGCTCGTCGCTCACTGCTCCGCAGTGCGGTGGGAAAAAAAATCTAGATGGGAGTGCAAAAAATGTATCTTTAGTGACATGTTGCAACCAAGGCTTTTGTATGCCTTGAGGAGGTTTTCCACCAACAACCTGTAGTTGTCTGCCTTGTTGTTTCCGAGAAAATTTATTGCCATTAACTGGAAGGCTTTCCATGCCGTCTTTTCCTTGCCACGCAGTGCATGGTCAAATGCATCATCTCGAAGAAGTTCACGAATCTGAGGACCAACAAAGACACCTTCCTTTATCTTAGCTTCACTTAACCTTGGAAATTTTCCACGGAGGTACTTGAAAGCTGCTTGTGTTTTGTCAATGGCCTTGACAAAATTCTTCATCAGACCCAGCTTGATGTGTAAGGGTGATAACAAAATCTTCCTTCATTCAACAAGTGGTGGATGCTGAACACTTTTCCTCCCAGGCTCCAATGACTGTCGGAGTGGCCAATCTTTCTTGATGTAGTGGGAATCTCTTGCACGACTATCCCATTCGCAAGAAAACAGCAGTACTTTGTGTATCCAGTCTGCATTCCAAGCAAGAGAGCAACAACCTTCAAATCGCCACAAAGCTGCCACTGATGTTGGTCATAGTTTATGCACCTCAAAAGTTGTTTCAGTCTCCACTCATCTGGATCGTGAACGATGTTGAGGGCTGCCATCACACCATCGATGTTGTTGCAGGCTACAAGATCACCTTCCATGAAGAAGAATGGGACAAGATCCTTTTGACGGTCACGGAACATGGAAACCCTAACATCACCTGCCAGTATATTCCACTGCTGCAGTCTGGAGCCCAACAGCTCTGCCTTACTCTTGGGTAGTTCCAAATCCCTGACAAGGTCATTCAGTTCACCTTGTGTTATGAGGTGTGGTTCAGAGGAGGAGGATGGGAGAAAATGTGGGTCCTGTGACATTGATGGTTCAGGACCAGAAGTTTCATCCTCTTCCTCGTCTGACTCAAGTGAGAATGATTCTGGTGCATCAGAAACCGGCAGTCCTTCTCCGTGGGGTACGGGGCATATAGCTGATGGAATGTTTGGATAATGCACAGTCCAGTTTTTCTTCTTTGACACACCTTTCCCAACTGGAGGCACCATGCAGAAGTAACAATTGCTGGTATGATCTGTTGGCTCTCTCCAAATCATTGGCACTTGAAAAGGCATAGATTTCCTTTTCCTGTTCAACCACTAGCGAAGATTTGTTGCACAAGTGTTGCAGCATATGTGTGGGGCCCACCTCTTGTCCTGATCTCCAATTTTGAAGCCAAAATAAAGGTGATAGGCTTTCTTAACCATAGTGGTTATACTGCACTTTTGTGATGCAAAAGTCACTTCACCACAAACATAGCAGCAGTTATCTGCACTGTTGACACAAGTACGAGGCATCTCTGCTCACTTTGGCTAAACAGAAATGTGTCCCTTTGCAAAATCAAACACTGACAAATAAGAGAGCATGACACTGTATGATTTCTAGAGCTGATATAGGGCAATTTGTTCAGCAGAGTGATGTAAGCTTCGTTATGATTGCATCATCCATGACTTCTAGGAATAACATGATGCAATTCATATCATGTATGACGCAATACCAGCTTCAGATTGCATCATTCATTGTTTTGCCTAAAAAGCAAGTACTGTCCAAACCCAGTCATAGATTTATTCATAGATCCAGTCAAAGATGTATTTTAGTCATTTCTGGTTTAGATTGAGATCCCTTCCCTTTATAACTCACTTATCCTCCGCCATTCCCAAGTCAAGGGTCGTATGTACTGACCCAATAGCATATCTTGAAAACTTGAGCCAATCAACAATTTTAAGCATCATTTTCGTTCTCAGTAACCCAGAATTAGTAAAGTTTGACTACATTTATTTCAGAAGCATTTTGGCTGTAGAGCAGTGTATTCTATGGTTTTATGAATGCATGCATGCATGCACTTGCCTACACAGAGACACTTTTCATACACTTTTCCAGGGGCTGCCTAAATCACCCAGCCAGGAATGGAGGAGGGCGGGCTGGAGGGGAAAAGATGGGTGGGGCTGGAGGAGAAAGGATGAGGTGGGAAAGAAGCCAAGGACAAGAGCAGGGTGGGAGTGAGAGGGGGCAGTGAAGGAGAGAGGAGGGTGTATGGGAAGTATGTGGGATGGATGGGGGTGCAGGGGGAAGCAGAAGGCTACGGGTGCATGAGGATTTGGGGGGCACAGGAGGCATAGGGACATAATGGGAGTGCACAATGTATGGAGGTGAATGGGGTGCAGGGCTGTGGAGGGTGAAGGACATGGGGTAGCAGCTTGAGGAGGTGGAGAGGATGGGTGGGAGAGCGCTGTAAGGGGTACAGTGCTGGGATGGGTAGATGTGTGGGGCAGGACAGGATGGGATGGGGAAGGGATGCAGTGACAAGGGATGGGGTGCAGCCCCATTCCCAGCACTCGGAGATGGGGATACACATACCTGGAACTCCTGGGTGCTGACAATGGGGTGACAGACCGCAGCTTGAACCCAGCCACATGAGGAGCGTGAGAGAAGAGGGCCAGGTGTGCGCCATGCAACCCCTCAACAGCTGCTTGCTGAGCGCTCGCGAGTCACGCTCATGCTAGTTACTCCCCTGCCCTGACCCAGCCAATGGGAGCTGCGCCTGCAGGCGGGGAGCAGGGCAGCACATGGACCCCCCTGGCTGCCCTTAGGACTAGGAGCCAGATATACCAGCTGCTTCCCGACACCGCCAACTGGACAGTCAACAGCCTGGTCAGTGGTGCTGACCAGAGCCAGCAGGATCCCTTTTTGATCGGGTGTTCTGGTCCAAACTGGACACCTGGTCACCCTAAGACAAGGTCTTACTCTGTTTTATGCACAGTGATCCTGATACTCCTTCTATGCCAGTCAACATCAACATTGTTACTAAACTAATTGTTACTAAAGCTGGTTGAAATTTTTTGAGCAAAAAAAAGTTTAAATGGCATTTTTTCATATTTTTAAATTAAACTGCGTTGGGCTTTTGTAAGTTTTTGATCAAATCTTTAGAGAACAAAAGTTGGCCTGTTGCTTGCTCTTCAGCATAGCTTTTCATTATTTCCATTTGCAGGGCTTTGTTTTTCAGGTTTTGGTATGGCTTTTTTGTTTCATTGCTAGTAAAGTAACATGGTGGTATTTTTTTAAAAACTGAACTTTTTTGTCTTCAAAGATTGTGATTCTCAACAATGGGGAGAAAGTTAAAAATAGGTCTATGGGGAAAAAAATGTAAATGAAAAATCGGTCAGTTTTGCAAATCATTAGAACAAAAATATTTTCAAAATCTGTGCATATTTATTTTATTTTTCCAGTCACCTCTAATTGTTACTAACTTGACCATTCTCAGTACAGGAGATTCTAGCTACATATATTGCTCTCATATGGGCCATTCCCTGAAGTCCTTACTCAGGCAAAACTCCCAAGTACGTACCTGATCTGGCCCCTTTTGTCTGAATTATTACATTATCCTGTAATTTTTCCTTTGAAAAGTGGTTCTTACTTCTGAGATGATGATTCTGATTTCTGCTCTGATGACTTTCAGGGATGAAATCCTGGCCCCATTGAAATCAATGACAGCACATAGGGGCCAGGATTTCTACCACCCTTTTTGCATACTTTCCCCAAGTTTAGAGTGTGTTCAGCCTGTCTAATCAGTGCTTGTATCGTGGGGCATGGTAATGAACAGGACTGAAAACAGAGGTCAAATGTGCATGGTTCTCATGCCTCCGCAGGCTCTTCACTGCTTTTACCCAGAGCACTCCCCAAAGCCTTGAATTTTGTTCTCAGTTACACTTGTGTGAATCTGGAGCAACTCCATTGGCATTAATGAAGTTACTCCAGATTTTGGTCACTGACTGAGAGCAGAATTTGGACCCAGTTGCCTAATATAAACTTGTTTCTTGATGCAGTTGTGCAGAATGGGAATCTACCTGAACACATGGATACAAAATAATGTCACTGTCCATTGGGATTACAGAGGGGTTTTTCAATCAGATAGTCTCATGTTCTGGAAATCGGAAGTCAGCCCTTGGGTGTAAATTCTCTAATTCTGCCACTTTGTGTTCTTTAAGGGATAGATTATGGTATGCATAGGAGAGAACTATAAAACCAGAGGCTTAAAATCTATACTTGGTTAATTCTGCAGAGAGCAGATTCTGTGGGAATGATTACACCTGCCCTGGCAGAGGGAACCCTGCGTATTACCTGCAAGCACAGTACAGACATCCACCATATGCAGCAATTTCCAGTGTCCAACAGTGAGACAGTTCCTGGGTGGATTGCAGCAAAAACCATTTCCTGAGACAGTGACTGTGACAGCATCCCAGCATACTGCCTGGTACAGAGTGAAATACACAGGAACTCACTTTTAACACCTGTTTGGAAAACAAGATGGTGCCCATTTCAGACACCTCTGAAGAGCAGGGGATTATGTCTTCCATGTTAGGCATTGAGCTTTCCGTTCCAGGAAGTCTATTGTAGGTTTTCCAAACACAGGGCCCAATTCTGTGAGGTGCTGAGCACCCTCATCTCCCACTGAAGTATTAGGAGATGCATGCTCTCAGTACACCTTGCAGGATCCTTAGATTGCTAATCCATTGCCTCAGGTAAGTAAAATCATACTAGCCAAGCATTAAATTAAATCCAAAGAGCTACAACATGTACAGCAATTTCCTAATAACCCATTAGCCTTTAGCTGTCAGCTTTTTAGCTACCCATGCTGATAATAATTCTGAGAAACTGGGTCAAACATCCAGCACACTTTGCAGCGTCTTGTATTCATTGCTGTGTACTATTGCCCTTTCTGGGACCTCCATTCCACTGCGGCTAACCTGTAACTTCCCACTGCTCCCTTTCATCATGGTTCTCTCTCAGTACTGAGGCCAGGTAGACACTACACAATTTTACCAGCATAGTTATGTTTGTCAGGAGTGTGGAAAAACCACACCCACTAGCTGACATAGTTATGGCAGTAAAATCCCCAGTGTAGATGCAGCTATGCCAACAGAAGAATGCTTCTGGCAGCATAATGTCATTTGGGGAGGTAGTACTCTTGTTCCAACAGAAAAACTCCTTCTGTCACTATATGCTATGTCTACACTAGGGGGCTCTGCTGATATATCAGCAAAGCATTTGTAATGTAGATCCCAACTAATCTCTTTTTCAGAAAGGTTTCAGAGGCAGGGCTGCAAATTAATTTTTAATTAAGAGCTGAACGAATAATTGATTGTTCCATTCAAAGGTCGAACCAAAATATCTGAGAATAAAATGTTTCAGATCAAATGAAACATTTCATTTGATTAAAAAAAAATTAGATTTTCATTTCGTTAAATTTTTGGCTGTTTTTAACCTTTTTTGTTTGTTTAAATAAATTTAGCAACATTTCTAAATGAAACATTGTTTCCAGATCAAAAGTTGAAATGTTTCATTTCCAAATGAATCATTTTGACTTTTCAAAAATACGTTTTCATTTTTTTTTTGGCCAAAATTATTCACTGAAATTACAAATTGTTTTGGTGCCTTGAAAAATGTATGTTTTGATAAGTTTATTTATTTTTTAAAAAATCTTCCATTTCTAGTTTAAATACCATGTAAAGGATATATGTGACTGATATGCCTTGAAAGATTAATAACTAATGATTCCTTCTGGCCCTCAAAAATTACAAAAGCTATCCCGCCTCTGTTTATCCCAAGATAAGATCCACCTATGAAGACGACAAGAAAATGGTTCACATGATGTGAGACATTTTGTCTAAGGACTCACATCAGCCAAGGTCAGAAATTCCCTTCCCCAATTATAGTAATTTAAATGGCTACATGGAGAGTATTGTTAATCACCTAGGCAAGAATCTTTCAGTATTTGCATATATATACATCTTTCTCCCTCCCAATCTAGCAAAAAAATTCCAAGTTACCAAAAAAGAGTTACACCCTGCTTTCCTTTGCAAAGTGGTTCATTGCATGTTGAGTGGATCAAGAAGAGATGGGTAGGGAAGCTGCAAGTTTAAAAAAAACAAGAAATGTTACTGTACATTTGAAGATCAAATTGGGCAGACTAACCCCAAGAAATCCAAGCCACCTGTTTTCACCCCAAATTATAAAGTGTACATTGTTTCCTTGTAAATCAAATATACCATGAATAATCTGTATATTACCCCAAATTAAAATCTACACATTTGTTTGCCTTCTGAGCTAGATCGATATCCCTTTTATATGTGGAAAAGTATCTTGTTCTGTTGTAAGTCCTAAGTAATGTGAAATGCTTAGTATAATCAAAGAATGTATGGAGTATGTCCTCCAAATTTAGACGATACGGATTTTGTTGGTTTTCATTGTAAAGAATTGTTGCACTCTAAGCAATAGGAATTGTCCAGCACAAGAAAGGAGAAATGTTGAAAGATATATACTGTGATTGGATATAACTTTGGGATATTAAGAAAAATTGGTTAAAAGAGGAATCCCAATTGATAGTAGGGCTAAATAATTAAATACAATCCTTGAAATGAATCAAACTTAAAAAGCTTCTGAGAAGAAAAAGTTTAAGGAAGTTTGTTATATGCCAAGGCTATTTACTGGATACCAACGGAAGCAGCAGAGTAACTAAGAGAGCTGACAGTTGAGGACCCACTTCACATATGTGTGTCCACTAGCCCTGAAACTAGCATACATAAACTATGCTCTCCATGTGCTCAGCAGAGTTGACTGAACTCAACTCAACACAAAAAGCTGTAGAATCCCAAATATGACCGACACCCAGACCAGCCATGTGGAAGGACTCTACCCATCCCAGGGTATAGAGGATAAGAAGTGATGAGATTTCATCTCAAAGATTGTATTTCCCCTTCTATTCTTTAATAGAAGTAGCTGTAGTTTATCTTCCTGAGTCTACACTCTCTAGTGAGAGTTCAAATAACCATATTTTAAATTTTAACTCTTTTATAAATCCAAGCAAATTGGCCAAGTAAGAGATTGAAAGGAATTGTTTTAAGCAATTGCTTTTAATATTCTAAACTTGTCCCTTTCGGACTAATCTAGTCAAAGAGAAATAACCACACTCTTCAAAGTGCCTAAAAGACAAGTGTACCCTGGAAAGTGCAATAAATGTGTTAGGTACTAAAGAATTGAGAATTGCTGGTAAAAAAGAAATCTTGGTAATTTGCATTGTTCTTTGACATAATTGATGACTCTCAACTGGTTGTGTTTACATTTGAGAAGTGAACTGCTGATTATATATTAATGTGGTTCTAGGTGAATTAACAAATTGTTGGCTGGTTAAGAATAAGCAAGTGTCCTCATCTGAGAAATACTGTTTGGGTTAAAAGTTGACCTGAAAAAAACCCAGCATTCAGTTAGTAAGCTAACATTTCCTGGACTCAATACAAAGGGGTTATCCCACTGAATTCTATTATATATGGGCATGCCTAGTTTGTTAGATTTCAACTTTAAAATCTAATTGGCACCTCGGCAAAATCAAAAAATTGACTGCCTTTCATGCTTACAACAGCCACAGCTCCTCTCAGCTGGACCTTCCCTCTTTTCCCCTCCTGACACTCGGACTTCATACAACATGCTGGATATGCTGAAGAAGACCCTGGTCCTCTCAGTCTTGCTGGCTCAGTTTGTGGCTGCTCCATTACAAGGCGATTCAATCCCATTGTGAACATGGTCCAATTTGTTTTTTTAATATGATCTCTTTCTTGCTCTAGCTGAAGATTTTCATTCTCTCATTACTGTTTCCTCAGAAACCTTGCACAGTAGACCCAGTCACTGGTGAAGATCAGTCAAGTTTGCAGACAGAAACTGTGGGTTTTACAACAGCTTTTGTTGCTCTTTATTAAAGTGATATTTATTACTATTACTATTATTCAGAATTTGCACTTAGCAGCCTAGTTGTGCATGGCACTATACTGGATGGATTCAGAACTGCTCACCTATTTGTCAGAAGCCGTGTACTGCTAATGGTGATTCTACTTCAGCTCTGCAATTGGGGCCTGGATTGTTGGAGCAGGAAGATGTGCATTCTAGCCTTGCTGCTGCTTTGAATTTCCAAGTGAGCAGGGAGTGCAGCATGGTGACAACCATGACAGTCTAGGGGATCATATATTTATTACAGTATTTTATTTTTACTATAATTTTCCCCTTCTTTCTGGTTAGTTATAAAGCTATTTTTGTTTGTTAACAATTCTCATGGCCCATCTTCTCCTCCTGCAGTGGAGTGCAATATTTCTATTGCAACAGACAGCAATGTAAACACAGGATCATAGCAACATCATAATTTTCCAGGACTGATCTGAAGAGAAAATGAGCTGGGAGGGTGTAGTGTTACTAGACCCAGTATTGCATGCTGAGAGTTGTAGTCTTTGTGTTTAGAAAACTAAGAAGCAGAAGTGTGTATACTGTCAGCAGGTACTGAAATAGGCAGGTCTAGGTCCACCCAACACTAAAGGCCTGCCCCCTCAACTAAGGGGAAGGATCCACAGGACCCAGTCCACAACTGACTACTTAGGACAACAAATGAAAACAGGAACAAGAGTGAGGGTCAAAGGTTGAAAGTTAGTGAACCAGAAGGGGACACCAAGCAGAGAACCCTGGCAGTGCCCACCACTCCCCAAAGGCGTTTTAGGAGTCAATTAACACCACCCAGAGAAACACTACTTGGAGGTCTGATCGGACAAGAGACCAGAAATAGGCCCCACAGTCGCAGAGCATCTCTGTCCAGCTTCCTCCTCTTGAAGTGATGGATGGCCATCTTCAACAGTTGAAGGAGGAGGTTGATAAGGAGGTCCCATGGCTTTGTGGGGCCAAGAATGGGATGTGCATGAATAAAGTGTGGAGAAAAGTGAAACTGGAGCTTCAGTGAGAGGTTCAGGAGGAGCTGGAAGAGAGGCTGCAACCTGACTCACTCTACATGGAGGTGCGCCCACCAGGGTCTCCCTCACACCGCAAAAGGGGAGTTTGTGAATCACACCAGAACATGCTTGTGCTTACTACTTCATGGAGAAACCACTAGCTAATATCCCCAGCAGGCCATCAGAAGTGTGTGCCACAGCTGGGGTCCAGGGCCACTGCTGCAGCAGCTGCTTCTGATGTTGTTTGATTGTTAGATTTCACCCTTTCACCCCTCCAATACTCAACAGAGGGATGGAGGGAGAAAGCTCTGAGTAAGACTGAAACATCTTTAGCAAGTAGCATCTTAGAGACTGATGTGCAAAGTGAATAGGATTTTATACAAATATTTCCTTCATTCCCATCTTCATCACTCCAGATAAATTGATCCCACAAAACTGGCATGGGATCTCAGTGGTAGTGCTGACCATGGAAATTGCATTATTGGGAAGTTAAATTATTTTTCTCATATTTTCTATTCTTTTCTTTCTCCAGCAGAAACCAATGTCCCTGAATCTGGGGAACTAATAGGGGAAGCTGGTGGGGAATTAAGCACAGAAGCAAGATGAGAACACAGTAGAGAAGTTAGTGGAGAAGAAAGAGAGCAAACTGGTGGGTTCAGAGTGTAGGGTTACCATTCGTCCGGATTTACCCGGACATGTCCTCCTTTTTGCGCTAAAAATAGCGTCGGGGGGAATTTGTAAATCACTCAAAATGTCCGGGATTTCCCCCCTCCCCCGGCAGAGCAGAGCGAGCGGCTGGGAGGGCTGCAGGAAAGTCACGGGCTGAACTCCGGAGCAGCTATAGAGGAGCTCCGCCCTGCATTCTGAGCCGGGAGCTCTCCCCTGCAGCCCGGCTCCGGCAGCACTGTGCAGGGCCAGGGACCAGGTTTTGTTGTGCTGGGGAGCGCAGCCACGTGTGCGGCTCGCACAGAGCCCAACACCCTGTTCTGAGCAGCAGGGTAAGGGGGCCAGGGGGCAGGAGAAGGGGCAGGGAGGTTCTGGAGGGGGCAGTCAAGAAACGGGGGGGGTCGGGATTTCAGGGGGGGCTTTTGGGGGGGAGTGGAGAAAGTTTTGGGCAGTCAGGGTACAGGTAGGGGGTAAGGTCCTGGGGGGCAGTTGGGGGGGGTCTTAGGAGGGGGCAGTTAGGGGACAAGGAACAGGGAGTCTTAATGGCTCTCTTAATGGCTCTCCATGCGTCTCTGGACCCTCTCAGCTGTCGGGCTTGGATGGAAACATTGCCTGAGGGTAGTGAGAGAATGGGTTATCGGTGAGGTGGGGGTGGGCGTGAGCCCGGTCAATAGGGGCAACCCCTAACAAGATCTGAGCCTTTTCTCACACGCCCGTTAGAGCTCGACATTATGCTGTTTGGGACCCCTCTTTGAGGAAAGCCTCTGGATTGCAAGTCCAACCGCTACCTCCTCGTGGTGAGAGTCGGTAACTGGCTTGGATAGCCAGGCGGATTGCGGAGGACGAACCCACATCCCACATTCAGTGGGGTGTGGGACGGGGTTGGGCAGCCCCATATGGTGCCACATGGATGCCCCCCTGGTAAGGGTTAGATTCCCCCTGGTAAGGGTAGTCTCCCCCAGGCACGGGTTAGTTTCCCCCTGGAAAGGGTAAGTTTCCCCCAGGTACGGGTTAGTTTCCCCCTGGAAAGGGTTAGTTTCCCCCTGAGAAGGGTAAATCTTTTAGCTATGGAAAAAAGTAATCTATATTTTTATACCGGATTGGCGCTGGACCGGGTTAATAACGCCCCGCTGTTGGCTTTGATGCCCCGGCTGACAGTGTTAAATATATTAGGGGTGTGATCAGGGTCGCTGGACCAATGGATAAAATGGTGTGGACTATAATGAAGTCTCATGAGAATGAGAGTGAGAATCAAGTCCTCCCAGTGGAGCATGGAGAGGAGGTAGAGGAGAATGTTTGTGATGATCATGGTGAGGAGATTTTATCTATCTTACCGATGGTTTTTACAAGGGACACTTTTAATGATTTAACTATGGACAGTTTTAATCCAGATTTTAAGTATTTAAGTACATTTGATGATCCATATGTTAGGGAATCGGGATATCTTAATGCTCATTTAGTTAATGGGTCTAGTTTATTAAATAGTTTTAGACCAAGTACTGATTTTAATAGGGATCGTAATAAGGATCTTAACAGTACTGGTAGTAATATAAATATATTAGAAAGTAGTTCGTGGAAGGATGGGGTTTTTTATTTAGAGTATCCCGTTGATAGTTTTAATTGTCCAATATGTCCCCAGATATTACCAACATTTGGTAAATGGGCCAAACACATTAATGTGGTTCATAAAAGTAAAGCCATACGAGTTGTATGTAGTAAATGTGGAAAATCTTCTCAGTATCATAATATAGCTTGCCACTACCCCAAGTGCATACCCAAGAAGGCGGATACCCCAATGAAGAGCCATACGTGCTCGGTCTGTGGGCTTGGTTTTCATACTAGATCTGGATTGAGCCAACACTGTAGACATAGACACCCTGCTGTGAGGAATGAGCAAAGAAAAGAAGATATGGCTGCTAAAAGTAAGATCAAAGAGGGATCGACTAGATCTCGTATATGGACCAAAGATGAGGTTGCGCAGCTTATACAGTTGGAAAGGAAATATATTGGGAAAAGGAATATAAATAAATGTATTGAGAGCGAGATGAGGACCAAAACGAATAAACAAATATCAGATAAAAGACGAGAATTAGCAAAGAAGAAGTTAGTGGTAACAGGAGATAGGGAGGAAGAGACTGAGGTAGAGGACATTAGAGTAAATATATTAATAATTCCGCCCCCAAGAGAGAGGATTTTCCCACTAAAAGGACATCCAGAAGTGGATGTGGAGAAAATATGTAAACGGGGAAAACAAAGTAGGGAGGGAAGAGAAATAATAAATAGTTTAGGGAAAATTGAAGGATTATTAAAGGAGGATTTAACAAAAGCTCTCGGATGGGCAATGTTGGAAAAATTATGTTATTCATTAGTAGAGGGAAAGGACCCTAGAAATGAAAGTCAAATAGAGTTGAGGAATAAAGGAAAAGGGAAGATGAGAAAGGAGGGGAGAAGGAAGCAATTTAATGCAATTAGGAGATATGCTACAAAGAAAGCTAAGTATAAATTCTATCAACAATTATTTGATAAGGATAGAAGAAGATTGACTCGCATTATAATGGGAGAGCCAGATAAGGCTAAGTGTGCTATCCCTATGAAAGAAATTGAGGAATACTATGTAAATATTTTGGGAACAATTGGACATGGTAATATGATAGGGTGGCCATCATCCACAGAGAATGCGGATAATGATATATTAATGAGTCCGATCTCTGTGGATGAGATTAGAATAGCTTTAAGAGAAATAAGAAAAGATAGTGCTCCTGGCCCAGATAAAGTAAAAGTGAGCAATTTGTGGGATATTTTTAATTTAGACTCCTTAATACTTACAAAAATTTTTAATATATGGTTTCTAAATAGACAGGTACCAGATGAATTTAAGAAAAATAGAACGATTTTAATACCAAAGACACAAGATGAGGAGGAAATGAAGAAGTTAACATCTTGGAGACCATTGACAATTGGGTCAGTTTGGATTAGAATCTATACCAAAATATTAGCAAAAAGACTGGTGGAAACAGTTAAGATATGTAGTAGACAAAAAGGGTTTATATCCGCCCCTGGGTGTGAGGAAAATATTGCTATATTAGATAATTTGATTAAAGGGGCTAAACGGAATGGGAATGAAATTGCAATAGTGTTCGTAGATCTGGCTAAAGCATTTGATTCTGTGGGACACGGACATATAATAGCCGGGTTGAGAAGATTTGGTATAGATGAACATTTTATAGATATTATTAGGGACCTTTATGATAATTGCACAACTAGGGTATGGGTGGGTGATGAAGCTACTGAGTCTATTTTAAGTAGGAGGGGGGTCAAGCAGGGTGACCCGTTGTCCCCAATTTTGTTTAATATTGCTATGGATCCCCTTTTAACTAGATTAGAAGTAGAAGGAAGTGGTTTTTATGTTAAGGGTAATAGTGTCACGTCATTGGCTTTTGCCGATGATGTGGCAATTTTAAGTAGCTCATATAAAGGAATGATCAAAAATTTGGGTATCTTAGAGGAGTTTTGTAAAAATACTAATCTCTCTGTTAATGTGAAGAAAACGAAAGGCTTTCATATTTTAACTAAACATAAAACCTATGTAGTTAATCCTAAGTATAATTGGCAGATAGGGTCAGAGGAGATTGAATATGTTCAACCAGGGGATTTTGAAAAATATTTAGGGGCTAGAATAGATCCCTGGATAGGTGTAGGGGGACCGGTACTTAAAGAAAAATTGAAAGATTGGAGTGAGAATTTAATTAAGGCCCCATTAAAACCGGCCCAAAAAATATTAATTTTACAGACATACATCTTACCGAAGCTATTTTATAATCTTCTTTTAATAGAACCCCCTTTTAATCTTTTAGACGATCTTGATGTGTTAGTTAGAAAAATAGTTAAAGAGATTTTACATTTACCTCAGTGTACCACAGATGGGATATTTTATTCTAGAGGTAGGGATGGTGGTTTAGCTCTCACTAAGTTTAGTGTGCAAATCCCAAATATGTTAATTCGTAAATGGAGGAGACATATTGTCTCGAGAGATGATTGGATGGACCTATCTTATCTATATGCAGGAGAAAATCTTGTGGATAAAATATTGTCATTTAGTGCGGTAACATCTCATCCCAAGAAATGGAGGGAGAGGAATTTTTAAGATGGTCGGAACTGAGATGTCAGGGAATAGGGATAAAATATTTTTAAAATGATTTAATTAGTAATTCGATTTTTAGAAACTCTAGTAAAGTTAAATCGTCAGCGTATATCGCAGCATTGCAGCTTAGGGCAAATATTTATCCTACTAGGGAGACATTAGCAAGAGGAAGAGGAGGTGTGAATGCTCTTTGTAGATGGTGCGGTAAAGTGCGGGAGACTGTTCCCCATATCTCAGGACAATGTTATAAGACTAAGAATGCTAGGATAAAAAGGCATAATAGAGTAGTGTCTGCAGTTGTAGATAAGGTTGGTAAATTAGGGTGGAAGGCAATGATAGAGCCCCATTTGAGAAATAGTAAGGGTGAGTTAAGAAAGCTGGATATTATATTTATAAAAGGAGATACAGCAGTGGTGGTTGATGTTACAGTGCGATGGGAGGATAATGCCGGAAGTTTGGAACAAGCCCACAGTGAGAAGGTGGCTTATTATCTTGAGTTAGAGGAAGAAATTAAAAACTTAACGGGAGGTAAAAATATCCACTTCTTTGGTTTTGTGCTTGGGGCGCGTGGCAAGTGGAGTGAAGGTAATAATGATTTGTTACAATTATTGGGAATGGACAGAAGTAAAAATTTTAAGGAGAGTATATGTAGACTTGTTTTATATTCCACTATTGGTATGATGGCTATATTCAGTGACAGGTAAAGATCCCGGAGTTTCCATTCCGTGTATCTTGCCAAAACTAAATTTTAGCTATTTTGGTTTCCATGCTCTAAATTTTCAAATTTTTAATATTGTTTTGAACATTAACATATTTAGTGTTATTTAATATCCGTCCTTCAATAGAATGGTTTTAATTATATAATAAATACTTATTAATGGATGAAATTCCAATTTAAATTATTAGTTTATTTTTTTTTAACTACTGGATGTGGATGCGGACTGGCCGCGTATAGTAACCAGGAAAGGGCAGGTAGTCACGCCTGTACATAAATAGGGGGTGGGGTTCTGGAGGGCAGTTAGGAGCAGGGGTCCCAGGAGGGGGCAGTCAGGGGACAAGGAGCGGGGGGTGGGGGGCTGGGAGTTCTGGGGGGAGCTGTCAGGGGGCAGGAGTGGGGAGAGGGATCGGAGCAGTCAGGGGACAGGGAGCAGAGGGGTTTAGATGGGTTGGGAGTTCTGGGGGGGGCTGTCAGGGGGTGGGGAGTGGTTGGATGGGGCGTGGGAGTCCCAGGGGTCTGTCTGGGGGTGGGGGTGTGGATAAGGGTTGGGGCAGTCAGGGGACAAGAGGCAGGGAGGCTTAGATAGGGAGTGGAGTCCTGGGGGGCAGTTAGGGGCAGGGGTCCCAGGAGGGGGCAGTCAGGGGACAAGGAACGGGGGGAGGGTTGGGGATTCTGGGGGGGGGGCAGGAAGTGGGAGGGGCAGGGGCGGGGCTAGGGCGGGGCTCCTCCCGTCCTCTTTTTTGCTTGCTGAAATATGGTAACCCTATCAGAGTGGGGAAGTAGGCGGGGACTGGAAGATGGAAGGAGGTGGGGGACAGGGTGTGGAAGCTAGTGGGAAAGCTAGCAGGGATCTAAGTATAGAATCTAGTGAGGAAACTATTGGGGAACAAAATATGGAAAAACATGGGGAAACAAATAGAGAAAGCAAGTGGAAAAGCAGAAGGGGAACAAAATAGGGAAGCTAGTAAGGATCAAAGTGGGCAAAGAGGTGAAGCTAATGGGGACTGAAGCAGACAAAAGTGAAGTAGTGGGGATCAAAGTGGGCAAGTTAAATTGGATCAGACTGGGGAAGCTAGGGAAGAATATAGTTGGGAAACAAGTGAACCTAACCTGGGGCAAAAAGGGCAAGCACATGGTGAACAAAGCCCTGGAGTTAATGGGGCACACACTGAGGAAGCCTGTGGAGAACGAAGAGGGGAACCAGCTAGTGAATTAAATCTGCATCTATCTCCCTTTTCCCCCCTTTCCAAACATTTCCCCTTAGCTCTTGGTGATTCACAGCCCCTGCTTTCTTGCACTGAGTTGGAATGACATGTAAAAAGCACCTTTTTTCTCTCTCTTGCATCTTCTCTTCACCCCTTATCCCTCTCTTTCACAGGTTCTCTCACCAGACACATGTGTGACACATCACCTCCATATTGGTGCACATAACAAAATTCATGTGGTGGGGGTGAGGGTTTTGGAGTGTGGGAGGGGGCTCAGGGCTAGGGCAGAGGGATGGAATGCAGGGGGGGTGAGGGCTCCGCCTGCGGGGGCGGGCTCTGGGGTGGGGCAGAGGGTTGGGATGTAGGGGTGTGAGAGCTGGGGGGTGCAGGCTCTGGGGTGGGGCCGGAGATGAGGGGCTCCTGCTTCCTCACAGCACCACGAGAGGCCCCGAGAGCGTGGAGCAGCAGCACCCTGGTAACCATGGCGCCCAGCCTAGTCCAGTCCCAGAAAACACCTACCCCCACTCCCCACAGGCTCGGCCAGCCCCTGGGGCGGGCAGACCGACAGCCACCCCAATCCCCAGGATATGATACACTGTACCAGGGCCCTGATACATTGTATCCCCCGCCGCCACAACCGGAGACAAGCAACAATGCTCCAGACCAGCTCTCTCACCCTCTGCCCGCAGGGATCCAGCCTGGGAGCTGAGCCCCCAAGGTACCTCGGGAACTGTAGTTCCTTGGCCAACTCCCTGCCTGGAAAACTGGCCCTGGAGCAGGAAAGGAACTACATTTCCCAGCATTCCTTTGGCTGCTATCAACTGGAAAGGAAGGGGGAGGGAGTGGGGAAGCTGCCAGGGCTGGCAAGACCCGATGCATGGAGCTTGCTGTGAATGGAGAGCTGGCTGCTAGAAGAGGGTAATGTTGTGAATGGGGAACATACACAAGGAGTAAAAGGCTTCCCCAGATTGGATTAGGGATGGTAGTGGCCTTGGCTGGCAGCCCCCAAAGAAGGAATTGCATGGAATGAATGGACAATGTGCCTCTATCTGAAGCCTAGCAAGGGTCAGAGGCATGTGGACCCCACTGGGAGAAGTTAAAATTATAAGTAAGGAAGGGAAGGCTCTAGTAGAAGACCTGGACAGCTTTAGATACCAGACATGCAGGAGGCTATGACTCAATTTGCATTTCTGAGCCATGGAAGCATAAATTGGCTTTTCCTTTCCAGATTTATCTAATATTCAGAAAGGGAATCTAGCACCAGCCTTCCAGATTTGAACACCCTCAAATTTCAGGAGTGCTCAAGTTCAATTTGGGCCACTCTCTGTTACTTCATTTCTCCCAAGTCAAATACTGATCCACTGTAATTTTCTGTAGAAAAAGTAGGATAAAATTGAGCTACAAATGCTGGCATCTTCCCAATGCTAACTAGGACCTTAATTGCTATTTTCAACAACCATTACCATTTTTGTTTGTTTTGTTTTTTGTTTTTTGTTTTAGTTTCCCATAAAAACATAAAAAGAAGATGACAGTAATATTGCATTGACAAGTTCTCCACAGAAACTAAGAGTGCAACAGAAGAATAGCAAAGGCACCTTAACTTTTCCTCATTATGTGGGACAGGCTTACAATATGGATCCAGATATCCTCCAATCACACAAACTGAAAATTGTTCCACTTTATTGCAGTTCTGTAGCCATGCAGGAACCAGTCCTGTGTTCTGTGCACATCCAAAATTCTTACTGAATTCAGAAGTGCCTTGCTTTTGTAAACATACCACCTGATATTATCAGACCTTGTTAGCTAAGCAGGGTTACATTTTGTAATTGGGTGGGAGACCTCTCAGAAAAACTTACGTGTTGCAGGAGGTGTTGATTATTCGCTAGGTAATGTGAGACTCTCCTATTTACAGTAGTAAACCACGGCAGCATAGTTTTAGAATGCAAGGTGACAATGAAAAGACTGCCACTGATTTCAACAGGCTTTGGGTGGAACTGCTTATACACTGGGGTAACTCTACTGTCTTTATAGGCCCTGAAGCTTTGGAGTTATTTGAATGCAGGGCTTTGATTCAACAATACAGGTCCATCGCTACTCTTAATAACGGAGTTGAACTCTCTTCTCTTTCCCCTAGTCCATCCTTGCCTTTCCTTTTAGAATGTGAAGCACAAGTAAATCCAGGTGGAAGGAAATGACCTCTCTCCAAGACTTCAGATTCAGTGATGGAAAATTAACCTTATAGAAACGAGCATAAGTTCTCTCTCATCCCAGAACGGTTTGTAAAATGTCAGCAATAGCTGATGGTTGGATTCTATTATATTTCCAATAGTGTCATTTCCCTTTATAATGTATCAAACTGCAATGAACTGGATGGATCTGTTCAGAGACAATGTGTATTATTATTTATTATTTGTATTATCGGAGCACCTGGGATCTCTAGTCATGAACCAGGACCCCACTGTTGTAGGTGGTGTATGAACACAGAACAAAAAGTCAATGATAACTGGGTCTTCATCTCTCATCTGAAAATAAACAGGTGATGCTATTCACTCTGTCACTGATGTTGCAATATTTTCAGTTCACAGGTGATTCAGATTCATTAGGGATTGAAATGCACTTCTCCCACCTACAGCCAGAGTATTTCAACTAGCATGGCAACAGCTGAGAAGAAGTGGTTGAATTGCTCCACCATACTGGTCTAATAGGCTAATATCTTTCTCTCCTAAGGTCTTCTGGTTGCTCTTTTTTGACCCTGAACTCCCTCTTCCCACATCTCCAATGTTTGGAAAACCATCTAGCACCAACTCTGTACTATTGTGTAACGAGATTACTGTTCCCCATAATTTATCTGGTTCATGTTCTCAGTTTATCCCTATTGTATTAATGGCCTTAGGTTACTGAGTGACCAAAAGCCAGGGGAAACAAACTTGCTCTGAGCCATTGGGGCCCTTTTCCCTGCACAGCCTAACTGGTGCAGCTGTCCACCTATATAGAGTAATTCTCAGGATTGGGGCCCTAGTCACAACTATTACTACACAAGCCAGTAATGGCCAGTGCAAAGGCAAGAAAGTCTTGAGGTGCTGTTGGGACTGTAATGCTGGTAGACCAGGTGCCAGCTTGTGCCAAGGCTGTAGGCATCAGCTGAGCACTGACAAATTCATACCTGGAAACCAGACCAGCTCACCTGTATGTTAATATTGTTCCAGATAGGTGTTCCGCTTGTAAGGATATGTTTATAGTCTATAAAATGCTTGTAAGTTGCTGCATGCATTAACATTACTTGTAATATCTGTATCCCATGCTAGAAGGTAATTGTCAGGGTTCCCTCCCCACTCTGAACTCTGGGGTACAGATGTGGGGACCCACATGAAAGACCCCCTACGCTTATATTCCACCAGCTTAGGTTAAAACCTTTCCCAAGGCACAAATTCCTTGCCCTGGGATGGTATTGCTGCCACCACCAAGTGAGTTAGACAAAGATTCAGGAAAAGGACCACTTGGAGTTCCTGTTTCACCAAAATATGCCTCCAAATCCCTTCACTCCCTTTCCTGGGGAGGCTTGAGAATAATATACCAACCAAATAAGTAACCAAGGTGAGCACAGACCAGACCCTTGGGTTTTTAGGACACTAAAACCCCAATCAGATTCTTAAAAACACAACTTTATTATAAAGAAAAAAAGTAAAAGAAGCACCTCTCTAAAATCAGGATGGAAGGTAATTTTACAAGGTAATAAGATTTAAAACACAGAGGATTCCCCTCTAGGCAAAACTTTAAAGTTACAAGAAAACCCCAGGAATAAACCTCCCTCTTAGCATAGGGAAAATTCACAAGCTAAAACAAAAGCTAATCGAACACATTTCCTTGCTATTACTTACTATTCTGTAATATTAGATGTATCATTTCAGTAGGAGCTGGATTACTAGCTTGGTCTCTCTCTTTGTCTCAGAGAGAACAACAGATAGAGCACAAAGCAAAAACCTTCCCCCACAGATTTGAAAGTATCTTCTCCCCTTATTGGTTCTTTTGGTCAGGTGCCAACTGGTTATTTGAGCTTGTTAACCCTTTACAGGTAAAGGAGGGATTTTATGTTACCCGTAGCTGTATGTTCATGACAGTAATATGTAAGTGTGATGTTCCCCTGGTGTTATCCGGACCGGTGATCTGCTAGGTCACTCCAATCCTCGACTCTGGGAGCCAGCCTTACCCTGTCTGGTGTGAGACCCCTACTCCTGGGCTGTTCACGCACAGCCTCTAGCATGTAAGCTGCTCCTTGGATTGTGCAACCGAATGACACTAGCCAATATCTCCGGTCCCAGACACAATCCTAGGAACCTCTATCTTGCAGTGTCC
This sequence comes from Chrysemys picta bellii, assembly GCF_011386835.1. NCBI lineage: Eukaryota > Metazoa > Chordata > Testudines > Emydidae > Chrysemys > Chrysemys picta. The sequence goes on along the minus strand of NC_088791.1, from coordinate 140,452,244 downwards.
AGTTATGCCCGCTGGACACTGCAAGCTTATATGAGTTCATCAATTTAACAAAGAAATTGATATGTACCAGGCTTGTTATCCCAAGGGGAGTCTCTGACATGCTTCAAACCAAATGCACTGCTTCAGGTAGAATAAACAAACAACTTTATTAACTATAAAGATAGATTTTAAGTGATTATAAGTCAAAGCACAACAAGTCAGATTTGGTTAAATTAAATAAAAGCAAAATGCATTCTAAGCTGATCTTAACACTTTCAGTGCCCTTACAAACTTAGAAGCTTCTCACCACAGGCTGGCTGGTGCCCTTCAGCCAGGCTCTCCCCTTTGATCAGCGCCTCAGTCGCTTGGTGGTGTCTGTAGATGGAGGTGGAAGAGAGAGGAAGAGCATGGCAAACGTCTCTCCCTTTTATCATGTTCTTATTTGCATCTTGGTTTTGCCCCCCCCTTCAGAGTCAGCTGAGCATTACCTCATTTTAGTCCCAAGCTGACCAAAGGAAGGAAGGTGACTCACTCTAGAGTCCAACAAATCCTTTGTTCCTGTGAGTCTGGGCTGGGTTTGTCCCATACATGCCCTGATGAGGTGTGAACTGCCCCTCTGCTCTTGGAGAGTTTTGCCTGGGCCTGTTTTAAGTCATGAGGACACATTTGCAGTCTCATAACTATATGCATGAAATTACAACCTATAACATTGCTATAACATTACTGTAACAACAATTACTATAACATCACTATAACCATAGGCGCCGACTCTGTGGGTGCTCTGGAGCTGGAGCACCCACGGGAAAAAACTTGGTGGGTGCTCAGCACCCACTGGCAGCTCCCCACCCACTCACCCAGCTTGCCTCTGCTCCACCTCCGCCTCCTCCCCTGGGCATGCCGCATGCCCACTTTTTCCCTCTAGCTCCCTGTGCTTGCGCCGCAAAACAGCTGTTTCGCGTGGCTGGGAGGGAGGGGGGAAGAGGGGGAATGCGGCGCGCTCGGGGAAGAGGAGGGGCCGGGGTGGGGATTTGGGAAAGGAGTCCAATAGGGGCAGGGAGGGGGCGGAGTTGGGGCGGGGACTTTGGGGAAGGGGTTGGAATGGGGGTGAGGTTAGGGTTAGGGTTGGGGCAGGGCTGGAGGTGGGGGGGTGTGAGCACCCACCGGTGCCAGGGAAAGTTGGCGCCTATGACTATAACAACAATGCTCAGTACATCATGAGCCTTCCGATGACACCCGACATGACAAACTTTGTATTGGATACCACACCATCATTTTATAAAGATGAACATGGGGTGCTGGGTATTCCCACGAAGTACAGAACGTCAGAGTAAGTTTTGCTTTAACACTGTAAAAATGCCTGCTCTGAACTTGTAAACTAGGTAGGAGGAGTGGCTCCCTCACCCATCAAGATGGACTATCAAAAGTGGGTGATTGTGAAGCATCATGATACAAAGACTGGACTAAGGGCCCTCACACCCATAAAGGTGCTGTGTGCAAGGAAGCTGGAATTCTGGAAGAAGGAAATAAAGATAGCTGCCATGAAAATTCTTCATCTCTTTGCTGTTTGGATTTTCACAGGGCTGGAGCTAGAAACAAAAGTGGAGATCCCCAGGGTCAATCCAAAAGACAGTCAGAGCTGACAGGTTACTACAACTCTGTCACCTTTTGGAACCATAGACTAACTCATCTTTGTATATACGTTGCCTGCTTTATCATGTAAATGACTCTCATTTCTTTTTCCTAGTTAATAAATCCTTAGTTAGTTAACTATAGGATTGGTTACAAGTTTTGTCTTCCGTGTGAGATCTGAGGTGCAAAGTGATCTGGAGTAAGTGACTGGTGTCTTGGGTCTGGGAGCAATCTTAATAGTTTATGATTTTTGGTATAAGTGACCATTTACAACTAAAGCCAGCTTGCCTGGATGGCGAGAAAGACTGGAATGCCCAAGGGGACAGTCTGTGACTGTATGGTAAGACTGTTAATACTTCAGGAGTTCGCTTTGTTACCAGGTTGGTGAAATCTAATCACAAAACATACCACCAGTTTGGGATCTCTGCCCTGCTTTTTTGACAATCTGCCCTGTGGTTGGCACTCACAGTCATTAGCCATTCCAGACAGCATGACAGGGATTTTTTTTTATTCTTGTTGCTGTTTGAAGGATACCAGGAAAATGCTCTGTTGAATCTTAGAAGGAAAAGCATTTCAGTGCTATGAGCAAAGAAGTTTCTGACTCCTATCCTTCCAAACTAGTGGACTTTAGCTGATGCTAAACTGGGCCAATAGGTCATCATCACATAATTCCAGCCTTTAAATACTTCTTAAACAAGAAACGGATACAAGTCATACAGCAGGCAATGGAACACCTGGCTGTGATTAGTAAACCAGCGTACTTTGCATAAGGCTAAATCGTGCAGTCCTTTCTCAGACAAAACTCATATTGGAATCAATGGGAATTTTAACTTAGGAAATATCTCACAGTTTGACCCCTAGACACTGAAGAATGAACTGTTAGGGTAGATCATTTTACCCATCATCTTATCTCCATTGCCAATCCCAGATGGCAGAGAAGAGAGAATGGAAGAGAAATGGGACTATTTGATGTTCTCAGAACATTTTTTCCCAATCTTTTTCCTACAAAAATTCTCAGTGAAGTCAACACAATTTCATGAAGCATTTCTATTTTGACAGAATTGCATTTTCTGATGCATCATAGTTTTTCTGACCAGCTGTCAGGAACCAGGGCCTACAGCAGAACTAGAGTACAGGCAGCCTCATCAGTACATCTGGCCTGCAGTAGCAGGCTACCTGATTGGCTGCAGGCCAGCTTGCTGGCTGCTCAGTGCTCATACCCACCACTGTGCCTGCTCCTGTGTTACTTGGTTCCTGTTGCTACTACCTTGCACCCAGACTTGCCTGCTACCCTGCTTGCTCCAGTTCCTGCCCTCCAGCTTGACCCTTGGCTCTGGCTACTGACTACAGCTCTGACCCTAGACCTTGGTTCCTGATTCCCTCTCTGACCACTAAGCTACACCATCCTCAACCCGGTTAGCTGACACCAACTCTACTAAATTCCCATTGGCTTCAGTAGGAGATGATAGTACTTAGAACTTTGCAGAATCAGGCCCTAATAAATAAGGTAAGTTAAGCAGGATATGGACCACAAGTTGTAAACAAGATAGTAAAAATTATTGTTGTATTGTGTATGTACAGTATACAGAGACAAAACATTGATAAAATACATTATCATTGGGAGACTGAAGAATAATTTTTAAAAGGGCTAAAAACTGTGAAATTGCATTTGAAAGAAATACAGTAGCTTGTTTCCTTCCTTTTTAAATGCCTCTAGTCCTTCTCTTGACCCAAAGCAGTAAGATGGGTGTGGTAAGGAGTGGAAAGGATGTAATGCAGAACGCGTATCTTCTATGTAACCAGTTTACTTTCAAATCTCAAGACACTTTGTCAAAATGGCGAGTGAAGTCACTTATGCAGATATACAGATACCATCAGAAGAAAGAGTGTGTTTTACTTCACGAACTTTGGATCCAGGTAAAAAAAGAAAGCTTATTTTATTTTATTTTATTGCATTTTAAATGACAATCTTAAAACTTTCAAATAATAAATATTTAAATAAATATTTTAAATAAAAATTTGGTAGGAAGAAGTGTTAAATTCTGAACAAATTCACTTTTAGAGCACTAGGATTAGAATGATATCTAACTTATCTACCTTTATTAATATGAGGACACTCTGAATTGTGAATTCTAGCAAAAGTAAACTATGGTCTTCTGATTCCCAACACGTTATTCCAATAGTGTATCTGAAACATGCTATGTTTGCAAATGGTTAAAAGTTAACAAAAAGTCACTAAAAGGAACTATTAGAAATCTGTGGTTACCTTCATTGTAAAGACAGCCCTAACTGGAAGCCCTTTACTTTTAGTTCTTTTACATTTTAAAGCAGTGAATTTCTGTAGTCACCATAAAATATTTTCAGGTCTGTCTACATTTAATTCTCCTTTTAAATTAAAGTCAACATTCATTCTTTGGCAGAGAGTGGATGATGCTGATAAAACTTTCCTAAGAATAGTAATCACAGTACTTTTAAAAATACAAAATATACTTATAAATAACCATCTTTTGCAAAATTTATTAATTTTAATCTTTCCTTTTTCAACTAACAGTTATAGAGCTGACATGTTGAAAAGAGAAAAATAGCAGTCCAAAATCAATGGACATGTTTGTGATCATTCTAAAAATGTTTAATTGTATGATTTGCATATGATCTATTGATATATAATATATAAAGCTATTTATTGAAAAATGGTTTTTTTATGTAAAGTGCATCAGATATAAATTAGAAGGTATAACTAGGAAATAGCTCGCGTTTTTAATAAGTTGTCATAATTGTCATCACATATATAGTGCTTTAGACAAAAATTAACTAATCTTAATTAAAAGTGTCTTCAGAATACAATATTAATTGCTTACAACAATGCCTCACATCTGTATTATATCAACAAAAGCATCAAGTAACCATGCATGTTCTTTACATTCATATCACAAAATAGTTTCTGCTGGTTATCAGACAATTGTGTGCAAGATATGTCGAAATAATACTATTTATCAAAGTAAAATATGTCCTTCTGAATGTGCCATCAGAACAGTGTTTTCTCTATGAAAACTTCTACAAACCCCCACTAGGACACAGAGACTGAACAAGTTGACTGTACAAAATGTTTTTGTTCTTTAATCCATTGTGTGTGGTTTGGTACTGATACTGAAATTGGATCAGCACGGAAGGACTTTTGTGTCTCCGTGTAGTCCCACTAAACTCCGTGGGGATGCCAGGATCAGCTGGGCAGATGCAATGGTAGGATCATAGCCTACATGTGCACACAATGAGTGAATTAATAGAACCTAGTGTTGTGATATCTGAATGCGTGAAACTCTGTTTTTATTTGAAATGCCTCTCTGTCCTGTCATGTCTGATAGAGTATTCTTTAATGAATAACCCAACATTGTCATATTATAATGGTAATATTAATTTTTAGAGTTTAATTGCTTTTAAGATTCTCTTTAATTTGAATGAACTGAACTCAGGAATTGCCATTCTGGATCAGATCAATAGTCCATCTAATTCAGTGTCCTGACTCTGCCTGTTGCCAGCGCCAGATATTTTAGATGAAAGTGCATGAAACCAGTCATGGAATAACCAACCTCCAGGCAAAATTCCCACCTAAATCCCAATAGTTAGAGTTTGGCTTATGCTCTAAAGCATGAGAGTTCATATTCCTTCCAAAATGTTTTTTTTTTAATATTTATTGCTATAACTGTGGATGTTCTGCCATCCATATAAATGTCTAATCCCTTTTTGAATTTTGCTAAACTCTCTTGTGGCAATGAATTCTACAGGCTACTAGTGCATTGTATGAACAAGTATTTCCTTTTTATCTTTATTTTGAATTTGCATTGAATGGACTCTAGTTTTTGTATTATGAGACGGAGTGAAAAGAAGTTCCTAATCTATGTGATCATATTAAATTTTCCCCATCCCTCTAATTATTCTCATCACCTGTTTCTTAACTTTAAACATGGGCGTAGGTGCTTTGCTAAATTGAAACTCTGCTCCACAGCGTGGTGGCACAACAATGTTAATATTTTTGCCGGCATGAAAATTGACCCTTTATTCTGACTCCTTGTTTTCTGGGTGAGGATAACAGTACAAAATACAGATATTTGCAATAACATATGGATTTGATTAATATTGTTATGAGCTGGGTGAAATCTTGTTATTGATTGGGTTATACCCCCATTGAGATTGATGGGTATGAACTCACCCTTCAATTTACATAACTGCAAGCATAAGACCCCAGCTAAGACAAAAGTGTATGTGAATCCTCCCAGTAGCTTATGGATGAGTATTGTTTTGGTAGCAGGGGTGTGTGTTTGTGTGTGGGACGAGAGTTCACACAGAAACTGAACAGACAAAAACAGAGGCAGAGGCAAGAAAGCCAAGCAGGAGCCTATAAGCATAGTGTGTCTACGGAAGAACCTAAAGCAGTGGTTTTCAACTTTTTAGGCTGCATACCCCTTTCCAAATAATGTAGTTACTACATACTCCCACCTGAAATAGGGTCACAATACATCTTTGAAAACAGGGGTCTGTGGGGGAGGGGGAAGGTCTGTAAGGAATAACATGATATGTTGTCCACCATTACAGGATTTTTCTCAAATGTCCCCTGACCCCAGCTCAGGGTATGCATACCCCATTTTGAAAACCACTGAGATAAAGGGAGACCTTTAGGGTCTGATTTTGGCTAGAGAGGCTTGGGGATGTAAGCTAAGAAACTGCTCCTTTTGTTTTTGGTTCCTCCTGCATTTGGAGAAGCAGGACTTTGTACATTCCTTGTAAATAAAGATTATACCAAAGAAAATAAATATATATAGAGAGAGTGCTACCTATCTCATAGAGCTGAAAGGGACCCTGAAAGGTCATCAGGTCCAGCCCCCTGTCTTCACTAGCAGGACCAAGTACTGATTTTTGTCCCAAATCCCTAAGTGGCCCCCTCAAGGGCTGAACTCACAATCCTGGGTTTAGCAGGCCAATGCTCAAACCACTGAGCTATCCCTCCCCTCTAAAATACCAGACTCCATCAATTTATACTTCCAATTGGAACATTCCCACAGCCCCAAACTTTAACTAGCCACTCGGATCAAAAAGGGACAACACTACTGATACCTAAACTTATTAACTCCTGTTAATTTACTAATGTTGTTGTTTAGGCATAACTTTCTGCACAGGCCTGAGAAATCATATAGGATTTCTGTGGTAGTTAATACAAACTGTTTTTCTTTCAGCAAAAGCTGGTGACAGTTACACTACAATACATTTTAAGTTAAAAGTAAATATATTTATTAACATACCTGCTCGACAAAGGTCAAATGAGGAAGTTACTGTTTTATGCTATGTATGTTTTAAATAGATCGCTAATATAAAAAGACATAGACCGGCTTCATGTGGTTAAACAGCCAAATGTATCTTTGGATGAAATAAGAAGAATGGGTAATAAAATGGACAAATCAGTAGAGAATAAATATATTAAAAATGGGTGAATCCTGACATATAACTGAGAAGTTGAAAAGCCAAGTGAAAGTCGTAAGACAGACGCTATTGATGCATGTCATAAGGACTGGCTGTTTGCCCACAAGGCTGCTAATTGCTTGAGTAGTCATGCAGATCTGTTACATTGTTGAAAATGTAACACAGAGCAGACCAGCTCAAAAATGTAGCACCATTCATGATTTTAACTGAATTACAGCAGAGAAAAGTCAGAGATGGTAAAGGTAAAGAGTTATAGAGGGACTACATTCTGCCATTTCATTAGATGTCTCATAAGAACATAAGAACAGCCGTACTGGGTCAGACCAAAGGTCCATCTAGCCCAGTATCCTGTCTACTGACAGTGGCCAATGCCAGGTGCCCCAGAGGGAGTGAACCTAACAGGTAATGATCAAGTGATCTCTCTCCTGCCATCCAGCTCCACCCTCTGATAAACAGAGGCTAGGGACACCATTCCTTACCCATCCTGGCTAATAGCCATTAATGGACTTAACCTCCATGAATTTATCCAGTTCTCTTTTAAACCCTGTTATAGTCCTAGCCTTCACAACCTCCTCAGGAAAGGAGTTCCACAAGTTGACTGTACGCTGTGTGAAGAAGAACTTCCTTTTATTTGTTTGAAACCTGCTGCCTATTAATTTCATTTGGTGGCCCCTAGTTCTTATATTATGGGAATAAGTAAATAACTTTTCCTTATCTACTTTCTCCACATCACTCATGCTGGTAGTGTCCCCAATTAAGAAAAAATTATTATACTCAGTTCCTATAAACTATACCAATGACTTAAAGTCAGCAAGGAATATGGAAAGACTATAAAGTTCAGAGAGTGGAGATTGGCCATGGCTGTAAGGGGACAAGTAGCCGACAGAGCCTTTATCATGATAGTTGGCCAAAGACAGACTGATGGGGGGGGGGGGGCGGGTAAGGGAATCTCTCAAGGGGCTTTTTACAAAAAACACATACAGAAAAAACGGATGCTTTTGGCAGGTGCTCCTCCTGGCCTCAACTACTAACTTCTGAAAATAATATCTGGGGAAAGTCCATAAAGTGTTTGCATGTGAAAGATGCATGGGCTCTCATGCTCTGAAAATGAGCCCAAGAGCAACAGATGCCCATAGATATGAACATGGAGACAGTGACACACACACACAAGAGTGTGGTTAAATGTTGAGGCTACAACTTTGTTAACTTAAAACTTAACTGAAGTTAACAGCACTGCTCAGCTACCTGCCAGCTACCTGTGGTTTGAGAGCTGCCCACAATAATTGGGATGTATCACACCAGAAGCTGTGGGGAGATCAATCATCTGCCTATCACTTACATTCAGCTAGCCTGGACACCTGAATGTCAGCCTTCTTCTCTCCACACAAAAGGGTGGAGAACTGAGATGAGGGGAGCCTCAAGTCGGGCCAGACCTGGAAATTTATTTCTCCTACATCCTGTGCCAATGCCTAGATCCAGTTCCTAAGTAGTGCACCAACTGGGGATATAATAGCCTCAGACTGACCATTGCTAACCTGCAATCCACACTGGAAACCCATCCAAAGTTGTGACAATTTAGCTCTCTCATCAAGGAATCTCCAAAGCAGACCTCCTGAATGCAAAAAGTAAAGTGAAAAATCCTACAAAGTGGTGCACCAGTTCTCCTTTGGTGGGGAAATACCTTTCAGGCCTCATAGAAGATGATTGCCTGAGCCCGTGGTGTACCTGAGAATCCCACATATGTAAAAAAAATGTGGGAGGAGTGACGGAATGAACCCCCTGAAAGGATCAGAAAAAGGGGGAGGGGCTAGAGGAAAACCTCGGCTTCTTGCCGCGCCACCACCCTGGGTAACAGATAAAGATGATGCTTTAGTTATTCCCAGCTCTGTCAAAACCGCATCCCTGTGTTTATGGTAAACAATTATAAAACATGAAACTACAAGAAAGTCACATTCCTTTGTTTCTTTGGAGTGTGGAATAATGATGTTCAAGTCAAAGGAGACTCTGGTTGGACAATCACAATTTCTCATCAGAGATGAATGCTGCATCTTGAATGGTCAGGCCAGTTTTGCAAATATGAAAATATTCCATTAGAAATGCCTTCAAAGACTTGATAAAAGAAGCTGTAATCCTTCCTCTACAGCTGTGCTCATTATCAATTAACAAAAGGCATCTGCTATGCATATATTTCCATTCTGTCCCAGTGGACTGTATTAACTGAAATATTTGAAAAATATGTACTTGAGTTATAAAGTCTGTTGATGACTTAAAATGTACTACTGTGTTTGTATTTTGCTAGCAATGTTTTATCTTGAATGTCTAGAAAAGACTAAGTCAATAGGGCACCTAACTCCCATTGATTCAAGAGGAGGTAGATCCTAAATACCTTTGAAGATCTGAGTTTAAGTGAACAAAGAATACTGAGATTGGATAGCTTGTTACACAAAGTCCTGCATAGCATTACATTTTATTCCAATAGGAACTGTGTTTACATTCTTTCAGTTGCCTTTATATTGAAAGTGTCCATGCCTGCTCTGACACAATAAGTCACCAGAAACAGACAAGTTTCTTAAACAAAATACAGAGATCTTATGTGATTTTTAAAGCAACAGAGTTACTATTGCTTAACGTTTACTTAGAGTAATATAAGAAAATTGAGGTAGTAAACATTAGGATTGCAGGATATCCTTACACTTTTGTATCTAAATGGGGAATGTAGGCCTTGCTAGACCATAGGCATAACTAACAGTATGAACCAAAGGCTGTGAATCAGAGTAGGCCTGGCCTTCGCAGAACAGTAACACACTCGGTAAGTAAGCACATTCCCAATGAGAGAAGATGGTACAAAACCATACAGATCTCTCAAGTACTTATGTAAACGCATTCCTAAGAGATGGTACAGGAACACACTGAGCCCTTGTAAAGATAGAGGGGATGACAGGATAATGGATGAGGATGTTTTGTTCGAACTAGCAGGTACAAGGATAAGGGTGGTAACTAACAGCATCTGGAGTGTAATACGTAATCTGTTTGTATAAATGTATAAAAGGAGTAGTCATAGGAGGAGTATCTTTGTGCTGCTGTAGGGGACAGCATCCTGGTGTGCTGATTGAATCGATAACTTGTCACAGGCATACATGTGTTAGTGTACCCGTAGCTCATATGGGGCACTACAACCATGCTTTGCTGACAATAAACTGGTCAAGCACCTTCGCCATCGAACCAAGCCTGTGGTCTGTTTTGATGAATAACATCAAGGTCAGCTGAATCAGCGAGCTGCACTCTCTGCTCATGCAGCTAACACCAGAGCTCCCAGAACACTAGCACTAGCAGCATTAACAACTCTGCAGCACTAACAACCGGGAATTTCAAGAGAAATTAGAAATAATTTTAAACTATTACCAGCATAGAGTAGGTTAAATGTGTGATATGAGAGTGTGATATTAGTATATTTAGGATGAAGATTCTGGCTGTGACTCATATGACCTAGGAAGGCAATTTTTAATTAAATTGTCATTTTTCTGTAATTAATTGTCTAAATTTCCAAATTGTAATTTTAGAATTACTGTTGATTGTACTAGCATGAACAATCCTTGACTGGTGTATGTATATATTTATTGGTTTTTAACTGAACCTGTGTTTAACTTGACTGTCAATTTAAAAGATCTATATCAAAGGTCCATAATGTCATGTTGGTACCAAAATCACTTACCAAGAGTATATATACTTAGCATATGTTACTAACAATATGATTATGCTTTGTAATAAGTTTTCCACTATGTGATTATATTTTGGTTTGTGGTGATTTGATCTTTACTTCTTGATAAATTTCAACAGTCTATGTTAAATTCATTCTTTCAAACTTTGTAACACTATATTATAGCCATCTTTGATTTTTTTATATAATTTCTCATTTAAATTCTATTTTGATCAATAAACCTTATACAGTCCAAAGAAATCTGAACTCTTGCACTTTGACTATTCAAGACAACTTACAAAAGACTCAGGAGAAATCTGCCCTGTGTAACTGAGTCATTGAATTGAATTAACACAAAATAATAATTAATAATAATAATAATAAATATTAATATTTATTATTTGTATTATTATTTGTATTACGGTAGTGCCTAGGAGCCCCAGCCATGGACCAGGGTCCCATTGTGTTAGGCGCTGTACAAACACAGGAGAAAAAGACAGTCCCTGCCCGAAAGAGCTTACAACCTAAGTATAAGACAAGAAACAATGGATGGATGCAGACAGGTGAGGGATAGCAAGGAAACAATGAGATAATATTGTCTAAATACAACAAAAAGACACAGGGTGTGCCTCACATGTAAGTCTACCCACAAACTTGCACTGGTGTAAGTGAAGGTATGTTTTTAGACCAATTTCACTAAACCAATGAAAAACTCTGTATAAATACTCTTATTTCAATTTACTAATGGCTTATGTTGATTCAATTTAAGTCAGTTCCTTCTCAATCTAAACAAAACAAAAATGTCACTCTCAAACTGGAATAGAAGTATCTCTGCAGGATTTTTGGATACATTCTTAGTGTATCATTTCCAGACAAAATTTATGTTTTATATCCCAGCATGACCTCCTTCACTTTATTTGATGCCTCAACTTAGTACGTTTTATATGTATTTGCACTCCCAACCGTAATAATAATGCTCCATATTATACATACCCACACACACACACAAAATACTGCACTAATTATTCTTTGCAGATTGTTTGACCTCTCCTGACTTTAGGAACCCTTGATTTTAAAAAAGGTTTGGGTGTCTCCAGGTACTTTTATAAAATCAGGGTTGCACTGGGAGTAACTACATATGACACTGTGTAATAGCCAGACAATTATAACTAAACCATTTTAGTGTATGTAGTCTGAGATTAGAGTAAACTAGTTTTTAAATACAGATTAGCTTTTATTTATTTGTTTTCTCTCATAGCATCACTAAAGGGCAGAGTTATGATTGCTTGAGTGCCTTATCTATGCCTTTCCATACATTATCATGTTTAGATTTATTTTAAGTTTAACCTTAACTCTGAATTTTCTGGGTTCATAATGCTTTCTATGGGATAGTTACTACAGTCCTGTAATGTTTTTCCTAATAAACTACGGATATTTATTCTCAGCTTAACTCCAGGTTAATTTTTTTTTCCTCTGGAAATTCAGACAATTTCTGGATTTTATTAAATAAATCAGTAATTCTTTCCATTTGTCTGAAAAATTGCATAGTGGAACAGCATGGATTATAATATTCTGATAATATCCTCTAGTACTGGAAGTGATGTTGTTCTGGCCTATTAGGGAGGAGGCAGATGTGTCCTTTCAGGGAAGAATGAAACTTATTCTTGTTTTTTATTTTCTCACAAAAGGTTTGACTTTGCAAGGTGTTGGAGTAAATGGGAACTGCAGGAGTTCAGAACCCTGCAGGACTGGGCCTTGATAATCCAAAGGTCTACTGTTGATAGCATTTTGTGTCTCCTTACAGGAGAGAGGAGCACCTATGCTGAGGTGAAAGTGCACTGGAAATCTGACAGCACATCAGAGGCTATCCCTTCAGGTATTACAGTATCTTGGGAAATATGAAAGTTTTTTGTGTTTTATCATGTCTGCACTCCATTAAAATAATCATACTGCATGTAATCTAGGAGTCATTTCATAGCTGCAGTACTGTGTTCAATTCTGGGCACCACACTTTAAGAAAGATGTGGACAAATTGGAGAGAGAGTCCAGAGGAGAGCAACAAAAATGATAAAAGGTTTAGAAAACCTGAACCATGAAGAAAGGTTCAAACTAAACTAGGCATGTTTAGTCTTGAGACAAGAAAACTGAGGGAGGACTTGAAAACAGTCTTCACATATGTTAAGGGCTGTTATAAAGAGGAGGGTGATCAATTATTCTCCATGTCCACTGAAGGTAGGACAAGTAGTAATGGGTTTAATCTGCAGTAAGGGAGATATTAGGAAAACCTTGAAACTATGAGGGTAGTTAAGCTCTGTAATAGGCTTCCAAGAAAGGTTGTGGAATCTCCATCATTGGTGTTTTTAAGAACAGGTTGGACAAACAGCTGTCAGGGATATTCTAAGTTTACTTTGGTCCTGCCTCAGCACGGGGGGTGGACTTGAAGATTTCTCAAGGTCCCTTCCAGCCCTACATTTCTGTGGTTCTATGATCTGCTCAGATCCCATTTCTGTTGGTTAATGATCCAGATGACATTTTAGCTAGGTAAAACTGGCATACTGGGTCAGAAAGTCTAGATGATCACCACAGTTCCTACTGGCCTTAAACTATGAATAAAACTTAATCCTTCAGATTTCTTGGAAAGATTTTGATTATTTTCTGTGGTAAATGTCTTCTACACAAAGGGAGGAAAATAGTTTTAACTATTTTTTTTAACCAGGGTTATTTATTAGATTGACATTCAAAATTCCTTGGGGAAGGGATATTGAACACTTTTTATTTGCCAGTTGCAGTATCTGAAAGTAATTGTAAAAGCAATGAATCAGACAAAGGGACTGCTGTGCTCCTGCAAGGAAACACAGTGGCCATATTGTATTTCTCAATGGCTTACATATAGTGATAGCTATTAGTTGTTTTGGTGCCCAATCCTGTGAGGTTCTGAGCACCTCAAGCGCCCACTGACTCCAGTCAGAACTTGTAGGATCGGGTCTTTATTGAGGGAAACTTACATCAAAACTAGGGCTGGTCAAAAATTCTCTTTTGTGTTTTTGACAAACTGAAATATTTTGAAGGAAGTGTCTAGTTTTTTGATAATTTTTGGGGGGGCGTGGGGGCAGGTTGGCACTTTTCAGCCCACATTTTCAGTTTTCAGGTTTTTGGGGTTTTGAGGAAAATTAAAAAAATAAATTTAAATCAAATTAAGGTTAAGTAAAAAAAAAATGTTTTCATATAGCTTTTCCATCAGGGGGAAAAACACTCATTTTCTGGCCAGCTCTACTCAAAACCTTGTTGTCTTTTCCAGATTTATATCCAACTCTATTTATCCATAAGTGTGTCAGGTGCAACACAGTATTTATGTAGATAGTTACCTTCATTTCATTACCTTCACCCTCACTTTATTTTATGGAATGGGTAATAACATAAATGTAGCTGGAAGACTAGAAGACACTAGGTATAAAGCAAAAAAAAAAAAAAAGAGAGGTCATATGAAGAACCATTAGACTGAAGGTAAAATTTTCAAAAGCATCTAAGGGTATGTCTACACTGCGACATTAGATTCATTTTATAGAAGTCAAATTTTAGAAATCGATTTTATACAGTCTATTGCGTATTTCCCCACTAAGCACATTAAGTCGGTGGAGTGCGTCCTCACTACCGTGGCTAGCATCGACTTACAGAGCTGGGTTAAGCTCCCAATGCCTGATGGGGCAAAAACATTGTCGCGGGTGGTTTTGGGTACATGTCATCAGTCGCTGCTCCCTCCGTGAAAGCAACAGCAGACAATCGTTTTGCGCCTTTTTTCCTGAGTTACCCGTGCAGGCACCGTACCACGGCAAGCATGGAGCTCGCTCAGCTCACCATCACTGCTGCTGTTGTGGGCAAGTCTACTGTGAGGGCTGCTGTGATCCAAGTAGCCAATGCAATCATTGACGTTCTGTTATCAAGGGTACTGACTCTGGGAAATGTGTGAGCCTTTTTAGATTTTAGGTGCATCATATTCCTGTCCTTTGTCGCTGGTGAAGAAGTCTTGCAGCCATATATTCCAGTCCAGTCGGCGCTGTAACACCCCGTAGCACTTCTGTGGTTGACACATGTAACAGCTCCAGGGCTCTTGCTTTTTTGCCTTGGCCGAGGTACCTTGCCCTACTAGAACCTCCAAGCATTCGACACAGAAGCACCTGCAGCAGCTGGCATTGCTACACAGCAGCAGATCCTTGCCTTCTCAGCAGACTGTGCAGTAGGACTGCTAACCGTCCTTGTCAGACATGTAGCTTGGCCGGGGTTCTGGGAACGTCTTCCCTGCCCGGCTCCTAGAAACCTGCAGGACATGGTGTGTGGCTTCACCACTTCCCCTGCAACTCTGCTCTCCTGGAACTCTGCTCTTCTGCTCCGCAGCGATGAGCTCAGGGGATCTGTTCTGGTCCTCCTGGGTACTGCTGGTAGACGTGGTACTGCTGCTCATGGAGATTTAGTCCTGCCTGGAATATCATGTGAGCTGGAGGCTTCTGCCTCAGGCTGCTCTCCCAGCTGGCAGCACCATGCGGTCGCACCTATCCCAGGCTACCCCTTGCTCCCATGGCTCATGAAGCCTGGACAGTAGTAAGGAGCAGTTCAACTATAGGCTGAGCAAGTACAGAATGGTGGTAGAATGTGCCTTTGGACGTTTAAAAGCTCACTGGTGCTGTTAGACCTCAGTGCAGCCAACATTCCCATTGTTATTGCTGCTTGCTGTGTGCTCCATAATATCTGTGAGAGTAAGGGGGAGACATTTATGGCGGGGTGGGAGGTTGAGGCAAATAGCCAGGTGTCTGATTTTGAGCAGCCAGACAGCAGGGTGATTAGAAGAGCACAGCAAGGTGCGCTGCACATCAGAGAGGCTTTGAAAACCAGTTTCATGACTGACCAGGCTTTGGTGTGACATTTGTGTGTGTATCTCCTTAATGCAAACCCGCCCCCTTTGTTGATTTTAATTCCCTGTAAGCCAACCACCCTCCCCCCTTCGAAATAAAGTAACTATTGTTTTGAAACCATGCATTCTTTTTTTATTAATTAAAAAACCCCCGAGATAACAGACAAGGTAGCCTGGGTGGGGTGGGGGAGGAGGGAAGGACAAGGCCACATTGCTTATTGTAGCCACACTAAAAATCTAACTATTTGAATGACAGCTTTCTGTTGGTTGGGCCATCCTCTGGAGTGGAGTGGCTGGGTGCTCGGAGCCTCCCACCGCATTCTTGGGAGTTTGGGTTAGGAGGCTATGAAACATGTGGAGGAGAGGAGGAGTTATACAGTGGATGCAGCAGGGGTCTGTGCTCTCATTGGCTTTCCTGCAGCTCCAACAGGTGCTTCATCATGTCCATTTGCTCCCCCCATTAGCCTCAGCATCGAGTCCTGCCTCCGCTCTTCGTGTTCACTTAATTCTTTCCTGGCCTCTGCCACTGAATGCTTCCATGCATTAAGCTGTGCCCTATCAGTGCGGGAGGACTGCATGAGCTCAGAAAACATGTCATCGTGAGTGCATTTTTTTCGCCTTCTAATCTGCAATAACCTCAGAGACAGAGATGATGGAGGACCGTAGAAACATTCTACGGTCTACGATTCTGGGGGGACTGCATGGTCACCTGTGCTGCTGTGTGATGCTGAGTTTGCCACACTGACCAATCAGGAAAGGAAATTAAAAAGTTCCGGGGCCTTTTCCTGTGTACCTGGCTAGTGCATCGGAGTTTAAAGTGCTGTCCAGTGCAGTCACAATGGAGCACTCTGGGATAGCGCCTGGAGGCCAATACCGTTGATTTGCATCTGCACTACCCCAAATTCAACTAAGCAAGGTCGATTTTAGTGCTACTCCCCTCGTCAGGGATGAGTACAGAAGTCAATTTTAAGAGTCCTTTAGGTCGACGGAACAGGGTTGGTTGTGTGGACGCGGTCATTTTTAAATCGACCTAACACGGTTAAATTCGACCCAACCTCATAGTGTAGACTAGGGCTAAGTGATTTAGGCCATATTTTCAAAGATATTTAGATAGCTAAAGATGCAGATAGATGCCTAGCCTGCTTAGAAGCCTAACTCTCATTTGGTTTAAATGGGGGTCAACTGTCTGTTAGTAAGGTTCCCAATAATAAAGTTAAGCATGTGTGCATTTGCAGGATTGGAGTATAGAAATGTAATGGTAAAATACAGAAAACTCACCAGTTTTGTAACTACATCCATCACAACTATCACCACATTCTCTTTGTATATCTGTACATAGATATATTTACATATATTCACATATATAGGATTACTGTTGAAAAAGTTGTATGTAGTTTATCATAAATATAACAACATACAATAACATACATATTTTCAGAAAGTGCAAATTAGACAAAGGCTAAAGAAACTTCATACTATGACCAAACAGTAAATAAAAAACTCTAAGAAAAAAACATTTTGACTGGAATTTTCAAGAATGCTCAGCACTGGCCTAACGCTATTTGCACTGAACTCAATGGGAGTTTTACCAATGACTTCAGTGGGAGCAGTTAGGACAACAATGAACATATTTAAAAATCCCACTCTTACAGTTGTAGATTGTTTTTGTTATTTAGGGGAAAATAGAAAGTAAGCATAGCTATTCTAACAATTTAAAAATGTAAAGAATTTTACAAATAAATTCATTGGGGTTATAGATTTTTAAATATAATTGATATTTTTCCCAAAGTCCTTCATTTATTGGGGATTTTCTAAATGCTTTTAAAATGTCTTGGTCACCTTACTCACAAGGTGAGATTTTAAAAACTTTCAAAATTTAGAAACATTTTAGAAAAATTCCTATTGTGGAAATGATAAATAATAAACAAAAAAGGTAATAAAATGTTGATTACATTTTTAGTAAATTCTAATAAATTTTAAAAAAAGTTATTTTGAGGGGAAATTATCTTAAAATATATTATGATTTTTTCTATTTTTGAAACCAGCTCTGAAAGTAAACACAGTTTTTAAAAGTGAATATGATTGTAGTGAAGATGTTCATTTTAAATCTTACTTATCTATGTTAAATGAAAACCGAGGAAGAGGAAGAATAAGAGTAATAAAGATGAGATTGAGACACTGAAAGAAAAGTTATTATAGAGTAACTAGAGGGTTAAGCCAGAGAGCAAATTAATCCCTTGTGTTACTCCACTGAAGCCAAAGGAAGTGTACCAGGGATGAATCTGAGCCATTTATTCACCCTGTAAATACTCTGTTTGTGCCTTTTAATTTTCAGCATTACTGATAATATAAAGCATGTTCTAAATAACACCAGTAAACACTTCATGAATGAACGGAAAACAACAGGAGCCTTTAAGATATTTTTAGAGGCAATGCTAACCACAGAAAAATGCTAAACGAGCACACCCGATGTTTTTCCATTGTTAGGTTAATCTGCATTTCTTACCACAAATAAAAGACAGACCAAATGTCTCAGTATGTGTTTCTTGGTAAAAGCGTGGTGGACAGCCTGAAGACAGAGTGTGTCAGAATCTGATCTCAATTACAACGGTGTAAATATAGAAACACTTGGTTGACTTCAGTGAAGTTCCTCCTAATTTTACACCAGTGTAACTGGGATTAGCCTCTGGCCTAACAAGTCTTGTTTGTGACTCTGGGGTGTTGACATATTATTAGGGCTGTGTCCTTCTTAGCCCTGCTAAGTGTTTATTGCCTTTTCCATTGTAAACCCCTTGCTAGTTCAGGTTTTCAACGTTTTGTTCTAATATCCTCCAGGCTGAAATGCCTCATAAAGGATCTCAACCACTTCCCTCTCCTCATTTAAATCCCTTTAAAAAACCACAGGGGGGCAGCAGCCTAGCTCTATTAACGACAGGGAATTTCACTTACAGAAAACAAGGTAAGGCTACATCTACACTACAAGGGGGAGTCGATTTAAGATACGCAAATTCAGCTCCGTGAATAGCGTAGCTGAATTCGACGTATCGCAGCCGACTTACCCCGCTGTGAGGACGGCGGCAAAATCGACCTCTGCGGCTTCCTGTCGACGGCGCTTACTCCCACCTCCGCTGATGGAGTAAGAGCGTCGATTCGGGGATTGATTGTCGCGTCCCGACGGGACGCGATAAATCGATCCCCGAGAGGTCGATTTCTACCCACCGATTCAGGCGGGTAGTGTAGACCTAGCCTAAGTGTAGAGGAATGGGGATGGGAAGAAGAAATGAATGGGTGTTAAAACAAACATTATGAGTGGGAGCAGAGATGATGGAGGTGGGGATTAATGAATTAAACTTTTTTCCCCCTACATCATAAATGTAAATACAATAGATGGTCTATCGCAGAGGTAGGTAACCTATGGCACGAGTGCCGAAGGCAGCACGCGAGCTGATTTTCAGTGGCACTCACAATGCCCAGGTCCTGGCCACCAGTCCGGGGGGCTCTGCATTTTAATTTAATTTTAAATTAAGTTTCTTAAACATTTTAAAAACCTTATTTACTTTACATACAACAATAGTTTAGTTATATATTATAGACTTATAGAAAGAGACCTTCTAAAAACGTTAAAATGTATTACCGGCACGCAAAACCTTAAATTAGAGTGAATAAGTGAAGACTCGGCACCCCACTTCTGAAAGGTTGCCAACCCCTGGTCTATCCGGAAGAATAGATTAGAGAAACTGCCTTTTACCTCTGAAAGCTTGTGTTAAAATCCCGATTACTTCAAAATTTAAGAGGAGTTTGGTGGTCCTCTTGTAAATCTTGGTACAGTTCCCCCAGAATAGCATAGGTTGGCATGAATGGCAGGTTTCTCCTCAAGGGAGACTACAGCACTGGAATAGCAGGGGAGCTGCAGGACAGGACTGAGGGGCATTGGCAGAGCTGTCTGGGGAGCCCAGCACTGGAATAGCAGGGGCTGCAGAGCAGGACTGAGGGGCATTGGCAGAGCTATGCATAAGCACTAAGGAATGGCAATAATAGCTCTTTGTATCAAACCATTTCCTTGTCCTCCCCTTTGCTTCTCTCCCATTGTGTTGGAGATTCACTCTCAAGCCCTACCTGCTTTCCATATCTTGATAAGGCTCAGGTTATTTACCACTTCTATAAAGTAGAATCATAAGCATTCAACATTATGGGTCAGGCCTCCAAAATCTAGAGATTGGCTTAACAATTTGGAGACTTTAAAGATAGTACATTTGGGGTTCTTTTTATTTGCTGTCTGGGTTTTCAGCCTTTTGATGTTCACATTTTCAGTCATTTTCTCCTCAGTCACAAAGGCTAGAAATTAGAGCTGGTCAGACTATGGGAATGAGTTTCCTCCAGTGATGGAAAAGATATTTCTCTGGGAGGCAAAACAGGCAACACAGTGCTAAATGTCAGCTGCTTCATTCCACTGCAAACCACCTCTTCCTTTTCTTATGGGCAGGTCCCACCTCTCAATGCTCAGGCTGGTTGTACATTATTGCAGTCCTTGGGATTATTACACTGATTCTGCTAGTTACTGTGATCCTCTTAGCTCTGCGCTGTGTAAACACGTGATGGTAAGTCCTGCAGACCAATTGACACAGAGTAAGTCACTTTTATCCAATAATTTGTTTTCATGAAAATATGCTCAGACATCAGACCAGGATGTGAAGGACCCCCTTCAGCTACATCCCTGTCACCATTCACTTATCCAGCCAATTCACAGCTGCACTCAGATAATATCTAGCTTCCCCTGCTGGTTTTGAGTATAATGGACCATTTTATTAGGGTTAACATATGTCCAGTTTTTCCTGGACTTGTCCGGCTTTTTGGCAATCAAACCCCCGTCCGGGGGGAATTGCCAAAAAGCCGAACATGTCTGGGAAAATGCCGGCCGGGCACTTCCCCTCCCGCAGCGGCTCTGCTCCTCCCCTGACTCTTCGGCTCTGTTTAAGAGCCGAGCACTACGGGCTTTGGGCAGCCCCCATGCCTCCGGACCCTGTGCTGCCGGAGCCCGGGGGGGAAGTGCCCGGCCGGGGGCGCAGGGTCCAGAGGCATAAGGGCTGCCCGAAGCCCAAGTGCTACCGGCTTCACGGTTTGCCGGGCAGCCTCCAGACCCTGTGCCCCCGGCTGGGCACTTCCCCTCCCGGGCTCCAGCTGCGCTGGGGAAGCGCCGGCCGGGGGCGCAGGGTCTGGGGGCTGCCCGGCAAACCGTGAAGCCGGTAGCGCTCAGGCAGCCCTTTTCGCGTGGCTGGGAGTGGGAGGGAGGAGGGGCGGAGTTAGGCCGGGGTTGGGGCGGGGTTGGGGCGGGGCTGGGGTGGGGAAATGGGCGGGGCCAGGGCCCCGTGGAGGGTCCTCTTTTTTTATTTGTTAAATATGGTAACCCTACATTTTATACTTTACTAAGCAAGTTCTGACACAATCCATGTTTTGGTGGAATTACCAATCAGGCTAACTACCAGGATTCTGCTCCTTTTATTTGAGGCCACTTTTTAGAAGTGGTAACTTAATTTTAGATTTTTCAAGTTGGATGGGAGATAACCCAACAAATACACCATATACCTTAACCATCATACTGTTAGTGTAGCCAGTAGTTGCTTCCATAACTGCTGAGTCAAGGCCAGGACTAAGGGAGACCCTGTGTGCTGCCCCCAGGCAGCACAAGGTGTGTTAGTCTTGGACCTAGTGCTCCAAAAAGAATAATAGACTCTGCTGGAAGCGTCAAATAAAAAATCCTCATAGTAATGACAGCAGGGCCCCAGTGGATTGCAGGGTGCAATTTCAGAAAAGTACTGCAGCTGTTAATATCAGGCATATGGGGACATTTAGCGAGTTGTGGAGATAAGAAAAAAGTCCTGTGGGGATTGGTGTCTGTCAGGACAGAGGGCACATCATGCTGGGGATGGGACTGACATTGGAACACTGGGTTTTTACAAAGAACGGAGTGTAGAAAGCAGCCCTACTATTGACAGGAGCTGAATAATTTCCCACAGACCTGCAGAATGTGTTTATTCTCTCTCATGATTGTTCTCCCAGGAAATTGTTAGAGTGAAGACAAAACAGCAGCTCCTGTGGCAGTTGTGGTGTGGGTATCATGGGAATGGGGAAAGGTGGAGGAACCCGGTACAAACAAGAGGCCTAAAGAGGGCATGTTGTGGCAATGGCTCCCCCTTCATATTCCCAATCACTAGTTCTTGGCCGTGCTTAAATTTATAACAAAGCCCAAAATGACACAACTCCTCTCCTACTCCCCAAGAGAGGGCACTCACTCTAGTCTGGTTATGCATTCAAAAGCAAAGTCTGTAATTAATACCTTTTGTCTTAATCTTTTCCAGATAACTCAACTCAGCAAGTCTCTCTTCAATGAAAGATCATCAAATGCTGGTTGAAAGTGCTCATAAATTGCTCTTTCTTTTAAATGTTTTTGATAGAAGATAGGCTTTCAGTTTGATCACTGTGACACTCTGTACCTCGGAGGAACACCCTGCACCCCCATGTTCATCCTTATAATATGATTGTGTGGTAGCCAATGCAACATTTGTCATGTTTGGTGTCTTCAGAAGTCTCATGATGCATTGAGCATTGTTGTTATAGTAATATTATAGGTTGTAATTTCATGTATATAGTTATGAAGCTGAAAATGTGTCCTCATGGCTTAAAACAAGTCCAGGCAAAACTCTCCAGGAGCAGAGGGGCAGTTCACACCTCATCAGGGCATGTATGGGACAAACCCAGCCCAGACTCACAGGAACAAAGGACACTGGCCTAGGCAGCAACCAAGGATCTGTTGGACTCTTGAGTGAGTCACCCCCCTTCCCTGGGTCAGTTTGGGACTACGATGAGGTAATGCTCGCCTGACTCTGAAGGGGTGGGGCGCAAAGCCAAGAGGGAAGAAAGAACATGATGAAAAGGAGAGATGTTTGCCATGCTCTCTCTCTTCTACCTCCATCTACAGAAACCACCACCAAGTGACTGAGGCACTGATCAAAGGGGAGAGCCTTGATGAAGGGCAACCAGCCAGCCCGTGGTGAGAAGCATCTAAGTTTGTAAGGGCACTGAAAGTGTTAAGATCAGCTTAGAATGTGTTTTGCTTTTATTTAATTTGACCAAATCTGACTTGTTGTGCTTTGACTTATAATCACTTAACATCTATCTTTTGTAGTTAATAAATTTGTTTGTTTATTCTACCTGAAGCAGTGCATTTGGTTTGAAGCGTGTCAGAGATTCTGACATAGAGTTGGGCAAGACAATGCCCTGCACCCCCGTCTTCCTGTGATTCACCATGACTCTCAGCCAGCCAGTAAAACAGAAGGTTTTATTTAGATGACAGGAACACAGTCCAAGACAGGTCTTGCAGGTATAGACAACTGGACCCCCTCAGTTAGGTACATCTTGCGGGGGAGAGGGGGGAGGAAGGGCACAGGGAGGCCAGAGCCCTGGCTGGGCTCCCCTCCATCTTCCCAGCCAGTTCCAAACTGAAAACTCTCTCACCTTTGTCTCTTTCCCGGGCCAGGAGGTCACCTGATCTCTTTGTTCTCTAACACCTTCAGTTGGCACCTTCGCAGAGGAGGGGTCCAGGCCATCAGTTGCCAGGGGATAGGGTGTCAGCCATTCTCTGTGCAGACAGGATCACACTGCCCCCCTAGGGCTCTGCAACAATCACACACCCCTAGACACTCGAGAAATGCATAGGGGAAACTGAGGCACCCACATAGCACTCAGAGAAAACATTAAGAACATTCCCACTTCGTCACATCCTCCCCTTGGGATAACAAGCCTGGTGCATATCAATTTCTTTGTTAAATTGATGAACTCATATAAGCTTGAAGCGTCCAGAGGGCATAACTGGACACTGCAAGACGGAGGTTCCTAGGGTTGTGTCTGGGACCGGAGATATTGGCTAGTGTCATTCGGTTGCACAATCCAAGCAGCGGCTGGCCAAAAATGCTTACTCACGTAGCTTACATGCTAGAGGCTGTGCGTGAACAGCCTGGGATTGGGGGTTCTCACAGCAGAGCAGGTTAAGGCTGGCTCCCAGAGTCGAGGATAGGAGTGACCTAGCAGACCACTGGCCTATCCAGATAACACCAGGGGAACGTCACAATCACACTGCAGTTGCGTCTCATCCATGTAATTTCTTTGAAAACGGAACCATTCGAATTTATTGCTTATTTCCATAATGCCAGCAATTATCAAATGATCGGCTTTGTACATAGATATGGGCCTAAGATGCAAAATTAAAACCTGGAGTTAGAGCTTGTCTACACAGAGAACTGGATTGACATAGTGCGGAAAGGCACCTCCTCCCTCTCACATGGCTTAGTGCTTCCCCTTCTGGCAGTGGTGGGGTTTGGGGTAAATCAGCCTCACTCTGGACAGTGTTTGTCTTCCCACTCTGTGTTTATTGAGCACTATTTTCAAGGTAGGCCTCCGGTAGGGTGACCAGGTGTCCCGATTTTATAGGGACAGTCCCGATTTTGGGGTCTTTTTCTTATATAGGCTCCTATTACCCCCCACTCCCGTCCCGGTTTTTCACATTTGCTGTCTGGTCACCCTAGCCTCCGGGCAGGCTCAAGGAGTGCTCCTTCACTAAACGAAAGAAAGAAATTCACTAACACAAAATAAAAGGGGGATACTTTTTCATGCCCCCTGTCTGTTGGGTGTTGCCCTGTTATTGGCCCTGCAGTGCCAGTCCTTCCCCTAAACAGGCAGTCAGTTTGGTTGTTTCCCCTGTAGGGAGGAGATCAGCCTCTCACCCAGCCGGGAGAAGCCTCTCTCTCTCTCTGCTGCCACTAGCTCTGCAGCAGCTTCTCTCTCCTCCTCCTCCTCCCTCACCAGAGGAGGGATTTTTAAATGTCTCAGGCAGCCCCTAACTGGACTCACATGTCCCTAGTTGACCCTTCTCAATTTATACAGAAAAGGGCCTTTATCATTCCAAGGCTATACCACCTTCCACCACTCTCTTACAGCTATCCAGCCTGATTTTGTCACAATAATTCCTGATTCCGCAATAGCTATTCCAGTTGCCACAATTATAGATGAAAGCCAGCTGCCAACTTCTGATCTGGTTCTGAATTTCTAACCCCTCTCCAAACTTTGGAAAGGGTTAGGTGGCTCTGATGGGAGGGGTTAGGATGGGGTGGGGACTTATTCAAATTCATCTCATTGTTTAGGCTACCCGTAGTTCAACCTGAATTGTTCCTTACTGTTTGTCCAGGTAAGTCTCTCATCCTGGCCCTTCTAACTTACTGCAATGCTTTACTTTGTGTTAATCATCCAACCTCTGCAGCTTCAGTGAAATCACTGTCCTCAGCCTGAACTGAGCTCCATCAGGGTCAGTCTCTTATGTATTTAATTTTACTTATTATTATGTTAGTGTTTGTTCTTAAATTACACTCCTAATTAAATTACAAGAAAGCTTGTCTCTCTTACCAACAGAAGTTGGTCCAATAAAAGATGTCCTATGTTCTACCAGTTCTGAACTGTGGGGCTTCCACCTCCTCTGTGTAGGCTAAAATTTATGGGCCCTAGTCCTAGAGTGCAAGTTCGGCATGAGAAGCACATGCAGGATTGGGCCCCTGTATTTGGGCATTTATCTCTATTTGCATTTATGTTGTTGTTTTCAATGCACTGTATTGATTTCTGATGAACCTATTGTAAACAATAATAATTTTATTAAAAAACAGCTCAAGCTTGTCATGTTGGCAGCTGCCCTTAAGGGAAATAGTAGTGAAACTGGAAAAAAATAGTACCGACAAGGCAAAGATATTAATTTTTTGTACTGAGCATAGCATGCTCACTACTTCATTTTGCACACTGCAGATACATGCACTGGGCCAAAATCGTCCCTGGTATAACCTCACACAGCAACAGAGGAGAGAAACATTTTTTTTTTAAATTAGGGAAATGTAGTTGTACAAGCATAAGAATTGGCAGGAGGCCTCGCAGACAGCTGAAGAACCTGAAATGACTAATGACAATATATATAATAAATTGACTAGATTTCAATTTGAGGCTGTCTCTTTAGTAATACCTGTCTTTAACCTACGGATCTCAAATAACCTTACACTAACAAATTAAATCTCCAGTCTAAATTAATTAGTCCCTTCATTAGAAGCAAGAGAAGGCCATGAATCTATCGATTCTAAAACTATATGGGGTTTTATGTCATTTGTCCAATAAAACAGCAGAAACCAGAAGTAACAATCAGTAGAACTATGTACTGGGAAATCTCATTGCTAGCTCCTGCAATACCAGCCACATAAACTCACCAGTTCAGAAATGGGCAGCTCCAGAGTAAATTGCATATATGCAAATATGGAGATAAGAAACAATTTTCAAACCAATTAGAAATCATCGCTGACTATAAGCCAGACAGCCATGTAAGCAGATAACCAGGTGTCAGGTTGCTGCAGAAGGATCTTCAGTGGAGAGGTCAATCTTCCGAAAGGTAACTATGAACAGTGGTGCAGAGAGGTGTGTGTGTGTGTAGCTCACTAAAACTGAAGGGGGGATAATCTTTTGACTAAAATAAGGAATTGTGAATTAAAAAGATTTAAGGTATCATCTTGGTTGGTTACTGCGAAACTGGCATACAGAGCTCCCATATCCTGTCTGCTGGCATGTGGCTTTGGCACACAGCCCATTACAATGTTTTAGACATCTTCAGCTGAGAAGTTTAATCTCTCCCTCATTCTCAGCAGAGGGAGGATATTACTGCATGTGTGGGACTGTTAGCTGAATTTGTGGCTTTCAGTTGTCAGTGTTTGGTTTCTACTTAGTGTTTCTTAGGTTCTGTCCAGAAATATCTGGGTGTTGATGGTTGCTGGCAGACAAAAATCAATGGATGACAGATGGGCAGGTGTTTAGCGGGTTCTTTCGGTTCCGTGCTCAGCTCTGGTTTCATTTTGGATGTTGTGGACAGATCAGCTGATCAAGTCTTTAATTCATCAGTCTGGTGATTCTCAGGTACAGCTTGCTTCGCGGACCATAGCTTCTAAGGCTCCACATCAGGATAATGGAATCTCTGGCCCTTCAGCAGTTGGCAAACAAAATCTCTCTCTCTCACACCCATACATGCATGCCCACACACATACACACAAACATATAAAGCCTCTGACTCAGGATATTTTCCTCTCTGATGAGATATATGGCAATCCCTTTTTCTGAAGTGTTAAAGCTAGGCTGTCCAGGCTTTCTTAATTATAAAACTTTAGAGAAGACTTGGAAGTCACCTTTCTGAAGAAGACTGAATAATAAGGGTTGAAATGCCAAGGAGGGGAGGAACTGTGTAAGTGATCAATGAGGGTATAAATAGAAGAAAATAGGAAAAAACTTAGCGAAGAAAAAATAGGTTGCCTATTTGAGAAACATTTGAGAAGGGGAAATGGCCATATGGTTAAATCACAGACCTTGGGATCTGGAAACTTGGGCTCTGTTCTTGGCTTTGCCATAGGCTTCCTAGTTGAATATGGCAAGTCACTTCACCTCTGTTGTTTGTCTCAGTTTTCCCATCTGTAAAATGCAAATAATAATGCTCACCTGGGTGTTAAGATTAATTCATGAATTTGTAAAATCTCTAAAAAAACATTGTATATTAGAAATCAAAATAAATAGTTATTAAAATTAAATAGGCTGGTCAAAGCTGGTGTTATAGCATTCTAGGAACTTCTCTCTCTTTTGCTTCTCACCCGTCTCCTTTTGTCTGGATTCCTCTGACTGCTTAGATTGTCCTGGCTTTTTCCTTGGTCTCAGTTCAGTGGCTCTGATTCCTGATGGTTCTGTCTCAGGGTTTCTCTCTGCCCTTTTACCTACTCTCTTAGCCTTTCCTGATAAGTGCTGCCTCCCTTGACATATTATCCACATAGTATTAGCTCTGTGAGGGTTGAACAAGATAATTAAAAGAATGCAAGCAGGATGGAGTGACCTTGTTCAGCAGGCACAGCCTAAAACAGACATTTTAGTGACTTGAGTAAAATGTTAGACAAGTATCTGAAATCTCTTAATATGGAAAATTTTAGACCCTTTCTTTTGGGAATTGGGTGCATTGTTCCTACAGGCTGCTTTACAGACAGGTTATCAGGGGACGGGGTAAAGTTGTCTAATATAGGGCAGGGTTAATTCTGCAGAGATGGGAGTTTGTGACATTTCACAACTTGCCCTGTGAGAATGAATTCTGTCCATTAGCAGAAAAATCAATATTCATGATCCCTAGCAATCTTCAACATTTCCTGGGAAGGCAATTCCTGGGATAAACTGTAACAAAGTCTGCTTATTGGGAAAGAAACAGAACAGTGTTCCTGATAATATGCCTGGAACCAGATCACAGGAGTTAGATGTGGGAAATGCCTATTACTCCTGTCTTGATTGCAGGGGACTGGACTAGATGACCTATTGAGGTCCCTTCCAATCCTACACTTCTATGATTCTATGATATTTGCATGTCTGGACATCTTCCCTACTTCATTCCTTTTGACCTTATAACTCATTATTTTCAAGGCCTTTCTTTACAACACATATATATTTCCTTAACTAAACTTAAGCTAACTCTAATTCTTAATTTTTATTATCCTACATGTGTGTAACCTGAACCTCTTGTTCTCAGATAGATTGTGGAGAGGGCAGGACTGGGGATTTACTTTACATATACCCCTAGCTCCTTTCAGCTGGACACTGAAACCTTCATTTTTCTTCTTCACCTGACACTCAAGCTTCATACAAGATATCAACTATGCCGAAGATCTTGATCCTCCCAGCGCTGCTTGTTTTGCTTATGCCTCTTCTCATACAAGCACAAGGTAACCTGAACACATTATGAACGTCCCTGGAGTCACACAGGGATGGATTTGAGCCATTCTCTTTCTTTCTCCATCTTAAGGCTCTCACAATCCTCTCTTCTGTGCTTCTTATCCAGTAAATCCAGTTATTTCAATATTGTTATTATCTGTTACCCCTTTGACAATGTGCTCATTGCTGTATAAGAATCAGATAAAAAGGCACAGATAGTCCCTGTTCCCCTAAATATGGGCTGTTTCCAGATCAAGATTTTGGTGTATGACAATTTTTGTTTTGATTTCTTATGGAATGAGCTGCTGGTTTAAATTACTGGCATTTAAACCTCGTCTTTGGCAAGTCTCCAAACATGTCTAGGACTGTTCTGTTTCCTGCACATTCTGGTTAACCTCAGTAACCTTCTCCTTGTGTTTGACCTGTACACACACTCAGATCCATGTGATCAGGACAGGAAATGAGCCCTGAATATGTGGGAACATTTCTGAGCCTGACAAGTTCTTTTCTGATAAATTTCTCATTTTTTTTTACAGAGGAGCTAAGTGGGGACAAATCTGGTGAGTGTATCCATCCTTTACTATATTCTGGTCCATTTGAATTACCTCCTAAGCAATCAGCCTAATTATAATAAAGCACTGCAGGCCCTGTAGCAGCTGGGGTGCAGGTTCGGGACGATCCCCATTTATCACACAGGAGCTTGGACCTTGCTGGATGTCACTAATACTTACTCTCATGGCTCCCTAATATTCTTGACTTTCAGTTTCCCAAAGGATTTCTCCACATCCTAGTGAGAAAAACTATCACCCCCTCTGAATCCCAAGGATGGTCTGGGATTGGAAGGGAAGCAAAAAATGGAAGCAAATGAGAGCATCATACACTGTGTACATTTCATTCCCTGATCCCATGGGACTAGAGCCCAAAGCATAAGGATAACATTACTGAGGGAGACTTGTTACCTAACTGTGATACATATTTATATATTATTCTCTTTTGTTTCTCCAAGAGGAATCTGGTGCCTTTGAATCTGGGCAAGCAAGTGGGGAGCTTAGCGGAGAAGCAAGTGGTGAATCTAGTGGACAAGTCAGTGGAGAGCTAGGCTGGGAGCCCAGTGGGCAATCTATGGGTAAGTTAATTCTGTTTCTTTCTGTTACTTTGTTACTGCTTTTACATTTCTCTACTTATCTGCCAAGAGAGACTGACAAGGTGAAAGAAGCCCCTAGTCCGCTCCTTGCACCGGAATCCTCCACAATGCACTGAATTTTAGCATCCTATTCACCCACAACCTAAGCAGCTCCCTGATTTGGCCCTCAGGAAAGGACAGGCTGGGTCAAGTGCCATATAAATGCTCTCCTCAGCTGTATATGATCTATCCTTATATCCATGGATTAAAGGGACTCCCCACTGTAATGAGTGTCATCTGGGCCAACACCAGGTATTGAACCAGGGGCCTCCACAGCTAAACACGAGTCATTACAGATTGATCTAAAAAGACAGGCTCTCTAGCTCAGAGCGCAAGCAGACTCACATTCTCTGTGGGTCGGGCTGAGAAAGAGACATATAACACTCACTGACCAGAGGGTTACACCACTGCAGGTTTAGTTCTTACTAAAATAATAATGCTAATGCCTAGCTCTGATGTAACACTTTTCATCAGTAGATCTCAAAGCACTTAATTATTCTAACCATGCAGAGTTTCCAGGATTAAGCCTCTGATTTTTGTTCATTGTAGGTCAATCCAGCCTCCCCGAGGAAAGCAGTGGAAGTGGATCTGAGCCCTGTAAGTGGATTCTGCTCTGTCTATTCTGTTGTCATTCCTCTTCTCCTCCAAAAAGATCACAGTCCTGCCATTTCTGCATGCACCATTTGACTCCTCTCTTCTGTCTTAATCAGAGGTGGCCTTGAAGGCTAAAGAATCCAGGATGAATTGTCACTGAGGTGTTCCCATCTCCTCCTGGCTTATGAAGCCAGGGATTTAATTGCTGGAGGTGAGAACAACCAATGGTGTTTTGCCAAACCTTGTCACTCTGAGATGTGTTTTGCAAAACCCAGGTCTGTTTGGATTAAGGTTTTATTATATCTGAACCATTGACATTCAGGATGGGATCTGGATAAATGGTTCCAGTTTTGGTCTCTTCGTATTAATCATTCATAAGGCAATGCAGGCTACCACATCCCAGATGCTCTCCTTCTCTGAGGTCAATAGTTATGTGTCTGCTCAGCCTGGGATATCTTGACACCAAGACACATGGTCTAGATCACTGACTGCATCGGCTCTGTACCTTTTTCCATCCTGCAGGTTGTTGTGGATTGGTAGCCCATTTTTATAAGGCCCTTGTAGCATCTGGGTGGTCCCCATAACATCCATAACTTATAAAATCCCAATAAGAAAGATGTTAAGTGTTGGGGTTCCATTTTGTAGGTCTCTATCCAATCTGTCTCTGTTTCGGATGGTGAAGGCATGCTGGCTCCAGACCAAAGAATTCAATTCAATTTTTACCCATGCATCATACCCTTTCTCTCCTTTTAGCATATGAAATAGATTGAGATGGATGAAACGTCCCACCCACTCCCTTTACATCATCAGCTGCATTGAAGGAAAATTCAAGCCTCAAAATGAGAAGCACAACATCACCCTTGAGAAATGAGTGTGTAGAGCATTAGCAAGAGTGCTGTTGAGTTTGTTAAATTTCTAACATTTGTGATTATTCTCTTAATAAAGTATTTAGGGTGCATTATATTCTGAAAAGTGACTGTAAAAATGGTTACTTTTCATTCAGTAGCTCTGCTGTGTGCATGTATCAAACTCAGAGTGACTGACTTTAGTGACTAAAATATGTTTTTTGTGTGTTCATCCTGAAGAGCCATCACAGTTCAGAGAGAAGAAGCTGGAGTCTATGCCTTCTTCTGCATCATCCACAGAATTATTTACTGAAGTCTGGTTACACCTGTGCAAAGCCATTGATGGGAATGGGACTGCACAAGTGTTACTGAGGGCAGAATTTGGCCTGGAGTGCTTTTACTATTGGTGTTGATGTATGGGAAAAAAAGAACCCTGCTTGATTCTTGGAGCTCAGGCTGAGTTTACAGAGTCAGCAGCTAGAAAAAACAACATTTTTATTTTTATTAATTTGATCTGGAGTCCCAGAAAGATTATATGCATGGAGCCCCACAATGCCATTTATACAGTCACTTTTCAAAATATGACTATCATCCAAGCTGTGATGAATTGGAGGGATCTATTGAGAGGTGATGTGCAATAATTAAACTGTGACCTCTGAGAATTCTCCAAGCAGGTGAACATTCTGCCATTCTCTCAACTAAGATCTATCCCTTGCTAATATAACGATCACTGTACATAAAAAATGATGACATTAAAATGCTGATAGTGTGGCTCTCTATTGCAGCAGCAGATCACATCCTCTCCTTGCCTACATGATGTTTTTTTTAATTCTTTCACTTCATGATCTTACACACTAGCAACAGTACTGCATATTACAATCTAACAATAAATAAAGCCCATAGTTGGGACATAAGTGATGTACATGTGATGCTAGTCAACCCTATTAATGATTGGCGAACAATTTTTTTGATCTACTTGCCTTGAGAGTCCATTCCACAGCCTAATACATCTCACCATCAGGAAGCTTTTCCAGATGGCCAACCTAAAATTGCTTTTTATCCTTCTTTCATAAGACAGTCTCTCCAGCCCATTAACTTCTAGTGCTGGGAACTTGTCCTGCCTTCTTTCCACATCCTGAGCTCCCAAAACCCTCTACAACTGCAGGGTCACACAGTTCTCTCCCCCTTTCTCTCCCAGTCTCAGTTTCTTGCTTCCCACCAGTATCCAGTCTCAGAATGTCCGTCTGTCCCCCGGCCACGCCACAGGCACCTTGTCCCAATCTACTCTCCTCCTCTCATCTCGATCTGATTCTTGTCTCTTCAACTATTCAATTCAGGTGGTTTCCTTTCTGCACTGCCTGGGCCTACAGGGGAAGACAGTCTCCCTGGGACAGAGTGCCAGGAGTGAACAGATGAGCCTGTACTCTGACTGTGATGCTGGCCAAGCCCCAGGTCTTATTGGATGGGAGGAGGGATAGCTCAGTGGTTTGAGCATTAGCCTGCTAAACCCAGGGTTGTGAGCTCAATCCTTGAGGGGGCCACCTTGGGATCTGGGGCAAAATCAGTACTTGGTCCTGCTAGTGAAGGCAGGGGGCTGGACTTGATGACCTTTCAAGGTCCCTTCCAGTTCTAGGAGATAGGATATCCCACCCACTGCCCTACTTCTGGTCTGGGCTTCCTGCAGGGCTGAAGTCATCTGTCTGTCCCCTCTAACACATGGCCCCAGCCCTGTCCTGCTTATAGGCTTGATCCATCAGCACTGGAGACCATGGAAATTATGTCATTGACTTCAATGAGAACTAGACCAGGCCTTAGCTTTAGGCTCATATGTAATACACGTTATACCAATATCACCATTGGAGTTGATCCAAAGTCAGCACTAAAGATGTTTGTGGAACTTTGAGTCCACATTTCCTGCCTTTCAAATGGTTTTTATTTATATACTTCAATGAAAACTGGTCACTAGGTGGAATTTAATGGCCTGTGTTATACAGGAAGTCAGACTTGATCATCTAAGGACCCCTTCTGGCCTTAAATTCTATGAATCTACAGATTCTATGAATCTATGAATCTATGAATCTATTTTTAAAAATTAAACACGGTCCTGAAACTTTTTAATGTCCTTTTTTATTGAACTCCTACCCATAGGTCTTACACCAATCAGCCTAATAAAACACATCTCCATGATATATTCAACTGGGGAATTAGTTCTGGATTCCCAATTCTTATTTTATCATAGCAATGGACAAGCTGCTTCACAGCCTGGATCCTGTTCCCATTGGTAAACGATTATTGGCTTTAATGGTACAGGATCAGGCCCAGTGTTTGTCAAGTGGAGCTTAAATGGTAAATCATAATTTCAAATAACAAAGCACAGACACTAAGACATTAAATGATACCATAAGAAATCATGGCCTAATTCCCAGCACTCAGATTGTACATTCTGAAACATTCACACAGCTGAAGAAGAATTCTCCATTAATCTTTCAATAATACCTGGCATTCAAGTTCTTTACCTTTTTCAAAATACTAAATTCAAATTAGTCCAATTTCAGTTTAAATTGTCTATTTCTTTTTCTCTTCTTCTACGAGGTTTGGTAATGGCAACTTTCCAATAATACTCTACTGTCTGCAGAGAGAGGCAGCAATTCTGTCTCTGTCTCTGTCTCTGTCTCTCTCTCTCTCTCTCACACACACACACACACACACACACACACACGGCTCTCTCAGGAAGGCTTTACTTTTGTTCTTTCATTTTTCATTTTCAAGCCATGGTCATGGACAGTAGCTGTTTGTATCTGTGGGGAAAATGCATTAATTTTAATGCAATCTTAACAAAATTGCATATCTATGAATATTAAAAACTCGGTGTCCCTTATAAATGTACTGCACGATTGTTAGGGAACAAGAGTCAACCTCTGTCACTGCTCTGGTGAGCCTTTGCTGTAGGTCAGACAAACCCTGAATAACTGGTAGATTTCAGCTCCAAACTCAGAAGCTCACAGTATTAGAAGGGACTGCAGGGGTCATCTAATCTAACCCCCAGATATCTAGCTCCACAATCTCTCCTTTGAACTTTCTCTCCTTTGCCACCATTTCACTCTTCAGCAAATCCATTTGCCATAGTAAATAATATTGGAAAAATGTCCAAAGGATAACACAAGGAAAAGCCTTGTGCTGGGCACAACATGTGCACCGGGACTCAAGCATTGAAGCTATTTGCTGTCAGTAAGATTCCTTTCTAAACTCCTTTCACCATTGCCTTGCCTGTTTTAATTCGTGGTTATTGGGGGATAAGACATTCAAACAGCAACACAGGAGGTGAACAAGTTTTGTGAAGCTGCATGAAATGTGATGCAGGTAAGGCCCACAGAGTGGCACCAGCAGCTAACAAAAGTTCATTTTAGTTCTTTCATTCTTAGAGATGGCACTTCTTTCTACCCCAGAAACATGACCAACCTTATGATTTGCAGGGCAAGAACTTGTAATTGGGGGAGAAATGGGGCAATGGGGTGCTTTTCTCTCCAGACCTGCAGACAGACAGGGGATAAGAACAGGATGGGGTGAGGAATCCATCCATAAGTTACAATTACCAAGTCTATATAAATAGAAGTAATAGTTTGTGGGGCTAAGAGAAGCAACCTCAATCTGCCTGATCTTTCTGGGTTTGTGGAGAAGGAAGTACATCACAAGGCTCGTGGATTCTGTTATTTACCCTCCTTTTATTTCAGCCTTTATAGCATTCCTGCTCGCTTTAAGAAAGAGGATGTAGCTCATGAAAAATGGGACTTACCCAATGAGACAATGTGACACAGTGAGAGAAGCACACAATACCAGGCAGTCAGCAAATGGGAGAGGGCAACTGGAGTGTAACACCGCCAGTCAGCAGGGGGACATGGCAACATGGGATAATATGGAGCCATTAGCAGGGAGACAGAGCAATACAAAGAGGGTGACCCCAGGGCACCAGCAAGGGCAATAGGAGGATTGAAGCGAGGCATTCAGCAGGCAGAGAGGGCAGCTGGAGTGTAAGTTCAGGAGAGTGATTAGGACATAACTACACAGCAAAAGCTGTGCATGAGATAGCCTACCTGAGCCTGCCTGAATCCAGCTAGTGCAGGTACGAAGAGCTGTGAAGACAGTGCAGTGCAGGCTTCAGCACAGGTAGTATAAGCATGCTATACCCTGGGTACATACTCATACTAGCCCACTCTGAAGCCTTCACTGCACTGTCTTCACTGCTATTTGTACCTGCACTAGCTGGATTCAAGCTATCTCAGGTAGCCCAGCCATAGCCATGCTGGGCAGACATACATCAGTTTAGTGAGAATCTACCCTGTAGTGCTGGCACAATTCTCCATTCCCATCCCTTTTCACTGCAAGAGGAACAAAATTTCCTCTCCTTTCTCCCAGTGTCTTCTCCCTGGGGCCATTAACAGCTATGTAACAGAACCAGTCAAGCAGGATGAGGTCAGCTTGTCAGTTTCTCATTACAGCTGGAAATTCTGGTTTGCTCACTTTTTAATTCATGGCTCCAAGGTCCCACACTGACTGAAACAAATGCCCCTCACCAATGGCACAGGGTTACAATGCCATTCAATTTTTTTTTTGGTGGGGGGGGATCAGAATGGGGTCTCTGCTGGGGGCAAGGACTATAATTTGCCCCACCCCTCAAGAAATATCTGAATTGGCACCACTGCCCCTCATCCCCATAACTTCTCATCACCAGGCCTAGTGTTTAAGATCTGGGCTGCATGAGTAAGAGAACTTTGGGCCAAATTCTGTACTCATTTACACTAAGGTAAATCTAGAATAACTTCACACCGGTGCTTATGTCGGTGTAACTTATGTCGCTCAAGGGGGTGGAATAATCATACCCTGGAGTGACATAAGTTATATCAACATACGTGGTAGTGTAGACATAGCCGCAGCCTACCGCAACAAGAGGACTTTTTCCCATCACTGGCTATGTCAACACCTCCACTTATGTCGGCAAAACTTATGTCGCTCAGGGGTGTGAATATTCCACCCCCCCTGAGCAACATAAGTTATACCACACGTGCTGTAGTGGTGCATCCGTATCGGTATAGCAGTGCCACTGCAGCGCTGTATGTGTAGACATGGTCACTGTAGAAACACCACCTCCTTGAGCGACAGTAGCTGTATCAATGGAAGCACTAGGTCCATTGACCTAG
This sequence comes from Chrysemys picta bellii, assembly GCF_011386835.1. Classification (NCBI taxonomy): domain Eukaryota; kingdom Metazoa; phylum Chordata; order Testudines; family Emydidae; genus Chrysemys; species Chrysemys picta. The sequence continues at coordinate 140,415,937 of NC_088791.1, read as the reverse complement.
CTGCATCTATGCTAGGATTTAGGTCAGCATAACTACGGTGCTCAGGTGTGTGGATTTTTCACTCCCCTCAGGACTATATCAATGATGACCTAAATGTTTAGTAGACTGGGCCTCAGTCTCAGAAAGGATTCAGGATGCAGTTGAGACAGAACAGCCTCAGGGTAACTTTGACCATCGGTAACATCATGGATCAGGCACTGCAGTTACTCCCTAGTGTCAGGTGTGTCCCCTTATGCAAAACTTCAAAGTGCCACAATACTTCTCCCTCTGCTGAGCATCTGAGCTGTATGGGAGTTTATTTAACTATGGTTCAAGCTTCACTCATTCAGACACTACAGTCCTTGCTTCTCTTCCTCTCCTGACACCTGTCCCTACCAACCATGCCAAAGAAGGTGCTGATCCTCTCGCTCTGCTGGCTGTGCTTCTGGCTGCTCCAACAGAAGGTAGCCCAATGCCATCACACCCATTGATTAGGTGTCACCCTGCAGGTGAGTTTATTCATCTTTTCACTTGAGCATAGTGGATATAACAGTGATGTTACTTGTGGTGATGCTGATCTGACAGGCACATTTCCAGCTGCCCAGCATGAGATTTAACAGCAGTAGATTCACACAACAATTCTGAAGATCGAGGTTCCAATTCTCCCTTTGGGTGGATTTATCCCTAATGAACATTGATCCAAATCACTGAACCACCATAACCTCCAGTAGAAATGGCAATCCTCAAGGGACAGTAAGAACTGGAAATAGAAAGGGGTGGGGAAAATCAGGGCTCAGGACATTCATGCAAAGACAGGGGTCTGACATGCATAAAGTAGTCTCTAGTCCAGCCTCCAGGAATGCTCATGGGGGATGATATCGTCTACATTCTTTGTTTCTAGGTGTATACATTTACATTTAGCCATGTTAAAACACATATTGTTTGCTTCAGCCCAGCTTACCAAGTGATCTAGATCACTCCGTCTCAGTGACCTGTCCTTTTCATTATCTACCACTGCCCCAAGTTTTGTGTCATCTGCAGAATAAGGCCAATGACATACAGTTGTATTGTTCTGATTCCATCCAGTGGAGGGCAAAGGTGTATGCCTGCACACGTGAACACACACATTGAACACAAGACTCCCATTGATTACATGGGAAGCAGGATATTAGGTGGTTAGGTATAACAAATGTCTCAGCTGTGCATGTCTCCTGCATGATATCTCAGCTGTTTCCTATTGGGCCATGTCTACACACACAGCGCTGCAGAGGCGTAGCTGTACCAATACAGCTGCGCCGCTGCCTTGAGTCTGGTGAAGATGCTCTATGCTGACAGAACTGAGCTCTCCCATCGGCTTAAAATTCCACCCCCGTGAGTGAAATAAGCTACACTGACATAGCGCTATACCCACTGATGCTTATGTCAGTGTAACATAGGTCACTCAGGGGGGTAGAATATTCACACCTTTGAGTGACATAAGTTATACTGACATAAGCAGTAGTGTAGACATAGCCTTATTTATAGGTGTAACTGTAGCTTGGAAGAGGGATAGCTCAGTGGTTTGAGCATTGTCCTACTAAACCCACAGTTGTGAGTTGAATCCTTGAGGGGGCCACTTAGGGATATAGAGCAAAAATCAGTACTTGGTCCTGCTAATGAAGGCAGGGGGCTGGACTCAATGACGCTTCAGGTCCCTTCCAGTTCTATGAGATAGGTATATCTCCATATATTATTATAAGATAAATCCCAGGGGTTTAACTCTTCTGTATTGTTGTTACAGAGAATTCCAGTGATACTGATTCTGAATAAATTAGTGGAAAGAGGCAATGAAGGTTGATTTTGTTTTTTCTCCACTCCCCATTTTCCCTTCTTGTCTACAGATCCACCCTACTCCTGTGCTCCTATTCCCCCCTCCCCAGTTCAATTGTCATGTATTATACTGTCTTCTTAATTCTGCTGAGACCACTAGGATCTTCCTATCCTGGGCTACCGCGCAGTAGGGTTATTTGCAATGTTCACATTGGCACTGGGCCTGGCACATAGGCACTCCTCACCTAAACCCCCCCCCCCCCACACACACGCTCCTTTCAATTCATCTCTGTGCTGATGCTGAGCCTGGCAAGACAGCTGAAGGGGCAGCTTGCTTCCCTCATGTCCTGGGGCTGCTGGGGGGTTTGGGTTGCCTCCTGGCACTGGTTAGAGCAGGCCTAAGGCTAAAGACAGGAAGCATGGCCCAGTGGTTAGGGTGTTAGCTTGGGACTTGGAAGACCCAGGTTGCCACAAACTTGCTGTGTGACTTTGGGCAAGTCACTGAGGCCCAGACCCAACCAAAGATATTTAGGCTCCTAACGGCCAGTGAAATGGAAGTCTAAATGCCTTTGAGGGTCTGGGCCTCAGTTCCCCATCTGTAAAAAAACATAGCACTTCCCCACCTTGCAGGGGTGGTGTTGTGAGGATAAATACATTACAGATTATTAGCCAGACTGTAAAACGCCCCTCCTGTGGCCTGCCCCAGCACTCTCCCTTGCAGGGGGATGGACAGTTACTGTCTAGGACTGGAATGAGGGAGTGGCAATCCACGTGTGGGGGAGGCCCCTTATGTTGGGCTTATTTTCTGCTGATGTAAAGTGCCCACAAAGTAACCATTAATTCCCCATCTCAACTGTCTGCTCTTCAGATGGCTCCTTTTCTCTCAGGCCTCTGCAGCTGTGATGTTATGCTCCGTGAGAATGGTATCTGTTACCCTCCAGGAGTATCAATTCCTGCTGGAGCTCTTTGTTAGTTGTTTGTGGTTCATCCATCTACAGGTTTTCAGAAGGGTTGGGCAAATTGGTTTGAATAAAGAAAGATCCTCCCAGATGACTGGCTTGGCTGATAGTTTGAGTGAAATTTTTCACAGCCCAGAGTGACCGTAGCTAGGTTGTTCCAATTTTTTAGGTGTAGACCAGGCGTGGTGCAGGCTTGCTTCCTCACTATGGCACTGTTTAAACTGTTTAAGACAAAAGTGTTTGCTTAATATGTGTTAGCATCTAACATGTTTTAATTAGCACAGTTTTAATCACCACTTAGCACGTTAGCTTATTAATTACAATGTGTCAATTAAAACTTTTTCTAACACAACTAATTTTCCCAGTAGATCAAGTCTTACTTATGCTGAGGCTGGTGCCAGGGTCAGAGGAATGAACAAATGGCACTAAGGCAGCTTTGCTGCTGAAACTCCTGCTCCCCACCCCCAGCCGTCCTGCCCCTATGCTGAGCACAACTGGACTGGACCAGAAATGTACAGGTATACTCTGGGCCCATTGTAAAACCCTGTGTAAATTATGTGGAGGCAGGCTTGTTTTCAGTTGCCCCAAAGACCTGCCCTGGAATACAGAAAGGATCTTCCCTGGACACCATATACACCACAGAGCAAAACGCAATCAAATCCAACATATTTTCCTATTCCCAGCTTTGCCTCTGAACTGCTGGGTATCAGTGTTGCCAACTCTCATGGTTTTGTCATGAGTCTCATGATAATTCTTACTTTCCTTAAAGTCCCAACTCCTGGAGTCAAGTGGATATGTGATGATTTCAGCCTTCATTCTTAAAGAAAAAGTAAGTTTCTAGCCCTGTAAAGTAAGTTTCTAGTGGCTGTGAAGAAAGCGTCAAAGTGTGACTCCAGTGCACCCTACAGACTCAAAAAGCCAAAGGCAGATAAAAAGTACACCACATCTATTATTTTTACATAATCCCATGATTTTAAAGCCAATCTCATGGTTTGTAGTGAGTCTGACTCATAATTTTTGAACGTTTGGGGTTGGCAATACTGCACCATGTCTCAGTTCAGCCCATCTGCAGAACGACTATATTACAGTGACATCATAAAGGGTGTTGGGAAACTTAATAAATGTTTGTAATGTTCTTGCATCCTCTGAAGAAAGACACTAGAGAGATGCAAAGTGTTATTATCAACAATCATTTCATGGAGTAAACAACTGATTCAAAACCACGTCCTGTGTCTAAGTGTCATCTGAGCAGGGAGATGGTGGCTTCCTATCTGTATTGAAACCCTGATTTGCCACCCTTTGAGTTTATACTTAAAATGGATCTAAAGATGATTGCAACCATAGAACCCAATCCTGCAATTCTTAACCATATGAGTAACTGCATTGACTTCAATAGGGCTACTCACATTAGTAAGGGCTGGTGGATCAGACCACTAATTCACTACTTAAGAAGATTCCCCAAGAGGAAGTGAGACTGGAGTGATAATGCAATGATGAATGAATCTTTGTATTGTTCTAGGCAGAAAAAACTATTTTTCTCAGTCCACTATAACTAAGGGCAAGAAGTAAAAATCTCACCCCCTATACATGCATAGAGCACTGAAACCAAATATGATGACAAAACTTCAAGTATATGCAAGAGTGCACTGGACATAGCATCCATGTGATCAGAGAACATCCAGGATGCCATAACAAAACACACAGCTGAGTGAAAGCAAAGTGAAAATGGAAATATTTTATGAGATCCCCCCACCTCTCGCTGTGTCTCTTTCTTTGTCTCCCTCCCCTGCAGCTACTGGTTGTTACTCCTTGGTTACAGTCACCAAGATCTGGAATTGGTTACTGTCCTCTTCTGAAACTAGGTAAATCCAGGACTGCTGGGATCCACCTTTGGTCAGTTTCAAACATGGAATTGGGCTTGGACTGGACAGATCATTTCATAGAGTATCATACGTTTTGTTCTATATTGTGAACTTAAATGAAAATGGTCCTACTCGATGTTCTTCGTGTCAGTGTCTCTACATGCCTTTTTTGTAACTCTCTCAGTTTAAATAAAATAAATTCTAATAATGAAATGAGCACACCTGTAAAGTGGATCATTAGAACTATAAATCTTAAGTTAATTAAGCTTTTGTTTCTTCAAAATTATTCACTGCAGCATAGAATCTTTATAATACACATGGGCAACTTTTATTCATTACAGCCTGTTCTTCAACATTCTTACCTGACCAGATCAAAATCATTCAAGTGTTCACCACTCTCCTTGGGAGATTAGATCACAGTGTAAAAGATCCACACTATTAGGAAATGGACTTACATGTTCCCCTTCTTTCACATTCAACCCATTCATTCCTATTTATACCCCCTTTCTGGCACCCTAAATAGTTCCACACCCTCCTTCATGTTTAAACCAGTCCAATATTTTGTAAGTGGTTTGGACACAATAAGTATTGACTTATGTCCCTTTCCCTCCTAGTTTTGGTCTGACGACCCCAAACAAACAGAACTTTTTCAAAGTTTGAAGGAGGACTGTGGGACTTTTGTATCTGTGATTAACAAGTTCTGTGCTCCCACTCTGCTTCCTGCAAAACAGATACAAACTGTCCTGCAAGTGTCTACACATTGGTTACCCACCAGATATGGGATGCATGGTTTAGCCCGAGAACAGGCATACAAGAAATACAAGTTTTGTCAAAGTTAGAAACAATATTAGCAAGAATGGTAACCATAGTAAAATTCCCCACTGTAGACACAGCCTATGACTTTGCACAGGAACTTAGCAAACTACAGTGTAGCTGATGCACAGGAAGGAATAGGCTCCAGGGCTCAGATCCTCAAAAGTATATAGACTCCTAATTCCCATGGAAATCAATAGGATTGAGTCACCTAAAGACTTTTGGGGATCTGGGCCCAGCTCCCTTCTTTGAGTTGTGATGGCTCTGCAGAGTGAACAGGAGCAATTAACTGAAAAATCTTATTCTTTTCACTAAAGTCAGCTGCTCTGAGTCTAATTAGGCCCTGGACTACACTACAAGCTTATGTGGGTATAACATTGAGAGATGCAGTTATACTGACCTAACTCCCTGTACAGACAGCACTATGTCGATGGAGGGGGCTTCTCCCCTGGACCTAGCTACTGCCAGTGGTAGTACGAGAAGGAGAAGCTCTCCTATCGGCATAGCAGCATCCTCACTAAGTGCTACAGCAGTGCAACTGCAGCACTGTAGTGTAGACAAACTCTGCAAAGGGAGTAAATCTGCTGAGTAAGATGGGGCCAATTTTAAAGAGTAGAATTTCACTTTAATGACCTGTTCCCAGTGGAATCAACAGGAGTTTTACTATTGAATTCAATGAGTGCAGGTTCTAGGCCTAAAATTGTTTGGCCAAAATTTTCAGAAGTGGCATCTCACTTGAGGTATGTCATTTTGGGGTGCCCAAAAATTGAAGTATCGAAGATGAATGGTCACTTCTGAAAATTTTGGCCTTAGTGTCAGAAGAGCCTACAGCCCGGGGTATCCCAATTCCTGTCCTTAATGGGCTTCAGTTCTGTTTTTTCCTGTGTGAGCTAAAGAATCCTCCATTTCAGAAAGTGCCCCCATTCCTTTTCCCAGAGGTGGAATGCAAATTCTTAAGGGGATAATAATGCAGAAGATGTAAGTGAGTGACCCTCCCCCCAACTTAACTTGGATCCACTTTGCATTTGCAAACCAGTGACTGAGGAGAAAAACAGGAATTTCCACTGCCTGCTGTGCACATAAAATGTGGGAATGTGGTTTCAGGAGCCACTCCTGCCACAGGCAAACTGAGTAAGGTGCTTAACAGCATGGCTCCCTTGAACTCCCTTGACTCATCCTTTGTTACCCTCCCCCATGCTACTGCCATCAAGCTGCAATTATCATACCCCGCTGACCCTCCACCCTCAACTTCCCTCTAAGGTTCTTTCCTGATATTGGGAGGGGAGGGGCCCTGACCAACAGGAATGATGCTACCTGCCGAGGCCAGAGGTTTTAAGTAGAGACAGAACATCTCCTCAACTGCATACTAGCTGCAGTCTTTGGCTCTCATCCGTTGCTGTTGCTTTTACTTCCCACAAGTTGCTAACCATGCTGAAGAAGTTCCTGTTCACCTCGACCTTGTTAGCTTTGGTGCTGGCTTTCCCAAGAGAAATACCAGGTAACTCTTATGCTTTATAAACAGAGAGGGGTAGAGAGATGGACACGCAGAGGGAGAGACAGATAGAGACACTCACCCAGGCAGATGTTTGACTATTCAATAGGTGTCAGCCTACCACCAAATCAGAAATGGACAGTGATATAAAATGCACTTGTGTATACACACATACACACACAATTCATAGGGAAAGACAGAGATCCAGAGAGAAGAAGTGTTTGTGTAAATATATAAAGGGCATAAAGACACACACACACACACAAAGAGAGAGATGGGGGGAGAGACACATGAAAGACAGACAAAAAGAGAAAGGACACAAAAAGAAAGCGAATGGGAGAAACAGGCATGGAGAGAATCAGAAAAAGGTGTACAGTTTGTATATTGTTTCCCAACTATTGTATTGCTCAATATAATAGGCCCTTTTTTACGGTAGCTTTCCTGCTGACTCATAATTTGGTATGAACTGTGGACAAGTTATTTTTGCATATCTAGGGAATCTGTTAACCCCTGCATGGCCAAATTAAATGATATGTGACCTTGACTGAGACTGTGTGATCACATAGGGAAAGATCCCTCTTTGTAATGCATACTCTGGAGGCTAAGAAATTTAGTAACAAAACCACTAATTTAAAGTGCCAGTCACTAGTACTTAACAACAATACCTGGCACTTTATAAACCTATCTCTCAAAGCAATTTACAAAGGTAGGGAAGTAATTGTCCCTATTATACAGAGAGGTAAACTGAGGTTTAATGGGGTTAAGGCATAGTCCATTTGTGATCAACTCAGGAATAGAATCCAGGTGTTCTGACTGCTATTCTAGTGCCTCGGCCAATAGACCACAACTCTTATTTTAAGGGCCCCATTTGCTGTTCCCTAGGAGGGACACAGTAGTTTAGCTATAACTAATCCAATTTTCCCCTCATTACCTTCATTTTTAAAATGATTCCTAAATTCTCTATCACATACATTTTCAAAAAATACATGCTGTTTAATCATAACAACCTACCTATGTTGACTGATGTGTATTACATTTCCTAAAATGAGATGGATTCTCTGCTGCTGAGAGTGTGTGTTTGTTGAGGGGGGTTGTCAGTTGGTGTCACCTAAGGCTGAGTTCTGCCATGGTAGCAGAGAAATCAAGCTTGTTGGCCTGAGTCTGCAGCCCTGTTCATATGAGCTGCTCCTACAACTCTATTGTGGGGTTACAGTGAGAGCAAGGAGGGAAGCAGGGTAGCCTTCAAAGAGACATCAGGGATATATGAAGAGATGAGGTGAGGCCCCATGGTCTAAAAATCCAACACATTTTGGGGGGGGGAACCATTAAGAAGTTTACAAATCCTAGCCATGTAGATGAAAGAAAGAAAGAAAGAAAGAAAGAAAGAAAGAAAGAAAGAAAGAAAGATCTGTTTTGTTTTGTTTTGTTTTGTTTTTTTGCAGGTGAATGGGCTTTTGAGTATTGAATAAAAAGTAACCAAATATTTAAATATCTATCTGTCCTCTTGTGTATTTTGCTGGATATGTAATTGGTGTGTTAATGTTTCCATAACCACATCCTCCCATACTTTTTTGAACCATTCCTCTATGGTTGGCTTTTTTTTTTTTTCCAGTGAGAGGCTACCAATAGCCAAGCAGCTATTAGCAGATGAAAAAATTCTTCATTTCTTCTTGTGTGACTGTTTCTGCTAGGAAGTCCTAGGAGGATTACTAAAGGACCACTTGGCAATAATATCCAAAAATTGGTGATATTTGGATATGGCTTGCATCCCAATATTCTCTAATGATTACACATCCAACAAACAATGCAGGCAGAGCCCTCTGGCAGTAGCACAGCCTCCGCCCCAAGAACACTGTTTCAATCTCCATTCCCCCAGCCACTGTCTCAGACCCCAATCACCTGTAACCCAGCCAGTGGGGGAGGGGAAGCTCTTTGAATTATTCATCATCAGTAGCTGAGTCCTCTTTCTTTTCTAAGTGAGGAAGACTACAGATAGAAACTGATTATTTCTCCCACTATTGCAGGGAACCCATAGGATATCAGGGTGCAACTGCAGAAATATTCTGCAGATCTCAACATCTCATGGACATGGGGGCATGTAGCCATTTGTGGGGACAAGGAAAAAGCCCTCAAGTGATCAATGGCTCTCTGGACAGAGGACTTCTCAGACTGTGGGTCCTTCAGACACAATAGGGCACTGGGGTCTTGCAGAGCCAGGCCACTTGCTGTGTGGATTAGAATTGACAGGAATTAATTAATTGCCCCAAACTGTGTAATGAAATATGTTTAATTATTATGTATGGTTGTTGTCCCTAGATATGGTCACTTCTTACAGTGATGACACAACAGCGAGTCCTACTGGTGAGTCCCCCTTCTAATACCTTAATAATCCATTATAAGGTATGGTTGATCTGGAATGGGACAGGGAGGGTGCACAGACCCACAACTCCTTATGTACAAGTGATAGGCTCAGAGGAGTGTGTAGGATGAGGCACAGCTTTGTGCTCATGTGCAAAGGGACAATAGCTCTAAAGGAAGGGCTAGCCATAGCCTCTTTCAAGATCTAGGAAGTGTGACTGGTAAGGGTGTTCGAGGAGGCATTAGGGCTGCTCCTGCCCAGTGCTAGCATAATATCTCCAGCCTTCACTCTTGCAGTGCACCTCCTCCCATGCCTACCACTAATGTGGCTCTGGTGCTAGGAGCCTTTACTGAGCTCTTTTAAAATCTTGTGTAATTAACATGCTGAAAATGCATTTCTACTCTGAAAAGTGGTTGTAAATAAACGGCACCTTGGGGCTCCATGGTCAATGTCTTAGTGACTCCAGATCAAATGGTCTCCATTTACAGGTTAAAAAGTTCTTTTCTCAGCCTGGGTTTGCAGTCAAGCAGGGTTCTTTCTTGATCATGCACCATCACCTGTTGATACAGGTTCTGCAGGCCAGTTTTTATCCTGAGTGACAACTAAGACAACTTCTTTATCTTCAGTGGGCTTGCCCAGGTGCAACTGAATGAAACTTGATAATCGATTCTACTGATGAGTGGAATCCAGCTCCCTCTCTCTGACCCCTGTTCACATTTCAGGGCTAACAGGAGTAAAAAGAAGCAGAACCACTTGGCTGGCTGTTAGTCACTGAAGTCAGCAAGTAGAACTCAGAATATACATAGGGAACAGCCATTTTTACACAGTCACTTTTCAGAGTAAAACCACACTTTCAGATCATATTTTATATATAGCACCCAAAGAGCTTTAGACACTGAACAGAACAGCAGACAGCAATTGCAGCCAAATTCTCAAAAGTGGCCACTTGTTTTGGGAACCTCTATTTTTGGGTATCTCCTGCAGGGCTTCTAAAACCCAATATCCAAAACCAGCAGCCACTTTGGAAAATGTTCACCTTAAAGTCCTCAAAGATCTGTATAAACATTAATGAAAGAATCCTGGCAACCCGTCTGTGGGGAGGGTAAGTGTTGAAACACAGAAAGCCCAATTCTACAACCTTTGCTCATGAGCTCCCTCAGAGGTCTCCTATCCAAATATGGCTCAGGCTTTTTTGACTTCATTGTGATATTCAATGAGATCCCAGCCCTAAGATGACCTACAGTTTCAATCATGTCTGAGAGTTTCCTCATTTCTTATGATTAGTGTCCCCAGATTTCACCACTTCCTACATAGTGGAAACAACATCACAGACAAATGGTGAGCCTTGTTTTTCTTTGATTTATCCTCTAAATTGCTCAGATTGGTGTCCATCTTATTCCTAAGCCTTTCACAAACAACCATGAGGTACAATACAATATCTTAAAAATTAGATAAGGAAAAGATGTATTGTATTGGATCACATCTTCTCAATCCCCAGCATGGCTAATGCAGGATTGTTCCATACACTGTATTATCCATGGCTAAGACTATGTTTTAGTCACGGGTATTTTTAGTAAAAGTCATGGACAGGTCACGGGCAGTAAACAAAAATTCACAGCCCGGGATGTGTCTATAACTTGTACTATATATCCCTGACTAAATCTTGGGCGGGAGGTTGCCTGGGGGTGCTGCAGGTGCTGGAGAGGGCGGCCCTGGACCCCCTGCTGGCGCTGGGGGAATGGGGGTGGCAGCGCATGGCCCGGGACCACCACTGGGGGAGGGGGATGGGGCTGGCAGGCTTCCTACCTTGCTCTGTGCCTCCCCAGAAGTGGCAACATCCCTCTCCCTCAGCATTTAGGCGGAGGCGTGGCCAGGTAGCTCTTGTGCACTGCCTCCGCCCAGAGCGCCAGCTGTGCAGCTCCCTTTGGCCAGTAACTACAGCCAATGGGAGCTACGGAGGCGATGCCTGCAGGCAGAGGCAGCGTGCAGAGCTGCCTGGCCACGCCTCGCCTAAGAGCTGAGAAAGAGGGATGTCGCCACTTCCGGGGAGCCCCTCTAAGTAAGTGCTGCCCAGAGCCCTCACCCCGTCCCACGTCCCAGCCCTGAGCCCCCTCTCACACCCAAACTCCTGCTGGTGAGGGGGGCGCGGTGGCCTGAGACTGCCCCAGCAGCAGCTGGCCGGGGGGCCACCCAAGCTGCTCAGGCAGCCCCCAGGGCCAGCCGCGCCGGCCACTACAGGAGTCATGGAGGTCCCAGAAAATCACGGAATCCATGACTTCCGTGAACCTCCATGACAAACTCACAGCCTTATCCATGGCTTTTTCTTGTCCAAGGCTTGGTCTACACTAACACCCCAAATCGAACTAAGGTATGCAACTTCAGCTACGTGAATAACGTAGCTGAAGTTCGAAGTACCTTAGTTCGATCTTACCTCGGTCCACACGCGGCAGGCAGGCTCCCCCGTCGATTCCGCGGTACTCCTCTCGTCTAGCTGGAGTACCGCAGTCGACGGCGAGCACTTCCGGGTTCGACTTATCGCGTCCAGACAAGACGCGATAAGTCGAACCCAGAAGTTCGATTGCCAGCCGCCGAACTAGCGGCTGGGTATAGACGTACCCCAAGTGACTCAAGTAATGGAACTCCCACAGCTTTCCTTAAGGATACTGATCCATAGTCTAATAGAAATTCACTGTTTGGAAATATTTTCAGAGACAGCATTTCCCCCTTTTTCAATTTCATCCCTGCTAATACTCCATTACGATATAAGACAGTTTGATTAAGATGGTGTAATCAAGTCATTTCCCTCAAATGCTTCTAACGTTTTTCTGTCTCTCTTGCTTTATCTCACTAGATTTCACCAGATTTTCTACTGAAGAGGCAACAGCAGAAACAGCTGGTACGTCTCCTTTTGAAAAACAAGATGATTTAGTTTCCTAGAGACCTCAGAAAGTCATTGAGTCTCGTGGAAGTATCTTATGGTCCCTAAACCACTCCACTATTAACGATATTCAGCACTACAAGTCCTGTACAAAGATTAACTAGTGAATACTCCCAATCCCCCCATGAGGAAAAGGACCATTTGAAATCTTCTTGCACTTCTGTGCTCCCAAACTCAGTCCATTGAGAAAAAAACAGAAAAAAAAAAAGATTCATTTCCCTCACATGTGCCTCAAAATTTTTACCATCTGCTGTTGGTTTCTGTAGACTTCACCACTTCTTACACTGAGGAGACAACGGCAGAGCCAAAGGGTGAGTCCATTCCTTTAATGAACCTTCAGAAGTTTGTCTAGCTTCAATGCCCAAATCATCTCTAACAGTTCAACACCAAGTATTAACTTGACATTATTTAGTGATGGTGATTCCACCTCTTTCCCTGGAAACCACACCCACTGCTAGAGTTGCCAGCTGTCCGATTTTCAACCAGAACACCCGGTCGAAAAGGGACCCTGGCAACTCCAGTTGGCACCGCCGACTGGGCTGTTAAAAGTCTGGTCTGCAGTGCAGCGGGGGCCCGGGGCTAAGGCAGTCTCTCTACCTGCCCTGGCTCGGCATGACTCCTGGAAGCAGCCGCCAGATCCCTGTGGCCCCATGGCGCATAGGCAGCCAGGAAGGCTCCGCGCACTGTCCTTGCGCCCGCAGGTGCCACCCCCATAGCTCCCATGCTCAAGGTAGGAGCAGCGCATGGAGCCTCCCTGGCCACCCATGTGCCTAGAGGCCGCAGGGACCTGGCGGCCGCTTCCTGAGAGCCACAGTAAGCACCACCAGGACCCCAAACCCCCTCCCGCATCCCAACCCCCTGCCCCAGCCCAGAGTCTCCTCCCACACCCAAACTCCCTCCCAGAGCTTGCACCCCACACACCCCCAGCCCTGAGCCCCCTCTTGCACCCCATACCCCTCATCGCTTGCCCCACCCCAGAGCCCACATCCCCCCATACCCCAACTCCAGCCCAAAACCCCCTCCTGCATCCCAAACCCCTCATCCTTGCTCCACCCCAGATCCCGCATCCCCAGCCCAGAGCCCATACCCCTCCTGCACCCCAACCCCCTGCCTCAACCCGCAGCTCCCTGCTGTACTCTGAATCCCTCGGCCCCACCCCACAGCCTGAAGCCTCCTCCAGCACGCCAAACCCCTCATCCCTGGCCCCACCTCAGAACCCGCACCCCCAGACAGAGCCCTCACCTCCCCCCCCCTGCACCCCAACCCCCTGCCCCAGCCCGGTGAAAGTGAGTGTGGGTGGGGGAGACTGAGTGACAGAGGGAGGAAAGATGGAGCAAGCGGGGGCAGGGCCTCGGAGAAGGGGTGAAGCAGGGGGTGAGGCAGGGTAGTTCGGTTTTGTGCGATTAAAAAGTTGGCAACCCTACACTGCACCTTGAACTAGTGGCTAGCATATATAATTTTTCCTTTTGTTTTATCTTAGTGCGCTCTACAGCTTAAAGTTCCACTAGAAATGTGGCTTTTTATAAATAACACCTTGTTACTCAACTTACTTGCTCCATGTGCATTTTGAGTCCCATCTGTTAGAATAAGAGCAAATACGACAAAACATTTTCTCCAGTATTAACTGTGAAAAAAATGGAATTTTGTTTGGCTGTGTTCACACCTCTATTGTATTTACTTTCCAAGGCTATCCAACAGGCATGTTCATGGAAATAGAAAATTTTAAGGGCATATTAGAGAAGATTTACAGAAAGCAAAATTCAAATTCATAATTGCAAACATATGCAAAATATATTGATTCTAAGAATTACACTCATTCAGTCAGAGAAGAGAAATAATGCCATGTGACCTCTGTGTCCAATGAAAGTTAACCAACACAGTTTACATTTCAAATATTAAATCTAGAGACTAATCTTCAGAATGAATTGTTATTATTATTCATCTAATAATGAATATATTTAAGAAAATCCTAAACTGCTCATGGACAATTTATGAACAAAGAGGCTTAGTTTGTTGAATAAATGAGTCACTGAGAAGTAGTCAGTCAGTTTGATTTTATTGACAGAAACAAGTGTTTGCCATGGTTAATGCTGCAGGAGAAACTGCAGTTTTGGGAGAGAGGGCTGGAGTCCATTCTGTTTCATGCATCATCAGCAAATTTTCAGCTAAATTCAGACTGTAGAACCTCTAATAATAGATATGATGCAGCAAGAACACATCTAGATTTCCAGATCCTAGTTTGCAGCATGAGCAGGTAGAAAAAATCATTAGACTTAAGTGACCAGAGCTAGGCGGGAAATATTTTTCCCAATCCATGACAATTCTCGCAATTTCAAAAACGTCCTGTTCCGCTGTGGGATGGAATCAAGATTTTTTATATTTTTTACAAGAAAACAGAGGCAGACCACCAAACAGTCAGGTAATTGTGGCAGTCACTTGGGACGTAGGACCACCAGGTTCTTCAAGTTCCTGCTCTCCGTTAGCTGACTTGAAAATAAGTCCCCTACATCCCAGGAGAGTGCCCTAATACCTAGGTTAGCAAGTCAGTTTCTCACTCTTTCTGGCCTAATGAATATTCAATTATTTACATATGCTCTGTAGCCCAGTTGTTAGGGCATTTGCTCATAAGTTAGGCAAGTTGGGTTCAAGTCCCCACTCCCTGTAAACAGCAAGAACTTAAACCTGCTTTTCCCATGTCACTTGTATGCTTGGTGAGTGCCATAATCACCAGACTATTGGAGGATGGGTACCTCTTTGACAAGGAATTTCACCCTGGACCTGTGAAACTTTCCTAGTGAGAGTTCTATTGAAGCCATCCCTTTTGTGAGAAAAGTTTCTTGCTCGATGAATCTGCATTTTCCACTGAAAAACTCTTACACACTGAAAAATTCCCAACCAGTTCTCGCAGTCAGAGGAAATATATGTGAGTCTCACACACGGTCATTTTCCAAGGTGTGATTTTCAGAGTCTAACCACACTTTAACCTTAGCAGGCAGAGAAATGAGAAGAAAATTTCTTGAAAGCAACTAATTGATCTTTTGTGTTGGCTTTCCCTAGATATAACTACTTTTTATACTGAAGACTCAAGCTTACAGGCTACAGGTGAGTCAATCTCAATCTGCATTGTCTTTTGGCATTCCAAATCTAATCATGGAGAAATTCATTGAGACACTTGATTTGTTCTTTGAATTTTCCAATATTTGGATGTTGTTTTATGCTGCTTTTCTAGAGGACCCTGTAACCAGTGTGAGTGGAGAATACAAGACTGGATCTGGTAGGTTAATTTTGTTTTTTCTATTACTGTGCTATCATTATTTCTTTACTCTTCACAATTGAGGTGGCAGTGCTGCACGGGACCTTTTGTGGGAACTGATGCACACAGCTCTAACAGTGCCTCTCAGTCCTGCCACAATACCTCCTGTTATTTCCAGTCTGAGACACCCACACAACTCTGCCAGTGTCCCTAAATCCTGCCCAGCACCTCTCACTATTCCAGTTCTGGACTCTCCACACAGCTCTGCAACTACCCTCCAATTCTGCCCAGCAGTCCCCCTGCTATTCAAGCCTTGGGCTCTTCAGAGGCCTCTGCCAATGTCCCTCAATTTCACCCACAGCTGCTCCTGTTACTCCTTGTAACTTACTACCTAGCTGTGCTAGTGCACCTAAATCCTAACCCGCAGCTGTCCCCTTCTCACTCTGGGTCCAATTGCAAGCTCTCCTGGATGGCCAGTAGCACTGGAGTGCATCAGTATAAACAGATGACGAAGGCCACCAAACTATGAAAAATTCTATGGAAGAGAATGTCATTAATCAACTCTCCTGGCTGATATGCATATGATGTGTTTCTTTTTCTCTAGCTGAACCTACCTCTTTTGTGACTGGAGAAGAGTTCAGTGAGTGTCCTTTGATTGCATGTATTTTTTCATGTCATATTTCATGTCTTTGTGGCGAGCCATACAAGGCTTTTATAGCTTGACAGATGAACCATTTGTAGCTATCTGTGAGATGTGATTGATCATCTCATGGTATTGTTTCTGCTCCTTAGCTGAATGGCTAAAACATTTAAAAGAGAAGAATTCAGACTAACAAACAGCATTTTTAGACAATTTGTGTAACATTCCTGAAGTGTCCAGGTTTTGTGAACATCTTAATAAATCCCCAGTAGACATCAGAATCCTCGTGAATATGACTCTATATATAGCAACAGGATGATGCCTGCCCATTTATTTACCAATTTCTTTTTTCTTTAGTTGAGCAACTTTACTCTGGAAGAAACTTTGGGCTTTACTTCAGAGGGTCTCAACTGGGTATTTCCCAGTATTCGTATGTTCTCTAACTTAGTTACATTGATGTGTAGGACTATCTGCTGGCCATAGGCACCTACATGTCTGGAGCAATTTGAGGGTAAATCAACTATCTCTGTCCTATATACCCTGTTGTATATACCATGTTGTTTCTTTTCTAGAGGAATCCAGCACCAGTGGGAGTGGAGATCTGTGGAGTGAGTACTGTAAGTCACTCTTGCATTTTTCTGTTACTTTGTTATCACAGTTCCCTTCTTTTCTCTTCTTGCTATCAAAGACCCTTATTCCTATTAACTCCTGTTCTCCCTCCCCCGAGTATCGCCATTGTAATTCACTACTGTCCTGCACCACCTCTTGCTATATCAGTCCCGGGCTCCCCACACAGCTCTGCCAGTGCCCCTTAGTCCAGCCCTACAGCATCCTCTGTCCCTGAAGCCTTCTTTCTTCCACAGCTCTGATGAAAAACTACTAAATTCCAGCCGAGACCATAAATCAGAATGACTTATTAAACTTATCCAAATCTTTTTTTAAATCTGCCTCTGGGATTAGCTTGCTTAGTGGCTCCCAGCATCAGTACTTCTCTGATAGCCCCATCAGTTTCTGCAGATTTGTTTCCATTAAAAAAAAAATCTTCTAGCCTTTCTGGTTGTTAATAAAATCATTTTAACGTGCACAGTGCTGTCTTCTTTAGACTTTGGACAGCCACACACATAGCTCTTAATGGTGTGAATTTTACCATTCACCTCTGACCCCTAATAATGACAATTTAAAAGTCAGCATTTTAAACTTTCTCGTTGCTCATCTTTTAAACAAACATCCATTTACTCTGAGACAGTAGGCAGAGTTTCAGATTATGGGCAGGGCTTGAATAGAATACCTTCCCCCCCCCCCCCCCGTTTGCCCCTGGTCTGGCCCAAGTTTTTCCGCAAAGTGAAACCTGAAACATATGTGCGTTTTACATAGGATTGTGTTTTGTTTTCAAGGCTTTGCACAGATCTTTTGATTTTCCTAGAATGCTGTTGTTGTTTCTTCCATAGTTGAATCCAGCACCCTCACAAATGAAGCCTATTCAACTGGAACAACCAGTGAGTTCCCTTTACATTCATTGTTTTATTTTTCCATATGTAATTGTCTTTATCCAACTGGCTCATTGTACCTCTCATTCCCCTAAAAGAGCCACCTGCTAGAATCCAACAGCACAAAGTGACGTGGAGAGGAGATTAAGATGGAAAATTTTAAAGGTGTCAAATGATGCTTTAAAAATTGGGCTTGTGAGCTTTTTCTTTATTTATGAGATATAAAGAGGGCTGAAAGGGTTGTTTGTCTTCTTTTTTTTTTTTCTTGCTTTTTATATCCTTAGCATTAATTCAAGTTTCATCTCCTCTAGTTTGGCTAGAGGAATTCTTGGGGCTCTCAGGAGATGTATATTGTTGGCTTTCCATACCATAATAGAAGGGGAAGCTGGAGGGGCTGTTCAGTCTCTAACAAAGACTTCATTTCTCCAGAATGTTATCTGCTTATTTGAGTTAAATAGACATTAACCAAAACAAAAATAATAAAAATCAAAGTTGTAAACTGTCTGACTGAAAAATCCTTCTCTCAGCTGCACTACTTTCAGTCTCTTGACTCTTGTGTTGCATTTTTACTAATTATCTAATCATCGTAGATTCTTCCGGCCTGGACTGGACCTGAATTTCTAATAACAACACAAGTGGGGGGGGGGGGGAAAGAGTCCTAATCTCTCTAAAAACATACCGTAGAGGCCCTTTTTGTGTTTCAGTGAGAAGGAAAGAAAAGGCACAAGTTCAGTTTTTCCCTTTGTGGATCGCTATAGCAAACTGGCAGTGTTTGCATGGAAAACCCTGTTACTAGGTGCTGATATTTTTGGGAGAGAGTTCTGGGGGTTCTGCTAACTGGTGTTCAGTCCTGCCCCTGCCAAAGTCTGCTAATGCCCCATAATCTTGCCTTGTAGCCTCCTTGCTGCCCTAGTCATGGGCTTCCCAAACAGATCTGCAATATGCTCCTGAATCCTGCCCTGCAGCCCTATGAGGTTTTATGAAGAATTTTTCTTTAAAATAATGCAACCATACATTTCCCTATAATTCTGATGTTCTTTACACAGATGAATCCAGGACCATCTCCACTGACCTATATACGCTGGATGGAACATGTAAGAAGTCTTTTTTTCATGATTTTAATTTAGTTTGCAAACTACAGTTGTCTCTGTCTAAATTATTCCCCATAACAGATGTCCTGGCACCGTCTACCTTTATTCTTTGAAGATCAATAAGCATCAATTGGAATGTAAAAGACCACAAAGGTTTCCTTGCCCTGAGGGGGCATCAACGAAGGGTTTGCCCCAATATTTTTATTCAAGATATACAGAGGGCACAAAATTTGTGATTTAGGAAAATATTGTAGAGATTACCTTTTTGTTTGTGTTTGTACAGCGCCTAGCACAGCGGGATCCTGGTGCATGACCAGGGCTCCTAAGTGCTACAGTAATACATGTGATATGTAAAAATAATAGTCATATGAACTGAGGACCTATAAACTTATCACAAGATTCTGATTTAGATTCAGAAAAATGCAGTTCATTAACAGCATATCATAAAGTTAGATGTTGATAATATCTACAGGAGACATATGAGTCACAAGCACAGGGTACTACCAGTGCACCTCAACCCTCACCTGCTGCAATCCCTGCCATTTTAGTCCTGACTCTATCCTGCTCTTCCTGCAACTCTGCAAATGCACCATAGTTCTGACATGCAGAATGCCTAATGTCCCAGTCCTGGGCTTTTCACACTGCTCTGTTGATGCCCCTCAGTTCTGTCCAGCACTTTACACTGGATTGTCCTCAGAGAACCTCATTATAAATTGAAGAAAGGTCATAGCTAGTGAGAAAAGTGGCCCAATAAATTGTAGAGAGGTTCATTGTGAGGAACTGACCCTATGGATTTTCCTGATATTTAAATGTTCTTGTTTTCTGCAGCTGAACCCAGCACCAGTTTGAATGGAGAATCTGTGACTGAGGGAGCACGTGAGTTTTGGTTTCTGGTCTCCTTCTCTGGTGTTGTCCCTGAATACTCTCCAAGGTCCAGATAAATGGTCCCTAGTTGCAGGTTATTTGGGATCCAATGGACTGAATTTGAGGTTCTCTATACTTCTGAGGTTGATCTGGTTGGATGGAAAGAGAGAGGCAGAGGTTGTGGCACCTTGGATGGGTTAGAATCTTCCTAACTGGCTCCTTGCATGGCTTCTTCTTCCAAGCAGATGGGAAATCATAACTGTTGTGAGCTAAAAAATCCTCTCTAGCCTTTTTTGGGGCATCCCCTTTTTCCATCCTCTACCCTTGGGTCACACTAGTCTCCTCTCAGGCCTCTTCTCATTTCCACCTACTTCCCCAGGCACGACAGTGTCCTGTTCGGCTGATCCAGACCTTGAATTTCTCACTACAGCCTTTGGTGAGGAGAATCCCAGAGAGGTGACTGTTTGGTTTTCTCGTTACAGAGGGATCCAGCAACACCCAGGATAATGTGGGAAGTGAAGACCAGTCCTGTAAGTAAATCCTGCTCTGCCCCTTAGCCTCCAATGCTCTTTCCCATCTTACTCACGAAGTCCTCCCCCACCATTCCCTGAACAAAGGATACCCTAATCCCTCTCTGTGCATGAGCCCTAAATTATAGGATTCTGTGCTAACCAAAGGGACATGTTGCCCCCTTTCCATGAGACATTAAGGCCAACATTTTCAAAAGTGACCACAAAATTTTGGGTCCCAAACGGAGGCAATTAGATTCCTCAATATTGGGAACCTCAGAATGGAGGCACCCAAAATCAGTCACATAAATATAATCTATCTAGCCAAGTTTTTATAACAGTGCCCATCACCATAGTATCTGCAAACCTTGTAGAGCATCCTATAATCAATAAATAGGACCATAACAGAGATATGACTGAGAAATCCACAGCTCTCTGAATACATAGATTAATCTCTTTGTGACCCTAACATTGATTCTTATTTTATACTGAGGGGATTCGTAATTCAGTAGAACTTTCCTCCTTTCTTCTTTTTCTCTTTAGAATATGATGCACAAATAAATCCAGACTGAAGAGGCATAACCCACCTTCCAGTGACATCAGCTTTATCACAAAAACATTTAAGTCTTAGAACTACATAGCATTTAAGATTAGTTTTGTAGGATATTGGCTGTTAAATTCCTAGGAGTATTTTATATTCTGTGGTACTTTGATTCCTATTTGTGTTTTATAATTTATTAACAAGGTGGAAAAAAGGCAGCTCCTGAGTTTTAGTCCCATTCCCTTTTTGTTCCTAGGAATATAAAGAAGATGAGACTTCCTGCAGGTCACAAACAGCTGTTCAACCCAAACTCCTCCAGACTTTTAGGGACTCTTCACTCATAGCTATTCACAGCCTCACATAGGCCCCAGAATCCTCTGTGCTGATTCCTAAGATGTGAAAAGGAAGCTATAGTTATAAGATTTTATACATAAACAGTTGCCTTTAACCCTTTAAAAACTGGCTGTTCATCTGGTGGATGGAACCCAGGCACAGGTTAATAGCTAAGGCTTTTGGGTGGCCACTGGGAGGCACTGTGGGGAGGAAACATTTCTGGCAGCTGATAGATTGTGCTAGGACTCTCCTGACCTGCCTTTTTCCATGATTTACCAGGCCTGAGTTCCTAGTATTAGGGTTACCATACATCCGGATTTTCCCGGACATATCCGGCTTTTTGGTCCTCAAATCCCCGTCCGGGGGGAATTGCCAAAAAGCCGAACATGTCCGGGAAAATAGGGAGGCTAGGCTCTCTGAATTTGGGGTGGGGGGGGGGTGGGGGGGGGGGGGGAGGGCGCCTGCTGTGACATCATCTCGGTGCGACACTCGGCTCCTGCCAGGGGCTGTAGTCTGGCTGGGCCTCGCGCTCCAGGGAGAGCCAGGAGAGGGGAGCGGCCGAGAACTACAACTCCCAGAGGCCCCTGCGACGCGACCAACCTGCCCCTGTGAGGCAGCAAGCCTTCGGGGGAGGGGGGGCGCGGGCTCCGGTCCTTTGGGTGGGGGGTGTCTCTGGGCGCCGCTCGGCAGCCAGCGCCGGGCTGGGGGGCGCCCCCGAGGGGGTTGTGGACTCCAGCGCGTTGCGGTACCACCTGGAGGCTCTCTGGGGGAGCCGGCACTGTCCGGATTTGCGTCCCCCTGGGGCTGGAGCTGCGCCCCCATCCCCGGGCACCAGTCATGGGGCAAGCTGGAGGGGCCGGGGTGGCTGGCGAGCCTGGGGTATGAGAGGAGCCGCTAGTCGGGTTCAGCTGCCTGGAGGATGTTGTTGGGGTGCGTCTGCGGGACAGGATCCCCCTCTTCCCCCCCTCCCGTGTCTCCATTTACTTTCCTGAATGGAACTGGTGAAAATCAATCTGGCTGCTGCGTGCCCTGTTAGCCCTGTCTGTAAACCATGACCCAGGAGAAAACATTACCCAGGTCTTGCACCTTCATATCTTGTGAGGTGAGGCAAAGGTCAGGCTCCTAGCCACGCACCCCACTCATGATACACAGCCATAAAAATACTTTATGCTTGTAGAGCTCCTTCAGCGTGAGCATCACAAAGCGGTAAGTGGAAAATCATAAATAGGTGGAAACAGATCTTGGTGGTGCATGAAAATTCTCTCATTTTAACAGTACCAGTATAATGAAAGTGGGACAACTTCCTGGTATGGACTTGGTATCAAAGTGCTTGTACCAGTATAGAATTACATCCACACTTGGGGCTGTACTGGGATAACTAAATTGGTTTAAAAAAAACTATACCCCTAACCAAAATAGTTACCCTGGCACAAAATCTGTGTGTAGAGCAGGCCTTAGTGACTTGCCCAGGGTCACCGAATGAGGCAGTGGTATAGTCAGAAATGCAGTGCCAGAAGTCCTGTACACTAACAGCTGTCCTTAATTTTTAGCAAAATAGCTACTTTTTTTCCATTCTGTCCATCCAAAAATCTGCAATTCGGTGTATTTCAACTATATTAAGGCTCTCCGAATTTGGGGGGGGGGTGTCACCCGCTGTGACATCATCTCGGTGCGAATTGTTAGTTTTGCTGCAGCCACTCGCATTCGGGGTCCCCCGAGCGTCTTTTGCCGGAGCGCTACCGGCTTCACGGTTTGCAAGTTACTGTACCAAATAACTAAACCAGAGAACTGTATTTAAGCGGTGAATGTGCTTTCACCCAAATACTAAATAGAACCATGGTTACTATCTGGCCCTAGCGGAATCCCTTCTCCTTGACCACCATGATGCTATTCCTACCTCACCATTATGCCTAATAATCAATATTAATTTTCATTGCATTCTCCATGGTTTAGATTTATTTTCTTGTTTAGAATAAGGTCTCAATCTTAACTGCTTATTTGTAGCATTACCACTATCATCATCATTACTATTTGTATTACCATGGATTCTTAAATAAAAATATCTCATATAGATAACCATGCCTCCCTCACTGGCAGCTTGTTTTGCTCACAGACTTTTCTCTGTTTCACCCTCACTTTGTAGGTTTTACAAACATTTTACAGTTTATGAAGCACTTAGCAACCCCCCAACCAAGATCAGAGCGGGAGGGAGGAGGGGGAATGCGGGGTGCTCAGAGGAGGGGGCAGAGTTGGGGTGGGAACTTTGGGGAAGGGGTTGGAATGGGGGCGGGGAAGGGGTGGAGTTGGGTGGGGCCGGGGTGGGGAAGGGGCGGAGTTGGGGTGGGGCGGGGGCCCCTTGGAGTGTCCTCTTTTTTCAGTATTTAAATATGGTAACTCTACCTAGTATGACTTGCTTGCCCCTGCTGCTGGTTCCTGGCTGCTATCTCAGCAGAGAGGGAGCTACGTTGTATTAGGAGAACAGTACAGGAGTGAGCAGGAACTGGCAGGCATGTGGTTCAGAGTGGCTCCAGGAAGAGAGGCAGGACCAAAGGCTGTAGGCCTAGAGTAGGCGGGATCTCAGGCATTACAGAGTGAGGGGTGGGGATAAGATGGTGTGTTTTTTCATTCCCTTTGGGAATGGAGAAAGAACAGGAGTGGATAGGGGAATGCTGGGAGGACATCATCTTCGGGTCTTATAGGGGTAAGCAGATGGATTTAAAGGTGATAAGAACCCATGTATTTCTGCCAAATGAGTGCCACTGTTGTCTGGTGATTAGAGTTTGGGGATGAGGGGAGGGCTGCAAGTGTGGATTTCTGAGTTCTACGGTCATTTCTGGGAGTGGAGATCTGCCACAGGCATGCTATATGACCTTGAGCAAATCAATTTGGCCCTGTCTTCAGAGATGCTGAGCTCCAAAAACTCCAGCTCAACCTGTGAGTAGGGCTGCCAGGTGTCTGTTTTTTTTACCGGAACGCCCAGTCGAAAAGGGACCATGGCGGCTCCAGTCAGCACCACTGAAAAGTCCAGTCAGTGGCGCAGAGGGGCTAAGGCAGGCTCCCTGCCTGCCCTGGTGCCGCGCGGCTCCCGGAAGTGGCCGGCATGTCCCTCCCACTCCTAGGCACAGGGACAGCAAGGAGGCTCCGAGCACCGGTTCCACAGCTCCCATGCGCTGGAAATCGCAGCCAATGGGAGCTGTGGGGGTGGCACCTGTGTACGGGGACAGTGTGCAGAGCCGCCTGGCTGTCCCTCCGCCTAGGAACCAGAGAGACATGCTAACCGCTTTCGGGAGCTGCCTGAAGTAAGTACCACCTGGAGCCCTCCTGCGCCCCAACCCCGTGCCCCAGCTCTGAGCCCACTATCACACCCAAACTCCCTCCTGGAGCCTGCACTCCCTCCCATACCCCAACCCCTGGCCCCAACCAAGTGAAAAAGAGCAAGCAAGTGAGGGGGGGAGGAAGAGCGAGTGACCAAGGGAGGGGGGATGGAGTGAGCAGAAGTGGGGCCTCAGAGAAGGGCAGGGGTGGGGTCTCGGGGGAAGGGGAGGGCAACGATGTTTGGTTTTCTGCAATCAAAGTTGGCAACTCTATGAAATTCAGGCCCTTGCCTGCTCTGATTCCCAGTCTATAAAATGGGGACAATAACATTTGCCAACCTCACTCTGAGCAAATTGGATGAAAGTTGTTAATTATCATCATGAAGAGGGTGATCATCTGAAAAGACAGAAGAGGTGGCTGGAGCTGTGCAGCAGCCTGGATTAACTGAATTGGTGATGGACTATATAGGTCAGTGTTGAAGGATGAGCATGACTGGGCCCGTTAGATCTGTGTCAGAGGCGATGTGCATTCGTTGTATCTGAAAATGCTCAGAGTTGGTAAGTTTTGTTTCCCCATGTCTGCAGTAATCTCTGTTTAAATAATAAATATACCATAATGAAATTAATGTGTGTGACATGCACTGTTTACACTACATAGCTCTTCTATGTTCAGCTTTCTGCTGGATGCTAAGAATCAGATTCACCATGCTGCTAGCATTTTGTGCCAGGTTGGCCTTCCCCCTTATTTGTAACCTTTTACTATAACTTTGTGTTAATAAATTGGAACCATAAATAGTTTTTTAAAATATTAATTTAATAATTTTTTTCATTCACCCTAATCCTTCTGAACCTCCACAGCAGAACGGATGTTTTGTGGGAAACTGGTCATTCCACAGAGTGAAGGGACATACCACAAATTAAACAAAGCAAATGATAATTATTCAGACAACTTCGAAATATTATGGCTGCATTGAAGAAAACTCAGCTGTGTGCACTGCTGCCCTCTAATGTTTGAAATAGGTCAGAACTACTTGTGTAGATTCTTTATTCATTGTAACAAGAGCTGAATCTAAGGGCATGAGATGCAGGGAGTGATGTATTTTCACCATTGCCCCCTACTGTCTGGGCATATGTTAGTGCTGCTAGTGTGTATATCCTTCCATTCTGCTAGCTGGCTGAGTAGGGCTGCTCTTTTAGGATAGTATAGGCTACCTTGTATGTCTTCTCTGCATCTGGGGTACTTGGAACAATCTGCTGAAAACTTTGTTTGAGCTATGTTTAACCCCTTTTGTGACTGCTGATTTGAAGAAAGAAATCATTTAGCCCAAGATTATCTGAGTTATAACCGTTCTCAGAGTGAGGACTAGTTGGTCCAAGTCCCTGAGGAATAGGATTCAGAATTTTTAATCTATGGACTACTGATTCCAATCTGGCCCAAGATGGAAATGACCAGAAGTCATTCTTGCCTGATGTGAAATGAGGTAGTGGGTCTCAGGCTCTTGGTTGAACAGGTGTCTAAATTACAAAACAAACCCACCACACAATCCACTGATTGCCTTCAGTCCCCTCGTAGCAGGCACTGCCATGCCCATTCTGCATCCAATCTGGGGCTAAAGAGAGAACTTCGGCCTCCAGAGACTGTGTGAAGTCACTCAAAACAACACATGGACACACAACTTGGAAAATGTTTTTAAAATGCTGGGTTTTTTTTAATTGTACACCTGCTAGAGGAACATCTGATTCATCCCCCACAAGAACCAAGACAATTAATGATGGAATCTTCAGGGTGTTTTCTTATGTTGCCAGCTGGGCTTTCTAATGAGAGGTTTTACACACTTTTGCCCACACCGTTCAATTGCACAGCACTTCAGGTTTCCTTTGCAGTCTGCATCTCCCCTACAGGGTGCAGCCAAACAAGGATTCTGGCGACCCCGGCCCCTGCTTTCCTTCGAATCTGAGCCAGACTCATCAGATGAGTCATGATTTGGACGCCCACGTCGTGGGGGTCCCCTGTGCCGACCAGGTCCCCGTATATTACCTCCATGGACACTAGGGCACAATCCAGGCTTCACTGTCACAGCAGAAAAACCTGTAGTAAAAGTGATCACAAGATGGATGAACATAATGGTCCCTTCTGGCCTTGGAATTTATGAAATGGAGAATGATACAAGTGCAGATGGCCTGGAACAATCCTATTTCAATAATAACCTATTTCTACTTCATCTCAAAGGATAACTATTACATTACTCGGTCTTCAGATTCACCATCTCCAACCCTTTGCAACAAAGCTCCCTTACCCACTCTGAACAGCTGTTCCCTCCCTACAAGACACTTGACCTCCCTTCCAGACCCTTACACTCCTACACTGCCCTCCCCCTGTAAAAATAGCTGCTGGCACATATCATGTGAAGGGGCTGTACCTTTTTCAACCCAGACCCATGTCATGCTACCAGGGCTAGAAAATAAAGTTTGCTTTTTTACTAGTACTCCTATGCCTCAGAACTTTATTACATGATGAAAATGATTTAATGTTTGTCTTACTGTACTACCCAGAGGTCCCAAGTGAGATCAGGACCCCATTGTGCTACCAGGGGTCTGCAACCTTTCAGAAGTGGTGGGCCGAGTCTTCATTTATTCACTCTAAGGTTTTGCGTGCCAGTAATACATTTTAATGTTTTTAGAAGGTCTCTTTCTATAAGTCTATAATATATAACTAAACTATTGTTGTATGTAAACTAAATAAGGTTTCTAAAATGTTTAAGAAGTTTCATTTAAAATTAAATTAAAATACAGAGCCCCCTTGACTGGTGACCAGGACCCGGGCAGTGTGAGTGCCACTGAAAATCAGCTCGTGTGCCGCCTTTGGCATGCCTGCCATAGGTTGCCTACCCCTGTGCTAGACAGTGTACAAACACATAGCAAGGCAGTCCTTGTCACAAATAGCTTGCAGTCAAGATACAGAGAAAGGGATGAAACATAAGAACACAGCAAATGAAGCCAGCTGAACCCCTCAGTCTTGGAGGAAGCCTGGCAGAAAACCGAAAGGGGAGGCGGCAGTGCTTCAAAAGTTCTTGGAAGCAATTTACACTGCCCAGTAATTGGAGGGAAGAAACCTCCACATGCTACACTTGGCAGTTGCAGGAGCCTTGGAGACCTCAATTCACTGCAAGGGGTTTGTAATGGGGATTGCAAACAGCTAGTCACAGCCATTCGGAAATATCTAGTATAATGTGGACTATGAAAGAGCGTCATTGGGAAGGGCATGCTTTCTTTACTAGAAACTAGCTGCCAAGTAAGACCATTGGTCATTAAATAACAGGCCTATGTAATAAAGCAAAGTCATGTACATTTGAACAATTAACAAATGGACTAATTAGAGATGGAATTATTTGTGATATAATGGATAATGAGAACAAAGTGAAGTTATTCTAAAAAATGGACATGACTTTGCAATGAACAGTGGTTATTTACAGGTCTAGAGAAAAATGTCCTCCCCAAATGAAAGTGTTGCCGAGAAGTCAGAGAACTGAAGGCATCTAATTCATAATGCATAGCAAGACAATGTCAGGATACAAGGGCAAACAAAAGCAGTGAGGTGCATTAGCTTATAGAATACATTCTCACCATGGAAAGTGGCAGAAGCCTCAACCGTTTGAGTCATTTTCATGTGGGATGGAGAAATACCTAGAGAACTAGCTGTGGAGAAGTCATTTCCAAGATTTTCACTTCATCAGATATCTTCTCCTTGACCCAACTCCCCTCCCAGTATATCAGTCCCCTAGGCAACCACAGAAGAGCCTGCCTGGGCAACTGGTGGTCCCCTGGCCACTGTTTGAGAATCACCATTCTAGGGAGCAATCCTGCTCCCTCTGAAGTCAGTGGGAGTTTTGCCATTGACTTCAAAGGGTACAGGAGAAGGCCTCTAAGGTAGAGTGCTGCAGTAGCTGAAGCAAGGAGGAAAAGATGTGGTCTCTCCCCACACCTAATGCCTATGATATTAGGCTGTTCCTTTGAAGCTGCAAAAGTAGTTTTTAGAGACAAGGAAAATAAAGCAAACAATGACAACAGTACATTTAAAGTAAAAAGGACTCACCTGTCAGTGCTATGGTGACTTGCTCAGAGAAAAGGTTACTGGCACCTAAGGAAACCAAGCATAAGTAATAAGAAGAAAGCCCTCTGATAACATCTGGTTTCAGTGAACTCACTCTAGCTAGTTGTGACACTGAGGAATATTGGGCTGTGGAATAGACACCCATGGGGAGTTGTGGAAGGTCCAGCATTTGAGACATTTTAAAGTAGAGTGGACAAAGCCCCGTAGGCAACAATCCTACACCAGAAGGCTGGGTAGAAGGAAAATGGGACCTAATAGGTAGGTATACTGGAAACAGTGAGGAATTTTTGCAAAATCACTGCAAGCCTCTCCTGAAACCTGTGGGATTTCTTCTCTAATAGAAAGTCTAGTAAATGCCTTTTTTTTCCCTGTAGAAAACATTGGGTCGCCAGCAATCCATGTGTAAAACTGAACCTCCAGATGAGCACAAAATCCAGGTGCATGGATTCCCAGGCCCCCTGGTTGTAGGACTTTTCATTTGCTTCAAGTTCTATGATGTTAGGCTGTTCCTCAAAGGTGCAAGAAAATGGCTGTTTGTGGTGAAAAGGTAAATAAATTGCAGAATGAAAGAGTAAATTTTAAGGAGAAACTCAAGTTATAGGGGACTCACCAGTGGGAGTGGCTAAAATATCATCAGGGATAGCGGATAGCTCTAGGGAATCAAGCAGAAAACATTAAATTAACCTCGGTGGTTTTATGGAATCTATGCCCTTTTAGGGT
This sequence comes from Chrysemys picta bellii, assembly GCF_011386835.1. Taxonomy (NCBI): domain Eukaryota; kingdom Metazoa; phylum Chordata; order Testudines; family Emydidae; genus Chrysemys; species Chrysemys picta. Next base: position 140,386,863 of record NC_088791.1, on the reverse strand, counting down.
TGAATTCATGTGAGATCCCTCAAGCTCAACAGGGACAAGCCTGGTCAGTGTTTAGATCACAGACCTCCAAGAAGAATCCATGGTTCTTCAGGAAGTTATGCTAATGATGCAATTAGAAGATGCTCTTTTTTCTGAGTCAGTATTGAACAGAACAGATCATGCAATGATTTTTTTTCCTGATAAATATTTAAATTATTTTTTTTCATTCTTGTTGAATTTTTTCCAGGAACACTGCCCCACCTCCAAAAATGGATTCCCCCTCCCCCAGACTTTGAAGAAAAGTAATTTTTTTCCACACACAAAATCTATTTTTTTTTAAAAGCCATTTTCCATCTAAAGTGAAAAAAATCAAGGGAATATTTTTCAAGCTATTTTACTTTATTTTACAGCAATTTACTGTATGGAATGCTGTGCTGCAGGGATTGCTGTGGGTGACTAAGCAGCATGAACTCTTCCATTCTGCTACACATGACAGATGGTCATCATGTTCCTCAGTGCACACCTGGTCTCTCACTTTCCCAGGTCAGCAGGGCTAGGAGCGCTGCAGTAACAGTGTGATCAGGTCTTGCTTTGGAGGAAGCTTATCATGTTGCTCTCAAGCAAACCCAAAAGCAGAGCAACCCAGGTTAAGGGATTAACTCCAAAGTACTCCAGCTTTCCAGCAGGGGAAGATTCTGGGGGTGAGGTTGGGCGATGTGTATGGGAGTTTTGCCAGTGGGGACTCATGGGAGTGTTTTGGAAGCTGTGCATGTTGAGATGGGCCAGCAGTGTTTGAGCAGATGAAAGGCTTGTCTTACGATGTAGAACGGTTTGGAAACCAGCCAAGTGGTTCCAATTGGTGGCACCTTGACAGAGTGCGTGCCACCTTTCCTTTCCTTCCAAACGCCTCACTACACCCATAGTGGTTTTCTAGCCACCTCTCTTCATCTCCAGAATCCGCTCAGTCTGAGGCACTAAGGGCCTAGCTGCCTCAATGTGCAACACCAGGAGGTTAGCAGCATTGGGGCCTAACACAAAGACATCTGAGACCTGAACTGTTGTGGAGGAGGTAGGGCATGGTAGCAGGAACAGGCAGGAGGTGGGGGTAGAGAGAAGGTGGTCAGGCAGGCAGCTAGATGTTTATGTTGAAACTGGGACAAAACCTCGGGTTGCCAATTTTGGTTGGATATGTTCCTGGAGGTTTCATCACATGACATAATCATAGAATCATAGAATATCAGGGTTGGAAGGGACCTCAGGAGGTCAGGAGATTAACCTTTAATTCCTGGAGACTCCAGGACAATCCTGGAGGATTGGCAACCCTAACAAAACCTGTGTTTCAACATAATTTCTCATGACACAGGCACATCCCCTGAACCATCTTGTTCAACTGGAATGTTGGTCACCCTGCTCTGGTGCAGTGCGGGGAGAGGAATCCAGTGCTGAGGGAGGACAATAAAATCTTACAGGATAGTCAGTTATTCCAATCTTTAAAGCAAGCAGACTGACATCTTTTCAAATGGGTGGAACATCCACACTGGATAAGCACATTAGTTGGCTGTTTCAGAGATGAACGTGAGCAGGGAAATAAATAACAATGCTTAAAATTGCTATCACTATGCATCAGTCAAAACCCCAGAGAGGGAAAGAGAACTGTTCATGCCTCACTTGCACTGTTGCTGGTTTCTCTGCAGGCTGAAGCAGACAGTACTTCCTTGATTCATAGTCAGAAGATTTCTTCTCAAATAGAAAGTCTAGCAAATACCATTGGGGGGGGGGGAGGGTTAAATTCTGTAGAAAACACCGGGTCACCATAAATCCGTGTGTAAAACTGAACCTGCAGATGAGTGGAAAACCCAGGTGTATGAATTCTCAGGGCCCTTGATTGTATAGCTTTCCTCAGCTTCACGCTCTATAATTTTAGGCTGTTCCTCATAGGTGCAAGAAAATGGCTTTTTATGGTGACAAGGTAAGTAAGTTGCACAATGAGAACAGTAAATTTCAAGGAGACATTCAAGTAATGGGGGACTCACCAGTGGGTGTTGCTGAAGTGTCATCAAGGATAGCAGATAGCTCTAGGGAATCAAGCAGAACACATTAAATTAATGGCAGATAGTTTTATGTAATCTAAGCCCTTTTAGGGTTGAGCTCAAGTAAGATCCCGCAAGCTCAGCAGGGACAGTATTTGTGTATGAGACCTTCAAGAAGAATCCAGGGTTCTTCAGAAAGTGGTGCTAATGACTCATCTAGGGGGTTCTTTTTCTTCTGAGTCAGTATTGATCATGGAATGATTTTTTTCCTGAGAAATATTTAAATTGTTATTTTTTAAATTTTGCTGGATTTTTTTTTTTTTAGTTTGTGCCAGGAACATATGCCTTCCCCCCTCTCCCCGCCGCAAAAAAAACACACATTTTTTCCAGATTTTGAAGAATTTTTTTTTCCATTTTATTGAAAAATCATGTTCCATTAAAAAATGAAATGTCAAGGGAATATTCTGAAGCTGCTCTTGTACTGAGGGGAATCCTCCAACCGAGTGCTGTGCTGCAGGGAATGCTGTGGGTGACTAAGCAGAGCGCATTTTTCCATTCTTTTACACATGAGAGATGGTCTTGTATTGCTCAATGCACTGCTAGAAGGCACTCAGATACTATGATGATGACCATGGTATAAGAACCCATGGAGAATAGAAGACAGAACACTTTGTTCACTACAGACACTGTGACCCTACAGAATGCTGCACTACAGAAGACATCATCTTGGATGAGATACATAACCAAGGCTCTGACCAGTTTTATTATTCAGGATCCCAGGCAGGGCCAGCTCCAAGCACCTGCTTAACAAGCAGGTGCTTGGGGCGGCCAAGGGAGAGGGGCGGCACCTGCGGCAATTCGAGGTCGGCAGGTCCCTCACTCCCTCTAGGAGCGAAGGACCTGCTGCTGAACTGCCGCCGCTTTTTTTTTTTTTTTTTTTTTCTTGGGGTGGCAGAAATGCTGGAGCCCGCCCCTGATCCCAGGATAGTTTTTGTTGAAGCAGATTTGTTAATCCTGGCCTAACTCCAATGTGAATAACTGCATTCTGCCTGTCAACTGGATATAGGCTCCTTCAAGTCCTGCCCTAAGGCTGGGTCCTGTTTAGCAGTTGCCAGGATCCGCAGCTCAAGGGTGATCCCTCTTTATATGAAGCATAATCTGTGCTTTCAGACATTTCAGTATGAAATGTTGTCTATTGAGATAAGCTAATAAAGTGGAACTCACCACGTGGATCTGCCGTTGTTTCCACAGCATCCAAAGACTGGATACCTAGGGAAAAAGAGCATGGGAGCTGAGAAAAATAACCCTGTGATAAATGCAGGAATGAGGTTTCACTGGACTGTGTCAAAATAGTTGTGTGCAGTGTTGTTGTAGCCATGTTGGTCCTAGGATTTTAGAGAGACAATATCTTTTATTGGATCAACTTCTGTTGGAGAGAGAAAAGCTTTTGAGCTCCACAGAGCTCTTTTGAAGATATTACCTCACCCACCTTGTCCCTCTATTTCAAACTAGTTTTAACAGTGATGTGCACAAGACAGTGGGAGAGTATCCTGAGAGAAGCTAGCAAAGTCCCAGTATCTTTGCTGCCCTTTTCTCATTCCTCATTCTTTCCTGCCATCTTCTGGCCATTACAAAACATAGCCACTATTTTCCTGCCTCTAACAGCATGTGTGTGTATTCAGCTTGTATAAAAGCTACATAGGTTTTCATAAACCTTTAACCCCCCACCTCCCATACTATGTAATGCTTTCTCTATTTTTGGTTTTGTTTTATTGGTACCCCTTAGAGCACTGACACATCACGCTAAATCACTAAAAATGAGGTTTTCCATCCTCAGCCCCCTTGCAAATACTCCAGTGCTCTGTCAAATGCTGATCTTACCTCTTTCTGGACATGCTCACAGCCACCCACCTGCTTTCTGATACACTCCACACTGGATACCTTCCTGACTGGTACTTCCTACACAACCCACCTCCACAGTCCCTGTTGAGAGTTCCCAATTCAAAAATCAAATTAGGAACAGCAGCAAATTGCCAAATTGCTTGGGAGCTTACATCCAGAGATCAAATCAAGAGCAGCAGCTGGGAGGTAGGTTGTCTAGGGAGGTTGGGAGGGCTTCCAAAATCAAAACAAGAGCTTAAATTGTTCCTCTCCACTCCGGCTGCTCAATACTGCAGTCCATCACAGATCCTTGGCCTAGAGTCCCCCACCTGACTCTCTTCCCACACCCTTACAATGGCCAGTTCTCAGGTATCACTGAATGTAAAATAATGCAGAAGACAGAGAAAAGAATGCAGGGCAGGAAAAAATCCAACCCATAAGGGCACAGGAGATATAGATGCTGGCTTTCTATGTATCATGACTCTACAGACAGAGGTTTCCTAAAAGATTTAAATAATTCTTCTTGGAGTTTATTTCCTTTACTAGGATCTGCCTAGTCTTCTACCTTATCTCTGCCAATATTCAATATTTAATGCTTGAGAGGAAAGTAAATTTCCACCCACACCATATATCTATAGCCCTTTGTGCAGTGCCACACATGTCAGGGTGGGGTCTGGGCTTGGATTTCGTTCTGATCCCTGTATGTGATCAGTATATATTCAGAACCATGAGATCTGACTTCTCATAACTTAAAATCACAAATCACACCAAAGTCAGGCGAGGTCAGAAAAACTGAGTTGCTGCAGTGATTCAGTAAAAGGGGCTCTTTTCCCTACTGACCCCTAAGCCCCAGTGTGGTGCTAGGAGTTGCTGTGCTGAAGAGAGTGGTGTGAGTGACTGAAATAAAGGCTACTCCTCCCTCTGAGCCAGTACTGAACCAATACTAAAGTGACGCCATAATGATTCCATGATTCTATGTTTTCAGATGAGATGTAAAGCTCAGGACTTATCCCAATGTGGTCATATAGAATTCAATAGCAATATTCTCAAGAGTAGGGTGTCCTAGACAAATGCAAATAAACATCATTAGGTTCTACCAAAACAATCCTCCTACAATGTCATTCAGACATGGCATTCTTCTTCATTTTCTCTCTTCTTGTCATTGCAGTGCTACCCAGAGGAGGCTACATTTTATCAGAGGGTGACTTCCTTTCTTATCTGTCTAAATTAGGGATGTCAGGAGGCTAGATTGAATTCATGTTTGTAAAGTGCTGTGACATCTAGGGTGAAAGGGGCTATAGAAGTGTACATTAGTACTTTGGAGTCAGGGGCAACTCTATGTTTTTTGCCGCCCCAAGCACAGCAGGCAGGCTGCCTTTGGCGGCTTGCCTGTGGGAGGTTCGCAGGTCCTACGGCTTCGGCGTACCCGCCGCTGAATTGCCGCCAAATCCGCAGGACCGGCGGACCTCTCACAGGCAAGCCGCCGAAGGCTGCCTGACTGCCGCCCTCACAGGGACCGGCAGGGTGCCTCACGCGGCTTGCCGCCCCAGGCACGCGCTTGGAGTGCTGGTGCCTGGAGCCGCTGCTGTTCGGAGCCATATCCTATTCACACAAGTAGTCCCATTGATTTCATCAAGGCAGAACCGTAACTAGCTCTTTTTGCGCCCGAGGCAAGAATATAAAATTGCGCCTTCCCCCCTCCATATAATTTAATAGTAGTTACTTTGTAAAAAAAAAAAAAGAAAAATACGTAAATAACAAGAATAATAATGATAATAGAACATTTATTTATTTTAATCATAAGATCCGCGTACAAAATCAACTAATACATATAAGGTGTGCATCATAGTGCATCATGAACTGTGGGGGTCGGGGCTCGCAGCCCGGTGCAGGGGTCGGGGTCGGGGCTCGCCTCATAGCCGCACACTGGGGTCAGGGTCGGGGCTCACAGCCCGGCACCGGGGTCAGGGCTCACAGCCCAGGGTCAGGGCTCGCAGCCACACAATGGGGTCGGAGTCGGGGCTCGCAGCCCGGCGCAGGGGTCGGGGTTGGGGCGTGCAACCTGGTGCAGGGGTCAGGGCTTGTAGCCCCACAGCTCCACACAGGGGTGGGGCTCGCAGCCATGCATCGCGGTCAGGGCTCACAGTCATATAATATGCACATTGCGTCATGACAAATGTACAATGTAAATGGAAAACAAATAGAATACAGCCTACAGTAATTATAAAGCATTGGTTCTCAAACTGGGGGTCGCGACCCCTCGGGTTATGTGGGGGGTCGTGCAGCTGCAAGTTGCGAGCCCCGACCCCTGCGCCGGACTGTGAGCCCCGACCGCGACGCATGGCTGCGTGCCCCACCCCTGTGTGGAGCTGCGGGGCTAAGAGCCCCGACCCCTGCGCCAGGCTGCAAGCCCCAACCCCGACCCCTGCGCCAGACTGTGAGCCCCGACCCGGGCGTGCGGCTGCGACTCCCGACCCCGACCCCAGTGTGTGGCTGTAAGCCTTGACCCCGACTCCTGTGCCGGCTGCAAGCCCCGACCCCGACCCGATTGTGTGGCTGTGAGCCCCAACCCTGACCCCTGCACCGGGCTGTGAGCCCTGACCCTGACCCCATTGTGTGGCTGCGAGCTCTGACCCCAGGCTGTGAGCCCTGACCCCTGTGCCGGGCTGTGAGCCCTGACCCTGACCCCAGTGTGCGGCTGCAAGGCAAACCCCGACCCCTGCACCAGGCTGCAAACCCTGACCCCCACAGTTCATGATGCACACCTTATATGTATTAGTTGATTTTGTACACAGATGTTATTATTAAAATAAATAAATGTTCTATTATCATTATTATTCTTGTTATTTACGTATTTTTCTTTTTTTTTTACAAAGTAACTACTATGAAATTATCTGGAGGGGGGAGGGTACAATTTTATATTCTTGCCTTGGGCGCAAAAAGAGCTAGTTACGGCTCTGCTGCCGCGTGTAGGTACACACAGCTTTACAGTGCAACGTGTACACATACCCTACACAGTACCATCAGTGGTATGCAGTGTAGATGTATTCTAATGGGTGTTTGGTACAGTTATTGAGCCAAACTCATCCCTGATGTATTTACATAGACCTCACTGGTTATACAATAGGGGTGAGCTTTGCCCATTGTGTGCATCTGAATCAGAGCCTTTTAAAATACATAAGCAGTTATTCTTACATTTATTTAACAATTCTGTTAAGTTTTGTGCCTACCAGCTCTAGGGCACCTGTTCCAATCTTGTCCTATATCAGTAATGATTGACAGTTATTTCTTCTCCTTGGCTAGAGTGAACTAAGTTTGGTGGTCTCAGTCCATTTCCTAATGGATAAGTGCACATGTCACACACCCTCCAAGCCCAGCAGATGCACTAAATTCCCTTCTCACTCCTGGAAATGGTCTGTCTATGGTAGAGCAGAGGCACACTGAAGTGGGAAGACTTGCATTGCAACTGTCCAAGTCATGCACTTTTTATGCACAAAGAGAGGACTTCACTCCCCAGAGCTCACAATCCAGCAGCTAACACAGATGCTAACATTCACTTTGAGAATCAACCAGAGCATTACAGTTCTACAGACTTACCTGCAGCCAGGACCAACAAAGTGGACACAAGCAGCATCTTGAATCTCTTGCAGATAAACGGAGGAAGCTTTCACCTTAGAGCTCAGAGGAATCCCCTAGTGCACATCTATATATGTGCATCATTGGCTAATAACAGCATTAGTCTGTCACATGAAACCTCCACAGAACTTATAATTTAATTTCATCACGTCAGGAAATTGGCCCTTTGTATCACTGCTTTCCTAGATAATACTATAATCCCCTTGATGTGTACACAAAGAATTATAGGTTATGCATTAAAGCAGGCACAAATTGTTCACCAAACATCAATTGTTTAAGTTTTTGCTGCTAGAAAAATACAACAATGTTGGATGGATCTTAATTATATTGGAAGAAAGGACTGACCTTTGGGGTGGTTCCTTCCTTGCTTCCATGACGTGCAGCAATGAGATAAGCCCTTCTGAATACATTACATAGTTCTGAGTCTGAGCAGCAGGCATTAAATCCACACTCTTCTGTGTTTGTTAGACCCATGGCCGCATCCCTGAAGAAGCTGTTCTTCTATTTTAGGATGTCAGTCCATTGCAAAGTGTGATGAGTGCACTGGTGCTCAGCTCATATCAGCAGTCTGAGTGGAGCATCCCTGAGGCCCGTGCATTTCATAGGCTCTTATAAATGGGAAGGGGAAAAACCCTAGTATTAAGTTACACCTTACCCACCTCTCTCCTTACTCCCCAGGGCAAGATTGTTCCCTGCAGTCTATTTGCCAGAACATTGACTTGATTTTAGTTTTAAATGATTCAGGCAATGGGTCTTATACCACTTCTGTTGGGTCTAATGGATTTTTTATTTTTTTTACCAAATTATCTAATCTGTTTATCTATCACTGTGGGATATAGGTGCTGTATACTTCTTCTTATTCATCTATATTGTCCCTTTTCCTTAATTTCACTTCTTTACTCCTAATCATACCCCATTTGCACTGTCCTACAGAATCTCCTTCTCTCCTTGGCATTTACATGCCTAGAAATAATTATAGATGGTTATCACAAAGCCCTCAATGTGCTGGGCCCATATTACCTCCCAGACCATCTCTCCTTCAGGAACTATGGAAAGCACCACAGTCATCCAGTGCATTATGCTTATCAAAACCCAAACACAAGGAAGCAAGAGGCAGCTACTTCTTAACAGTAGGCCCATGACTCCAGAACACTGTCTCAAAGGAGACATTCTTGCCATATCCACTGCACCATCTGAGATACCCCTCCTGACCATAGCATTGCCTAAGGAGCCAAAAGAAAAGAGGAAAACTCAATGTCATGCTCAAAAGAGACAGCAAAAAAAGGTGGAACAAGAACCTGATACCTCACAGCTAGTAGAGTCTCTAATCACACTTAAGGTACATCTAGATGGTGTGATTGTAGCATGGTTAGGCATAGCCATGCAAGCTTTAATCTAAAGCAGGATCAATCCCCAGACAGATTTTTGCCCCAGATCCCTAAGTGACCCCCTCAAGGATTGAGCTCACAACCCTGGGTTTAGCAGGCCAATGCTCAAACCACTGAGTTATCCCTCCCCCTCCCATTAGTGAATATGAAGTTATGAGAATTGTGTTGTATGGTGGTCACTAAAACATGCTGTAAGTTGGGGAATCAGCCAGATATTAGCTCCCCAGAGGCAACAGCAAGGAAAGTAACCAATGCACAGGCAGGGTGTCAAACAACCCATGAACAGCCATTGTCCAGCAAGGGAGCTACAATGCAATGACTCACCTGCATGAGGCCACACCAGGGGAATTGCTCGACCTTGCTTGGAGAGATTCAGCAATGCCCCCCAGACATGCCTGGACTTGTGCTCCCCAAGCACATGGACTGAGGGTATAAAACAGACAGAGTGGACACATACTGGGCCTTCTCCTGCCTCCACCTTCACTGCAAGCAACTAAGACACTGAGAAGAAGACAAGACTCCAAAAGAGGAGATTGGCCCAGGTTTAAGGAACAACCCTGTATATTAAGGACTGCAATATCCAGTGGAGTGAGAAAAACTGCTTAATCTAGTTGCTGCCCAGTCTAATGGGGTTGAGAGTTTAGACTGCGTGCTTATACTTTATTTCTTTTGGTAATTAACTCTGACTTGTTGTGCTTTGACTTATAATCACCTAAAATCTATCTTTGTAGTTAATAAATCTATTTGTTTATTCTACCTGAAGCAGTGCGTTTGGTTTGGAGCATGTCAGGGACTCCCCTTGGGATAACAAGCCTGGTATATATCAATTTCTTTGTTAAATTGACGAACTCGTATAAGCTTGCAGCATCCAGCGGGCATAACTGGACACTACAAGACAGAGGTTGCTAGGGTTGTGTCTGGGACCAGAGATATTGGCTAGTGTCATTCGGTTGCACAATCCAAGGAGCAGCTTACATGCCAGAGACTGTGCGTGAACAGCCCAGGAGTGGGGTTCTCACAGCAGAGCAGGGTAAGGCTGGCTCCCAGAGTTAAGGATTGGAGTGACCTAGTAGATCACCGGTCCAGATAATACCAGGGGAACATCACAGAGGGTCCAAGAACCCAGGGTCCAGCCCAAGCTCAAACCTCTACACCGTAATTTCATAGCCACGCTGCCCAAGCCCCACAAGTCCGAGTCAGCTGATCTAGGCCAGCTGCAGGTGTTCTATTGCAGTGTGGATGTACCCATAGCGTCCTGCTGCCTCCCCACTGCTGGAGGCTTTCCCCACTGCAAGAAAAAACTCTGACAGTGGTGAAAGGATCTAGCAGTGAGGAGCTGCTGAAGCCTTTCACTTACACAATGTGTAGCTAAAGATGGCAAGATGGGCAAAGCCTGGTTTTCACTGCAGCATGTAGTTACACATACCCTGTGCCAAAAGTGGTATATACTGTAGACACAGCCTCAGATTGCTAGCCTGCACTTAAGCCCATGCAGCCATGTCTTCATTACTGTTGTTACTCAAGTTAGCTAAACTAAAGGTAGCTCTGTGTATTGATTGTGAAAAGGGATGCGTGTATTTGTGGTCTGTGATGTGTGTATGTGGCTGTGGTGAGATTCCACAGCCTTCAGTTCAGGTATAACCAGTCTTTTTTTTTTTTTTTTTTTTTTTTCTTTTTTTTATGCCACTGTAGAGCAAATTATACCTTGCAATGTCCTTTAAGGACACAGACCATTTGTTCCTTTGCCCTTGACATTTCAGATAAGGCCAACAGCTGGCTCAAATTCAATCTTCTTAAATATTAAAGAAACAAAGATACTGAACTGAGATGGTGTGAATGTCACTACACAATTTAGCGCAGAGAGCTCGTATCTTGATAAGCGCCTTACAGGTAGTTTATAACCCATTAGAATAATATCACCCATTGAACATTCACCTTGTATTCCATTAACCCTTAAGACACTGCTTGGATTCCAGGAGGATTGATGATGATACGTGGAAATTGAGAGTGTCTGGGGGACTGCATAGGGGAGTTGGGTTCAGATCCTTATAGCAGGTTTTGGCAGGTGAGGAGTGCTGGACTGGGTGCTTGTTGGTGGGAGAAGGTTGTAGGACAGGGGTGAGCAAACTTTTTGGCCCGAGGGCCACATCAGGGTTGTGAAACTGTATGGAGGGCCAGGTAGGGAAGGCTGTGCCTAACCAAACAGCCTGCCCCCCATCCGGCCCCTCCCACTTCCCGCCCCCTGCCTGCCCTCCAAGAACCCCCAACCCATTCAACCCTCCCTGCTCCTTGTCCCCTGACCGCCCCCTCCTGGGACTCCCCACCCCTAACTGCCCCCCCGGACCCCACTCCCTATCCAACCCCCCCTGTTCCCTGTCCCCTGACTGCCTCCTCCCAGAACCTCCACCCCATCCAACTGCTCCCTGTCCCCTGACTGCCCCACGGGACCTCCTGCCCCTTATCTAACTCCCCCCACTCCCCGCCCCCTTACCATGCCGCTCAGAGCGGCAAGACTGGCTTATTGGAAAGCCTGGGAGGTGGGCGGGCACAAGCTGCACTGCCCGCGTGGCAGTGTAGCTACAGGGGAGGGGGGACAGCAGGGGAGGGGCCGGGGGCTAGCCTCCCCGGCCAGGAGCTCAAGGGCTGGGCAGGACAGTCCCACAGGCCAGATGTGGCCCGCGAGCCATAGTTTGCCCACCTCTGTTGTAGGAGGATTTCAGCAGCAAAGAGAGGAACCGGTTCAGATTACTCTTCTTGTGGGAATTGCACAAGTGCTCACTAGCTGGGGGTGGGGGGAGAGTCAGGCAATTTTTTGGAGGCAATTGCAAGTGGACTGCAGTAGATACAGGTTATCTGGGGTGGGTTGTTATGGAGTAAAGAGTGGATTCAACGCTAACAGCTGCATCAGTATGTAGACACGAACACTCCTCTGCAGATGAGTTATACTCAGCAAATTAGGTACATAGGAGGGTATTAATCTGCAGGGAGTGGTGTGGGTGACTCAGTAGGGGGTGGTCTTCCTCCTGAGTCAGCACTGACCCCAATGCCCCAGTGTGGTGCTGGGGGCGCAGTGCTGTGTGGAGTGACATGGGTGATTCATGTAGAACTCTACAAAGATTAAGCAGAGGACGAGCACTAGGGCCTTGGCTCATTTCCTACTGTAGTAATTTCACTATATCTCCCAAGAAAGTCCACCTGCAGTTTCCATAGGGAATTTATTCTTTATTTCCCCTCAATGGTTCTGCTGTATAGTGTCACAGACTCAGAATGGCTGCTGTGTTCCACCACGTGGGATGTGTGGTTCAGACCTGGTTGAAATAGTCCACAATCACTGAGTTTGTAAAGTGGTTTGGAAACGTCAGGATGAAAGTAATTATAGGAATGTCATTTTTTTCATCAAAATGTGCCTACTGTGGAGTCTATAACCCTTCTCAGTGAAATAATTTCACATATCTAACTGCTTGTGAAATATCAAGAACCTGCTGTCTTTCAACAATTAAAAATTGTGAAATTGAAAAAAAAGCTGCTGATGGTAGAGAATGAGAATCTTGTAATTCAGAAGATTAAGGGCCTGATCCAATGGTGAATGAAGTCACTGGAGAAACTTCCATTGACTTCATTAGACTTTGGATCAGGGCCTAAGTGTTTGGTTGGCACTAGGAAGAGCAGAGTTGATTGGTCTTAATAATATTTATATAAGACGCTACAAACATCCTTTTGTAGGTAAATATCAATGTTCTCATTTTACATTGAGAAAAGTGAGCAGGGGCTTTAAGAGATTTGACTGAGTCAGTGTCAGATTATTATGTATTATTTGTATTGCTGTATCATTGACAGGCTCCAGCCAGGATCAGGGCCCCATTATGCTAGGTGCTAAAGTTTACAATCTACATTCCTGATTAAAATCTATTAGTCCCTTGACTCGGCAACCAGAGTTGGACAGGAACTGTATTTTCTGTTTCATGGGAATTTCCACAATTTTGATTTTTTTTTCCATTCCAAAACTGAACAAAATCAAAATATTTCAAAATGTCCCATAAAATGACATTTAAAAAAAATTTCTGCTGAAAAGTTTTGTTTTGATTTCAACTTTTGTTAAATAAATTTTGAAATGAAAAGTTATTTCAAAATGAAAAATCAAAATGTTCCATTTGATCCTATCAAAACTTTTTTTTTTTTCAGAAATGAAATTTAGCCAAAACTGACACATTTCCACAAAACATTTTGCTTTTGATGAATTGGCATTTTCTGACCAAAAAAGTTCTGTTGGAAAATTTCCAACCAGCTCTATCTGCAATCTCTGCCTTACCCATTAGCTAACAGTGCCTCCTCTTGGCATTTCTAAGTACTTCCCAGCTCCAAATCCTTTTCTTAATCCATTAGACCAGGTGGCTTTTAGTATCACTGTTTTTTATGAATTCATGTTTGAATTTTCAAATGAAAGTGGCTTTTAATGTTTTTGCCTGCTCAGTGGCTAATCATTTTCAGCCCCCTGAAATGTTATGAAAATCAACATTTCAGTGTATGAAATCATGTAATAAGACCTGAGAAAAAATTTGCATTATTTTTTATGTTTGTGGGGACCAGAGACTTGTGAGTATAGCTGGTTGAGTAACACAAAAAACAATTTGCAAATATTTTCACAAAGAAACTTGATGAGTTCATGTCAGTATGCTATACATGCTATACATTCAAGTATTTGAATGGCCAATGTTTCTTTGTGAAAATGTCTGCAAATGCTAAAAGTTTTATTAGTTTGGCATTAATAAGCATTCATCCAAAAAGACATGAGAGGGAGCTATTTTTTATTCACTATTCAACATGTCCTTTCATCATTTTGTTGCTTAGAAGAGAGGGTTACTGACCCTGTGCAATAACTGAGGTTCTTTGAGATGTGTCCCCCTATGGGTGCTCCACTGTAAGTATGGTAACATCCCTGTGCCTGGGATCAGAGATCTTCAGTAGCAGTGCCCGTTGAGCCGAACGTGCGCTCCTCCCTGTCTTGCGCTGCGAGCGGTGGTTATATAGCACTGTGCAGTCCAACTACCCTCAGTTCCTTCTCAACCGCCCTTGGTCTGGGACGAAATCCCTAGCAGAGCCCTTCATACACCTGTAGTGCATTTAGTAATATCAGTGCTTCCATTGCAAGTTCTTAGTACCTCTTTCCTTTCTTTTTCTTCTCTTAAATCCTTCTTAAAAATATTTATGTATTTTTTCCCTTCACTCTTTCCTCCCCGTTACTCTTTAGATGAGCATAGGTTTCCTTTTCTACACCCTTCCCTACTGGGAAGTTCTCCCTACTTGGGGTTATGCCCGGATCCCCCACTTTTTTCCTGTCTTAAGGGTGAGAGACGGGAGAGAAACCAGACCCCCGTCCAGTACAAGAGAGGAAGCCCACGGATGAGCTCAGCTAACATGATGAGAAAGGGGGAATCTGGCCGTGTTTGTCCTGTGGGTGACCATGCCATTTCCGCCGAGACTGCCCCTTCATGGATTGTTTATATGAACAGGCAAACCCCAAGACTGGGAGGAACTGACCATAGAGGTGAAATTTATTTGTGCTCAGAAGGAAGACCTGATGCTCAGCCGAGCCTAAAAACAACTTGCCAGCATGAATAGAGAGACAGTTCCCTGTTTGGAGAAGTTATGGCCCCGTTTTGAGTTGCAGGAAGAAAGATTGTATAGGATGACCCAAGATGTACAGACGGGTGAGACCTGAGCCCAACTACTGGTGCTAAAGGCCAGCCTGCGTGCCGGGGTCCGCCAGGTTCCCGGCTGTCCAGTGCAAGCTCCGGGGCAGTCTCCTGGCCCTGCGAACTCTGGGGTACGGGGCAGCCACCCGGCCCCAGTCCAGGACGGCTGCACGGCAGGGGTCCGGCTCACCCCACGTGGTGGGGGTTCGGGGCGGGCAGCCGGCTGGCCCTGCATGGCGGGGGTCCATGGTCGGGGTCTGCGCTGTCGCTGCCCTGCCACCCGGCCCTTGCGGCCCACGTAATACATTGTGGGCCACATATGCAGCCCACAAAGTGTAGTAAGTTGAGAACCACTGGCTTAGATTCTCTTCATTAAAGCACCACAGCGGTGCAGCTGCACCGATGCAGCATTTTATCTAGATTTGCCCCTAGATTGCAGCTTTGGTTGTAAATTCTTTGGAGGTAGGGATTGTCTTTTGTTCTGTATTTGTACAGTGCCTAGTACAATGGAGCCCTGGGCCATGACTGGGGTTCCTAGGCACTATGGTAATACAAATAAATGAATACTGATAATGAAGAAGAAAGTAGGATGACTGTCTACAAGTGTCTGACATGTGTAAATCCCAAAGAAAGAGAGGAAAACTTTAGATGGGAGTGAGGGGGATAATTAGGGATAAATGGGATGAAATTGAACTCAACTACACATCAGAGGACATTTCCTAATGGTTATATTTCTTAAACAATGGAATAGTCTCTTTAAGGGACGTAGTGAAACTCCAATTTGAGATGTTTATAACTAAGACTGGTCAGTGTTAATGTAACCCTTCTGCCAGGCCGAGTTGATAGCAGCAAGGGCCGCGTTCAGTACATAGGGGTCCCCTCCCAACAGCGTAACACAAAACCAGCTTGAGCCCTGTCATAACTATAAAGGGAAGGGTAACAGCTGTCCTGTGTACAGTACTATAAAATCCCTCCTGGCCAGAGACTCCAAAATCCTTTTCCCTGTAAAGGGTTAAGAAGCTCAGGTAACCTGACTGGCATCTGACCCAAAGGACCAATAAGGGGACAAGATACTTTCAAATCTTGGGGGGGGGGCTTGGGAAGGCTTTTGTTTGTGTTCTTTGTTTGGGAGTGCGTTTGTTCTCGGGACTGAGAGGGACCAGACATCAATCCAGGTTCTCCACATCTTTCTAAACAAGTCTCTCCTATTTCAAACTTGTAAGTAAATAGCCAGGCAAGGCGTGTTAGTTTTCCTTTGTTTTCTCAACTTGTAAATGTACCTTTTACTAGAGTGTTTATCTTTGTTTGCTGTACTTTGAACCTAAGACTAGAGGGGAGTCCTCTGAGCTCTTTAAGTTTGATTACCCTGTAAGGTTAATTTCCATACTGATTTTACAGAGATGATTTTTACCTTTTTCTTTAATTAAAAGCCTTCTTTTTAAGAACCTGATTGATTTTTCCTTGTTTTAAGATCCAAGGGGTTTGGATCTTGATTCACCAGGAGTTGGTGGGAGGAAGGAGGGGACGGTTAATTTCTCCTTGTTTTAGATCCAAGGGGGTTGGATCTGTATTCACCAGGAGTTGGTGGGAGGAAGGAGGGGAATGGTTAATTTCTCCTTGTTTTAGATCCAAGGGGTTTGGATCTGTATTCACCAGGGAATTGGTGAAAGGTTTCTCAAGGCTTCCCAGGGAGGGAATCCATTGGGAATGGTGGCAGCGGGACCAGAGCTAAGCTGGTAGTTAAGCTTAGAAGTTTTCATGCAGGCCCCTACATTTGTACCCTAAAGTCCAAAGTGGGGATACAGCCTTGACAAGCCCCCACCCAGTGACCTGGGAAAATCTTACACACACCCCTGGGCGCCTTGAAGAGGCAATACTCTCGCAAGAGGGTCCCCTCTTGCAAGCACAGAGTCTCGGTGTAGCAGAAAATGTTTAATAACATGAGGTAAACGACATAGCATTACATTGGGAAAACACCACAACTAGAGTTCATAGACCAAACCATGAGCAAATTGGGCCATGTCCTTTCCCATTGGTTCTTGAAACCAGCAACCCAAAAATCACCCAAAGTCCCAAAAGTCCAACACCCCCAAAGTCTCTTGGGTCCAGCAACCCAAGAATCACCAAAGTCCCAAAAGTCCAACAACCCCCAAAGTTTCTGTCCCTGGTCAGTGCAGCCCCAGAGTTCAAAGGGGGGTGGGCGCGCAAGGTGTTAAGGGGCACCTTACGTGATCCGAGGCCGACCGGCCACCTCTCCGTGGGGTTCCGCCGCAGCCTTTACCATGAGCCGCTCCACTCCACCAGCCGTCACCGCTCCTGCCGTCCCATGAACGGCTCTGCTCTACCAGCTGCTCCACTCCGCTCGCTGACCTGCGAGCCGCTCCAGCCATCCCCACAAACGGCTCTTCTCCGCTCGCCGTTCCTTGGGCCGCTCCAGCCGTCCCCGCAAGGCTCCGCTCTGCTAGCTGCTCCTCCAGCCGTCCCCGCAAACTGCTCCACCAGCCGCTTAGCAATATAGCATCAGGCTCCCCCTACTAGTTAACACAGCACTCAGTGATCTCAGCTTTTTTGTGATTTCAGCTAGTAGTAGGGGAGCCCCAATACTGGTGCACTATTGGCCCAAAGTGAATTCAGCTCAGCAGCCTGTAACTAGACTCCTAATAGAATCAAAGTTAGCTCTGACATTCAACAGTAGAGAGTGGAGGAACCACCATTCATGTTTCAGGCTTACAAAGGGTGCTCACACCACCAGATACAAATACCTACCCCCAACTTTTCTCAGTTTACTAGGTTTTGTAACCCATGCCCCTTGTCAAGCAAGTGCTACTTACTTAATGGTGAGTCCTTCTGTCATACAACAGTTCCACTGGCCTTGATTCACAGAATCAGGGTAACAAAACTTTATTCTTCCTGCCCCAATAACAGAGAAACTGGGGATCCCACACCAGCCAAAGTAACCACTTTCAGTTGCTGTTGTCTCATGCCAGGTGGGTGGGTGTGCCTATGCAAACAAGATCAGCCCCTGGAGTTCTTTTCCACACTCGCCATAATTCATCACCAGATGTCAGGGTAGAGCTCATCCTGACTCTGCTTACATTAATATTACACACAAAACAAAATAAAAGAAGCAAAGTTGAAAGAACATTATTTAGGTGGCAAACTCAAACTCTCAAAAGTCAGTAAACCCTGGATTTACAGTTGCCTGTGAAACCTTAATCCTATCCCTGGAACATCAATCTTCTGTACTGAATAAATTAGGAGCCCTGTAAAAAAATACTATGTGATCATGTAATTTGTTTGTATCATAATGTATAAAAGAAGAGAGTTAAGGTTGCTTGGGTGTCAGGCTAGGTGGTCAGGCTCTAGGTGGTCAGGCCTGGTGGTTGGAGCAGTGGTCGAAGCCAGACGTAGGGTTGGAACGGGGCCAAGGGCAGCACTGAAACTTGGGTCCGGAGACAGGCTGTGGGTCAGAATCGGGGTCAGAGTCATGGACAAGCCAAATCAGGTTCGTAGGCAGAGTCCAGAGGCAGGCCAAAGGTCGAAGCCTGGTTCAAGTCAGTCCAAGAGTCAGGAAGTCAGGAGGCAGGTGCACTCCTGGAGCAGGTCAGGAAAAGGGCTGGAGCAGGGTCAGGGTAGGGCAGGGACAAGACTGAAGCAGGCTGGAACAAGGTGCAGGCAAGGCTGGGGCAGGAACAGGATCAAGGGCAGGCTGGAAGCCTGGGGGGGTCTGTGACACCATGAGGCAGCAGGAAGGTTCCTGTCAGAATAGCGCTGTTGCCCAGACTAAGGCGTGGTCTACACTAGGAAGTTAGGTCAGTTTAACTACATTGGTCAGGAGTGTGAGAAATCCACACCCCTGAGCAGTGTTGTTAAACTGACCTAAGTCCCCGCATAGACAGCACTAGGTTGATGGAAAACCTAGCTGCCACCTCTCGGGGAGGTGGATTATCTACACAGATGGGAGAACCCCTCCTTTTGGCATACATAGTGTCTACACTGAAGCACTGCAGCAGTCTCTGGTTGGGTCAGTGAAATATCTGTTACTGGGGGCCATCTGACCTGGGCCCCACTCAGGGATAAGGCTGCTGCGTGTGTCTGAGTGCTGAGTCACGGCGGCTCTGTTGGAGGGTGAGTCACGGTAGCTGAGTGAGCAGCCTTGGTCCGGCTGCGGGTTTGCTTCACAATGGGTAACCAGAAAACTGGCTTTTCCTAACATTTGAGTGCTTGTCTTTGCAACCTAATGACCTTCTTTGAACATGGGCTTTTTGTATGTAATTTCCTGGTTTTGTTCTTATTAAATGAAAAAAATATATATTTTATGTGCAGCTGTAACAACTACCCTACCCCAGTGCCTCATCAGCAGGGTTTGACCCCAATCCTTCAGACAACATGATACTCAGATTTCTACCAGATGGACTAGAAGTCTAGATACATTAGCTGACAGTAGGTGAAGGCTGTTATCCCACAAAAAAGCAGAATTATCCAGTCCTGGGTGGTCAGCAGGGGGGCCCAACCTGACCCAGTTCTCCCTCTGGAGCTGGGGGAGTGCCATCTCCACTTGGTGTCCCCAGAGGGTAGCATGGACGACTGGGCCACATGCTAGGTCCAGGGATCCCAGCTTTTTTTCTCCCTTGCTATAGCCACTCCTGCAGCTCATGGGGCATTCCAGTACTGTGTGTGAGGCAGTTGCTGCTGCTCTAGCGGCAGCATGAACAGGCCTTAGAATATTTGCTGGTTTCATTACTGTTTTGACAGGCTGCCAAAATGTTCCTGAAGAATGCAAATAGAGAAAGGAAACGGTGACTTCTAACACTTTATATCTTAGGAAAAGCTGAACAGAATTTCACAGGACAAAGAAAAGGCATTTCTGTAGCCTGAAGGAATTCCCCCAGCTGGATATCAAAGGTCTGCCACAAACAATGGAGGCATGAGAGCTTCTCAAAGAAAAGGTGGCAAGATTCCTTTATAATGGAAAGTATTAGATAACCTAAATGTAGGGGGATGCCTCCAGCTCTCTTTTATAATAGTATTTTTTTACATTATGAGTTGTCCAATTATTTCAAAGTGCTTCATAGTGAGGGAGGGGGTAAGAATAATTGTCTCCATTTCAAAGATGGGGAAACTGAGTCACAGAGAAATTCAGCAACTTGCCTAAATTCACACCGGAAGTCAGTGACAGCGCTTAGAAGCTAGTGTTCTGATTGCTCCACCTCTGAACTGACCTAGACCACACTGCTGTACTGAAGCAGCAAATAATACATCTTCAGAATACATGTATATTATATGTGGTCTAGGAGGTCAGTTCAGAGGTGGGGCAATCAGAACACTGGGTTCTAAGCGCTGTCACTGACTCCGGTGTGAATTTAGGCAAGTTGCTGAATTTCTCTGTGACTCAGTTTCCCCATCTTTGAAATGGAGACAATTATTCTTACCCCCTTCCCAAAAATAGGGGGAAGGGATAGCTCAGTGGGTTGAGCATTGGCCTGCTAAACCCAGGGTTATGAGCTCAATCCTTGAGGGGGCCATTTAGGGATCTGGGGCAAAAATCCATCTGGGGATTGGTCTTGCTTTGAGCAAGGGGTTGGACTAGATGACCTCCTGAGGTCCTGATATTCTATGATGATCTTCAGAATACATCTTTGGGGAAAACCTGCTTGACCCCCTCCTGCATTCCTGTCTTGCATGGGGGATGAATGGCATTTGACCAAATTCACCTTCTCTGTCTTTAATTTCTGTAATCCTATGAAGTACTACAATCCCAAAAGTTAAATGAAGGGCTATAACTGCGTGTTATCAAACATGCCTGCACAATGGCACTAGAACCTATGGCACACGAGAAATTACTGCAGTATTTCATACAAAGAACTGACACTGATTATTATTTATATAGTACTGAAAGTCTCAGATCAGAATCAGGGCCCCATTATGCTTTGCAGTGTACAAACAGAGAGGTAGACAGAGTCTCTACCCTGATGAGCTTAGATTGTAAAAAGAACTGATTAACTGGATTCATATTCATGATCCTTAGTTTCCCTTCAAACCTGGCAGTAGTATGTGGGGCCTGGAGAGCTACGTTATTAGCAGAAAACTATCCCCAACTATAAATTGACAAGGCATATCTATCTATCTAATCTAGATTTTTATGTCACAGTATTCCTAACCCAAAGCATTCAGAAATCATAGGTCTCAAAAAGTCATGAGATTGGTTTAAAATAATGAGATTTTAAAAATTAAATAAATTTGGGGTTCTTTTTCACTTCAGAAATTCATAGTGTTAAAACCCAGCAGGGACCATTGGATAATCTGTATATCACAGGCCTTTCAGTTCCAGCACTTATTCCCAGATTCAGCCCAATAAAATTTGTGTTTGGCTAAAGCATGTCTTTGAGAAAGGAATCCAATTTTTATTTGAAGACATCAAGAGATGCAGAATTCACCCCTTCCTTTAGTAGTTTGTTTCAATAGTTAATCACCCTCACTGTTCAAAATTTGTGCTTATTTCTGATTTGAATTTGTCTGGCTTCCAAACAGGGCCGGCTTCAGGGTTTTTGCTGCCCCAAGCGGCAAAAAAAAAAAAAAAAAAAAAAAAAAAAGCCACGATCGCGATCTGCGGCGGCAATTTGGCGGAAGGTCCTTCACTCCAAGTGGGAGTGAGGGACCGTCCGCCGCATAGCTGGACGTGCCGCCCCTCTCAAGAGTGGCCGCCCCAAGCACCTGCTTGGCAAGCTGGTGCCTGGAGCCGGCCCTGCTTCCAAACACTAGTTCTTATTATGCCTTTCTTTGCTAGATTAAAGAGCCCTCTAGTTCCCAATATTTTCTCCTCATGAAGGTATTTATACACTGAAATTAGTCATGTCTCAATCTTCTTTTTGATCAGCTAAACATATTTCCTAAGGCATTTTCTCCAGCCTCAAATAATTTGTATTGCTCTTCTCTGCATCCTCTCCAATTTTGCAACATCATTTTGAAAAATGTGGACACCAGAACTGTCCACAGTATATATTCCAGTATCAGTCTCATCAATGCCGTATATAGAGTTAAAATCACTACTCACTACTCCACTCTTGTTACATCCGAGGACTGCATTAGCCCTTTTTGCCATAGCATGGCACTGAGAGCTCATGCTGAGTAGCTTCTCTGCTATGACCCTTAATTGGCCAATTTTAGTTTGCCTTTGGCTTTAAAAAAAACATCAGATGTAGAGAGACTCACAATAAAATGGTGAGAGTTGGCCACACCGACACCAGCCCATCACCATGGTACCTGAAGGCCTGCTGGGCACCTTTAGAAAGCAGGATGTGTCTGTCTCCCAAGTCTTCCCCTAAAGTGGGATTGTTTCACGTTAGAGACATAACACTCAGTGCCTTCACTTCCCACCAGTTTGTTCTCCTGTGCTACCTGCATAGCTGTCACTGCAGAGTCTCCTTAGTGCAGGGTGGACAACACAGCAATAGACTTTGATGTGAAATTGACCACCTTAGGTACCTTTCACTTACCTCCCTGTGCAGTGGGAGAATGGAGGAAATGAACTCTGAGGGCTGTGAAGTGAAAATAACCAAAGCCAGTCAATTTCACTATGGAATCTGTTGCAGTGCTATAGACCTAGCACAACACAGACTCTGCTGGAGCAGACTCTGTGAAGGGGAAAGCAACAGATAAAGTAAAGAGGAAGGAGGTAAATGGGGGGGGGGGGGGAAGGGGACAGCACAATAGACCAGGAAGAAAGGGGCACATGTGAGTCAGCAGAAAGAAAAAGCTGCTAAGAATATGATCTGTTTTTTTTTTAAAAAAGAAGAAGAAAACAGAGAAGAATTTGCAGGCAGACAATAAACTATAGCACTGTTAGCTAGCTCTACCTAATTAATACCCAGTGTTTGCTGGTAGGGAATGTCATGATTTGAGGCTGCTGTAGAAGGAGGAACTCCCTACAAGTGAGACATGAAACCTGCTGCTTGGAATGAACCAGAGGTAGGATGTTCAGTGTGCGTATGGCTTTGGGTTTTCACCCTTAGAAATTCATTAGACATTTCAGGTTTGTCTGAAACTCTGTTCTATTTGAACCTGGCAAATTTTGATGGTTTCATATACAAAAGTGAGAGTTTTGCTCCTCCAGTCCCTTCTTTTCCCCAGCTTCACCTGCCTTCCTACTTACCTTTAGATGTTTCCTTGTAGTAGGGCCAACAGTCTTTCTACATACCTCTGTCAATGTCTTTGGGATGGGCCAGCTGGCCCCCCACGCAATGCTAGATTTTCAGGTGGCAGCCCCATCTGTACTTTCCAAGAAGTTGGTAAACTCACCCCATGCACAGATACACCTACTATCTTCTAGAGGTAGTTGCTTTTCAACTCCTCTCCCCCATTGTGCAGCAGAGGGACTGAGAAATGGATTTCCAGTCTCACTGTACTGCTCGTTCTGACCTCTTTACTTCACAGTTGAGATATATCAAAATGCACGTGTTAATAGGCAATCCCTTCCTGAAAAGATGGAGGGATGAACTGGATCCACTAATTACTGTTAGAGAGGAGCTAACTGAGAATGTGAAAATACAAGGAAGCTAGGGATCAATGTCCACAGGGTTCTTGCATTTAGCACAGGAAGGAAAGCAGCGGCACAAGGTATTAGATTCCTTGAAAGCTAATTCTAGAGAATTGAGAAAACTACTGAGTAAATTGCATTGGGGAAGAAGCATTAAAATCTGCCAGAGTAAAAGAAAGCTGGGAAGCATCTTAGACATTGGTCCAGATCATACACATATCCCTTTTCCCTCCAGCCTGGATGGAACGGGGAGTCAGCAGACTCCATGACGCTACCCCCCTGGTTTCTATGGAGGAATGGAGAAGGGAGGGAGGGAGGATTGGGGAAAGTTCATCATCCCATCCATCAACCTGCAGAATCCACTGAACAGTTAATACTCCTTGAGGAGACTTCTTCAGGAGCAATGGAGATTGGAGGAGTATTTGACAAGTGTGGCTCCAGTGGAGCGGCACCGCCAGTAAGGGGGAAGGAGGCACCTTTACTAGAACTGTTTTAGTGGCACTTAAATGCATTTAATTGGAAAAGGAAAAATCAACAAAACAACAGAGACAGTTAAAGCTCACAAAGAAGAGGGGTGCCAAAAATAAAATGGTTTGAATGAATGTTAACCAAATGATTGAAGACAAATTAAAGTATGTATATTATTTGTAAGCCTTGTGGCGGGAAGCCATAGAGAGCAAGGGGATCACTATTGACACCTATTGTTTAACAGGGTGAAAAGTGGCCTAGAGCTGCTTGAGAACTCCAGGTAGACCAAGCAGAGGAGAGAGCTCTCTGCTGCCATCTATTGGCAGGCAAGGGGAAATGATTGAATGGGCCAGGCCTTATTTGCATTTCTGTTATGTGGCAGTTTGGTCAAAATTCAGTTACGTTTTGGGTTTGAGGATAATAAAACATTATTATCCCTGTCAGATAACGAAAGACAAAACAACCACACCAACTGTACCTGGGGTGCAGTGGTCACCCTGACCAAAGCCACAAAGACATGATTGGGTAGAAGAGCCTGGACAAAGCTATAAATAAATCAAGAGGGAAAAAAAAAGAAATTAGTTATTTTGTTATAATAGTGTATTTTAGATGGCAAGGATTCTGTTTGGGTCCTGGATCTGTTGATTCTTCTCTAAAGAGTTTGTAAAGGAGGAATGTAGAGATGGTTCTTTGCTAAAGCTATGATATAATCCAGTAGTATAACTGAAGGACTCCACTGAGAGCCCCTTTATACATCAATCAATAACAGCTGTGATTATTACTATTGGATTAGGTGGTAGACCAGAAGCAAACTAGCTAGCACTTACCTTAGGGGCTGGAGACAGACCTACCCAAATTCTGGACTCCACAAACCTTGGACAACAAACAGTGAGTGAGGGGAGGGAAGTGGCTCTTGCAGGAATGTTTTACCTTGTTGAATGCTTACAATCTGAATAGATACATACAGATATTGTTGATTAATTATTATCAGCTTTCCCAAGTTTATTCTATGCCCATTTTCCCCCAATGAAAGCTTCTTTGTACAACATACTCAGTGCTTGTGCAGGGGAAATATTGTCTATCAAGGGTGCTTGGGGAGGGGAGTATGGGCAGAGAGGAGAGGGTATTTCATTATCCCAGGTCTGGAGGTGAGGGCTAAAGCCAGTATTGTTTATTAAGTTTTCAGACAGAACTACTAGATAATTGAACCCAGTCCTTTTTGCTGTTGACAACAGCTGGCAGAAGAGTTATAATGACATTAAACAAACAAAAAACCTTTAGAAAAAGAACATTGTGGTTACAAAATCAAGCACTGAAAAGTTGGGAAATACCAGACATAAGGTTGCCCCTGCCCTAAACCTTAATCCCCCCCCCCCTTATTTGTATGATTATGATACAGTCTTTAGTTAAATGCTCACATATTATTTTCTCCATGGGACTCCTACTTTATTCATTGAAAGGGGGGTTCGTTGTTTTTTTTTTTTTTATCCTTAGTCAATGTGTGTGGCCTAAGGACTTATTTACCACATAATATTCAAACTTTCCACAATGCAAAATTATTGATTTCCTCCTGGATGTTGCTATTGTGTTCTCACCATAGTGTCTGAGTGCTTCACAAACATTCATCAATTTATCTTCACAACGCTCCTGTGAGAATAGCTGGTATTATTATCCCCATTTTACTGATAGTAAACGCAGCACAGAGGCCTTGATTCACAAAGGTACTTTGGCATCTAACTGCCTCTTCAGTACAAAGAGAGAAAAAGGAAGAGATTGACTTTATAGCCCAGTTGTTATGGCCCTCACTGTAATGTGGGAGAGTCAGGTTCAAGTCCCTGCTCCAACTAATATTTAATTATTTATTCAAAGTGGAACATCTCCAACAGGTGCCTAATTAGACACCTGACTGACAGGCGTCAGGCAGATTACTATCTCTGCTTGGGATTCTCAGCTGGGACCCCGCTCCTGGAGATAGGTGCTTAAGCTAGGTCAATCCCTTCTCATGAATAAACAGAGAGACCCCCTACCCCATTATAGCCAATTGCACAGTAGTTAGGATACTCACTTGAGATGTGGGAGACCTAGATTTTAATTCCTGCTTTGCCTGATTTGAGGAGGGACTTGAACTCAGGTCTCCTACATCCCAGGTGAGTGAACGAGTTACTGGCTATTCTGGGGTGAATTCTCTCAATCTCTCCAGTTGTGAGCACTCAGCACTTTGCAAATTTCGCTCCAAGTGTCTCATGTTGGGCACTGAGAAAATGACAAATACACAATTAGTGACCAACTGTGAACATTTTGGTTTAAGCAACCATTATTGCCAACCTCAAAGCAATCAAAAATAATGAGTCAGAACTCCATGAGATTGGTCCAAAAATCATCAGATTTTAATTTATTTTGTTTTTTTTAATCTGTCTTTTAATTTTTGAACTCCACATGTCCATTCCTAGTGTGCGTGACAATTAGCATTGCCCACTTTCCCAAATGTATAGGGTAAGATGATTTTGGCCACTGCTGAAAAACCGCTCATTCAGCCATCCCCTGCCTAGCAATTAATTCTGTCCCCCAGTTCCACCTACCAGTTCTGTCCCCACCCAGTCCTCCCCTCAGTCCAGCCTCCCCAGCTCCCATCATTTCAGCCCTCCCCCCAGTTTCAGCCCCCTACTCAGCCTCACCTCTGCTCCTCTTAAGGTTCTTCAATGCCCTCCCAGACTGGTGGGCCGGCAGTTGGGTCCCCTCTCCCCCTTCCCAGGCTGCTGGGCTTTTTGCTGACGCCTCATTCTCCCCTCCCCTCCCATCCCATGAGAATGGGAAGTGGAGGGAAGAGACTTTGCTGGCTTCTAGCAGGGCTGAACTTCATGAGGGGGCTGGAGCTCCTCACATCATCATGAGACAAGCCACAGCCCTGTCTGAAAACCCATTACTCCCCCCCCCACACACACACACAAAAACACAAACAAAAAAACAACCCTGTGAGAGTTGGCAGTACTGAGTGACTTGTCCAGCATCACACAGGAACTCTGTGGCAGAGGCAGAACCCAAGATGGCATTCAATTGCTTTAACCATGAGACCATCCTTTCTCTTCCTCCAAATCCCTGCCTCATCCACTATCCACCTTCCAACTCAAGAAATGAGTACACACAACAGTTTCATTCATTATACAACCCTGATTAAATCCCAGATTACTGTCCATCCTTTGCACTGAATGAGGGAAGAGTCCTGTAGAAAAGAAGTATGGGATCATGTAACTGACTGTATCACAATACATATGTACAAGGGGGAAGAATTAAGATCCATGGACAACCTTAAGTCCAGCATGTACTAACTTTCCAGTGCTTGACTTTGCAACCTTCACGTTCTTTTTAAAATAGGGGTTTTTATGTAATTTAATGAAACAAACAAACCAAATCACAGAACACCAAGCTGGGAAACAGAAATTCATCACCAGGAATGATATTAGCTCCCAAATTGGGTCATCGGCAGTGTTTGTATGTTTAGCCACAACACAGAGCTCTGCTACTTGAGGTAACTGGTAGCAGTAGTAGGCTGTGTATATGGATCAATACATTTTGCTAGTGGGTTTCACAGCTATTTACTGACAGCAGAGGAAGGTAGATGCTCAGCACTCCTTGGGTTCAATTCCAGGTTCTGGAGGGGAGCATGCTGTGATGGTAATATATTATTAATAATTTGTATTTCTGTAGCATCTGGGAGCCCCAGTCATAGGCCAGGACCCTGTTTGTGCTAGTCAATGTACAAATGCAGAAAAAGAAGATGGTCCATGCCTCCCAAGGACTTAATATTTACTCTTCTGTCTCCACCCCTGACCTCCACCCCCTTCCAAAACTGTCTCTGTTCCTTTCTCCTCCTATCCTCCCTCCAGCTCCTGCCCCCTTCCCTTATTTGTGCCTCCCTATATACCTTCCAAACCCTTCCCCTCTCTCTGCCTTCTATCCAACTCTTGCCTATTCCTGTACCTTTCTCACTCTACTGCCTTCTGTTTCTCACGGTTTCTCCCCATCCCCCTTGTGGCTAATGATCCCCCTGAATCCCCCATCCCCTCTGCTTTTCTCCACCCTTCAGCTCCTGCAACCCTCTCTCCCCATATTCCTTCTTGCCCCACTTCATTCTAAATCAGGCTGCTTCCTCCTTCTCACTGCCTCAGCACCAGCAGGGGGAACCTTGAGAGCATAGGAGAGATTTTTTGGCCTGCCCTAAATTTTGATGGCTGGTGCTACAGTGGCACAGAGCAGCCAAATGCAAGGGAAGTCCTGCTTAGAACCCTGAACTGGAGGCTGCTCTGTAGGGATGGCACCTATACAGTCTAGTCAGCTGGTAGGAACTGAGAGGGACTGAAGCATGCTTAATACAGACCGAATCGTAAGAGAATTTAACAGCCAAACTCTAACAAGTCTCTACTGAGCACATACAAACTGATATGGCTCATAACTTAGCCAACTTCCCGCATCCCCAACCCGCTTGACTCTAGGATGACTTTGTTGCTGAAACTTTCGGGAAATATTCAGCCAAATTCAGACACCCAGCATGTAAAATTTCAGCCCAAATTGTTAAAGTCTGGCAAAGTTATAAGCAACTGAATACAGGGTTTTATAATGGGAAATATCTGGCAACCTTAACTGCATCACCTATAATATCAGAGGAAAGTAACTGATGTACTATTGGCAATTTAGGTCTACTAATGAATATAGAGAGGCATGAAATTAATGACTGGGATATACCTAAGATGACAAACTTATTTTTAAAAATTCATCTTCAACAAGAAGAATAAAGAAAAAATTACAAAATTGACTATGAGGAAAACCTCATTAAAACAGTTATTCATTAAAAACTAGGAAGAAGACTGCTTGGAAATATAAAGATACAGACATCAGCCCCCACAAATATGTATCATAACTTATTAAGGGAGTTAGGAAATGAATTTTCTGTAGCGCAAGTAATTGTTTTTGACAAGTCATGGAAGACTGGTGAAAAGGAAATGTACCAATCTTCAAGAAAGGGAAGAAGAATGATGCTGGCAATCACTTCCCTGATACTCTTATTTCCCTATTAAAATAATTTGACAAATATTAAGAGGAAAAAAAACTAGAGAAGAATGTAAAAGCCATGAGCAGCAGGGCTTATAACTGTAGATTTTCCTGGACAGAGCTGAGTAAATTGTTTTTTAGACAAAACTGCACAATTAATGGAAGGAAGGAAACCAATAGCAACAGGTTTGGATTTTAATACAGCATTTTATTCAGTGTGTCACAAAATCTTACACTCAAAATTAATACAAACTGGCTTGAATGTGAATACTCATATGGATTGAAAATTGCAAAGGGCTATAACATAATTATAAAATAATATAACCTGCCAAATACCGTATCGAGTTGAGGGGAGTTGTAAGCTCTTTGGAGCAGAGATCATCTTTTTGTTATTGGTGTGTCCAAAGCCTAGCACAATGGAGACTACTGTAATAATCACTATCTTCATGATTTAGAAAAGGGCAAAAACAATATGTTAATGAACTTTGTAGATAGACTCCAGATGTGAGTTGTAACATTGATGTCTGGAGTGGTCAGCAATAACTAATATTTAATGATACATTAACTCTGAAGCCTGAGATTATTTGCATATCAAAATAGTTCACTATTTCACTACTGATCATTTTAGTAAAAACAACTGCTACTTTGGTATTGTGGATTTGGTTTGTGATTGAGGAAAGGGCACTGTTACATTTTTTTCCCCCTGCTCTGACACCTGTCAAGTCCAGAGGCTTCTTCAAGGTTCACAAAAAGTTTCAATAATGCACGATTTTGCATAGTTCAAACCAGTACCAAAGTGCTCACTGGCAGAGAATGCCTCATCTTAGAACAGAGGCATGTTATCAGTACCTTGGTACTCCTCAGCAGGGAAATAAATTAACTGTCTGTTTGGCAGAGTTCTCAGTGAGATGAGGTGTAGCTGGACATCAGATGGGAATAACAGGTGTATAGGCCAAGAACCACATTCCAAGTGGTTCAAGCCTTGATGTGCAGAAAGCAGTGGAGGGCCTGAATAGCCCACATCTGGGATAGGTTAGCGGCTGGATATCAGGGGACAGGTGGCATCAGGGTCAAAGTAGATGTAGGTTCACACTTCTACCTCCTGGGGAAAGAGAGACATAAGAAGGGGGTAATGAAGGGAAGGGGAGACACTAGGACTTTGTCTACACTTCATGGTTTTCTCGAGAAAAGTCAGCTTTTGTCAACAAAACAGTGGAAGTGTACATACTTCTCTCATCGATTTCACTCTCCTGCTAAGTCGACATAATAAAAGCACCTTGACGAGCGGCATAGAGCTTTTTGCAAGATAGTTAAGAGTGATCAGCGTCAGTGTAGATACCTCACTTGGTTATGTCGCTCTAATTGGCCTCCAGGAGGCATCCCACAGTGCTCATCATGATAGCTCTGGTCAGCAGTTTAAACTCTGCTGCCCTGAAGTTATAAAGGTATGCGCCCCTCCACCGTTTAAAGGTCCAGGAATTTTTGAAATTCCTCTTCCTGTTTAATCGGCCTGAGCAGTTCACAAAGCATCTTCCTACTTGACCATGTGGCTTTCTGCAGCAGATGCGCTCCTAAGCGGAGCACACCAAAGCTGTTGGATCTGCTGAGTATATGGGGAGAGGAGGCTGTGCAGTTGCAGCTTCGCACCAGCCATAGGAATTTTGATATTTGAGCAACGACTTTGGACATGGTCAGCCAACACAAGGAGTGTTGTGTGGACGTGCTTCACTGATGTTATTAAAGCGACTTATGATCGTCAACAATACTTAAGTTGACTTAACTCTGTAGTGTAGACATGGCCTTGTTGGTGGTAGAGCAGTAAGGAGGAAGTGATGGGGAGTGAAGTGACACAAAGAAGGGGTAAAGGATGAGGATGGAAGAGGTCAGCAAACTAGGAGGTAGAAGCATTGATGCAGGGACAACAAGGACAACACAATAAGGATTTGGTGGGAGGGCAGGAGAGACAGACGGGAAGGCTCAGCAAGAAGGAAAGGAGAGACATGAAGTGTATGTCTACACTGTCCACGTTACAGTGCGGCTGCGGCAGCACTGTGATGTGGGCAGTGTAGTCACACCTTATTGCCAGGGGAAAGCTCTCCCGTCAATAAAAATAACCACCTCGAATGAGAGGTGGTAGCTGCTCCCAGCGATATAGCGCTGTCTATACTGGCGCTTTTCAGCACTAAAACTTTTGTCGCTCAGGGGTGTGTTTTTTCACACCCCAGAACTACTAAAGTTTTAGCGCTGAAAGTGGCAGTGTATTCACAGCCAAAGACAGAAACAATGACAGTAGGAAGCTGAGACATGAGATGGGGCAGCAAAGGGTTAAGAAGAGGAGAAGGAAAGGCAGGCAGTGAGGAGGGACAATGAGAGGGGAAGCAGTGATATGGGGAAGCAATAGAGAGAGAAAAAGAGATAAGGGCAGGGAGTGGGAAAGAGACACCTGGCACAGGAGCAGTAAGGGGGAGGGGAAGGAGAGAAGGAAAAGTAGGCAGAACACAGAGGAGAAAAAGACATATTTATTATTATTATTACAGTAGCATGAGGAGAAACCCTCCTATCAACATTGCCCTAGGTGCTATACAAACACACAGTGCTTTCCCTGAATAACTTAATCTAAATTATTATTTATTCTTATTTAGTGATTTCAGTCCATACCATCAGGAGCCTGTGAGACAAGGTTAAAGGAGAGACTAGAAGTTGATTTTCTGAAGAACTGTGGCTCATGCAGCTCCTATTGTCTTCATAGGGAGCAGCTGGGTTGACAGTATTTTTGAAAATCAGGCCACATAGTTATGTGCATAAATATGAACACAGAAGTCTAACTTTATGCACCTATATTTAAAAAACAACAATAAGGAGTCTGGTGGCACCTTAAAGACTAACAGATATTTTAAAAGCTTGGCTTTTGGGCACAGTTTCACTCTTTTCCCTGTGTAGTCAGTCACTTTCCCCTGTTTGTGAAGCAAGAGGAAAGAAAAAACTTGTTTTAAAAACATAGGAAAATGCAGTTGTAAACACCACAAAACTTGGCAGCACGACCCAGGGGCATAGGTAGGACATCAAAGTCCCCTCCCCCCCCTTTTTTTTTAAACATTGATTAGATTTCAACTCGTTGTTGTTTTAAGATAGTGAAAGTTAATTTAAGTCACAGATGTTTTTATGTTTTATCGGATTCCTTTGGCAGAAATAAATGGGCTTGGATGTGGTCTCCCGCTGGTGCAAATCAGGAGAGAATCCACTGAAATCAGTGGATTTACACTAGTGTAAAACTAGGCCCAAGTTGCCCATGTGGTGTGAGTAAGGCAGGACCCCAGGGCCCCTTTGCCCCGAGCAGATTGCATGTGTGTGTGTGTGTGTGGGGGGGGGGTATACGAGTGCAGAACTGGGCCCTGGGTATGTCAATATGTCTTGTCCTCATGGGCCCTCGGGCTGTGTCAGTTCAGCACCCAAAACCCTGATAATAAAATGGGGACGCGCACGCGCTCCCGCTCTCACTCTCTCTGCAACTTTCCCTGCCCCGTGCGGAGCAGCCCCACGGGAGGCGGGGCCCGGTCGCTTTGGCGGCGCGGCCCCTTTAAATGCTAATGAGGCCGCCCCAGGCTCGGGGCTGGCCCTAGCTGACTGTATTAAAAACTTCGGCGGGGCCATTTTGGGGGCAGTAAGACCCAGCGCGGAGCCCGAACGACCCAGCGCGAGACACCGACCCACCCGACGCGCCGCGCGCCAGCACGCGGCCACCACCGACCGCCCCGGAGAGACGCAATGAGCGAGGCGGCGCAGACCAGCCCCACGGCGGCGGCCCCCCCATCCCCCACCGGCCCCCCCGCTGCCGCGCCGGCCTCCCCGGCCCAGGACGCCAAGCCCAGGAGCCCCGCTAGCCCCAGCGCCCCGGCGGGCAGCGCCAGCGGAGACGCGGCCCCCGCCAGTGACAGCAGCAGCGCGGCCCCCGCCGCGGACACGGAGAAGAAAGTTCTGGGTGAGGCCCGCCGGGGGGCGCGCTTGGGGGGCGCGCGCACGGGAACCTGGGGGGCCGGGCAGCTCCCACGTGCGGCGGGCGGGGGCCGGTGACAGCCACAGAGCGAGCCCCGGCCCCGCCTCGGCCGAGCGCTCCCCTGGGGTGGGCGCGGGGGTCCCTGCCCGGCCGGGCGATCCGGGGCGAGACCCGCGGCTGGGAGCTGGGCCGGGCCGCCCTGCGCACGTGGAGCGGGCCGGGGATCCCGCATGTGGCCCCCGCGGCTGCTGTTGTGTCCGGTGCGGGAGCGCGCGTCCTGCGCCCCGGCTACCGAGGTTCGCTGAGCTGACTGGTCCCCTCCGCCCCTGGGACTCGCGGCCAGCAAGGCCCCTTCCTCGCTGCTGCGCGGCCGCGCTCCCCAGGCGGGGGCGGGGGCGGGAGCGGGGGCGGCGGCGCTCACGAGAACGTCGTAGAAAGTCTCCGTGTAAACAGGGCGCGTCGGCCACTGAGCTGCGCAGCGCGCGCCGGGCCCGGGGGCCAACTCTCCGCAAAGCTGTAGGAAGTGCAGTGCCCTTCCCGCGGCCGGCTCCTCCGCCCGCAGCGCTCCGTGGGGCGCCTCAGGCTGTCAGCCAGGACTGGAGTAAAGGCCACGGGGGCGGTTCGATCTGTGTCCGAGATGATGGGGGGGGGACACAATTATTTGCCCTATTGTTGCAGCATGTTGGTCTCAGAGTATTACAGAGGCAAGGTGGGTGAGGTAATATTTTTTTTTATTGAACCAACTTCTGGTGAGTGAGACAAGTTTTTGAGCTACCTGGACCTGAAGAAGAGCGCTGTGTGGTTTGAAAGCTTGTGTCTTTCACCAGCAGACATTGGTCCAATAAAAGATAATATCTCAACACCTTGCTGTTTATAGTTGATATTCAACATCTGTTTGCTCATGGAGACAGACGGGTGTAAAGGAGGTTTCACGGTGGGAGGAAAAGATCCTGGTGTTGGGAGAACTGCTGCTTCCTCTCATAAGTAGCTTCTGTTGCCCTCATTCCTTTCGGGAAGATAGCGGCCTGTCCGTCACAGCGGGCATCAGAAGTGCCCCTCTGAGGATGCGTGCCTCTGTTTCACTTGACTCACCATGAACTGACACACTTGGACACAGTCTGTCGTTTATCAATGAATTCCTTAAGGACTTCTGAATGTCCCAGGTGAAGGATGGAGATTCCCTAGCATCCTAGTGCAGGGGGGCCAGCACTGAGAAAAGTGCAGGCACTTGGCCTGGCAGGAGAGCTTTTTGAGGATATTAAATGTGGTGGTAGCAGCGGGAGAGAGAAATGAGGAGCAGGTGGAATTAAATCCAGGTCAGTCGGGGGGTCAGATACTGATATTGGTCATCAGCTTCCTAGACTTTGTTTTGCAGTATTCTGTGTTTCCTTTAGTAGTACTATATTGGATCCATTTTGGGTAGATCAGCAATACAGTGTGGAGGTATGTCAGCAGTGTTCTAGGGGTATTTTAGCCATACCCGCACTAATTGTGGGATAATTTATCAGCATTCTGGAGTACAGTTCCTTTTGGCAGTATTGGATTAAGGTTCTTTTGCAATATACTCTCATGGGCAAAGATGCATCGAAACAAGCACTCCTAGATCCAAACCCCAAACTTGTGCAAGTTTGGGTTCTGAACTGGATTTCTTGCTTCAGGCACACCTGGGATACCTCAGGGGTATATCAGCAGTTATGAATTCTGGAGTACTGCTGCTATCTGTTTCAATTTCTACTGGATAGAGTAGCTTGTAGGATGGCTTAAAAAGTCCTAATGTATTTTAGGAACTACACTGTTGCGTGCTATGTTTGCACTAGGGATGTAAAATGTTAACGGTTAACTGATAAGTATCAGTCTTACACGTATTCAGTTAATGTTTAAATGCCTAATGTGCACATAAAAAAAGTCACAGCAATACCATTTCATAGTGTATGTGGAACTAGGTTCTACATTGTTAGGAGTTGGGACCATTGCTATAGAACTGACGTCATAGGTACGGGAACTAGGAGTGCGGGGGGTGCTGCAGCTCCCACACGTGTTACGCGACGGCCAGCCACCGGGACCCCGGGTAAAACATAGGGGTGCTGCAGCACTCCCCCCTCGTCCCTGGTTCCTGCACCTATGTTGTGAACTTGTTAATGGTTAAACGATTAACACAATAAAACTGGGGCTATGAGACTAACTAGTAGGGAAAAGGCCTTTGCGCTCAAAAGGACTGAGACACTTGAATAGGCTTTCCAAGAGAAGCTTTCAAAGTCCTATGGTTACTGACATACAGGAGCAGATTAAAAAAGATGTCCTTGGGAATGAGGGTGGAAGGAGTTTTGCAAAATGCAAGGGGGAGAACATCATTGTGCATTTCCCCCACTTCCCTTGCTCTCTGATTCATCAAGAGCAATTCCATGCATATCAGTAGCCATTAGTAGACTATGAGGAAGTAGCAGATAAGATGTAATATTTTTTTATTGGAGTTTGAAAATACACTTAGGCCTGGTCCCCCCCTAAGCCCCCACTTCGGACTAAGGTACGCAAATTCAACTACGTTAATAACGTAGCTGAATTCGAAGTACCTTAGTCCGAACTTACCGCGGGTCCAGACGCGGCAGGGAGGCTCCCCCGTCGATGCCGCGTACTCCTCTCGCCGAGCTGGAGTACCGGCGTCGGCGGCGAGCACTTCCGGGATCGATTTATCGCGTCTAAACCAGACGTGATAAATCGATCCCAGAACATCGATTGCCTGCCGCCGGACCCTCCGGTAAGTGTAGACGTACCCTTATAAGTAAACCTTTCCTGACTGGAAAGCTAACTTGTGCCTTTACTACTTATTTTTTTCTAATAAGAATGATAAAATCTTAAATGTGGTCTGATGTCAAAACATTGCTGTTGTCTGCAAACCAGCCTTATTGCTAGGTTGTGTTCGTGGGTTTTTTTTTTTTTTTTTTTTTGACACAGGGAATGTAAGGATGGCGCTTTGACTGCGTTGGTTGAAAATGGTCTCTTGAGCAAGTCTTTTATTTATCTTGTTAATCTCAAACTTCCATGTTAATGGCTTTGCAAATATGTATGCTAAGAGCCACTGAAAGCATATTGTAACACATGGTGAGACCACCTGAATTTGATGGAGAAATAGAAAAATTAATTACCCACCAATTTTTGTTGACTCTTCATTAAGAAAAAAATAAAACTTGTGTCTGAAGTTTCCTGGGAAACTTATTGGTTTCAGTCTGAGAGCTTTCCATGGACCTGTTGAAATGAGAGGGTTGGCTTAATTCAATTCCTAGTGGGACACATGTGCATACCACAAAAATCAACTCCATGATTGGCATTTATTGATTCCCCGTTTTGGCAGACTAACTGGAAAGGCCAGAGTACTGAACTCTCATCCCTAGAAATGATATCTC
Organism: Chrysemys picta bellii; assembly: GCF_011386835.1. Taxonomy (NCBI): domain Eukaryota; kingdom Metazoa; phylum Chordata; order Testudines; family Emydidae; genus Chrysemys; species Chrysemys picta. The sequence continues at coordinate 140,350,811 of NC_088791.1, read as the reverse complement.
CATGGTGGGGATGAGATACACTTTTTTAAAATCTGTCTAATGTAACTGTGGAAGTTGTCAATGTAAGTAGTCTAGACCATCATGCTTAACTGTCTAGGGTTAGGTAGAGGTGTTCCCTGGTGGCAGCTTATTCCATAATTGCTAACCCCCCCCCCCCTTAACTTGGGATATTGTGGAAAATGCAGATTCCACAATATTAGGCTTCCATTGCAATTTTGACAGCAGGAGCTCTGCCGTGTGCGGGGCTGACAGAGGGAGTCCCCGCTTTCAGCCCTGGGCGGCTGACAGTGGAAAATTGCCAAAAAATAATAATGGACTTAATAAATAATTTATTATTTTTTCTAATTTTGCACGGCTTGTCCACTACTCAGCTGCAGTATTTTGACCGTCATCCCACAATTCACGTAGGGCCTTAATAATTGCCCTTTTGGGGGTTTCTTGCGCCTTTCTCTGAAGCGTGAAGTACTGGCTTTGGCCACAGGATGGGGTGGGGTGGAGGCCTGGATACTGATGGACCCCTGCTCCGATCGAGTATGGTAATATCTGTGTTCCTATCATTCTAGTTAAGGGTTTTGGCCAATTCTCTGTCCAGCTCCCTTTCTTTTCCTTGTTCTTTGAAGCAGGTATATTCAGTACAAATAAGTTATAAACGAAATTTTAAAGTGAATTTTATCCTTTAAAAATTTTAAAATTCAAGAAAGTCTGTTACTATTTTAACATACATGTTTGTCTGCATATTATATCTGGTAAACTTATTTGGTTAGGGGAACAACCCATGCTACAGGACCCGGTGAAACTTGTTCCTCCAAGATAGTATAATAGGGTCCATGTGAAGGAGGGTGGTTGGGGACAGTTAGCAGAACGTTCCAAATCAAGAGCTGTGGAATTTTAGGACTCAAGATCATGCTGAGTTCTCAGTAACGGTTGGATTCAGTTATCATGGAAAAAACAGAGAGAAGGAGGAAGACATCAGAGACCAATAGATGAAACTCAGGCCATCTGTTTAGAGGTTCCCTGTTTCACTGATGTAGTCTTTCTTTTGATTTTCTAGAAAGAAAGGAAGAATTGGCGCAGGATATCCTATTATATCTGTATCCATAGAATATAAGAGTTAGTATAAGAAAAAAGCTATTTAGGGAAAACCAAGAGGCTCTGTAACTAGGAATAAAGGGGTGAAAAAGAGCAAAGGGTGAGCGTTTCCAGCGGGATATCAGAAAATATTTTCCTAACAGTAAGAACTATCAGCCAGTGGTATAATCTCCTTAGGGAAAGTAGTAAAAGCCCCCCCTGCTCCACTGATGCCAGAAAAGACCTGTCACCCACACTCCAGATGATGCAGCATGAGGTTCTCTGTGGTATTTTTCTGTCTACTTCTAGATGTCCCGAGCAGGCACTCCTGCCATGTTTGCTTTTTGATAGCTGGATACTAGAGTTAAACACAACTAAGTGGTGCCCCAGTCTGGCAGCTGGATTCTCTGCTTGTATGTCCTGCATCTTGCCACAGCCCTTGTTCAAGCTAGGGATCGCACATAGGGATCAGTAGGCAGCAGCTGGATTGTAGAAGTGGGAAAGATAGCCTAGAAGTGACAGATGTGATCCAGTGGTAAGAGAATTGGGATGGAAATCAGAAAATGTGGGTTCCATTCTTGGCTCTGCCACTGACTTGCTGTGTGACTTCAGGTCAGTGGTTCTCAGCCCATGGGCTGCATGCGGCCCAGTTAGCACACAGCTGCAGCCCAGCTCAGCTGCATGCTAAAGGTACTGCCAGGTTCCCCGCCGCATGGAGCGGAGGGGTCCAAGCTGCCCCTGCAAGTTCTGGGGGCTGGGGCAGCCGTCCACCCCCGGTCCGGGGCAGTCGTGTGGCAGGGGTCTAGGGTCGGGCTCCGAGCTGTCGCTGCCCTGCCACCTGGACCATGCGGTCCAGGTAACACATTGTGGACCACTGCTTCAGGTAAATTGCTTATCCTCAGTCTCCATTCCACATCTGTGAAACGGGACTATTCATTTGTCCCCACCTGGGTAAAATAAACTGATAAACTAGAAAAGTGCTATGTAAGTGCAAAGTATTATAAGGGAGCATTTCTTTGACTATAATAAGGCTATGTTACATATTGGTCTGTCCTAAATAACTCCGTACAGTATTTGCAGGTGTAAAGGAAGGGGAACACCTACCAGTTGTGTTTTATGCAGGAAGTTACTAGATGTGTGTTCCTCGAGGGTGACTGATATTAATTTACTTTTAATTTTCAGCCACTAAAGTTCTTGGCACTGTCAAGTGGTTCAACGTCAGAAACGGATATGGCTTTATCAACAGGTATGTTTGTTATATTGATAAATTCGTGCAGCACCGCAGTTCACATGCTTAATGGATCTATTAAGTCTTGAGCCTTCAAAATCAGGCTAGAAATCTCACAGGAAGAGGGGTTTTCTGAGATTTCTGGTATTTCCTGTTTCTGGTTGGATTCAAAATACCACAAGGTTGGCCTGTGATGCCGCATTTTAGCTCTGACAGCCTGATAACCATTAAGGTTCTGAGTTAAAATCAGATGATAGGTGGATGTGGGAGGAAGTTATTGAACCTTTCCAAACGTGTGTGTGTGTGGTGGTGGGGAGGGGAGCAGATTTGAGCTTTGGAGAAAGTTTTGGTAAAGGTGTTCTTACTTTCTGTCCAAACACGTTCACTCATCCCAATTACAATCTCCACTAAAAATCCACAGTTCTATGTTTTATAGTTCTAGCTGGGCACAGACTTGAACATGGAGAAGTTACGGGGTATTCCAAAGCTCAAGTCCAGATCCACATCTGAATTTTGGAAGTGGTCTCTCTCTCTCTCTCTCTCTCTCTCTGATAGGTCAAACCAAAATTCTAGCTCTACACTCCCACACTGAATTTTAAGAATCTGCATCTTGTACTCTATGTCCACCCTGAAGGGCATCTTATCATCCATTCATGTGGGTTACTAAACTGTTTCTAAGTGACTTCAAGCAAAAAATGGGAGAGCTAAAAGCTAGTGGTACGTGGCTTGCTCATGAAAACACTGTGATAAACTTACAGTTGACAAGCTACAGAAATTTGATTATTAATATTTTTTTATTTTTTTAAATAGTTTTCAAACTTTTTTTAAAAATCCTCTGTCAGAAAATGGATATAGCAAAAGAATACAGAAAAGCCTCAGTTTAGGGAGTTCGATAATTCAAGGAGATCAGAGACAGGAGATAAAGTATTTTACATCATAGAAACCATTTCCAATACAGCACTGTATTGTGGCGGACTCGATGTCTGTGATGAATTAGAGAATGAGGATATGGAACCTTTCAGTGCAACCACAGCTCATTGAGGCTGGCTGCCCCTCATATAGGGCACTTATATTGGGGATGGGGAGAGGGGATTCGATTCATGTTGAGAGAGCTCCATATCCCCTTCTATAGCATGGTTTCCAAGGTCGTGCAAGATGAGGAGGGTAATGAATGGCTTCGAGTTAAGGAAAATAACATGAAGCCTTCCATCTCTAGGTCATTGGTTTTACTTCAGCCCCTCTGAGGTAGTGATTCTTTCCAAATATGTTCTCTCAATGAAATGCATTTTCTGGCTCTCAGTCCAGTGGGAGAAGGCTCCGCACAATAAAACCATTATCAAAATTTGCACACTTATTGTCTTCCTCTACTTTCTCTGATCCACCCGTTATCAGTCCCAGTAAGGAAGCCAAACGGTTGAATAGGCCATAGAGACTTCCCCGGCTTCCTGGGAACATAGAGATTACACCCAATAATGCTTCTAGTTCAGTATCCTGACTCTGACAGTAGCCAATGCCACATGCTTCAGAGAGGGTGCAAGAAACCATATAGTAGCAGCTTACAGGGGTAGTTTCTAACCCCTGTTAGTGCTTGACTTCTATACCTGGAAATAAAAAGGTTTATATTCTTATACAATTCTATCTTCCTGAATCAGGAGGAGCATATTTTGGGGCTGGGGAGTCCCTCAGATTTCTTGACTGTCAACTTAGCACCTTTTCACAATCCACTGTAAACAGTAGCGTGGGACTGAAATTCTTTCGGAGTATTTGAGAGTTCCTAGCTTCTGCATTTGTTTGTGTGCACTGGATGTGAGTTCTCTCAGATATGTGTCAGCCTGTATCACATGCAGAATCCTATACTGGGTGAAGGATTGTCTAGACAACCTAGTAAGGTGTTTTTGTTTGTTTGTTTGTTTTTTTGTTTTGGTTTTTGTTGTTGTTTGGCTCCTTGATTTCATACATAGCTCTCCCCATCCCAGTGAGTATTCCTAGTCCCTCCTCTCCTGGGCTGTTTTGGGTTTCAGTGTAAGGGGAGCTATGTTAACAGCTGTGCACAGTCCTGTTGACAGTCTCACTTGACCTGTGGGATAATGTGCTGGGAGCTTGAGTTGCAGGTCCTGTGGTTGTGGAGAGGAGAGGGAGAGAATATAATAGCCTGGCTGCCTATGTCAGACTACACCTTGGATGTCTGTCCACAGATTACAGGGTGGTCCCTGGGGAAGATGGAAAATCCCCTGCTGTTGGGGAAACGATACAGAGGGAATTCACAGCCAGGTCTGAACGGAGAGACAGAGTAGGTTTGTACTGCACATGGAATCCCAGGGGGTGTGCGCCCTATGGAGGCTCCAGGAGATGTATTTCCAGGTTCTGTTCCTCCTTAAAAGAGGTACATGGACTGGTGAGTTGAACCCCAGGGACTATCTCCAGTAAAGCTGCAGGCCTAAATAATCAGATGCCCCATGATTACATCTCTCTCTCTCTCCACACTTTTTCCACAGAAATGACACAAAAGAAGATGTGTTTGTTCATCAGGTGAGTGAGAGGCTGCGGACTGTCTTTTTGTAGATTTTATACATTGTAAAACTTGTTGCCACGTACTGTCCATACTCCTCTCTCAGCCCTAGTCTCTCCTTATGAGTGCTAAAGGCATCATCCTGAACTGCTTCAGCCCCACATGTATCACTGACAAATTTCCTTCTCTTAGCCACTCTCATTATATGGAGTTAAAGGGGTTGTCCTAGTCAGAACTCTCCCAGCTTCCTCTGTGTATAACAGTTACAGATCCACCTCTCTATCTTTCACCTCCTTCTGTCTTCTCTTGCCCACTGTGGTTTAGGCAGGGGGCTTTTTTCTTTCCAGCAGGGTAACTGCTCAGTTGGTGTGGGGGAGGGAGTATCTGGCTCAAATAAAGTGAAATGAACCTTTTGTTTTGTTTTGATTTGTTTTCTACCTCATTCTCCCACCCTCCTTTTCTTCTGCACCAGACCCTCTGTTGTTCATACTCCTGGCTTCCTTTCCAGTCCTCTCACTCTTCTTTTCTCCTTTTCATACGTAGCCCTATTCCTCCTCTTGCTCTACTATCAATCTCTCCTTCTGTCCCCTTTCTTGCGATTCTTGAAGGAAAAGGATCCAATTGGATCCTTAACCAGCCTGGACATTATCAGCTGTCACAATGTGAAACAGCTGCAACCAAGAATGACAGGCAAGAGGGAATGCACCAGTTGTGACTAGGCAGGGAGTGGTCAACAGGAACCCCATGTGCACTAGCAGGCTTCCCTGAACCATCAGCAGGTCATGCTTTTAAAGTGTTTCACCGTGACCTGGGACTTCTGTTCTGAGATTTGAGGATGGCTGCGACCTCCTGAGGGTTAAATGTTCAGCAGCTATCTGTATTTACATCACACTCATTACTGTAATATCTGAGAGATGCACATTTGACCAAGAGGTTGTTACCCACACAAAATTCTGTTACTCACACGCTTTAGGGGCACCCACATTTACTTAGTTCCTAGGGCCCAAGGCATAACCCTCTTAATTTAGACACCCATCCATACCCCATTCCTGGGGCTCAGGCATTACCTTAGGCTCTAGGGCACCCATCCTTACCCCGTTCTTAGGGCTTAGGTGTGATCCTGTTAATTTAGACACCCACCCGTACCCATCTGTGGGCTCAGGGCATAACCTTACACTCTGCGGGTTTGCAGAGTCTTTTACCAGTGAAAGAGCCTTACACAGTAATATCCTACTTAACCTCTATTTATTAACAATTCCCTACAAAAATGAATGCATATGTTAAGCATACAATGCTCACCACTCCCAGTCTTCTTGATGGCCAGTCAGGATCAGGTCATCTGGGGGACTCCAGCTTCTTCACAGTGTGGTTGGCAGGGTGTTGAGATCTGGCAGCTCTGATCTTGGGGCTGTGTCCTGGAGTTGGTTCCCAAGAACTTTCTTTTGGATCCCAGTTTATATAGTGAAACTTGAGTCCTGCTTAACCAATCATTTTACTAAAATATTACTAAACAATTTTCCAACCAATTCTAACATCTTGTAAAACAATTCTTTAACCAGTTATACCTTCATTAGTTTACACCTAGCAAAATTAATTATGTAACAGGCAGAAACAATTAACAGACAGAGACCATACAGTTAAAGAATAGTGAAGGGATAGCTCAATGGTTTGAGCATTGGCCTGCTAAACCCAAGGTTGTGAGCTCAATCCTTGAGGGGGCCATTTAGGGATTTGGGGCAAAAATCTGTCTGGGGATTGGTCCTGCTTTGAGCAGGGGGTTGGACTAGATGACCTCCTGAGGTCCCTTCCAACCCTGATATTCTAGGATTCTAAATGGGGGACCATAAAGACAAAACAATAAAGTAGGGATTTCACAACCACAGCTTATCGATAAGTGATTTCTTGCCAGACAGAATGCCATCAAATGAAGTTTTCTTGAACCATCTTAAGATCTGTTTCTTTATCTGGTGATGGTGGGTACTATTAGGACAGGAATCTGAGGATGTGACTTTCTGCTTCTTGGCTAATGGCTGCTGCTCTTCTAATATGTCTACAGGAAAAGGCCTTATCCTTACAAGGTTACGTGCATTCCCTGTTGGGAAGCTTGTCCCAAACGCCTGAAAACAACAAAATTTCAAATGCTCCCTGATGAGCTAGCACCAAACCTTAAGCACCAAAAGCACAGGCTTCTACCACTTAAAGTTAAAGGAGTAACTCCATCAAGTGTAAGAGGTTTTATCCTCTGTGTGAGCCAGCCACTAGAAGCAGACGAAATACACACATAGTCTGCATGTTAAACAGTGGTTAGTGTGTATGTGTATATAACATTACTGGTGCTAAGGATACTCCGCTTGGTGGTGTGACTGTTCCTCAGGGTGATAGGAGTCAGAATTAACCTCATAGTTTTTAAGAGTTTGTGAACATGTTAATGAGAGATGAGACAGCAAGGGTGTTTGTGTGTAATTAATTACGATTTATATTGCATTAGGGGCGATGGCCTCATGTGCTAGTCATTGTACAATATCTCACTGTCCCTGTCCCAAAGAGCTGACATTCGTAAGTGCCAGGCTATAGGCAGCAGGTGGATACAGCTAACAGGTGTGGTCAGCACAAGGGAACAGTGAGATATTGGCCATGATGGAAAAGGTGGTAGCAGCAAGTGAGCTGCCTAATCATTGTCAAGCTTTTAATAGGCATCATGGCAGTGAAGTATTTTTTAAGGAGAAATTTAAAGAAGGACAATGAGGTGGCTCTACAGCTATTTACAATGGCATGGGAGTAGGCACAGCGGTGCTTGTTGAAAAGTTTTTAAAATGGGCTATCAAGAATGGCATTGTTAGCATTACTGCGTAAAAGATTAATGGTAGATGAGGGTTCTTAAATGTGAAGAATAATAGTTTTGTGTTTTGATGCAGCAGAGTTTCTACCCACTCTCTTTGTCACCACTTTGTTCCTGTCCTCAGAGAAGGGGAGATATGTGATTCCCATATGTAGATTAAGGAGCCATAATGGGAAGATGGGGAGAATTTTTGTCCTTCCAAAGGTCAATATATGGATAAAGTGGATGGTTAAAATCCTCTAGGAGTGTGCTCTTTGAGCAAAATCAGGCCTGACGTTAGTGAGTGAAATTCCATTTATTTCAGATGTCTACTTACTCTAGGATTAAATTTGTCCCATTGTCTCAACGTCCATAACTAGACTATTCTGGCTGGTCTTAGACCTGGTCCAGGATTTGATGTTCCTGAATTCATGCTCTCTTCCCTTTCTTTTGTTGTCCTACCACCCTGTCAGGAGCTCTAGCCAAATGGCATTTGAAACTCTGAAGGACTGACCACCTTCAGGCAATACTAGGCAGTTGGAGTTGGTATTGATTTAGTGGGAAGTGATATCTCCACTGCAGTAGTCTGGTTTTCCTGGTAGGATTCCTAACCAAGTACAAACTAAACCAGTCCCTGCTGAATTTATGAGAGCTGGGAGGGATCTCAGCTCCCCTTGGGATGGTACAGTGATTCAGTCAAGCAGATTGAGGCCTGCCTGAGTGAGAAGGAAAGCGAACAGTCAAGCAGGGAGTGGCAGTTACAAAGTCCTATCAATCACGTACACAAACATCCTGCTCTGAACTGCCTCTTTCCTCTCTGGGTAGTGACTGTTCCCTGCCTCTGGACTCCTCCCCCAGCACTTGGGAAGTGTGGAGGAGGGGTTGGATTACACATGTAATCTCTTTAGAATAAGGCTGACCTAGTTGAAGGGACACACCCACCCTCCACTCACTCAGTGGGAGGGAAGCAGGCAGATCTTTTGATCAGGGTGGGGGTTAACACTCTTTATTTGCTGCTATTGGATGCTATTTATATATACACAGAGCATACAGATTAAAATACTTCTCTCCTTAGAGCATACATCGCTGCTTTGTATTAACAGTTTCTCTCTTGCCATGGCTCCAAATCATGCAGAATCTGGAGCTAGAAAGACCTATTTGGCTTCATCTTGCTTATCGTTCTTGGCCACGGCCTGATCATTCTTTTGTGTGTTATCTAGGTCTCTGTCTATTACCAATTATAAATGACCCAAGTGATGTGCCTCTACCATTCTCATTGGGGAGGCTATGGCTATTCCAAAATGAAATAAATGAAGAAATATTTCCTGGAACTTTCCTCCTGAAATTTTAACTAATTTCTTCTAGTTGCAGCCCCTTTAGCATCCTTAAAAGTCCCTATCCCTCTTTGGTACTTAAGAACATAAGAATGGTCTGACCCAGTACGGCCAGTTGTCCATATAGCCCAGTATCCTGTCTTCAGACAGTAGCCAATGCCAGGTGCTTCTGAAGGAATGAACAGAATAGCAATCATTGAGTGATCTGTCCCCTGTCATCCACTCCCAGTTCTGGCAACCAAACTCTAGGGATACCCAGAGCATGAGGTTGCATCCCTGGCCATCTTGGTGAATAGCTATTGATGGATCTATCCTCCATGAACTAATCTAATTATTTTTTGAACTCTGTTATAGTTTTTGGCCTTCACAACATCCTCTGATAAAGAGTTTCACAGGTTGACTGTGCATTGTGTGAAAAAATATTTCCTTTTGTTTGTTTTAAACCTCTGCCTCTTAATTTCATTTGGTGACCCCTAGTTCTTGTGTTATGAGAAGGAGTAAATAACACTTCCTTATTTACTTTCTCCACACCAGTCATGATTTTATAGACCTCAATCATATCCCCCGCCCTTAGCTGTCTCTTTACCAAGCTGAAAAGTCCCAGTCTTATTAATCTGTCCTCATACAGCAGCCGTTCCATATCCGTAATCATTTTTGTTGCCCTTTTCTGAACCTTTTCCAATTCCAGTATATCTTTTTTTTTGAGATGGGGCGACCACATCTGCACACAGTATTCAAGATGTGGGCATACCATGAAATTATATAGAGGCAATATGGTATTTTCTGTCATATTATCTATCCCTTTCCTAATGATTTCAAGCATTCTGTTGGCTTTTTTGACTGTTGCTGCACATTGAGTGGATGTTTTCAGAGAACTATCCACAATGACTCCAAGATCTTTCTTGAGTGGTAACAGCTAATTTAGAGCCCATCATTTTATATGTGTCGTTGGGATTGTTTTCCAATGTGCATTACTTTGCATTTATCAGCACTGAATGTCATCTGCCATTTTGTTGCCCAGTCACCCAGTTTTGAGAGATCCTTTTGTAACTCTTCGCAGTCTGTCTGGGACTTAACTATCTTGAGTAGTTTTGTATCATCTGCAAATTTTGCCACCTCACTGTTTACCCCTTTTCCCAGATCATTTATGATCAGGTTAAATAGGACTGGGCCCAGTACAGACCCTGGGGGGCACCACTATTTATCTCTCTCCATTCTGAAAAAGGACCATTTATTCCTACCCTTTGTTTCGTATCTTTCAACCAGTTACCAATCCATGAGAGGACCTTCCCTCTTATCCCATGACTGCTTACTTTGCTGAAGAGCTTTTGTTGAGGGACCTTGTCAAAGGTTTCTGAAAATTTAAATACACTATGTCCACTGGATCCCCCTCGTCCACATGCTTGTTGACCCCCTCAAAGAATTCTAGTAGATTGGCGAAGCATGATTTCCCTTTACAAAAACCATGTTGACTCTTCCCCAACAAATTATTTCATCTGTGTGTGTCACAATTTTGTTCTTTACTGTAGTTTCAACCAGTTTGCCCAGAACTGATGTCAGGCTTACCGGCCTGTAATTGCCAGGGTTGCCTCTGGAGCACTTTTTAAAAATTGGTGTCATGTTAGCTATCTTCCAGTCATTTGGTACAGAAGCTGATTTAAATGATAGGTTACAGACTACAGTTAGTAGTCCTGCAGTTTCACATTTGAGTTCCTTCAGAACTCTTGGGTGAATGCCATCTGGTCCTGGTGATTTATTACTGTTTAGTTTATCAATTTGTTTCAAAACCTTTTCTAATGACACCTCAATCTGGGACAGTTCCTCAGATTTGTCACCTAAAAAGAATGGCTCAGGTTTGGTAATCTCCCTCACATCCTCAACCGTGAAGACTGTTGCAAAGAATTCATTAGTTTCTCTGCAATGGCCTTATCAACCTCAAGTGCTCCTTTAGCATAGATCATAGAGTTGGAAGGGACCTCAGGAGGTCATCTAATTCAACCCCCTGCTCAAAAAGACTAATCCCCAGACAGATTTTTACCCCAGTTCCCTAAATGCCTCCTCAAGGATTGAACTCACAACCCTGGGTTTAGCAGGCCAATGCTCAAACCACTGAACTAGCATCCCTTAAGGTTCTTGCAGCAGGGGTCCTGAACTGTGAACTGTTCCTTCATTTACAATGTGTGTGTTTTATTTTGTTTCAATTTTGAATGAATTCAAAATATTTTTTTGTCTCTGTGTAGTATAGCTCCCAAATCTGTCCATATACAATAATCTATTATCACCGTTTTATCTAATTGAAATATTCAGAATTGCAATCTTTCTGTCCATAAATCTCATAATACCACATTTGAAACTATCCAGTCTGTCCTCAGTCACCATAGCATCTGGGCACCTCACAAATTTGAATGAATTTATCCTTACTATACCACTGTGATATAGGTAAATCTGGTATTATTTTCATCATTTGACAAATAGAAGTGCACCAAGAGACACTGAACCAGATGAAATAATGTGACCACAGTCACACAGAAGTCTGCATCACAGACAGGAACTGCACCCAAATCTCCAGAGTTCAAGTCTAGTGCTGGTATCAAATTTTCCTAGTTTTGATCTAATCTGTGTCCAGGTTTGTTGATTGTGATACCTAGCTCTTATATCTAGCATCTTTTCACGTGAAGATCTCAAAGCGCTTGACAACACTTCTAGGTATACTTAATCCTGCCTCAGCACAGGAAGATTGCCTAGATGACCTCTTGAGGTCCCTTCCAACCCTACATTTCTATGATAGTGCTTCAGGTAAAATCTTTGGCATAAATTGCATTGACTTTAGTAGATGTAGGGGTAGCCCACTAATTGCTCAAGGAGCCTTTCAGTGAATATGGGCTGAGTTTCTGTATCATAATGGAAGGGATATTTGGCCCTAGTGTTTGTCTGCGTAGCAGAACCAAGGGCAAAAAGAGGAGGCCTTTTCTGAAAGTCACTTAACACCTTACAGTTAAAAGGTCATTAATAATGCCAGACCAAGTAGCATTAATGGTTCTAGCCCTCTAGAACCATTGATAGTGGAACAGAGCCCAAAGCCAGAAGTTTTGCATAGTTTCAGATTTTGTTGCAAACATCTTGCACAGTTCTCCTACATTCCCTTTGTTGACACTTTGGGGGCACTACTGGATTGGGGGGGATGGTCTGGGTAGAGGGATGCACAGTTAATATTGCCATCCATCAAGAGATTTCAGCCCAACTCCCATCTGCCCATCTCTCCTTGGCTGTCCACAGAGAAGAGAAGTTCAAGATGCTGTCAGGGTGGTGTGGCTTCTTGTGCCTCTGTCCTCTATGGTCTCTGAAAGGACATCAGGTCTTGGGCCTCCTGCCTGTACCTGTCTCTGTGTGGAATTAGATCAGGACCTAAGTACGCTATCCCATGTATACCAAACACTTATCACCATGCAGGTCCAATTGGGTTTCGGGCACTTGTCTCCTCCCTTTGGGGACTTGCAACCAGTGCAACAACCTTCTTAAAACAAAGGACCAGAGCATTAGAGAAAAAATGGCATATTTAGTCTAATCTAATCTTATGCTTCACCACAAGCAGTTAGGTGAACTTCCCTCTTGAGTTACAGGAACAGAACTAACTTGTATCTGTTAGCAAGTTCAGATCCTCCTGTGACTCTGAGCATCTCTCAATCTGATTCTCTGACCTACCCTGTTTGAACTTTTTTTTGGGGGGGGGAGTGGGGGTTGCTGCTTAGGAAGAGGGCTAGAACCATTAATGGTACTTGGTCTGGCATTATTAATGACCTTTTAACTGTAGGTGTTAAGTGACTTTCAGAAAGGGCCTCCTCTTCTTGCCCTTGGTTCTGCTACGCAGACAAATACCTAGGGTCAAATATCCCTTCCATTATATGATACAGAAACATCACTGTAGTGACAGCATTAAGAGTATTTGTCACAGATACCATGGTACTCTGAACTATGTGGGGCGAAAGTGCCAATGTGGATGCCAGTGGATGCCAGTGGGGTTGTAGGGATGGTCTAGAGCATCAGAGGGTGAGTTAGGACTCAGGAGATCTTAGCTTGGTTCCTGGCTCAACAGCAGACTTCCTGTGTGACTTTGGGCAAGTAACTTTATCTACTTAGTGCCTCTGTTCGATGTCTAAAAATGAGAAGAATATCTCTCCTTACACCCTGTGAGGTAGAGGGTATGCTCTGTTAAGGATTGAGTGGTACTGAGATAATAAGCTGCTCAAGGTCATTTAAATCACTGATAGTGCCCTTTCTGAATAAAGCAGAGTGAAGCTGTACATGAATAGTCTGAGATTGGGCAGAGGCAAAGGTAGCAGCCACTCCATCTCCTTGCCGTGAGCCACTAACTTGCTATCGGGGAACTGCTCTGGGAGAATCTGATTTCTGTTGCATTCCACCTCTGACTTTTGATCAAGGTGACTGTTTTGTCTCTTTAAAGACCGCGATCAAGAAGAACAACCCACGGAAATACCTACGCAGTGTTGGTGATGGAGAGACTGTAGAATTTGATGTGGTCGAGGGAGAGAAGGTGAGAGAATCTGAGAGAGATGGAGAAAGGCCTAAGTGATCTTGGGTAGTCCATTGCCACCTTTCTCCCAATGGGGTTGGATGTAGGATCATTCCTTTGTATACATCCTCTAGTGCTCTGTCCAGTCTAGTGATAAATTACTCCACTGATGGAGCTTCTACTATTTTCCCTTGGGAGACTATTCTCCTGTCTAATAAATCTTTACAAAATATATCAGGATCTCCACTTTGAAATTGTTTTTCTTTAATTTCATCCCATTACTCCTATGAGCTATAAAATTTTCTTATTTGACTAGATTAATTTTTTTAAATAGGAAGGCTGTAGGTCTGTACATACACATTTTTGTACCCTACTGAATAATTCTCTCTGTCCTTGGTATTTGAACCCTTCAAATACTTGTAGATTCATGTTTCCTGTTAATTGTCATTTAGCTAATCTGTAGATATTCAGGGTTGTTTTTTTGTGTTGTGTGTGGTTTTGTTGGTGTTTTGTTTTAGTTTTTGTTCCTCAAAATTCAATTAAATTTTTCTGGCCCTCTGATCATTTTGCTGATATCTTCTGAACTCCCTATAGTTTGTGAACCTCTTTCTGGTAATGAGGTTGAAAATACCTGGCCTGCTTGTGCATTCTTGCCATATGAGGCTTGTGAGGAGTGGAAAAATAAGCAGTGTCCAAGAAACGTGCTATTTGGAGGGAAGACAGTCCCCTCTTGTCTTAATTCTGTAATTATGGAAACAGCGAGATGTTTTGATTCCCCATCTTGCTTCCTTTCTCTGGATCTGTCTACCTTCCACTTGGTTCTTGTTCTCTTGCCTGCTTTTCATCACGTCCTTTCTCTCTGTTTCTGTCTCAGGGTGCAGAAGCAGCTAATGTCACTGGTCCAGATGGAGTCCCCGTGGAAGGCAGTCGTTATGCTGCAGACAGACGCCGTTATCGACGTGGCTATTATGGCAGACGCCGTGGACCACCTCGTAATGTAAGTTGGGCTCAGTTCTTGTTCCAGCACTCCCACTTCAACCCCAGATCCTGAGATTTCCTGTGTGAGGATTGGGGAATTCCAAGTTAAGCACTATGTCATGATGAACAAATCCAGCTGAACTTGGAGGCAAGTGGTATGTTCCTTCTGATGTGTCCAGAAGGGAGAGGTTAAGTAGCCACTGTCTTCTACCAATACTAGGTGCCCACAATGTTGGAGCTGACACAATACACTCAGCCACTTGAGCTTTTCTGAAGAGATACCTCCCTGGTGTCTGTCTCTAGGAGGATGTGAAAAGTGGCTTTTGGTTGTGGAAGTATTTTCCTCCTTAAAAATGTCCCTCTATTTCTTTGCACAGTGAAGTACTCTATTCTCTTCACTCATTCCTTTTTGGTTCTGTCTACGCTGGCCTAAAAGGTGATGGAATAAACAGTTGCTTTCCTTGCCTGTACAGGGACCATGTTAGGCCCCTAACTATGCAAGGGCTTCAAGCAATGCACCTTTTGCCCAGTGATTATTCCAGAGTCTGATGCCCATGTTTGATGCCTCCTATGCCTGGGTAAAGCATTATGCAGAGTGATATACTTTCATTCCGTGCACCACATGGGAGATTGAGATGAGCCTGCAGCCTCAAACCTAAGCCTACAGCCTGATAACCTGACGGGTCTGTCAAAGGTATTCAGTTCAGCCTCTGTGCTGAGATCCTCTGACACAGGGTCCAAGACACACACTTGCGAGCCCTGAGGCCAGAACTATCATGGGCTGAAGATTGGAATTTTCTTGGCTCTGTGCCACTTGAGATTTACACCGTGGCAATATCTGCACCAATTGCTAAGATCTCAAACCTAGCATTGACTCAAGAGGCAGCAACAACAAAGAGAGAGGAAGCCACATCCCTCTCCTTCATATCCTTCAATCCATGAGGGCCTTGAAGACTTTCATGGCATTGCTGTCGCCTGTTCTCCATGCTTCTCAGGAACTGGAATAACTAATTTGGATTCCTCATTGGTTCACGTGGCAGTGATGTCTTTTGATATCTGTGTGCCTGAGTTTGCGGGGGGGTGTCCACTGACAAGGCAACTAGCCAACCCACCACTTGTTTTTTTGCTGCTTGAACTCTGTCTCTATACTGATTTCTCTGGTCTTAATCCAGAACTGCCTTGGGGGTACCTTCAATCCCTTCGGAGATGAACTTGGAGGGTCTCCTGACTCAACCTCAAGACACTGGTCATCTTCCCCCACCTCAGATCAAGGTATCATGGAAGGATATCTTGCAGGGCCATCTTCAACCTGTGTTGCCCTGTGTACAGGACTCCATGAAAGCCTTGCTGGAGGTTGAGGCCAATCTCTGCACTGGCACCAGTGCCCCTTCCAACACTAAACCTTCCCTCTGCACCAATGCCCTCACAAGCACCTATTCCTTATCTGCCACTGACACAGCCTGTCTTTGATGACACTGATACCAGTAAGAGACCCCTTGGATCTATCCATATCTGTGGAATAGTATGAGACTCCTTCAGAGGAAACGTTCAAGTTTCTTTTGTAGGCACATACAAATAGTATCTCATCAGAAGAACAAATTGATGCTTCATCGGTTTCCCTTCTTATGAACAGAGACTGTTTCAGTAACTAGTGGGGAGAATGGCAAGTGTTCTCCAGCTGCAAACAGGGGTTATGGCACCAGAGATATCAATCCCCTGTTTATCATATTACAGATGCAGACCAGGGAGAAGCTTGCTCTGTCTACAGCTGTGCCCAAGGATATCTGTCTCTCTCTCTGCTCTCATTTCCAAGAGAGCAGACAGGGTTTATGTTAAACCATGTGAAGGACATCAGTTATAGTGTTGCTTGGCAAACTCCATGCTGTTACCTGCGGTACAGGAAAGAGGGGTCAGTAGGGTGTCCCACTTTACCCTCTCTGTCAGAGGAGATATTAACTGGGTATTTTGGTAGATGTTCCTACTTACCTGTCTCATTAGGATTTTGGGTGGCCAACTATAAGCCACATGTCCCATTACAGTTATGCCCTGTGGATGCCACGAGCCACATCCTGGAATCTTTTCCTGAGGAACAGAAGAAAGGAACTAGGACACTGGTTGCTAAGGATCGTGTGCTTACTAAGTGCTCCCTAAAAGCAGCATATGATGCCTTGCACAGAAGTGCAAGAACAGTTGCCCATCTGTATAGAGTGTACTCCTTTGAGGGCCTGGGCTTCTTTAATGACAAAACAGATGAAGCCCTAGAGAACATTAAGGCCTCTGCCTGCTCTTGGTGGCTAACTATCCTCTTCCTCAACTCGGAGGAGGTCTGCTCTTCCTACTTTCGAAGTCAGGTTCCCTCACAACACAAAAGCATGCATCCCCAAAGGTGATACGAGCCACCTCCTAAACTTGCTACTGGCCTCAGCAGTATGGAATCAGGTTTCCTTGCCACGTGGCCCTCAGCATTAGCCTCTAACCAAAAGTTTGGCGAGGTGTGATTGAGAGCTTTGCACCAATTTACGTCATGTCTCCCTATCCTTTGGATCCAGACTTTTTTTTCTACAGTATCTGGTATAGGATTACTTCCAATTGCTGGGTACTGGATACCGTCAGTGACAAATACTCCATCCAGTTCTTCATTGTGCCATCTTGCCACCTCCCTCTTCAGGGGCCCATATTCTGAGACCGTTCCATCAGAAGTAGTGGATTCTCTTCTCAAGAAGAGCTATAGAGGAGTTTCCACAAAAACCCTGACAGGAAAAGATTTTATTTTTTCTCTTTCCTGATCCCTGAGAAGAATGATGGCCTGAGACCCATTGTGGACCTCAGAAACCTCAACAGGTACATATAACCATTCACATTCAGGATGTTCATGATGGGGGGGGCATTTATGGCTTCCTTAAAGAACACCTGCTTTCATGCAGCATCCAAATGCTTGCATCAAGTTCTGAGGTTCTGTGTGGGGACAAGACACTAGAGTCCTTCCTTTATCACAGCCCTGTGAGTTTTCACCAAGTTCACATAGTGGTTGCTGCACTCCTCGGACACCAAGCAATATTTGTTTACCCATGTCTGGTTGACTGGCTAACAGCTAGCTCTCAACAGGATCTCTCCTCAGCGATTCAGTGTATATATACAGCCTCTTCCAGTCTTTGGGATTGTTGATTAACTGGAAGAAATCCACTTTTCAACCTGCACAAAGGATTACCTTTTATCAGAGTGGTCCTGAATGCCAGTGGGTCAGAAACTTTCAGGATGGTACCTATTGCTTCCCACCTCAGCATAGTTGCCCCAGTGCCTTCAATCTTGACTAGGGTGTGTATTGCCAAGGCCATAAAACACGGCATAGGGAACACCTGGGATTCCAGACAGTCTATCGATGTGCTCCATCCAGTACATAAATAGGACAGTGTAGTGCCCCTAAATACCAGCAGAAATCCTTCAGTCTCTCATTAAATATAGCTGCTATATGTGAGTATTGGAGGGTAGCGAACATATGTATTTTACAAAGGCTCGGTGATGTGTGAAACTATAGGTCTATAAGCTGTACATCTGTACCTGGTAACCTGGCTTAAACAATAACTAAAAATAATCTTCTAGATGTTTTATTACAGGATCTACTCACTACAATTCTTGCAAAGGAAAATAGATTAGTACAACACTTAAAATTCTTTGGTCTTGTCAATGAAGTAGTTGACAAAGCAGAACCAGTTGAAATAATTCATTTAGACTTCCAAAAGGTCTCTGACAAAGTCTCTTACCAGAGGCTACTAAAGATGCTAAGTATCATAGGATGAGAGGCAAAGTATTGTCATTTGATCAAAAATTGGCTAGGAGACAGAAGGCAGAGTAGAATGGTCAACTTTCATCATGGCAAAAGGTGGTGTGGTGACTCTAGGTTCTGTACTGGGTCTAGTGTTTAACAATGAAAAGGGCAGTGAGGTAGCAAAATCTGCAGGTAACAGTTATTTAGGTTAGTCAGAACCAGAGAGGACTGTGAGGAACTACATAGACTTGACCAAGCTAGGTAAATGGGCAACATGAAGGCAAATGTTAATTAAACTATCCTACACAAGAAAAGGGCCTGGACATCATTGTAGACAACTCAATGTAGACCTCTATTCAGCGTGCAGCTGCAGTCAAAGGAGAACAAGATGCATAAGAAATGGCATATAATGCCATTGCATGAATCAGTGATATGTTTCATCTGGAATTGTAGTTGCCTGGACCTGGGACTAACCCCTCCTGCAGTTTCAATCAAGAGGATAACGTTAAGGCCCGCAGCTGTGATGCAGTAGCATAGAATTTTGTCCTGGGAGAGAGACTGGCAATGAGAGAGCTGGGAGAGGGGGAAGGAGTTGGAAGGCAGTTACAGGAGGAGAAGACAAAAAGAGGTGGTGCTGGGGTAAAAAGGGGATTTGCCAGAGGAAGCTAGCTGGCTGAAACGTGGTGTGCAAGGAACCTGGATGTGAGGGGCATACCTCCATGTGAATGATGAGGTTGGCCACTGGGACTTTGACAGGGAATACAGTTTGGGTGCCTTGGCTGCCCAGCTAGGGGAGCTATTGTTCACCTGAGGAAGTGGACCTGAGGAAAGAGATGTGGTCATTGGAGTGTCAAAGCAAAGGACCATCGCAAGCCAGAGACAGTTGAAGGTGCTGGGATAACTGGGGTGAAGCTCAGGAAAGAGGAGGAGCTGATTCTTTCTTGGGGTGACACAGCATGGTATTAACAAATTTCTTTTGTTGTGATGGTACTTTACTATTTATTTTCCTAAGCAAGTATTTGTTACTTTAACAGAACACTAATATATTTAGTTATTTTTATATATATATATATATATATAAAAAATAATAAAATCTTCTTGTCCCTACCAAATTTCCTGGGTTTTTCCTTTTTAAAGTTTACGTTTTAAGATTATCTCCCTTGTATTGGCTTGCCTCTGCCTTTCTGCACAGTAGGAATAGCCTAGCTGAGGACTGGGTCACTGCAAAATACTGCATGCAGTGTTCGTCACCTCACCTCTAAAACAATATTGCAAAAATACAGGGGGCTCAGAGAAGAGCAATGAAAATGGATAAGCATGGAAAAGACTGTCATATGAAGAAAAATTAAAAGATTGGGATGGCTTACCTTAGAAAGAAGATCTGATAAAAGTATATAGTGTGTGTGTGTGTGTGTGTGTTAGAGCTTCTGTTTTTCCCTGTCTCATAACAGAAAAACAAGGGGATGTTGAATTTGAAAGGTGCAAATTCAAAACTAACAAAAGGAAATATATAATTGGACTGTGGAATTTGCTTTCAGGGGACGCTCTTGAGGCCAGAAAGTTAGAACGATTCAAAGAGGGATAGCACTACAGATGCTCCTCAGGTTACGCAAACCTGACTTACAGAAATCCGCACTTATGGAAAAAGTTCCGTAAGCTTTTTTTTTTTTTTTTTTTTTTAAATTGTCAGAGATACGTTCCCGACTTACGCAAGGCGTTCCGGAATGGAATGCTTGCGTAAGTCGGGGAGCTTTTGTATAGAGATAAGACTATTCAGAGTTATAATAATTAATGCTCAAAGGAAGGTCTTGAAAGGGATATACAGTTTCATGATTAAAGCCAGTCTCAGACTATTAGGATGAGGCCTTCATGGAGGCCCTCCCACTCCAGTTGCAGGATTCTTAACCTTTTTTCTTAAATATCTCATGCTGGCTACTGCTGGAGATCAGATACTGGACTAGATGGACCTTGAGTCTGATCCATTAAGGTAACTGGTATGTTCCTGCAAAAGTGGAGGAATTAGACTTATGCCTTTTTTTTTTTTTTCTGCTTTATAATCTATAATGGGAAGAAACCTGGAGGAATATTTTAAAATGTTTTTGTCTTTCCCGACCCCTGCACAAAGTTGTTGTGTTTTTTTGTTGTTGTTGTTTGGTTCTTTTTTGTTTTTTTTTTTTTTTCTTTTTAAATTCAGGTCTTTTCTACTCCCTCCTGGAAGACTTTATAGATGGCTAAAGAACTGGTAGGATTATGGCATTCAGGCTTCAGTTTCCTGTGGAACTGCGAGGGAAAGGATTTTATTTTGATGAGATTGTCTAAAAACACTAATACACTTGTTTCTTAACTCTGCTAAATCATTTCTATGTACTCTTCACCTTTTCTGAAGTCAGTGGCGTTACAATGGCATAAGCATGGTGTAACAGAGTGGAGAATCAAGGTGTGAACTGCTTGTCAGGACTAAAGAAAAACCTGAGAAGAAGAAGATCTTAGTGAAAAAACACAAACCCCCAATTCCTGTCAATTGCAGGCACTGGTCCTTGTAGTAGTGCTCTAGCAAAAAAACAGGGAAGACATGACTTGATTGTCTTGATGTTTCAAAGCTTAAAAAAGAGATAAAATCCACTTTGGAGAAACGCACACTTTCTTTGTACCTCCATAAAGAAGGAAAAAGGAGACCCTTTTTTTGCATGTTACTTCTAGATTATGGAGACGAGGTAGTAAGTGTAACAAGTTTTCTGCCATTGACTTCATTGGTAGTAGTAGGAACAAACTATAGCAAAATCCTGGATTCCATGTCTAAACTAGAAATTCTGCGGAAGCTGCATTTAAATGAAAAGGGGGAGGATTTTACTAAATTAAATAATTCAAATTAAAAGACCAATCAAGTATAGTATTCCCTCAGTTATTTATTTTGGTATTCAGTTCACAGGTTTTACATTGCCCCTAAATTTTCTCTCTTCTAGATGCTGCAAGACTTAAATTAAATTGCATTTTGGAAGCTGTCATGGGAAAGATGGAGGTTTTGGCAGATACGTAGGCTGTTGCAGGACTTTTCTGCAGTGTCAAAGGCATGGGAAATGGTTTGGGATTTTGGGCCATGTATATTGGCTGGAAGCTATGCTAAAATGATCAGTTTAAAAATTGGTAGCACTAGTGATATTGTCATAATGGGATTTCAGTGGTAGTCGCAGGGACGTGCTAGCCGCCACTTCCCGCAGCTCCCATTGGCCGGAAACGGTGAACAACAGCCACTGGTAGCTGTGGGGGGTGGGTGGGGCGTGTCTGCAGACGGTCAACATTAGCAAAATGTCTCGCAGCCCACAATCAGATTACCTTGATGGGCTGGCCATGGGTTGCCGACCACTGGTTTAGAGCATCTTCACCAGAAGCACTACAGCAGTGCAACTGCATTGGTACAGCTGTGCTAAGCCTGGTAAAGGGGATTTCCTGTAGTTCAAATGGTACAGGCCTACATTGTTCAAGGTGAAGGACTAGGGTTCTAGTCTTGGCTCCTCAGAGATGTGGGGGAGTGTGACTTTTCCAGTAATCATCTGTCTGCAGCACATGCATCCATTACAGGGGGCAGGGGAGGGCCTGCTGATCTGGCTTGGGCTTTGCAGCGCAAGGGAGTCTTAAGGAGGAATTTGGTGGGTATGCATGCTAGGATAAGGTAGTACAATGCAAGCCTGTGGCTAGCATGGAAGAAGGCACAAAGACCAGAGTAGGCAAATACACAAAGGGAATGATGAAATGGTATTTGCTTCCAATCATGGCTCTTGGTACCTTCCTCTCCCTGGAACCAGTTACTGCTCCTTGATGTTCACATTATGCCCCTCCCCACTCTTGAGTTGTTCCTTAGTTAGGCTGCATGTTATTTTTCCACCTTCCCTCTTAAATCAGAACTTCCAACCCCTTCATCATTCTTGTTTTTTTGTCCGTCTGTCCCCCCCCATTCCCTTCATTGTGATTGCATCTTTCTGGCACTGCAGTGCCTGGAACTGGATGTTGCTGACCTGGTGCATTCGCACTGGAGTCACAGAAAGGGACTGTCTCCTCCCTGATAAGGTGCTCAAGTGTGCGCAGTCTCGAATTGTATTGGTTTTGTGTAGGGGAGGCACTGGTTTGACATCTGCCCCCTCCTTCCTCCTCCTGGTTCTCACTCTGTGTTTCTTTGCTTCGCCAGTACCCGGGTGAGGAGGAGGAGGAGGAGGGGAGCGGGAGCAGTGAAGGATTGGATCCTCTCATCACCGAAGGGCATATCCCAGGGTCACGGAACCAGCTGCGCCGCCCACAATACCGGCAGCGCTTCTTCCCACCTTACCGCTCGGGACAGACCTTTGACCGCCGCTCACGGGTCTATTCCCATGCTGATGGCACGCAGGTAAAACAGCATCTGGAAACTATGATTACTCCCCTGCCCTGCTCTGCTCCCTTCTCCCTTGCTGCCCCATCTGCCTCTTCGTCTGTGAATTTGCTTCTCAGTGGACTGATTCAGACACAGTTATGACTGAACTTCCAGGTTGGTCTTCTGCTGGTGCACTTCCATCCTCATTAAACAACAATATAATTGTCCGTCAAAAAAGTATAACTAAGTTACATTACTCTGACATTCAAATGGTAATTGCAGGGCTTGGGAGGACTGAGGCAGCAGGATTCTGCTTTCTCTGATGAAGGGGTGATTGAGAAACCCATCAATCTCCCACCTATTGCAATGACCTGTGGAGTTCACTGGAGCCATGGGACACCTGTTGCCTTCTCTGTGCATTTGTAGCCTTCATATTTCAGTAGTTCTCCAACTTTTCATTCTTTGTGGACAAGCCAGTAACTCTCCATCCTTCCCGCCATCCCCTCTGCTAATTCTGAAAGATGTTGCCTCTTATGGATCAGCTGCTGTTCAACGGATCTCACTTGGAGGAAACTATTGATCTAGAGCTGTCTGTCTTAACTCAATTTATGCCCAGACATCATCCACCCCATGAAAGATTGGGGGGGGGGAGGGCGGGGAGAATATGGGGTCCTAACATCCATATAGGCTCTTCCATGTTCATTTTAAAGAAAAAAGGAAGGGGAGAGTTCTGAAACTATGGGATTTTAGTGTCCCCTGTTTTGTAGTATGTTGAGAGCCTTCTTATTCCAAAGGGATAAGAGTAATAGTTCTATCTCAAACCACTCTAAATGCCCAAGTCGTCTTTTTCTCCTGGGTGTTCACACCTTTCAGATTGAAGATGATTACCCCTATCTGTACTATCCATTTAGCCAGCATTTGATGGGGGATTCCTCTGGTTACTTTTCTGTCTGTCAGTTTTTCCACCAACAAATGGCATTACCTAATGTGCCATTTTCTTTTACATGCTCTGTTTTTTCATTGTCTTGATTCCATTCCCTACTCTTCTCCACCCCTCCTCCACCTCAGCAGCTGCCCTTGTCAGGCTGCTAAAAATAGTTGGCATAGCTATATGCAGGCACAGCATGTGAAACTGCAAGTGTCTTTAGTGCAGGTCTGTGCCTCTAGGAAACTTTGGAGGCAGAAAAGACCCAGGAAGGGCCTGATATCTTAATATTCTTTTTGGGGAAGGGGAGATGTTCCTCCTATCCCTGTCCCATGAGTTTTAGCATTAGTGAAAAGACTCAAATTGTCAACACCTGGAGACCAAAGTCCATTTTTTCCCACAGATCTGGTACACTGAGGAGCAGCACTACAAGCTTCCCAAACATAACTACCCTTTCTATTGTATCTTACCTCTGTCTTGAAGAAAGTTCATTCTCCATGGCCCCTCTACTAAGATCACAAGTTAAAAATTCAGTTAATGCTAAATGTGGTGATGGTGGTGGTATAATAGCTGACTAACTAGGAACTGGTTGAGACTCACTAAAATCATTCCATATCTGACATCTCTTTTGCAGCCTTTGATGATAGCTTTTGCCCAAAACTGACCATCAGAATCAGTACCCTAAAGCCAAAAAATCTGTATTTCGTATCCTGGTGCATGTGTGCAATCCTGTCCCACAGGAATAATGATATAAGCAAATCTTGGTAACAAGACATACAGGCTTAAATTATAAACCTTAGTATCATAAAATAAAATAGTGGGATAGATATGTTACCAAGGGGCTGGCAAGATGTACTGTGAAGAAAGATTAAAATAACTAAATATTTATAGCTTTGATAGATAATGATTATGTGAGACTGTGATAACTCGTCTTCAAGTATTTGAAGGGTGACAATACCAAGTAGGGAAAGGAACGATCCTGGTTTGTCAGCATCGTGGACAAGATGACCTAATAGGATTTTTTTATCTCTAATTTCCTTGGCACTTGTTTGAATTAATTTGTTTGATGAAAACTGGGTTAGGCTGGTTTAGAGATGCTGTGTTTATGTGGCCTGGATTGAATAAACTTGAATTGGATTGATTTGATATGGATTACAGTAACTCCCCACTTAACGTCCTCTCGCTTAATGTTGTTTCGATGTTACGTCCCTGCTCTGTTACAGAACATGCTTGTTTAAAGTTGTGCAATGCTCCGCTATAACGTCGTTTGGCTGCCTGCTTTGTGCAGCTGGCAGCCCCCCAACCCTCCCCCCCACGTCTCCTGCCTGCCTGCTCCCCCCACCTCCTGCCCAAGGCAATCAGCTGTCTTGCAGAGTTCAGGAGGCTGGGGAGAAGAGCGAGGATGCAGCGTGCAGCCACCCCCTCCTTCCTCTGCCTCCTGCCCGCAGCAGTCAGCTGGTTTGCAGTGTTCAGGAGGGAGGGGGGAGGCTGCGTGCCACGTTCTCGCTCTGTTTCCCCCCTCTCCCCCAAGCCTCCTGTACGCCACAAACCAGCTCATTGCCGCACGCGGGAGGCGGGGGAGCAGGGGGAAGGCGCTGATCTGTGTTGGAGTAGATCGAAATGTGTACTGCATGAGTTGGATTGATATAGATTGCCCTAGACTGACTTGGAGGAATTATTTTATGTTGAAAGCCCAGTCCTGCAAACCCTCCATAATATGTATTGGCTTTACTTCGTTGGGTGGCAAGAGATACAGTTTGGATTGGGTTTGGAATAGTTTAGACTGGGTAGGATTGGATAATATTGGCATATCTTGCAACAGTCTTTGTCACAATGGACATTCCCTTCAGGTGACTTAACAGAGCTAGAGAGTGGCTTTCAACCAAGAGAGGTTCAACACAGAGATACCTAGGGTCCCAAAAGTGTTTAGTAGTAGCATCTTTCCACCAATAGCTTTCTTCCCATAGTGTATCTCTTCTTGCGATGAATAATACAAGAGCACATGGTGCCCTGGATTGGGGCACTCACAAGCATGTGTCCGAAAGATTTTTGGTAAGGTTTCTGCCTCTTTCTGGAGCAGTGAATAGGCATCCTCAGGTGGCTTTTCTACCATCTGTTTCCTTTGAGGAAGGAGAGGGGCATTGCTGGCTCGTGTATTTCGAGTTTTCTTCATGGTCAGAAGGCTCTTACTCTGACAAAGTTGTTGTTCCTTCTTTGATACATAGGAATTGCCATACAGACCATTGGTCCATCTGCCCTGATATCTTGCTCCTGACAGTTCTGCTCGTTGGTCCATATAGTCAAGTATACTGCCTCAAATATTAGATGTTCCTTCAATTCCAAAAAAGGAAAAACCCCTGTAATGTACTTGGCTAATTGTATAATGCTTTGAAAGCTTCTTTTCCCCTGCAACTGATTATTTTGTACCTTGAAGTATGAGTTTTCCGTTCCTTTAATGGACAAAGTTGTTATACAGTCTTTTTTTTTTTTTTAATCTAGCCATATTTCTTGACTGATGCCCTGCAGCAGTGAGTTCCACTGATCAGCCGTTTGCAGCATGAACATACATTGCCTTTGATTTGTTCTAAATTTACTGGTGGTTTAATTTTACCATGTTCCCTTTTGTTCTCATATCATGTCCTGTGATCAGAAGAGGAAGAACTAGCTGGCTTTCACTCCAGCCGTCTGTAGTTTAGAAATCCTCCGTCAGCTGCCCATACATCCATAATCCTTTTGTTTGGTTTTAGGGTGGTGATGGAGAAATCAAGGATGGGGTCCCAGAAGGAGCACAGCTTCATCAGCAAATCCATCGGAATCCCTCCTATCGCGCACGCTATCGCAGGTATGTACCATACACCCTCTTCTATCCAAACTGTCACTGGATTAAAGCAGTCACAATGCCTATATAGTACCTAATAACATTTTGGTACAGAGTCCCCAGAACTCAAAATACTTTACAAAGATTTGTATGTAAAAAGCATTCTCACCATTTTACAGAGGGGAAGCTGAAAGAGGGGTGATGGGACTTGCCTGTGTGTGTGTGTAACTAGGGTATGTGATTTTTCTGTCCTCTTTCCTAGTCTCTGGTGTCTCAACAATTGGCAACATTCTAAAATTTGTCACACATTACCTGTTCTCCTGTATGTCTACACTGCACCAAAAAAACCCCAACCAACAACCCAACACAGCAGCAAATCTCAGGCTTGAGCCCGGGTTCTGAGACCCTCCACCTGTGCTCCACCAGAGCTGGAACAACTACACTTGCTCTTTTTAGCCCTGTAGTGTGAGCTCCACAAGCCTGAGTCAGTTGATTTGGGCTCTAAAATTTGCTGCTGTGGGTTTTTTTGCAGTGTAGACAGACTATTTGAGTCTTACCCTTCAAGATCTATAAGGACAGTTAGAGTCCTGATTTTAATCAGGGCATTGCAATTACTCTGTAGTATCCTGCTGTTCGGACACTTTCTGCAGGGACTTGGGAGTTGGCTAGGTGTGAGGGAGGACCTCAAGCTTAAGGACTTGTTTGCATGGGGAAATAACTATTCCACAACAGTTTCCTTGTGTGTACACTTATTCTGCACTGAGGCCATAGCTACACTCGAAACTTCAAAGTGGCAGCTCTGGGGCACTGTTTACACTGGCACTTTACAGCGCTGTAACTTGCTGCGCTCAGGGGGGTATTTTTTCACACCACTGAGCGAGACAGTTGCAGTGCTGTAAAGCGCCAGTGTAGCCAAGCCCTGAGTGCCTTCATGTTGTTTAGCTTAATCCACTTCCAAGTCTTAAATTAAATCCATTTGGGAAAGTGGATTAAACTAAACTGAACAAAGGCTCTCTTACTGTGGAATAAGAGTCTGGAATAGCTGTTGTGCTTTAAATTCAAACTTCAGCTTATTCCACAGTGTCTTCTCTGTATAGAACAGCCCTAAATTTGTTGAATGCTCAGGATAACTGACTGGGGGCAGGGGTAAAGGAGGGTTATTCTTGCCATTCCTGTCAGAAAATGTGGTGCTTTTAAAAGGGGAGGAACTCATCAGACTGCTTTTGGGAGGTGTTAGGGAACTTCTCACTCCCCTCCCAAAGAACAAAATGACTGTTTAGATGACTGGGATAAAAATAACACAGTGACAGGTCAGGTGGATTTCACATGAGCACTGGTGCCTTCCAAC
This sequence comes from Chrysemys picta bellii, assembly GCF_011386835.1. Classification (NCBI taxonomy): domain Eukaryota; kingdom Metazoa; phylum Chordata; order Testudines; family Emydidae; genus Chrysemys; species Chrysemys picta. The sequence continues at coordinate 140,323,143 of NC_088791.1, read as the reverse complement.
AGCAAGTTCATGGACTCTTTTTGGGTAACATGGTTTTCCATATTCCACAGGCAATATAGGATTGTTCCCTTCACTCAGCAGGAAATCCTCCAGTCCTAGTGTTAAATGATTCTCAGTGGAGCTTCCACCACATCGGTTGAGGAGATCTGAGTCCTCTTTGGCTTCATAAGTAGAACTGGTGCAACAAACAGGTTTAGGTAAAATCAGGACTTGCCTAATTTTCATCCAAGGCTTGAACCTGGAAACCACCAAACTTTTTAAGACTTGGCCCCACTTCTAATGAACTAAGCCCCTCCAATTTGAAAGGACCATTCAGATGCTTGTCCTGGATGTGTCTCATTCATCCCACAAAGAGGGCATGAATGGTGAGTGTGAGATAAGAGGCCCTGAACTGCATTCATCTGGAGTAGGGTCAGATCTTTTGCTCAGCTGTAATGACTCCGCATTCTTCACACAGACTCAGCATAAATCACACTTACTCTGTTAGAACTGGGACTAGAATCATTGTCCTTTAGTGCCAAAATACAAGCCTTGAACACCTTGACTAATAATAAGTCCCATATCCTCTCTGTGCGCTCCTCCGATGGGGATGACATCACTCACTCCTATATTTGAAGCCAGAGTAATTACATACTGTTTTCTGTGTGAGATCAGTTTGCAGGATTTTGCCCTGCTGTAAATCCAGAGTGATTGAGGCTTTGCTGTTAAACCTCTATTTTTGGAAAGCTGTATTGGCCCCTAGTTCCTATGGTGATGGTCAGGATGGCTTAAGCCATGTAACTAATGGAAACTGGGTGGTGGGCAGTACATTTTTTGGTCACTGTTTTCAATTGTATTGGCTTGACACTCTCCAAAAGTGTTCTTGTAGGGTAGGAAAGGAAGCCTACAAGGGGTTGGGGTGGGTATCTTCTTGTTTGTTGCTGCAGGGAGATGGATTGGATGAATTCATGGGTCTGCACCATCTCTGATTCACAGCCGAATCCAGTTAAAGTTTGGTCTGATAGAGTTCAAAGGGAACTTGCTTGAGATGGCTCTTATCACCTGGGGAGGTTCTACTGGTAGCAATTATTGGTTTTTTTTTAAATACCTATTTTCTCTGTATCTCCCCCTGTTCAGGGGACCCCCACGTCCACGCCCTGCACCAGTGGTCGGAGAGGCTGAAAACAAGGAGAACCAGCACGAGGCTAATGCTATGAGCCAGCAGCCATCCCGTCGTGGATACCGGCGCCCATACAATTATCGGCGCCGACCCCGCCCGCCCAATGCTGCATCCCAAGATGGCAATGAGGTGAGAGCATCCCTGGCAATGGGGAGAGGTATATTGAGTTCTGGGACTGGTGCTACCAACATGTACACCTAAGACAGCTCTGTAGCTATTAGCTTCCCTCACCTGCTGCCCATGTGCCTAATCCTGTGTTGAAAGGCTTGGGCAGGAGATGTCATAGTTCGGTGTTGAGGCTGCCAAAACTGGTGCTAGATGTGAGGGTGGTTGTATTTGATATAATCACCTGTCCTACTAGAAACTTGCTCAAGAACCAACAACTCATTTCACACAGGATGGTAAACAGCCATGAGATGGGAATAACTGTTGGCCATTCCTGAACTGGAACCAGTGTCCTGAGGTGATGGAACTTCATTGCCTTTCCCCACTCCCTCTGAGCCATCCATCTCTCTTCGAACAGGGTCTAGTTGCGGAGTCCAGCAAGAAGCTTAGCGATGAAAGGCTCTGAGTCTCATTCCCCAAACCACATGAGACAGCTGATCTCACTCCATGCTGGAGCTGAATTGGAAGTAGTGTGCTAAAAGCAAAACTCTACTATGGTCAATGTTTGAGGATTCATTTTTCTTGGGATTTCCAAGCCTCAATTACTGATACTCAGGGGTGAAAGTGAGCTGGTACGGGCCGGTACTCTGTATCGGTAAGAACCCGCACTGGCCCACACCCATCCCAGTGCTTTCAGGATGGTCCTTTGGCATGGCAGCGCTGTAACGTTGCTAGGCCCCCGCCACGGCAAAGGACCCTGCAGCGCTTTAACCCCTGTCCCTTCCCCCCGGCCCCCAGCCGAAGGGAGCAATTGCCCTGGGGCCAGCGATTTAAAAGGGCCCAGGGCTCCGGACACTGCTGCCGCTACCACAGCAGTGGCGGCTGGAGCCCCAGAACCTTTAAATCAACACGGAGCCCCAATCAGCGTGTGACAGGCGGCCTGGAAGTGGTGGCTGGGAGATGCTGACTCCCCAGCCCCACCCCTTCTGCCCGAGGCCCTGCCCCTTCCGGGGGGCCAGAGCCACCCTGTCCCATACCGGTAAGCGTCCTCAATTAGTTTCACCCCTGCTGATACTAACATTGAATAGAGGAAGGGGATGGAAATCATCACTTTGCCATTCAACTTTGTTTTTTCAGACCAAGGTGGCCGAAACACCTGCTGAGAACCCTGCTCCAGTGACCGAGCAGAGCAGTGCTGAATAATATCCGGCTCCCGAGGCACCTTTACCATCCCTCAGGTAAGGAATATAGGAAAATCCAGAATTTGAGTGAAATTTTCTCCTTCGCTCCATGGCGTGGTAACCAACCGGTCGATCGCGATTGGCTGGTCGATCCTAGAGGATCTCCCGGTCAATCGTGCTCTCCGGCGGGGCTGCGGCTAAGACAGGCTCCCTGCCCGCCCCAGCGCCACGCCGCTCCCGGAAGCAGCCAGTGTGGCCCTGAGGGCGGGGTGGCAGTGGTCTTCCTGTGCATGCTGCTCCTGCCAGTAAGCACTGCCCCTGCAGCCCCCATTGGCCGGGAACAGGGAGCTGTTGCCAATGGGAGCTGCAGGGGCGGTGCTTGCAGAGAGGGGCAGCACATGGAAGCCATGTGCTGCCCGCCCCTTCCCCAAGGGCCACAGGGGCGCGCTGGCCCCTTTCAGGAGCGGCGTGGGGCTGGGGCAGGCAGGGAGCCTGCCTTAGCGGCAACCACGCTCCACCACCAACCAGGAGCTGCCGGAGGTAAGTGCTACCTGGCGGGAGGCAGCACCCCAACCCTGAGCCCCCTCCTGGAGCCAGCATCCCAAACCCCCTCCTGCACCAACCCCCTGCTCCAGCCCTGACCCCCCTCCCAGAGCTAGCACCCTGAACCTCTCTTGCACCCCAACACTCTGCCCCAGCCCAGAGCCCCCTCCTGCATCCAAACTCCTTCCCAGAGCCCACACCCTCTCCTGCACCCCAACCCCCTGTCCCAGGCTCAGCCCAGAGCCTCCTCCCACACTGCAAACCCTTCGGCCCCAACCCAGAGCCCGCACCCCCTCCCTAACCCTCTACCCCAGCCTGGTGAAAGTGAGTGAGGGTGGAGGAGAGTGAATGACGGGGGGAAGGGGAGGCAGGGAGGAGAGGATGGAGTGAGTGGGGCAAGGCTAAGGGGAAGGGGCAGGGCCTTGGGGAAGGGACGAGGTAGATGGGTTGCCCTTAAATTCAAAAAGTGATCTTGGGCGTAAAAAGGTTGGAGACCACTGCTCTATGGCCTAGTAATTGGCAAGCCACTACCATCTTAATTTCCCCTTTGCGCAGTGACAGGGCTCTCTATCTCCAGGACAGGCTCACAAAAGTTACCTGGCAATATCCTCTCAGACACTGCAGCTAGAGGGAGTTGGGTTTATTTGATGGCAGCCATGGAACCTTGGGATGCTGGCCCCACAATTCTATTCCATAGCACAGAAATGATTCTGAAATCTTCCGCAGTTCCCTTTGCTGTGTGTGCAGAGTCCCCTGCCCCAATCCCAGAGGCATTTCCAGGTGGAGATTTCCTTTTCTTGACACTTGAAGTCCAACCTACTCACCCTTATTTTTCCATTTATTTTCCCTCCTAAAAATTATTTTTCTCTGTTTTGGGATCTGCCCCCATGCTCCCATCCAACCCACACTTCAGCTAGGACTCAGGTGTGGGTGGAAGACCAGACATTAGGAATAGAGGTGAGGAACATGGCTGCAAGAGAGATTTCATCCCAGAATAGAATCTATCCGGAGCAATCCTGAAGATTTTTCTCAGGGCTCAGCCTTGGGGCCAAATGAAAGCCTGGCATAACTCCATTGATATCAAAGGAATTGCATCCGAGATGGATTAGGTCCCCTGATATTTAAAGGCCTGTGTACCATAATTGGATAACATGAGGCCATGCTTTTCTTCCTGTCCATACAAGAAATATCAAACTGTTTTATGATTGTATTGAGATACACACTGTTCCAGTTTTCCATCAGACAGTTTTTAGGCGATATGAATATAACAGACTCAACAGTATCTTTGTAACTAGGTCATGAGATGTCAGTGGTATTTGTGTCTGTACTTGCTACACTGCCTCACTGTTTGTGTTGGTGGATTTTGGGAATATCTGTCACATAGCACCTCAGCAGGGGGCAGAGTGCCTGGCGGACATGCACATAGAGCAGCACCAGCAGCTTGGAATGCAGGATGGCCACCTACTCAAAGATCTTGGAGGAAGGTGGAGCAACCAACTGGTTATACAAGCGTTGTTGGGAAGTGGGGGTCCTGTCTACATTGCAAAATAAGTGAGATTTAACTGGTTACAAGTAGACAATCATGTGCCAGACACGGTCACTGAGAAGGGAAGCACACTGTGACTGGTCATAGCTACTAACAGTGTTGTACAAGGATAAAAGTTGTGCTTAGAGCCAACAATCTTACTTTTTATTTGTATTTATTTATGTTGTTTTATACCACATTCCTTACTGTTGTAGCTACAAACTTAGTTAAAAGTTAGTGCAGACAGGGCCTAGGAGTTAATGGAGGGGGGAGTATTTGAGGAATTAAATAAAGAAATCACTTGTTTAATTTGACCTTTTCTACAGGTGTCCTAAAGTGTAATTACAAAAATAACACCAAAGAAAGATCCAAGCAATAAAATGAAAACAAGTGACAAAAACAATGAAGATTTGAAACATCGGAACTTAAGAGAAATAAAAAATATACCAGCAGCCGAGATCCAGGGAACGCCTGCAACAGATGCATAGAGAGAGAGAGTGAGAGTCAGAGCGACCTCCCCAGCTTCCATGGCAACTGCGGGGTTTTTTAAAATTACACCATTTCGCTATTATATATATATTTTTTTCCCCTCCAGTTTTTCTTTTGGTACCAAACTAAGAAAAGAGAAAGTGGGGGGGAAAACCCCAACCAAAGAAATGAAATTTTAAGTCAAAAGCTTTTTTTATTGGACGCTGGTGCTAAAACCTCCCAGGTGTGATGAGGGATTTTTTGTTTGTTTTTGTGCCAGTCCTGCTTAATTTCAGGACACGGGGAGGAAAAATTTCTGCTTTCCTTTGTAACATCTATACGAAAATGTGCAGTGTGGGTGACGTTCCTCACAAATAAAAGTGATTTAACTTCCAAAAAAACAAAACCAAATGAAAGGTAGAAGTGTCTCTTCCATGTTTACTTTTTAAAACAGCCTGAACTACTAACTTTGATCTTTCAGCACTTAGATAGCAAAATGATAGCTGCTGTTATGAATACACTGGATTTGTATGCAGTGCCCAAAAGCATGCTGGACACTACAGAAAAATTCAGACATGCTTGTGTTGTGTCAACTTTGTGCCAACACAGCCAGTGTATAGTGGTCACAAAGCAGCTGTAATATCCCCTCCCTGGGATTACCCTCCTGCTGTCACAACCAAACTGTGTATCCCCTTCTTTGAGTGATTGCACATTCCACCCTTGTGTGCATGTGCTCCACCTGCAGTTGCTGGAAATTTTTCCCCTCAGTGGTACCCATCAGGGCAGTTCAAGTGCCCTCTGCTGCATGCCACTGTATGCTGGTATAAAGGGTCCAACCTTCCCCGAGCCTCCTCAGTTGCTTCTTACTGCCTGTGACAGTCATTGGAATTACTTGGCATGTCTTGGTAAATGCTTTGTGTATTTTGTTGAACATTTAGAATAGTTTTCTGGTTTTCTAGTAGATTAGTACTTAGAGCGTAGGTAGTATTAGTTTCTTTTTCGGTCCCTGGTTTGGGATTTCAATTTCTCTGTGCAGAGGGATGCTTAAGTCACCAGACTTCACACCCTGCATCGCTTGTGTTAGGTCAATGACTGTGTGCAACCCACACTCAAGCTGCTTAAAGTGTTTAGGGGAAGCTCATATTCTGGATCATTACCTCAAGTCAAGGGGAAAAGCCTGTTCTTACAGTGGTCTCTCTCTGCACAGATGTATCCACCTAGACCTATTTGCAACCAAAGCCAACAGGAAATGCCATCATTGTTGCTTCCTACAAGGTCACAGTCCTAGTTCTCTGAGGCTTTCCTTCTACCCTGATCGAACAAGCTCGGCTACACTTTTTCTCTGATCACACTCCTACACAGAGTGTTGGTAAAGATCAAATGGGACCATGTTCTCGGGTTATACTAATGGCCCCAGCAGCACTAATTCTCCACTCTACTGCATCTGTCAGTGGCGGTTCCAGTTTTGCTTCCATTGGACCCAGACTTAAGCTCCCCAAATCACAGTCAGCTGCTCCACCTGAAGCTGCAGGTGCTTCATTTAACAGCTTGGAAGCTCCATGGGTAAATCCTAAGGAGGAGTCTTGTTAAATAGTAGAAAGCCCTTCACCAGGTCTACTTACGTGTCAAAGTGGCAACGTTTTTCCCTCTGGTCTCGTTAATCTGGAGTTTCATCAATGCAGTCCTCAATCTTGCATATCCTGGACTATTACACCTACAACAGCAATGGTTGGCAATTATTGCTTTCAAGGTCCACTTGGCAGCAGTATCCGCTTTCCATCCTCATGGACAACAGTTTATGTATTTTTTCTAACAATCTGACAGTCAGATTTTTGAAGGGCCTGGAAAAGTTGTACCTTTAGCTAAGGGAACCTGTCTCCCCTCGTCTCCCCTCCCCTCCCCCTGGGACTTGATCTTAGTTTAGTCAGGGTTCATGGGCCCTCCATTTTGAACCTCTAGCCACATGTTCCTTGCTGTATCTATCACTAAAGTTGGCTTTCTTAGTAGCCATCACTTTGGTCAGGAGGGTTGCTGAGCTGCATGTTGTGACATCCAAACTGCCTTATAAGGATAAAATATATTTCTGCTCTCATCTGAGATTCGATTCTAATGTGGTATCTAATTTTCATATCATATTTACCTACATTTTACCCAAAACCACATGTCAATAGAGAGGTGCAACACTAACACACCCTAATGTTAGAAAAGCTTTGGCATTCTAGGTAGATGGGACTAAACAGGTCCATTTGTCAATCCAACTATTTGTGGTCACTACAAAGCATGAGTAGGATGGACATGTGAAATACATCTTGAACAACAATGGTTACATAACATTAGTAATCATTTTTTACCACAGGAGCTCCTGGTTCAAGGGCCATGCTGTGTGAGTGGGAGGGGGAAACCAGGATACCTATTCTATCAGGCTTTGGCTTCAGTCAGACATTAAGGCATAAATTTACAAGTTCGCTGTCACTCGGGAGAGGGTCTTACAACTGCAACGGTCCCTGAAACAAGCCTCCATTCCACCGCAGCAAGATAGATCCTGTGGTGCTAACAGAACCTCTTTATTTGAAATCAGTATAAGATTCCTGACTGTAATGGCCTGGGAGAGGAAAGTTCTCATTCTTGTAGGGGTTGGTGGTTGAACTTTATCAGCATGTGCTGATCCTGCTGCTAATGCTCCCAAAAGAGCTGCCTGATCACTGTCTGCCTGCAGCCAAGCTCAGCCACATTCCCACCCAGTGCCTGTCCTAATTGCCTGACTCCTCTCTTGCAAGTGCCATGACTCCACTCCTAGTGGCCAGTCTCCTCCAGAATGTTGAATACTTCTTGAACCACCCCGTCCCTCTAACTGTACCACTTTACACTTTCCTGCCTGTTTAACTGGCAAGTGCTCCACCTACTCCACCCCCCCACACACACATATATTAAACCATACGTCTACCTGCTTCCACATGCACACCTTCCTTTTGCTAGCTGCAGACCTTACCATTTCCCTTCTATAGAATGCTGCAAATAGATGAGTTTAAAGGGTTAAAGTCTTAGATGTGCAGATGGCATATGTATGTGCAGCAGGGAGCATTGTGGGGGGTGGTTGTCCATGTCTCCTTTTCTGGTTTCCTTGCTGTTACTGGTGCCCTGTATTCTGCAGGCAGCTTAATAATTAAAAATCATATCCATTTCTGTGGGGACCCACTTCTTTGGTTTACCCACCTCCCAGCACACATTTGCGATACAGTAAGATGCAGGGTATCAGATGGGAGAGCTGAGATCCAAGGCATCTTGCTTCCAGCTGCAGTGCAGGTAAGTTAGGGTATTTTATATTTTCTCTGTCCCACTTGCTCCTTCTGTCACTTCTTGTGTGTGAATGTGATGGAACCTAAATTGGAACTGAAAAGCCAGCTGCCCTCTGGTGATTGCAATGGAAATTCCCTGTTCACTTTTGGGATTAGTTATTAAGTCTCATGTTGAGACACCCTAAAAAGGAAAATTGCAAGCTCAGTGCAGGGAAGAGCTGGAGCTCTTGTTTCATTCTTCCCATAGCTTTCCCGGTTCACCACAGTCCTGCCCTGTAGCACTTAATGCTGTTCAATTATATTAGAACACCCACTTCTTCGAGAGATGTCCCTATGGGTGCTCCACTTCAGGTGTTGGTGTGTCCCTGCGCCTTCGTTCAGAGATTTTTACAGCAGTACTCGTATCGGTCACGCACACGCAGAGCCTGCCCTCCCGCTCTTGAGTGTACCTTAATAGTACACATGCGCAACCGGTCTCCTCAGTTCCTTCTCTACCGTCCCGGCCTGAGATGGAGCTCAGCAGACTCATTAGAGACTTTCTCTCCCTTTGTTACAATTACCTTTCTAATTAGTTAGTTTGGTACCAGTAGTACTTAGTTACCACTTTTCTATCTTTTTCTCTCTTAAAAAAAAAAAATTTTTTTTTCTTCATTCCTGTCAGCGGCAGCTGCTTCCAACATGCCTGGCTCCCCAGGCTTTAAAAGTGCTGCTCTACTTGCAGTGATGCCATCCCTCTGTCAGATGGCCATTCAAAATGCATACAATGTTTGGGGGAGCCCCACATCCCCCAAAAATTTGCCCACTGCAGCAAGCTTAAATCTAGGGCACGGTAGAACAGGGAGCTGAAAATAAAACTGCTCCTCCTTCAAAAATCCTAGGGTCAGCTTCAGACCCTGGTGCCGACTCCGGCTCCGCTGCATGCCACAGGCGGCCACCCCACACACACACACCTCAAAGAAGGACAAACAAACTTCAAAAAAACAACACCTTCTCTCACCCGCAAAGGGAACTTCGTGTGAGACTTCCCTGGGCAGGTCTACAGCCTCCCTCCCGGCGCTTCTCCAGATGAGCACTTTTGATGCTCCGGGCTCTTCCGGCATCACACAAAACCAGCTTGTGGCTGCGGCGGTACTGCAAAGCTCTGGTGCCAAGGCTTCAGGCTTCCAGTTGCCTGCCTCTCATATGGCACCATTCGGCACGGCAACATAAGCGGTGCCGACATGCCTGACCGGCCCCCCCACAGGCTGCTATTGCTTTCCCGGCACCCGCTGAGCTGGCCGGCAGTGAAACAATGCTAGACACCGGTGCAGAGGAACTTTTCGTCACAGCAAGTTTCTCTTGCACAGCCCTCACCTCACAAAGGAGCTCCAACACTGCAATTTATAGTCAAGGGACCTGCTGGTATCACCTATCCTGCAGTCACTCCTACTTAATGCCTACTTCTCTCCAAATGCTCAGTCAGGGTCTGGACAGCCTTCCTCCAGTGATGAGGAAGCTGGACTGCAGGGGGAATTTTTACCATATGACATCTCCCACCCTCAGACCCCAATCACTAGAGGTCATGGAAAATTACCTCGTCCTACTTTCAGGGTCCTGCCCCATGGTGTGTAAACCCCTGGATGGCACCACCTATGCTCTTCCCACCACAGTGGCAATATTGGTCCCCATGGGCATCTTATCCTCGAGACAACACTCGCTATGCCATCTCAACCAGATGCGACACCTGCCCGGCACCGCTAGCTGATGAACCTGCAACTGATGTAAGGCACCAGGCAGCATCATCACAACTACAGGATCAGTTACAACCTGCCTCAAACTCAGTAGACCCAGTTGTTACGCCTGATGAAGCCTTATTTCCTCCTCCCCTGACATCTTCGGATGGCTTCTCAAAATTTCAATACCTTTTCAAAAGAGTTGCCAGTGAGTTAAGAATTAACTTGGAGGAGGTTCCTGAACAGTAGCATGAGTTAACGGACACCCTGCAGCCCTCTTCTGCCCTTTTGGAACCTGCTAAGGCCATCTGGCAGACTCCCGCTACAAGCCTAACTACCTGTAAAGGAGAGGACCGCAAGTACTTCATCCCTTCAAGGACTCTGAATTCCTTTTCACTCATCCAGCGCCAAACTCGCTGGTGGTAGACACAGTCAACCAAAAGACCAAACACCAGTTTCCCCGCTCCACCCCATCTGACAAGGACATTCCGGAAGAAAAGAAACAACAAATCACAGCTCTAGTTTCCGAGGGACAAATCATCTCACATACCTCTCTTCAAGCGGCCCTCAATGCAGCCAACGCTGCAGCAAGATGCACTGCTACAGCAGTGGTCATGAGCCAAGGTTCATAGCTCTCCTCCTCTTCTTTTCCTCGAGAGGTCCAGAATACCATTGAAGATCTTCCCTTTGATGGCAACAAACTCTTTGCCTCAACGACGAACGACATTCATTGAATAAAGTAAGACTCAAGGGCAACTCTCCAGTCTCTAGGAATTCAAACTCCTACGACCAGAAGGTGACAATATAGATCTCAACCTTACCAGTGTCCATGCTACCCCACATATACCCAGCAATTCCATAGATCACATGAGCAACAACAACAGCAACGCCAGAGACCAAGATACCAGTGTTGCTGTCCGAATTCCTCGGCAGCGTCTCAACCCCCTCTGACTAATAAGCAAATTTGAAGCCTTGGTCAAGGGTTTAGAAAACAGTGTTCCCACTTCAGCGCTTACACCGCATGTCCCTATTTTTGGACACCACCTACGACCATTCTCCCATCAATGGCAAAACATTACCACCGACAAGTGGGTTTATAGAGGTCGTCACAATTGGCTATTCCATCCCTTTCCTATCCTTGCCTTCTACCCACCCACCCTCCCCGCCCCTCTTCAGGGACCCCTCTCACAAGCAACTGCTCCTCCAAGAAGTACAACATCTCCTTCTATTGGGAGCAGGGGAACTCGTGCCCGAACAACACATAGGGAAGCAGTTTTATTTCCATTATTTCTTAACAGAAAAGAAAACCGGGGGATGGCAACGGATCCTCGACCTCAGGCGGCTCAACAAATTTATCAAAAAGCAAAAGTTCAAAAGGGTTACCTCACCACCGTAACCCCAGTGCTGGAGCAGGGCGATTGGTTTTCAGCCCTCAACCTACAGGATGCCTATTTTCATGTGACTATACATCCGGCCCACAGACGCTTCCTTTGTTTTACCCTCGTCTCAACACATTTTCAATACAGGGTGCTACCCTTCGGCCTATCCACCGCCTCTCGTGTTTTTTCCAAGCTCCTAGCCATAGTCACTGCCTACCTCAGGAAACAAGGGGTCATAATATTTCTTTACCTCGATGATTGTCTCCTCAAAGCCTCAACGCTCGACGAAGCGCTTCGATTCATGCAGCTCACTGTCACTTGCTTCCTATCCCTTGGCCTTCGGATAAACAAAAACAAATCCACATTATCTCCTACCCAGCACCTGGAGTTCATAGGAGCGACCGCTTCAACACCATAAAACTATTTGCCACGAAACTTTGCAATAGTCCTCAGGTCATCTCTTGAGACTGTCTACAACTATTAGGTCATATGGCTTCATGCACTTTTGTGTTAAAAATTGCATGACTATACATGAGGTGCTTCCACGCTTGGTTGGCCACAGTTTACAGACTGAATGTACATGCTCTAAACAAGCCTCTATCCATACCTTTCAGAGTCAAAGATTCTCTCCTATGGTGGACAGTTCCCTCCAACCTCTGCTCAGGAGTCCCCTTTCTCCAGGATGCTCCATCCCTAATAATGATTATCGATGCATCCCTCACAGGGCACACATGTCTCACCACACAGCCCAGGGGCTATAGTCTTCAACTAAAACCTCCCTACACCTAAACGTCCTAGAACTTCGAGCCATATGCAACGCCCCACATGCACACAAATACCCAAAGAATATGCACAAAAATACCTCTGCACGCAGGAAAACCCTTCCAGAAACAGCCACAAACATTCACATATATACATAACTTTAGTTTTGAAAGAGTGAAACTTTTATCCAAATGACAAATCAAAAGCTTAGGGAAGAGTTTCTGATCTAGTTTGAGGGAGCGAACAGGAGTGTCTAATGTGAGTTTTGCAAGGGAGTTTAGAAGGGGAATGGGAGGGGGAGCTAGATACACTTAACATTCTTTAAACTTAAAGTAAAAAACAAAACCTCTAAAAAGGAACGAGCTGCAGGAGTAAAAAGAGAATGCAGGCAGAAGTCCAGCAACAGAGTAGGGGCTATCCAGTTTATTGAACCCAATGCAGCATGTATGATTACCTTCCCTATGGGCAGGTGGTGTATGTGTGTGTTCAGTTCAAGGAGCTCCTGGCCCTCAGAGACCGTGTATGGACTTTTGAGACCAGAGAGGCTGAACTGGAGGAGCTGAGGGAGACAGAGAGAGACATAGATGAGACTTTCCAGGACACAGTAGAATGGTCCCACTCCAGGTCTGACAGCCTCTGTGCTATTGAGGAGATTGAAAGTCTCAGGGAAGGACAACATCCAACTGGAGCAGAGGGAAACGATCCCATAGTTGGGACCCTCCTTCCAGATGATGATGTGGTATCCTCTCACACTGAAGATACCTCTTCAAGGGAGGGAACACCGGTTATTGGGAAGAGATAGGTAATAGTTATGGGGGATTTGATCATTAGAAACATAGCTGGGTGTGTGACTATTGGGAGAACCACATGGTGACTTGCCTGCCTGGTGCAAAGGTTGTGGATCTCTTGAGACCTCTAGATAGACTTATGTGTACTGCTGGGGAGCAGCCGATGGTCGTGGTACATGTAGGTACTAATGACATAGAGAAGGATAGGAGAGAGTTCCTGGAGGCCAAATTTAGGCTGCTAGGTAAGAGATTGACGTCCAGGACCTGCATGGTAGCATTCTCTGAAATGCTTTTAGTTCTACACGCAGGGCCAGTTAGACAGGCAGAACTGCAGGGTCTCAATGCACGGATGAGCGATGGTCTAGGGAGCAGAGGTTTAGATTTATTAAGAACTGGGGAAATTTTTGGGAAAGGGGGAGCCTATACAGGAAGGATGGGCTCCACCTAAACCAAAATGGAACCAGATTGCTGGCATTTAACATTAAAAAGGTTGTAGAGTAGTTTTTAAACTAAGGGCTGGGGGAAAGCCGACAGGTGCAGAGGAGCATGTGGTTCAGACAGAGACATCCCTTAGAGGAGGATCTATTAATGGACACTCTCTATGTCCTAGTAAGGAGGAGAGGAGGAAGATGATAAAGTACGGGTAGGATCTGATGAGAAACAGTCAAATGAAAAAGAGTCCCATTCAATTATATCATGACAGCTAAAAAGTGAAAAGTTTTTAAAGTGCTTATATACCAATTTTAGGAGTCTAAATAATAAGATGGGTGAACTAAAGTGCCTCATATTAAATGAGGATATTGACATAGTAGGCATCACAGAAACTTGGTGAAATGAGGATAATCAACAGGGCAAAGTAATACCAGAGTACAAAATATATCGGAAGGACAGAACAGGTTGTGCTAGTGGGGGAGTGGCACTATATGTGAAAGAAAGCATAGAAACAAATGAAGTAAAAAACTTAAATGAACCAAACTGTACCATAGAATCTCTATGGATAGAAAGTCCATGTTCTAATAATAAGAATATAGCTGTAGAGAGATATTACAGATCACCTCATCAGGATGGTGATAGTCACTGTAAAATGCTCAAGAAAGCTATAAATATTAATGGGGGATTTCAACTATTCCCATATTGACTGGGTACATGTCACCTCAGGACAGGATGCAGAGATAAAGTTTCTTGACACCTTAAATGACTGCTTCTTGGAGCAGCTGGTCCTGGAACCCACCAGAGGAGAAGCAATTCTTGATTTAGTCCTAAGTGGAGCATAGGATTTGGTCCAAGAGGTGAATATAGCTAGACCGCTTGGTAATAGTGACCGTAATATAATTTAAATGCAACATCCCTGTGATGGGGAAAACATCACAGCAGCCCAACACTGTAGCATTTAATTTCAGAAATGGGAATTACACAAAAATGAGGAAGTTATTTAAACAGAAATTAAAAGGTACAGCGCCAAAAGTGAAATCACTGCAAGCTGCATGGAAACTTTTTAAAGACACCACAATAGAGGCTCAACTTAAATGTATACCCCAAATTAAAAAAACATAGAGAACCTAAAAAGTGCCACCGTGGCTAAACAACAAAGTAAAAGAAGCAGTGAGAGACAAAAGGCATCCTTTAAAAAGTGGAAGTTAAATCCTATTGAGGAAAGTAGAAAGGAGCATAAACTCTGGCAAATGAGTAAAAATATAATTAGGAAGGCCAAAAACAAATTTGAAGAACAACTAGACAAAAATTCAAAAAGTAATAGCAATTTTTTTTAAGTACATCAGAAGCAGGAAGCTGCTTCTGTAATGAGCCAGCCACTCCCAGTCCCTATTCAAGCCCAGATTAATGGTGTTAAATTTGCAAATGAATTTTAGTTCTGCTGTTTCTCTTTGAAGTCTGTTTCTGAAATTTTTTTGTTCAATGATAGTGACTTTTAAATCTGTAATAGAATGACCAGGGGGATTGAAGTGTTCACTTACTGGCTTGTGTATGTTACCATTCCTGATGTCTGATTTGTGTCCATTTATTCTTTTGCGGAGGGACTGTCCGGTTTGGCCAATGTACATGGTAGAGGGGCATTGCTGGCACATGATGGCATATATAACATTAGTGGACGTGCAGGCGAATGAGCCCTTGATGGTGTGGCTGATGTGGTTGGGTCCTCTGATAATGTCGCCAGAGTAGATATGGGGACAGAGTAGGGACTGGGAGTGGCTGGCTCATTACAGAAGCAGCTTTTCCTCTCCTGGAATTGACACCTCCTCATCTATTATTGGGAGTGGACTACATCCACCCTGACTGAATTGGCCCTGTCAACACTGGTTCTCCACTTGTGAAGTAACTCCCTGCTCTCCATGTGTCAGTATATAATGCCTGCATCTGTAACTTTCACTCTATGCATCCAAAGAAGTGAGGTTTTTATCCACGAAAGCTTATGCCCAAATAAATCTGTTAGTCTTTAAGGTGCCACCAGACTCCTTGTTGTTTATGTGGACAAGGGTGATCCAGTGGATATAGTGTACTTAAATTTTCAGAAAGCCTTTGACAAAGTCCCTCACCAAAGGCTCTTAAGCCTAAGTAAGCTGTCATGGGATAAGAAGGAAGGTCCTCTCATGGTTAAAAGATAGGAAAGAAAGGGTAGGAATAAATGGTCATTTTTCAGAATGGAGAGAGATAAATAGTGGTGTCCCCCAGGGGTCTGTACTGGGATCAGTCCTATTCAACATACTCATAAATGATCTGGAAAAAGGAGTAAACAGTGAGGTGGCAACATTTGCAGATGATACAAAACTACTCAAGATACTTAAGTCCCAGGCAGACTGTGAAGAGATACAAAAGGATCTCTCAGAACTGGGTGACTGGGCAGCAAAATGGCAGATAACATTCAGTACTGATAAATGCAAAGTAATGCACATTGGAAAACATAATACCAACGATACATATAAAATTACCACTCAAGAAAGAGAATTTAGAGTCATTGTGTATAGTTCTCTAAAAACATCCACTCAATGTGCAGCAGCAGTCAAAAAAGCAAACAAAATGTTCATAATCATTAAAAAAGGGATAGATAATAAGACAGAAATTATCATACTTTCTTTATGTAAATCCATGATACGCCCCACATCTTGAATACTGCGTGCAGATGTGGTCGCCCCATCTCAAAAAATATATATTGGAATTGGAAAAGGTTCAGAAAAGGGCAACAAAAATGATTAGGGGTATGGAATGACTTTCATATGAGGAGAGATTAATAAGACTAGGACTTTTCAGCTTGGTAAAGAGACAGCTAAGGGCGGGGGATATGATTGAGGTCTATAAAATCATGACTGGTGTGGAGAAAGTAAATAAGGAAGTGTTATTTACTCCTTCTCATAACACAAGAACTAGGGGTCACCAAATGAAATTAAGAGGCAGCAGGTTTAAAACAAACAAAAGGAAGTATTTTTTCACACAACGCACAGTCAATCTGTGGAACTCTTTGCCAGAGGATGTTGTGAAATCTCAGACTATACCAGGGTTCAAAAAAGAACTAGATAAATTCATGGAGGATAGGGCAATCAATGGCTATTAGCCAGGATGGACAGGGTTGGTGTCCCTAGCCTCTGTTTGCCAGAAGATGGGAATGGGCAACGGGATGGATCACTTGATTATCTGTTCTGTCTGTTCATTTCCTCTGGGGCACCTGGCATTGGCCACTATTTGAATATAGGAGACTGGACTGCATGGACCCATCCTTTTGATTACTTCATAATATCATTCTTTCCTCTGCAATTTTAAAGGAAGAGAAACCAATCAGTTGAACTTTTTGCTATCCTGCTAGATACGGTATTGTCTTTGCCCCTGGTCTCTTTCTAAATAACTTTGTAAACATAATGAACAGATGAGAGTGAATTTATAGCTAGTCATAATCGGAGATTCTTCTTCGAGTGATTGCTCATATCCATTCCAACAGGTGTGCGTGCACCGCGTGCACCATCATTGGAAAGTTTTTCCCCTGTGGGTACCCGTCGGGTTGGCTGTGGAGACCACTGGAGTGGCACCTTCACAGCGGTGTATATAGGTTCCTGCCGACCCACTGTCTGCTCAGTTCCTTCTTACTGCCAGTGACAGTCGTTGGAGCAGCTGAGTCTCTTGCATTCACAAGTGCCTACCTAGTGGTTCCCTTTTCTTAGTTGTAAATATAGTAGTTTCTAGTTAGTTGGGCTTCCTTTGGGGGGCTTTCCCCCTGCCCTAGTTTCCCCAGGCACCAGGGCATGCCTCGGTTGCAGGGCTTTAAGATATGCGGGAGGTGTGTGAAACCTATGTCCACAGGCGATCCGCACACTCATCTCAAATGCCTAGGAGAAGGCCATCAGACAGACAAGAACCCAATTTTCAGGAGCTTTAGAGAGAGAGTGGGACTATCGAGAGATTGGGTCTATCGTTTAAAGCTCCTCCTGATGGAGTTGCCTCTCGGGCCCCAGCTGGCACTGGAAATTGCCCCAGCCTTGGTGCAGGATGTCCCAGCACTGCGGAAGGACTCCTCCAAGGAGCACCGGCACTGCTCCCCGGCTCGTAAGGCCAGTCCTACCAGGCAGCACTGCTCACAGTCCCCGGTGCCACATAAGAAAAAGAAGGCGGATGCGGTCATTTCCCCCGTCAAGAGGCCATAAGGGGATTCCAGTGGGGTGGGTCCTGCGGGACCCCCAAGTTCTGGACCTCAAGACACGGCACCGTTGACTCCGTCCCCAACTGGAGGCCCGTCGAGTCTGGTGCTGGTGGACTCCCCAGCTCAGGAAAATTTGGAGGAAGAGCTCCGCCTCCCCTCCATGCCGGATACCTATGAGGCAGCGCAGGACCTCAGTGCCATGACGGCACAGTCCCTGGCCTGCAGGTGCAAGCTCTGGCACCGCCAGCTCAGGCACTGTTGGTGACACCAACAACGGCACCGGCTGCAGTATCTCTGCTGGTGCCGCAATTGGCTCCTGCACCCTTTGTGGCACCTATGGTGGAACCTCCCCTGGTTCATCATTGTGGCAAGCCTATGATGTTATGGCACTGTTCACCTTCACCCGGTACCGCTCCCTTGCACCGTTGGGCTCTGCCCTCCCATGGTCGGGCACAGACTATTCATCTGACTCA
Organism: Chrysemys picta bellii; assembly: GCF_011386835.1. Lineage (NCBI taxonomy): Eukaryota > Metazoa > Chordata > Testudines > Emydidae > Chrysemys > Chrysemys picta. Next base: position 140,305,110 of record NC_088791.1, on the reverse strand, counting down.
GACTCTGAGTCTTCTGTCTCTCGCCACAGCCAGTACCACTCCCGCTTCCGGCACTGGTCCCGGCAACGCGGAGCTGTGGACTCAATGGCACCGGCATTTGCCTGGCTGCCCCAGTGGCAAGGCCCAGTACAATGCCCCTTTTGGACCCCTTGGGCCTACTATCAGGGTCAGGGCTCCAGGGTGGCATCAGTGGCATCTGCACCCCGTGGCCCCCCCCCAGCAATGTCGCTGGCTCGCCACACCCCCTGGGCTTCCGAGGACCCCGCACGAGACAGGGACTCTGGGCTGTCACGCTCAGGCGCAGCATCTGAACCAGCGCCACCAGTTATACTGAAGCCATCTCCAGTCATGGTAGGGTCCAAGGCTTTCATAAAAGACCTTCCTGATTATAGAGTAATTGTATTTGTGTATTGTATATAATCAGTTGATTCAATCACTTATGATTTGAGATTTAGACTCCCTGTTTTTATAGACCAGTAAAGCTTTGCAATATATTCTCAGATAAAGTATAGTTTGTCCTGCTTGGAAGAGACATCATATGGTCTGGTAAAGACTTCATGCTGGTTCCTCCTCTTGTTAACTTAATGGTTTTGTTACCTTTTATGTAAATACATTTCCAATGTCTCTTGATTTATCTTGAAGACACATTCAATCAGGTAGAACCACAATGCAATCAACCCCATGAGACCCAAGAAGACTATCACCTTCTGGTATTGACAGGCCCAATTAAATTAATAGGCAGCAGGTTTAAAACAAAGAAAAGGAAGTATTTTTTTCATACAACTCACAGTCAACCTGTGGAACTCTTTTCCAGAGGATATTATGAAGGCCAAGACTATAACAGGGTTCAAAACAGAAAAAAAGGTTACTAACCTTCTTGTAACTGTTGTTTTTCGAGATATTCATGTCCATTCCAATTAGGTGTGCATGAAGGTTTTTCCCCAGCAGTATCCGTTGGGTCAGCTCAGGAGCCCCCTGGGGTCGCGCATTTATGGCGCTGGATATAGGGCCCTGCCAACCCACCACCCCCTCAGTTCCTTCTTGCCGGCTGCTCCGACAGAGGGGTAAGAGGGTGGGCATTGGAATGGACATGAACAACACATCTCGAAGAACAACAGTTACGAGAAGGTAAGTAACCGTTTTTTCTTCTTCGAGTGCTTGTTCATGTACATTCAAATTAGGTGGTTACAAAGCCCAAGTTTGGAGGCAGGGTCAGAGCTCAAATGTTTGCTGACTGTAGCACTGCTCTACTAAAGGCTGCAGCTTCTGTGGCCTGCTGCGTAATAGCGTAATGCGAGGTAAAGGTATGCATTGATGACCATGTCACAGCTCTGCAGATTTCCTGCGTAAGAAAATGACCCAGGAACACCGCTGATGATGCCTGCGCCCTTGTGGAGTGTGCTGTAAGTGGAGGGGCAGGTACCTTTGCCAGGTCATAGCATGCCCGGATGCAGGACGTGATCCAAGATGAGATCCTTCGGGAGGAGACTGGAAGCCACTTAATTCTGTCTGCTACTGCGACAAACAGCTGAATGGATTTCCGGAACAGTTTTGTTCGCTCGATGTAGGCTAATGTCCGGCGAATGTCCAACGAGTGAAGTTTTTGCTCCTTGCTGCTTGAGTGCAGCTTAGGATAGAAAACTGGGAGAAAGATGTCCTGGGTAATGTGGAACTGGGAGACAACCTTAGAGAGATTGAGGTCTGAGCTGAACCTTGTCCATGAGGCTCATTAATCTGCACATCTACCAGTGTGATATATGCCATCATGTGCCAGCAATGCCCCTCTGCCATGTATATTGGCCAAACCGGACAGTCTCTATGTAAAAGAATAAATGGACACAAATCAGATGTCAAGAATTATAACATTCAAAAACCAGTTGGAGAACACTTCAATCTCCCTGGCCACTCGATTACAGACCTAAAAGTTGCAATATTACAACAAAAAAACTTAAAAAACAGACTCCAATGAGAGACTACTGAATTGGAATTAATTTTCAAATTGGACACTATTAAATTAGATTTGAATAAAGACTGGGAGTGGATGGGCCATTACACAAAGTAAAACTATTTCCCCATGCTTATTCTCCCCCCTCCCCCTCCAGTTCCTCACATCTCCTTGTCAATTGCTGGAAATGGGCCATTTTCATTACCACTACAAACAGTTCTTTTTCTCTCCTGCAGATAATAGCTCACCTTAACTGATCACTCTCCTTATAGTGTGTATGGTAACACCCATTGTTTCATGTTCTCTGTGTGTGTGTATGTATATATATCTTCCTACTGTATTTTCCACTACATGCATCCAATGAATTGGGCTGTAGCCCATGAAAGCTTATGCTCAAATAAAATTTGTTAGTCTCTAAGGTGCCACAAGTACTCCTGTTCTTGTCCTTATAGAATACCCTGTATGGAGGCTTAGAGGTTAGTGCCTTGAGCTCTGGCACTCTCCTGGCTGATGTTATCACTACCAAGAACACCACATGTATGAGAGATACAGCAAGGAACATGTCGCCAGTGGTTCAAAGGGTGGCCCCATCAGGCTGGAAAGGACCAAATTAAGGTCCCAGGCTGGGACTGGCTATCATATGTGAGGGTAGAGTCTGTCAAGACCCTTTAGGAAATGACTCACCATCGGGTTGGCAAAGACTGGCTGACCCTGCAGCCTGGATGGAAGGCAGAGACAGTGTCCAGGTGGATCTTCATTAACGACAGGGTAAGCCCTTGCTGTTTGAGGTGGAGAAGGTAGTCCAATATGATAGGTATGGATGCTAGAGTTGGAGACGGAAGGTATTGTGAAGACCAAATTGAGAATCTCTTACATTTTGCCAGGTAGGTGGCCATAGTGGAAGGTTTCCTACTACCAAGGAGGACTTGTCTGAACAGGCGAGCTCGATCGGATTCAGCCATGAAGCTTCCAGGTCATGAGGTGCAGCAATTCAAAGTTTGGGTGCTGGAGATGGACGTGATCCTGGGAAGAGCAGCAGGATGACTGGGGCTTCCACAGACATTTCCAGAAGAGACACGTACCAGTGCTGACAGGCCCAGGCTGGAGCTATCAGTATCACCAAGGCCTCGCCCCTCCGAACTTTGAGAAGCACCTTTTGAACGAGAGGTATGGGAGGAAATGCGTACAAGAGATACCCCTTCCAGGGAAGGAGAAATGTGTCCGTGATAAAACCTGCTCTGTGGTTCAGGAAGGAGCAAAACTGCAGGCACTTCCTGTTATATTACATGGCGAACAAGTCTATTTGGGGAAATCTCCACTGCTGGAAGATAGTGTTCACAATATCCGGGCATAGGGACCACTTGTGGCCATGAAATGACTTGCTGAGATAGTCCGCTAACTCGTTCTGCACTACGGAGAGGTACAATGCCTCCAGGTGTATTGAAAGAGCTATGCAAAAGTCCCACAGTTTGAGGGCTTCCTGGCACAGGGGAGAGGAGTGTGCACCCCCCTGTCTGTTTATATAAAACATCGCTGTTGTTTTGTTCATCATGATGGATACATATTTCCCTTCCAGATGGGCTCAGAAAGTCTGACATGCTAGGCGGACTGCTCTCAGCTCTGTGACATTGATGTGAAGGGAGTGCTCTACCTGAGACCAGAGTCCCTGTGTCCTGAGGTGTCCCAGATGTGCACCTCAACCCAACACTGATGCGTCCATCACCAGCAAGAGGGATGGCTGTGGTCTGGTGAAGGGAATCCCTGTACACACCGCCTGTGGGTCAAGCCACCACAGGAGGAAGTCGAGGACTGGCCGGGGTAGAGTGACGATCTTGTCTAGACCATCCCGAACTGGCCAATACACCAAGGCCAGCCACGCCTGAAGGGGTCAAAGTCTCAGCCTGGCGTGCTATACTATATAGGTACATAGGTATATGTCCCAGAAGCTTTAGGCAATTCCTTGCTGTAGTGGTCAGGAACTGCCTGAGGCTTTGAATGATGTTGCCCAGGGATTGGAATTGCGATTCTGGGAGGTATGCCCTGACCTGTGTAGAATCCAATACCACTCCTATAAACTCTATCTGCTGAACGGGGGACAGGGTTGACTTCAGTACATTCAGGAGAAGGCCCAGGTCATTAAAAGTAGCTCTTATAAAGCTGACTTGCACATCCACTTGTGCCCTGGAACAGCCGTTGATTAGCCAGTCATTGAGGTACGGAAACACCTGTACCTGTCTCTTGTGCAGGATCGCAGCCACAACTGCCATGTTACCACTTGGTAAACACTCAAGGAGCTGCTGACAGGCTGAATGGGAGGCTGTGAACTGGTAGTGATTGTGATTTGTCACGAACCTGAGGTACCTTCTGTGGGACAGTGTAATTGCTATATGAAAGTATGCGTCCTTCAAATCGAGGGCAGCATACCAGTCCCCTGGATCCAAGGAAGGGATAATGGAGACCAAAGAGACTATGCAGAACTTCAGTTTCCTCATGAACTTGCTGAGAGGCCGCCTTTAGCTTTCGGTATTAGGAAATACCAGGAATAAAAGCCCTTGCCCGTCAGCTCCTGAGGAATCTCTTCCACTGCCCACAGCGATAGGAGCAAGTGCACCTCCTGCTCAAGTAGTTGCTCATGAAAAGGGTCCCTGAAGAGAGACAGGGAATGGGGGGTTGAAGGGTAGATAACTGGAGAGAGTATCCTTTTTCTACCGTTCGGAATACCCAGTGATCCAAAGTAATACGGGCCCATGCAGAGTAGAAAGGGGACAGTCGCACAAGAAAGTAAGATGGGATGGATTCACTGTCCAGACTGGTATATTGCCCCCGGGCACACCTTCAAAAGTTCTGCTTCTGGCTAGAAGACTGCTTCGTTTGACCAGAGCCCTGGTCTGACGAAGGGTGGGGCCTCTTCCTATTATTTCTAGCCCACCTGCGGGAAAAATCTTGCCTATTTTGTGGCTGGTAGGGACGAGGTGGGGGTTGTGGCTTAACATGTCTCCGTTGATTGGCCAGAGTGTGGAGGCCAAGAGACTTAAGGGTGGTCCTGGAGTCTTTCAGGCTATGAAGTCGGGAATCAGTTTTCTCAGAAAACAGGGCAGAACCCTCAAAGGGAAGGTCTTGTATAGTTTACTGGACCTCATAACAGTGGTGGGCAACCTGTGGCCCGCAGGCCGCACATGGTCCATCAGGGTAATCCGTTGGTGGGCTGCCAGACTGTTTGTTTACATTTGCATGGCTGCCCTCAGCTCCCAGTGGCTGTGGTTCGCTGTTCCTGGCCAATGGGAGCTGCGGGAAGCAGCGAGGGACACAGGGATGTGCTGGCCGCCACTTCCCACAGCTCCCACTGGCTGGCACTAATTGGTCCACTACGCTCAGTCCTCAAATCAAATCTGAGGCCTGCTGTTTGCTGAAGATGAAGAAGAGGGAGCTGGTTGTTTCATCCCAGGTCTAGATCTGACATACCATTTCTGCTGCTAAGACTGAAATGAAGTCTGCGGTTGCTAGTGCTGTTGCAGACGCCTCTGGCTAGAGGAAAAATAAGAAGACAACAATTGCATGTAATAAGAACAGGAGTACTTGTGGCACCTTAGAGACTAACAAATTTATTAGAGCATAAGCTTTCGTGGACTACAGCCCACTTCTTCGGATGCATACAGAGTGGCATAAATATTGAGGAGATATATATACACACATACAGAGAGCATAAACAGGTGGGAGTTGTCTTACCAACTCTGAGAGGCCAATTAAGTAAGAGAAAAAAAACTTTTGAAGTGATAATCAAGATAGCCCAGTACAGACAGTTTGATAAGAAGTGTGAGAATACTTACAGTTGGCTTCAGTGTGCTTGTAATAATTCTTATGGTGTGATTTAAGCTGTGTGCCTCCTAGTCCAGTGTGGGCAGAATTTAACCAAACTGGGGTAAACTGTTCACCAACTGAGTTGCAGAAAGTGAGCGGCAGCCTATACAGTATTTGCACATTGTCTCGCCAGATGGATCTTACCAGTTTGTTTAGGAGAGTTTCTGTTTTTGATCTTCTGAGCTACTTTAATGTGATTGGTATGTCACACCTAAATCACATGCTCATGTACAAATACAGAGTGCAATCCCAACTAATGAGTAGCTGTGTCACCCCTGCCTTGTAACCTGTGGTGCCCTTTACTATGCCTTGCTCCTGTAGCCTCCAACCTGGACTGCTTACAAACAGCCTCCAGAATGAAAGTTACTCCCAGCTTATGTCTGTGTGTGCTGAAGCCAGCTAGCCGCACCTTGGCTCTTATCAGGCTTAAAAATTATCACAGGGTGACCCCAACACACTCCTAGTCCCAGATTTTCTCCCAGAAATGTAAATGCAAATTAAGGCAAGCACACATTCCTTTCTTTGTTTACGTCAGACCTGACTTCTGCCTGGGCAGGGCTCTAGGGTTTGGAACATGAATCTTATAACTTCACATACAATGTCACCACTCATACTTTACCAGGACAATACTGACAAGCAAATCATGAATTTTCAAATGATACCTTACAAGGCATACTTTGCACAAATATCATTACAATAGCATGCAGGGTGTGAATTCAGGGATGTCTTTTGTCACACTACGGTGATCCCAAACACTCTGGCTTTGGATCATGTGCCTCCTGCTGATCATTCAAAAAGATGTTAAGATCAAGTTGTTTCTGAGCCCACAGAAGTAAGAGAAAGCATGCTGACGTGGTCTTTGATGTAATTGGTTTCAATCTCTGTTTCTTGCAATAATCACCTATGGTAGTCATATCATTGTTCAGGTGGTCCCTTGAGCCAAGCAAACATTGTTGGTGCCTGGGGATGGTGTTTGGTAGATCATTGGTGAATACATTAAATACAGTTGGTGCCAGTACCGAGCCTTGCGGGAGTCTGTTCTTCTGCAATCTCCAGGTGTTGGTTTTGTGACTCAGAGCCACCAGAAAATGTCTACCTCAAAGCATCAGCTCAGTGATGGAATGACAGCCCTCGAGGATGAAATCTTTTATTTACCCACAGAATGGGTACAGAAAAGGCAATGTCAGTAAAAGTGTCATACACACGTTGCCTTCTCCAAAGTAACTCACTCCTGCCCTGGAAAAGAGAACACTAGATGTGAGTGTTGTTCAACCCATGGTTCAATCATCCCTTAGCACCTCTATTGATAGTTGCAGTGCTGTTAGTGGTTTCAGTAATGTGGACATCTTCCGCTTTAGAAAGCTGTACTAAGATTATGAAATCATTTCATTCAAACTACTGAACAGACATCAGATGATAATAGCTTTTGTTCTCTAACCTTCCTTGATAGATAACCAGCTAGTTATCTTAGGTGCCTGTACATGAATGCAAGAAGCCTGGGAAACAAGCAGGAAGAATTGGAAGTCCTAGCACAGTCAAGGAACTATGATGTGATTGGAATAACAGAGACTTGGTGGAGTGACTCCCATGACTGGAGCACTGTCATGGATGGGTATAAATTGTTCAGGAAGGACAGGCAGGGGAGAAAAGGTGGAGGAGTTGCACTGTATGTAAGGGAGCAGTAGGATTGCTCAGCACTCCAATAGGAAACTGGAGAAAATCCTGTTGGGAGTCTTTGGGTTAAGTTTAAAGGCGAGAGCAACAAGGGTGATGTTGTCATGGGCGTCTGCTATAGACCACCAGACCAGAAGGATGAGGTAGACGAGGCTTACTTTGGACACCTAAGAGAAGTTTCCAGATCACAGTCCCTGGTTCTCCTGGGGGACTTCAATAACCCTGACATCTGCTGGGAGAGCAATACAGCAGTGCACAAACAATCCAGGAAGTTTTTGGAGAGTGCTGGGGACAACTTCCTGGTGCAAGTACTGGAAGAACCAACTAAGGGCCGTGCTCCTCTCGATCTGCTGCTCACAAACAGGGAAGAATTGGTAGGGGAAGTAGAAGTGGGTGGCAACCTGGGCAGCAGTGAGCAGTCCGGGATCCTCACAAAAGGAAGAAAGGAGAGTAGCAAAATACAGACCCTGGACTTCAGAAAAGCAGATTTTGACTCCCTCAGGGAACTGATGGGCAGGATCCTCTGGGAGGCTAATATGAGGGGGAAAGGAGTCCAGGAGAGCTGGTTGTATTTTAAAGAAGCCTTATTGAGGGAGCAGGAACAAACCATCCCGATGTGCAGAAAGAATAGCAAATATGGCAGGCGACCAGCTTTGCTTAACAGAGAACTCTTTGGTGATCTTAAACACAAAAAGGAAGCTTACAAGAAGTGGAAACTTGGACTGATGACTAGGGAGGAGTAAAAAAATATTGCTCGAGCATGCAGGGGTGTAATCAGGAAGGCCAAAGCACAACTGGAGTTTCAGCTAGCAATGGATGTGAAGGATAACAAGAAGGGGTTCTACAGGTATGTTCGCAACAAGAAGAAGGTCAGGGAAATTTTTGGACCCTTACTGAATGGGGGAGGCAACCTAGTGACAGATGATGTGGAAAAAGCTGAAGTACTCATGCTTTTTTTGCCTCGGTCTTCACAGACAAGGTCAGCTCGCAGACTAGTGCACTATGCAGCAAAGTATGGGGAGGAGGTGAGCAGCCCTCAGTGATGAAAGAACAGGGTAAGGACACTTTAGAAAAGCTGGACATGTACAAGTCCATGGGTCCGGATCTAATGCATCCAAGGGTGCTGAGGGAGTTGTCTGATATGATTGCAGAGCCACTGGCCATTATCTTTGAAAACTCGTTGCGATCAGGAGAGGTCCCGGACGATTGGAAAAAGGCAAATATAGTGCCCATATTTAAAAAAGGGATAAAGGAGAATCCGAGGAACTACAGACCTCAGTCCCTGGAAAAATCATGCAGCAGGTCCTCAAGGAAACCATTTTGAAGCACTTGGAGGAGAGGAAGGTGGTCAGGAACAGTCAACATGGATTTACCAAGGACAAGTCATGCCTGACCAACCTGATTGCCCTCTATGATGAGATAACTGGCTCTGTGGATGTGGGGAAAGTGGTGGACATGATATACCTTGACTTTAGTGAAGCTTTTGGTACGGTCTCCCACAGCGTTCTTACCAGCAAGTTAAAGAAGTATGGATTGGATAAGGTGGATAGAAAGCTGGCTAGACGATTGGGCTCAATGGGTAGTGATCAATGGCTCAATGTCTAGTTGGCAGCTGGTATCAAGCCGAGTGCCCCAGGGGTTGGTCCTGGGACCGGTTTTGTTCAGTATCTTCATTAATGATCTTGATGATGCAATGGATTGTACCCTCAGCAAGTTTGAGGATGACACTAATCTGGGGGAAGAGGTAGATACACTCGAGGGTAGGTATAGGGTCCAGAGTGACCTAGACAAATTGGAGGATTGGGCCAAAAAAAATCTGATGAGGTTCAACAAGGACAAGTGCAGAGTCCTCCACTTAGGACGGAAGAATCCCATGCACTGCTATAGGCTGGGAACCGACTGGTGAAGCAGCAGTTCTGTGGAAAAAAACCTGGGGATTACAGTGGATGAGAAGCTGGATATGAGTCAACAGTGTGCCCTTGTTGCCAAGAAGGCTAATGGCATATTGGACTGCATTAGTAGGAGCATTGCCAGCAGACCGAGGGAAGTGATTATTCACCTCTATTTGGCATTGGCGAGGCAACATCTGGAGTATTACATCCAGTTTTGGGCCCCCAAGTACAGAAAGAATGTGGACAAATTGGAAAGAATCCAACGGACGGCAACAAAAATTAATATTGAGCTCGGGCACATGACTTACGGGGAGAGGCTGAGGGAACTGGGCTTATTTAGTCTGCAGAAGAGAAGAGTGAGGTGGGATTTGATAGCAGCCTTAAGTTACCTGAAGGGCGGTTCCAAAGAGGATGGAGCTAGGCTGTTCTCAGTGGTGGCAGATGAGAGAACAAGGAGCAATGGTCTCAAATTGCAGTGGGTGAGGTCTAGGTTGGATATTAGGAAAAATTATTTCACTAGGAGGGTGGTGAAGCATTGGAATGGTTTCAGAGTAGCAGCCGTGTTAGTCTGTATCTGCAAAAAGAACAAGAGTAATTGTGGCACCTTAGACAAATTTATTTGAGCATAAGCTTTTTGGGGGTGGGATAGCTCAGTGGTTTGAGCATTGGCCTGCTAAACCCAGGGTTGTGAGTTCAATCCTTGAGGGGGCCACTTAGGGATCTGGGACAAAATCAGTACTTGGTCCTGCTAGTGAAAGCAGGGGGCTGGACTTGATGACCTTTCAAGGTCCCTTTCAGTTCTAGGAGATGGGATATCTCCATTAATCTAATCTTCATGGGCTAAAACCCCTTCATCAGATGCATAGAATGGAACACACAGAAAGAAGATATTTATACATATAGAGAACATGGTATGGCTACTCCCACCTTTTCAACTGTAAGAGGCCAATCAATTGAGATGAGCTATCATCAGCAGGAGAGAGAAAAAACAACAACAAAAAACCTTTGAAGTGATAATCGAGATGACCCATAGAAGGTGTGAGGCTATTTTAACATGAGGAAATAGATTCAATTAGTGTAATGACCCAACCATTCCCAGTCTCTGTTCAAACCTAAGTTAATTGTATCTAATTTGCATATTAATTCAAGTTCAGCAGTCTTTCTTTGAAGTCTGTTTTTGAAGGTTTTTTGTTGCAAAATTGCCACCTTCAAGTCTGTCACTGAGTGGTCAGAGAGGTTGAAGTGTTCTCCCACTGTTTTTTTAATGTTATGATTCCTGATGTCAGATTTGTGTCCATTTATTCTTTTGTGTAGAGACTGTCTGGTTTGGCCAATGTATATGGCAGAGGGGCATTGCTGGCACATGATGGCATATATCACATTGGTAGATGTGCAGGTGAACGAGCCCCTGATGGTATGGCTGATGTGATTAGGTCCTATGATGGTGTTCCCCTGAATAGATATGTGGACAGAGTTGGCATCGGGCTTTGTTGCAAGGATAGGTTCCTGGGTTAGTGTCTATGTTGTATGGTGTGCGGTTGCTGGTGAGTATTTGCTTCAGGTTGGGGGGCTGTCTGTAAGCGAGGACTGGTCTGTCTCCCAAGATTGGAATGGGTTACCTAGGGAAGTGGTGGAAACTCCATCCTTAGTGGTTTTTAAGTCCCAGCTTGACAAAGCCCTGGCTAAGATGATTTAGTTGGGGTTGTTCCTGCTTTGAGCAGGGGGTTGGACTAGATGACCTCCTGAGGTCTCTTCCAACCCTAATCTATGATTCTATGATTCTTGGACTGTTTGGATTAGAACTGATAATCAAGAGTTGAAAGGTACTTTTGCTGAATAGAACAGGTACCCTAAAAGTGGGATTTCATCTCCATACTGTTGAACTTCAGACACATTCTGTGCCTGTGACTTGAAGTTGGGTTAGAACCAATGCCTAACTATATAGGTGAAAAGTTCTATACTATCTGCCAACTATTTGTCTATATGAAATGAGTTGCATCTGAAGAAGTGAGGTTTTTTACCCATGAAAGCTTATGCCCAAATAAATCTGTTAGTCTTTAAGGTGCCACCCGACTCCTTGTTGTTTTTGTGGATACAGACTAACACGGCTACCCCCTGATACATGAAATGAGTGAGTGAGTCTTAGTTTGGTTCTAACTATATGTCCAGGAGTCCATGTAAAATAAATAAATGAATCACCAATTAGAATGAATCACATGACACAATGAATGAATCACAACTGACACAAATTGACCTGCTCACTAGTCTTAGCAGAGAGGCTAAGGAATGAAGTGGACAGTGAAGCTGGACTCCTTCTTCTTCCTATGCGTGGTCCCTCCAAGTCACAATTTTGGAATATTGGTGGTCAGTGCTGGAGAAAATGTCACTGCATGCAGCCTTTGCAGCTGTATCTGTTCTGTAGAAAGGAGCTTTCCCCAAATACAGTAATAGTAACCATATTTTGATAATTGACACATAGGTTCAAACGCACCCCGAGTATATCCGTCACTTCAGTGGAGTTCACTGGGTGTTAACTCAGCCCATAAAGTCAAACTGCCCATTTTCATCTGCAATATTTTTGCATTTGGCTTTCTCTCTTCAGCAGAGAATACTTCAGTTTCAAGAGGTGTCAACCCAGTAACTTTGGTGAGTTAAAATGCCAGTTTATGTACCAGAGAGAGACAGCTTGTCTCTCTCACCAACAGAAGTTGGTCCAATAAAAGATATTACCTCACTTCACCCACCTTATGTCTCTAATATTCTGGGACCAACATGGCCACACCTACACTGCACACAGTTTATGTACCAGTTTATAATCACTAGATGGTGCTCTTGCTTCATATCCAGACCACTGAAAAATTGCTGCATCCCCATACTGGCAGGAAACCAGTGTATTTGAATGTGGGTTATCTGGTTTCCGCTGCAACCCCACACTCCCCAACAAAGCGGAAAATCTACACAGGTGGTGAGATGCATGAAAGAAATAAAACCCCACAGTCTCCACAACAAGCTAGTTGATTCTCTCATTGTAAAAACAGACACCAAAATCCTTTTAATAGAAAGAGAAAATCTATCTTGCTATATAGGATTATGAAGAACATAGTCTGTGTCATTGGGACTACTCCAACTTTTCAAGATTGAAAACAACATGGGTCTAGAATTCATCTACCCTGATATATTAAGTTCTATCATGCCAGTGGTCTGCCTAGTCCAGATGTGATAATATTTTCTGGAAAGTCATGGCTGAACCCATTGGATTATACCCTGCCTGAGCATAACTGATAATTCAACATCTGAAAATGTAAGTCAGTACTCTTTCTTAACGTTGGTCCAGAAGAGGGGACTTTGAAGCCTGGCACTTGTCATGCTACTGTAAAGGGCTGATCAATGCTCATTTCTTTCTTTCGTGTGCGTGCTTGGATTTGACCCTGGATAAACCCCAGGTGGGGAGATCTGAATGGTATTGTTCCTTCCCCCAGCTAACTCAGTACAGCTCTGTTACCTGATACCATGACAGAACCCTGGAGAAGTCTGGCCTCTTCAGAATCTTGCTGGCAGAATAGCTAGGAAGTTCTGAGTTTTCTGGTACCTCTTGGTGATGGCTCACCACTGTCCTGCTCTCTGGCATTAGGTGAGGGAGGTACTGAAGATATTTTACAATGCTTGCTACCTGGGTGGGGCACCCCGAGAGACTGTGCAGGTGTGAAAATGGAAAGAGATAGTCCTGTGCTGACAGGAGAGAAAGTAACTTGTGGTGCTGGGAGGGACCCTGCAGATACCCAGTCTCTAGTACCTGGAGATGAACTTGGCACTGCTACTCACAGGAGAAAGTGGAGCTTTAAAAAGCATGCATGTTCCCATTTCTCACACACTGTTCTCCAAAATCCTGAGAGTTACAGTAGTAAAATCCCAGGAGTTCAGGACTGAAAAAATGCTACCAGACACCCCACTCCTTTTGTGATTATATTCTCTAATTTTGCCATAGTAAGAGGACACAAAAATCTCTGTACCTTTCATTCAGTCTGACTCTCCTATCCTGACAGGCAGCAGAACTCCACCTGGCAAGCTGGCATAATTATAAGTCAGGTGAGTACCACAGGTGACCCGATTGAATCTCATAGAGAAGCTTCTGATGAATTAAGGGCCAAATTTAAAAAAAAAACAAAAAACAAAACCTCAGAACCAAGCAGTTTCCATTGTTCTTAGTGGAACTGCTGGCAGGGGTGCCATTTCAGATTTTTTTTTTGAGGGGGCACAACTTTAACTGTGATTCCAGGTGCTACTTGGGCACTTGAAAACTCTAGTTTTGTTGTCAGATAACTTAGCAATTAGCTGACAGGAGCACTGTATCTAATTCCTATATAAAAGGAAGGAAAATAAATATTAGACTCACTCAGCTCTAATATTAACATGTTCTGACATCTTGTGGCAAGTCACTTAAGGGACACTGGTGAGGTTTAAAATTTTAATGTATATTCTTACTTTGTTACTAACTCTGTAGAGAGACTGTCAGGTCCTGGGTTCTATCTCAGCTCTGGGATAGAGCTGAGATAGAACCTAGGTGGGGTCTAGTGGGTTACAGTGCGGGGAGGGGGGCAGATACATCTGGGTTCTATATAAGAACAGAATGGCCATACTGAGTAAGACCAGTGGTCCATCTAGCCCAGTATCCTGTCTTCCGACAGTGGCCAATGCCAGGTGCTTCAGAGGGAATGAACAGAACAGCCAATCATCAAGTGATTCATCCCCTGTCACCCACTCCCAGCTTCTGGCAAACAGAGGCTAGGGACATGCAGAACATGGTGTTGGAGCCCTGCCCACCCTGGCTAATAGCCATTGATGGACCTATACTCCATGAACTTATCTAGGTCTTTTTTGAACCCTGTTATAGTTTTGGCCTTCACAACATTCCCTGGCAAAGAGTTCCAGTGGTTGACTGTGAAGAAATATTTTCTTTTGTTTTAAATCTGCTGCCTGTTCATTTCATTGGGTGACCCCAGGTTTTTGTGGTATGTAACGGAGTAAATATTTCCTTATTCAATTTTTCCACACCATTCATGATTTTATAGACCTCTATCATAGTCCCCCTTAGTCATCTCTTTTCCAAGCTGAAAAGTCCCAGTCTTTTTAATCTCTCCTCAAACAGAAGCTGTTACATACCCTAATCATTTCTGTTGCCCTTCTGTGTACCTTTTTCCAAATCCAATATATCTTTTTTGAGATGGGGTGACCAAATCTGCATACAGTATTCAATATGTGGGCGTACCATGGATTTATATAGCAGCAATATGATATTTACTGTCTTATTTATCCCTTTCCTAATGATTCCCAATGTTCTGTTAACTTTTTTGATTGTCACTGCACATTGAGCAGATGTTTTCAGAGAACTATCCACAATGACTCCCAGATCTCTTTCTTGACGGGTAACACCTAATTTAGACCTCATTATTTTATATGTATAGTTGGGATTATATTTTGCAATGTGCATTACTTCACGTTTATCAACATTGAATTTCACCTGCTATTGTGTTGCCCAGCCACTCAGTTTTGTGAGATCCTTTTGCAACTCTTTGCAGTCAGCTTTGGACTTAATTATCTTGAGTAATTTTGTATCATTTGCAAATTTTGCCACCTCACTGTTTACTTCTTTTTCCAGATCATTTACGAATATGTTGAACAGTACTGGTCCCAGTACAGACCCCTGGGGGATGCCACTATTTACTTCTCTCCATTCTCACCATTTATTTCTACCCTTTGTTTCCTATCTTTTAACTGGAGTGCCTGGCACAACTTTCAGGATCATCCAACTATCCTTAATTTAATTTAATTTAATTTAATTTAATTTAAGGACAAGTCTTTTGTTAACTTAATCACCCTGCCTCTGTTTATAAACAAACTCCCTGCCCAAAAGGCAGAAGCTGGGAGCAGCACAGGACTCATCACATATTACACTCAAGCTCTGTTGCAGTTGAGAGCTCCCTCTGGGGCTAGGGCATGTGTTGTGAGCAGACCTCAGGTACAAAACTCACACCGGAGGGGGGCTAGAGCCCTCCCATCCCCCCAAATGGTGCACCGACTGCTGTGGCGAAATGATTTTGTGAAAACTGGCCACTTCATTTAGGTGCCTAAATGGAAACTGAGCTATTTTGAAAATCTGTACCCAATTGTGCATGCTGAACACTTACAAATCTGGACATAAGGTCAGACAGGAAATAGAAGAGACACAGATTCCAAAATATTCCTAAACTTGTAGCTAAATTCAGAGGTGAAAAGTCCAGGCCAACAACGCTAAAAACTAAAATCCTCTATTTATACATATGTAACCCTTCTGCCCATCTGAGTTGGCAGCAACAAGGGCCGGGTTCAGTATCCAGGGGTTCTGTTTCAATAACGCAATGCAAAACCGGCTTGAGCCCCCATCCAGTGACAATTACATACCACCCCCTGGGCGCCTCTAAGAGAGGATACTTCCCCTCTTGCAAGCACGGAGTCTGAATGTAGTAGAAAATGTTTAATAACATGAGGTAAACAACATCAACATTAAATTGGGAAAACACTACAAACAGGATTCATAACACAAATCATGAGCAAAAGACCCACCCCCAAAGTCCAACACCTCAAAAGTCTCTTGAGTCCAGCAACCCAAGAATCACCCAAAAGTCTCTGTCCCTGGTCAGTACAGCCCCAGAGTTCAAAAGTTTATCTGCAGATTCTTCCCCGCCCCCCAGCCTGGGTGGAAATAGGGGGGGAGAAAGGGGCATGCAGGGTATTAAGGGGCATCTTACGTGGTCCGAGGCCAACTGCCCCGCCTCTCCATGGGGTTCTGCTGCAGTCTTCACCATGAGCCGCTCCGCTCCTCCAGTTATCCTGTGGGCCGCGCCAACCGTCCTGCAAACGGCTCTGCTCTGTTCCACTCGTCATCCTGTGTGCCGCACCAACTGTCACGCAAACTTCTCAGCTCCGCTCCACTCGCCATCCCGCGGGCCACGCCAACCATCCCGCAAACTGTTCTGCCAGCCACTTAGCAATAAATCTTTAGGCTCCCCCATTAGTTAATACAGCACTCACTGATTTCAGCTTGTAGTAGGGAAGCCCTAGTGCTGGTGCACCATTGGCCCAAAGTGAATTCAGCATAGCAGCCTGTAACTAGACTCTTAATAGAATCAAAATGAGCTCTGCTATTCCACAGTGGAAAGAGAAGGTGCAATTGGTGTTTCAGGCCCTCAAGAGGGGCCCATACCATCAGGTACAGATACCTGTCCCCAACCTCTCTCAATTCACTGAGTTTTGGAGCCCATGTCCCTTGTCTAGCGAGTGCTACTTAGGTGATGGTGAGACCCTCTGTCATAAAACAGTTTCATTGTCCTTGATTCACATAATCAGGGTAACAACACTTTATTCCTCCTGCCCCAATAACAGAGAAACTGGGGATCCCACAGCAGCCAAAGTGACCATTTTGGGCTGCCGTGGGCTCATGCTAGGCGGGGTGGGTGTGCCTGCACAAACAAGATTAGCCCCTGAAGTTCTTTTCCATACTCGCCATAATTCCCCACCAGATGTCAGGGTAGAGCTCATCCTGACTCTGCTTACACATAGAAGTGCTCAGACGCCATCCAATGGTCCAGGGACACCTACATCGAGCACATCACCGGCCACTGACAGTACCAGGAGGCGTGAGCCAGAGTGACATCATTCTCCCACTACGAGAAAGGGACCAAGTGACCTTCTCCGTTGGATCATATGAACTGGAACCATAAACTCCCTGAACATTAAATCTCACCAAATGAGGGTCAATGCATCCTCATCATCATATCCACTCATTATACTCTACAACTGAACATAGCCACTCTATGAACTTCATACCCTCATATCTCAATGCCTGTACTTTGACCCATCAACCTTTTACCCGCAATCGGGGATATTGCAGATTATGTATTCCTTATGCCACCGGATCTTAAACCAAACTTTGCACCCTCGATAATCTGTACGTTATTCCCTGATAACCAGAAATTTCTATGCTCAAACTCTGTTCACTATTTTTTTTTAACATCACCTTAATAAAATTTTTAAATAGTGCTAACTTGCTCCACTGCTCTGTCATTATGTTCCTACCTAGACCTGGAATGAAGACCGTTTCAAGGGGAAGGAAGGCAGTTAATTTGTGTGGCCTCCTGGCCAATATTGACAACACGGGAGATAGTTAACACTAACGCTGTTGGTTTTGGTGATGTAAACACTTGCTCCCTAAGATCAACAGGTAGGTCCAAAGAAAAATTCATTCTGAATATTAGGGAAATCTTTATGATGTTGAGATGGTTTAGATCAGAGGCGGGCAAGCTGCGGCTCGTGGGACCCTCTTGCCCGGCCCTTGAATTCCTGGCTGGGGAGGCTAGCCCCCGGCCTCTCTCCTGCTGTCTGCCCTCCCCCGCAGCCTCAGCTCGCCATGCCACCAGCGCTCTGGGCGGTGGGGCTGAGAGAGCCGCCAGCCTGCCCTGGTGCTCTAGACTGTGCGGTGGCATAGCTGGCTCTGGCCGGGTGGCGCGGCTGCCAGTTCTGGTGCTCTGAGCAGCATGGTAAGGGGGCAGGGAGTGTGGGGGTTGGATAAGGGGCAGAGGGTCTCGGGGCAGTCAGGGGACAGGGAGCAGGGGGTGGCTGGATGGGGCAGAGGTTCTGGGTTGGGAGTGGTCAGGGGATGGGGAACGGGGGGGTTGGATAGGCATAGGGGTCCCGGGGGGCTTGTCAGGGGGCGGGGGTGTGGATAGGGGTCGGGGCAGTCAGGGGATAGGGAGCGGGGGTGGTTGAATAGGGGCTGGGGCCCCAGGGGGGCAGTTAGGGGCAGGGGGTCCCGGGAGGGGGCAGTCAGGGGACAAGGAGGGTTGGATGGGTCAGGGGTTCTGAGGGGGGCAGTCAGGGAGCAGGAAGTGGGAGAGGGCGGATGGGGGCGGGGACCAGGCTGTTTGGGGAGGCACAGCCTTCCCTACCCAGCCCTCCATACAGTTTCGGAACCCCGATGTGGCCCTCAGGCCAAAAAGTTTGCCCACCCCTGGTTTAGATAATAATTTCTTCAATGGAAATGTGTGCAAGCCCCATCACCTAATATATTTACGATCATACCAGACAAACTGATAGGAATGTAAAATAGAAAAGAAGCTTGGCAAAGAGACTGACTGATTTCTGATAGTCCTAGAGAATGAAATCCCCTATCAGTGCAGCCTTTCACCAGTGCTAAAGCATTTATTTACTTGTTGGCTGCTGGTCACTAGGTGGTGCTGTTGGCTCACATGTTGACTACAGCTGAAAAAGGCATAATTTTTTTTAACCCGCTGTACTGCAGAATCCCATTGCAGCAGGAAACCAATGCATTTGAATATGGCTTATTTGGTTTCCTCTGCTCCAGAGGACCTGCCCCAGATTGTCAAGTGCAGAGTGCACCACAGTCTGCACCTTACAGAACATTTTCCACTATGGTAAGAAAATTGAAATAATTCAATACAGTCGCCATCAAGTACTATATAATTCTCACTGTAATAACACATACAACTTCTTTACAACAGAGAGAGGATTAAAACAGCTTTCTTTCTGGGACAATTTTGAGAAACAATCCCTAGAAAAGGTTAAAAAAGTCAAAGAAACACTATGAAATGTCTATGGATGTTTGAGCATAATAATGCAACTTTGCAACTATTAGCCCATCTACTCTGCAATCCCATATTGAACCATATTGGATCAATCTGGAATTGTATCTGTTCTTTCAACTGGAGAAATCACTCTTTGATTTTCTTGCTAAGGCCAGTTGCTAAAGCAAAATAACTGCTGTGTTCCATTGCAGAAGCATCTGCTTTTTAGAAGAGGGCAAACAGATCCCTAAATTTACAATTTGTAAATCAGATTGGGATCCTCCAGGAAGATATCAAAAAAAGATCAGTTGTATATATGATAAATATAATATAATTAATATAATTATAATACTATGCTTAAAATCATAGGATAAGAATAGATTAAAACAGAGACATAGTTAACTTTTTGTTTCAACAATACATGTATTTGGCAGAACAAATTTGTATATATAGCCACAACAATAATGCTTAATAAACTAGAAGATAATCCATTTGTAAGGCATCTGTAGATATTTTATGACTGAAAAAATTGAGTCTGAAATGATCTAACTGTTGCAATTTCACCAACCGATATGAGGACTGTTTATTCCTGTTTTTGTTCAGTGCCTTTAGTTTCCTTCAGCATCTCTTGCCAGTTCTTTTCCATCTCTTCTTTGCAGTTCAGGAATGCATCTTCCAGTCGCCTCATGGAGTTGGCCAAGTCTGGGTTGGTACGCATAACCACCATATCATATGCCATCCAGGTTGCCTGCACTGCAACAACCCAACCAACAGATATTAGAAATTCAGCAATGTTGGGATGGCAGATGGCAGGGAAATAATTGATATTCAGGGAAACAGTAGTGGGAATGAATGGGTACCAGTTCTAATCCTTGGCTGAGTGTTCCTACTATGTAATAAACTGAGCAGGGTGGGAAGTGATTTTTTCTGTTCACAGAAAAATCTGCAATTTTGGATTTTTTTCCATTACAAAATAGAGTGAAAACTAAACAAAAAATGAAATTTCTCATGAAACGCAATTAAAATTTTTTGTCAATCAAAATGTTTTGTTCCAACTTTGATTTTTTTCATTTTACATTATGTCAAATTTAAAACACTGAAATGAAATGTCATTTCAAAATGGAAAATCAAACCATTCTGTTCTGAAAAAGCTGAAATATAATGTTTCAACCTTACCAAAACACTTTTTCAAATTTTCTTTTGAAACAAAATTTCATTGAAATTGACAGTTTCTACGTTTTGCTTTTGATGAATTGGTATTTTTTGACAGAAAAAGTTCAGTTGGAAAATTCTAATTAGCTCTAATAATAGCCAAAGAGCACACTCAGCTCAGTGCTTACAAGTAACCCTGGAGTAACAAATCACTTTGCACAATCCCATCTTTCCTAATCAGTCCCACAATATCAAACCAATGTGAACAGCTCCAAGTATCTAGGCAGCCTACACTAACAAACTACTGTTAAGCATCAGAGGGCTAACTGTGTTAGTCTGTATCCACAAAAACAAGGAGGAGTCTGGTGGCACATTAAAGACTAACAAATTTATTTGGGCATAAGCTTTTGTGGGTAAAAAGCCCACTTCTTTAGATGAATGGAGTGAAAATTACAGATGCAGTATAATAATGCCTGCATCTGTAATTTTCACTCCATGCATCTGAAAAAGTGGGTTTTTTACCCATGAAAGCTTATGCTCAAATAAATTTGTTAAACTACTGTTAGCAATCCTCTGATAATCAGTTAAGCATTCCCCATTAATACCATAGTAAATCGGTACAAACTGCCCATTACCTCACAAGCAGTCCTACAATGAGAAACAATTCACACCCACCAGTGCTCATGAGCATATCAATAAAACTTGATAGCTACTTTTATACAGACTCTCAAAATTTTATGGAGTTAAAATGTTGGAACCACTAGCAGCATTTCTACACTAATGTTCCTAGCTACTACTGGTGCTGCAGCAGTAAGAAAATTGAAGGAAACTTCTAGTGTAGACAAGACCTTGGAATCTGGTGTTGATAGTCATGTTAACAAATCTGAAATTTACTTTCCACAAATATTCTTTAAAACCCACTTAAAATTTTATGATTCTGTAAACATCCCTTTCAATAAATTCATTCACTGGAATATCTGTAGAAAATGGGCACAATGGATACAAACATATTATGAGCAAATTTGATATAAATGTAAATAAATATTTGCTGAAAGATTTTTTTATTTTATTTTTTGCAGTATTTCTCCAGCTCTAGTAGTCAGTGGAGTTTGAGGACTGGGGGTGGGGAAATGTGTGATCTTGCTTTTTTGTAGATGTGAAGGTAAGAAGCAGTATCTGTGCACACTGAAAAATTAATATATGTGATTTAGGGAAGCTACGCAATAACTAAGAAAATAGCATATGCAGTCCTGTGCTCAGTAACAACCCTGTGATAACAAATCATCATTTGCATAAGTGACTCTATTTACAAACCATGTGACCTTACAATAAAGACACATGCACAGGCATATTGGTGGAGGAAATCACCCCATATTTCACTTTAGAGTATCTTAGATGAGTTGAAAGAGTGATTTTCTGCTGAGACAAGCTCAGCTCTAAGTCTGGTCCTTGATTGGGTGGCACCTCTGCTCATTGGTTATGTCCATTCTAGTGCATGATAAGTAATTTAACACTTAAACTACTAGCATTTTCCAGAATTGACAATGTAAGCATAGATGAGCACTTTATCTATGATGAGTGGCTAAGATGCTTTAGCTTGCATTGTTTGAAGAGGAGAAGGCTACAGGGAAATCTTAGAAGGGAATCATAAAAATGTGTGGAAAGATTTATCTAAACCCCTTCCCATTATGCATACAAAATTGAGATTAAATTAATCTTTTATTTTCCCAGTTGGATAATTAATGTTTGTCATTCTCTGATCCTGGAGGTACCAGTTCTTCCAAACTGAATCTATGTTTATGTTCTAATTATGTTTTTAAGCTCTGTAAATTCCTTTGTATTATTTTCTGCTCTCACTACCGACTCCTCCCACTTTAGTATTATCTTTGAATTTCATTTATGAGCTAAGCTCAGAAATGCCTTCCAGATTATTAATTATGTTAAATATGACCAGTCTGTTTCTGCAGACATTTATACCACTGTCTGTAGTAACTAAGGATTTCACGTACTGATGTTCTCCACCAGACACATCCCTCAGTTTAATACATTGTGGTCATTAGTAGAACTCAATCTCATTAACAGATTAGTAGATCTCAATCTTTCTCCTCTTATATTTCTGCTACACAGAGAAGTTTGAAGTCTACTCTCCTCTACTCTTGCATGTTTACTATTATTATTTCTATGCACTGCTGTAATGCCTTCATCCTCTAGCAGCAAATCTATATCCTCCCCAGAAAAAAGCCACACCTGATAGTTTCTCCATTTCTTCCAGAAGTTTTTCTAAATCCCTGTTCAGGTCCTCCAGCATTTTTACCATGTTGTCATAGTTTCTTTCCCGAGGTTCAGATTTGGCCATCTACAAGAAAAGCAAGAGTGGGTCAATTAGGAGGAGTGGGGAATAAGGAAATAAAACTTTCTCATAATAAGGGGAAAGTAACATTTTAAATTGTATCTCTAATAAGATATGTAAAATTAAATACATTAATATCCTAGATTCACTTGCTAAATTCATTTAGAGCCTGTATGATGCAGTGTAGCTCTTGTGTGTTGCCTAGCACTTTCAATTCACTTTCAAATCAATAGAAGTTTTGGACACAAATATCAACAGCCTGCCAGCTCAATCCCATGCTCTTTGTGAACTTTATAGGTCACTGTACTAAATCAGACTATTAGCAGATCGTTTCTAATCTTCTGCTATCCTGGACTGGTTCTTCATCCACCTGCTTTGGCAGTTCCCAATACCTGATGCTTCACTGAAAGATGTAAAATCTCCCCCAATACACTAAAACCAAATTTGAGTGTCAAAAGTTAGGCACTTATATATCATATCTGGGCACCAACATAAATAGCCTGATTTTTAGAGATGCTGAGCCTCCACAATTCACTGACCTTAGCAGAAGCTGTAAGAGCTCAACACCTGAAAATCAGGCGACTTGTTTAGGTGCTGAAATACAGATCTAGATACCTAACTTCAGGCAATCAGGTTCCAAAATGTTAGTACTAGCCAATTGTGACCCCAGGGACTATTGTGAAAAGTTCTAGGGGGTGAGCAGGTGAGCCCAAAACATTGAACTAATTATATGTTGCTCTGATGTTAAGAGTTGTGTGTTTTGGTGGTGGGTTTTTTTTTCTGGTAATTTCTGAGTTACATTTGGTGGGCATATTTTTCTAGCTTCTATTTTGAATAAATATTGTCAATAAGGAAGACAATTTTCCCCATGGGATTTAAAAGTGTTTTAAGGAAAAGGTAAGATTTCCAGCCTAAACCTAGACACCCCGATGCTTAAGGCAGCCAGGCCACCACATGCAAATTTCATGAGGAAGCTTGGATATTGAGAGATTCTTTGTCTCAAAGCCCTGCTTGTAACAGAACACACACCCTCTTGTCTGTTCCACAATATGAGGTGCTGTTTGCATTCATTCACCATCTTACACCACTTTTAAGACACAGGAAGCTGTAAAGCATTGGGCCCCAATCCTGCAAAGGGAGCCAGACCCTGGTGTTTGAGCAGAGCACCCCTGACATAGAGCCATAGACTATCAGGGTTGGAAGGGACCTCAAGAGGTCATCTAGTCCAATCCCCTGCTCAAAGCAGGACCAATCCCCAACTAAATCATCCCAGACAGGGCTTTGTCAAGCCGGGCCTTAAAAACCTCTAAGGAAGAAGATTCCACCACCTCCCTAGGTAACCCATTCCAGTGCTTCACCACCCTCCTCGTGAAATATCCAACCTAAACCTCCCCCACTGCAACCTGAGACCATTACTCCTTGTCCCGTCATCTGGTACCACTGAGAACAGTCTAGATCCATCCTCTTTGGAACCCCCTTTGAGGTAGTTGAAAGCAGCTATCAAATCACCCCTCGTTCTTCTCTTCTGCAGACTAAACAATCCCAGTTCTCTCAGCCTCTCCTCATAAGTCATGTGCTCCAGCCCCCTAGTCATTTTTGCTACCCTCTGCTGGACTCTTTCTAATTTTTCCACATCCTTCTTGTAGTGCGGGACCCAAAACAGGACACAGTACTCCAGCTGAGACCTCACCAATGTCGAATAGGGGTGAATGATGACACCCCTCAATCTGCTGGCAATGCCCCTACTTATACAGCCCAAAATGCCATTAGCCTTCTTGGCAACAAGAGCACACTGTTGACTCATATCCAGCTTCTGGACCACTGTAACCCCTAGGTCCTTTTCTGCAGAACTGCTGCCTAGCCGTTCGGTCCCTAGTCTGTAGCAGTGCATGGGATTCTTCCGTCCTAAGTGCACTTGTCCTTGTTGAACGTCATCAGATTTCTTTTGAACCAATCCTCTAATTTGTCTAGGTCCCTCTGTGTCCTATCCCTACCCTCCAGCATATCTACCATTCCTCCCAGTTTAGTGTCATCTGCAAATTTACTGAGGGTGCAGTCCACACCCTTCTCCAGATCATTAATGAAGATGCTGAACAAAACTGGCCCAGGACCGACCCCTGGGGCCAGGGCCGGCTTCAGCAGGTGCAGAGCCCCACACTGGGACGCGAATTGTCTTGCGCTCCCCCGCATTGGATCCCTCCCCAAATCCCCGCCCCTTCCCTGCCCCATTGGATCCCTCCCCAAATCCCCACCCTGGCCCCGCCTCTTCCCCAATCACACCGCATTCCTCCTCCTCACCCCTCCCTCCCAGGTTTGTGCTGACCAGCTGCATGGCGGCGCAAGCGCTGGAGGGAGAGGAGAGAAGCAGGACGTG
Source organism: Chrysemys picta bellii (assembly GCF_011386835.1). NCBI lineage: Eukaryota > Metazoa > Chordata > Testudines > Emydidae > Chrysemys > Chrysemys picta. The sequence continues at coordinate 140,280,248 of NC_088791.1, read as the reverse complement.
GCTTTTTTTTTTTTCTGCTCTGCCGGCAGCCCTGGACGTTGCGGGGCCCTCTTAGGCGCAGGGCCCTATTCCGGGGACTCAGCCGAATCGGCTTAAAGCCGGCCCTGCCTGGGGCACTTCGCTTGATACCGGCTGCCAACTAGAGATGGAGCCATTGATCACTACCCATTGAGCCCAACGATCGAACCAGCTTTCTATCCACCTTGTACTCCATTCATCCAGCCCATACTTCTTTAACTTTAACTGTGGGAGACCGTATCAAAAGCTTTGCTAAAGTCAAGGAATAACATCCACTGCTTTCCCCTCATCCACAGAGCCAGTTATCTCACATCACACACATGTGCAATACAACAGGGGACGGATCTTTAAGGTCAAATTGGCAACAGGGGGACACAATTCTTTATTTGTCCACAGATGTACAGAGCCCATTCAGAAAAGGGCCAATACCTTGGGCGTCGCCTTCAGCCGCCGCCCCCAGCAGCTCTTTAGCCCCACCCGCAGCTCTGTGCCCAGGGCAGGGTCTCTGCGGCGCTGCCCGCTCTGTCCCCGCAACGGGGGGTCCCGCTAACCCCCTGCCCCAGGCTCTGCCCGGGGCATGGGGCTCATTGATCCTAAACACCCGCCGCCCGCATCCCTGCCCCCGAAGACAGAGCCTCCCCCCGCCGGTCCCTATCACCCCTCCCCGGCAGATTCTCCAGCGGGCCCCGGGACCGCCGCCTCCGCCTGCAGCGAGGTGTTTTATAGCCCAGTTTAAACGGCCGCGAGCGTCTCTCCCTCCCTCTTTCCCGCCCAAACCAACTGTCTTCTTCACCCCTCCCCCTCGCGGAGCGCGCGCCGCTCAGACCAATGCGGCTTCTCCGCGCGCCCCAGAAAAGCAGCTTTGTGCCAACTCGCGCGCCTGTCTCCAGCCCACTCCACGCGCTTTCTGCCGTGTCACGTGTCTGCTGCCTCGAACTGAGGAAAAGGAAAATAAAACAGGTGGGCGAGACCGGGAAACTAAAAACTGATGTCCCCTATTCATCGTCTTCTCTTCTCTCCTCTCAAATCGGTCTCCTCACGTGCTCCGTCGTACAATAAAATGTATGTTTCACGGTTTAGAGGGAATGAAAAACAGGATGGGGAGGGGAAATGCTGGGAAGCTGGGTTAATAACTAGGGCATTGAGGCGCATTAAATCGGGCTGGGGTTTGCGCTGGCTTGACACTCATGTGCCACATTAATTTAAACTAAAGGTTTATTTTTTTTCTTTAATATCTAGTTAGCTGGACCAGACAGGCAAGACCCCGACCCCTCCTCCCAACCCCAAAGGGGTAGATGGAAGCAGTCTCCCACGAAGGACTGTACATGTGTTTTTTACACTGAGAGTCTCAGGAGCTATAAAAACGTTCCCTGGTCCGTCACACCGCACCATATCAGTCCCTTGGCCCATTTCATCTCAGTAGCAATCTATCCTTTCAGTGTCATACCTCATGCCCCATACGAGGCTATCAAGCCACTGGTGCATTTAGTGTGGCATCTGACTTTACTGTATCAGATCAAACCATTGGTCTATTTGGTACTTCTCGCCATGCTGTATCTACCTAACTATTAATCCAGATAAGCTTGTGTCCTGACTCTTGCTATACCACATGATCAAATCGCTGGTCCATTTAGTTGTCTCTCACCTCCTACTTATCACTGGAAACAGTTGGGAAACTGAAAAGCCTGAGATGTTCCTCTTCAATGACACCACATTTCCTGTTTCTTGCTCCCATTCTACACACATGCCTGGTTTCCTGCTCCCTTTAAAAACAAGTGACACTGAATAATTTTAAAATTTTAATTGTTTTAAATTAAAAGAATAATCCATCTCTAATTTTAAGTGAATACTGACAAGAGGGTGGTTAGAGGCTTAAGGAATCAATACCTATTTTCCCTGCATGCTGTCTGGAAAAGACACATCTCTCTACTCTCTGTACAATTTAGGGTATGTCTACACTACGAGAGTAGTTCGATTTTACTTAAATCGAATTTTTGGAATCGATATTGCAAAGTCGAACGTGTGTGTCCACACTAAGGACAGTAATTCGACTTTGTGAGTCCACAGTAACGGGGAAAGCGTCGACATTGGAAGCGGTGCACTGTGGGCAGCTATCCCACAGTTCCCGCAGTCCCCGCTGCCCATTGGAATTCTGGGTGGAGCCGCCAATGCCTTCTGGGTAAAAAAAATGCGTCGAGGGTGCTTTTGGGTAACTGTCGTCATCCGTCCATCACTCCCGCCCTCCCTCCCTGAAAGCGCCGGCGGGAAATCAGTTCGCGCACTTTTCTAGTCAGTGACAGCGTGGACGCCACAGCACTGCGAGCATGGAGCCCGCTGCGACCATCGCTGCAGTTGTGGCCGTTCGCAACGCCTCGCAGCTTATCATCCACCTTTCCCTGAGGCAGATGCAGATAAGTCAGGCGAGGAGGCTACGGCACCGCGGTGAGGGCCTGAAGTCTGAGAGTAGCACAGACCTCTCAGAAAGCATGGGACCCAGCGCCGGGGACATCACGGTGGCAATGGGTCATGTTGATGCCGTGGAACGGCGATTCTGGGCCCGGGAAACAAGCACTGAGTGGTGGGACCGCATAGTGCTGCAGGTCTGGGATGAATCCCAGTGGCTGTGAAACTTTCGCATGCGGAAGGGAACTTTCCTTGAACTTTGTGAGTTGCTGTCCCCTGCCCTGAAGCGCAATGACACCCGGATGCAAGCAGCCCTGACTGTCCAGAAGTGAGTGGCCATAGCCCTCTGGAAGCTTGCAACGCCAGACAGCTACCGGTCAGTCGCGAACCACTTTGGCGTGGGCAAATCTACCGTGGGGGTTGTTGTGATGCAAGTAGCCAAGGCAATCGTTGATGTACTGCTGTCAAAGGTAGTGACCCTGGGAAACGTGGAGGCGATCATAGATGGCTTCGCAGCGATGGGATTCCCAAACTGCGGTGGGGCCATAGATGGAACTCACATCCCTATCCTGGCACCGGACCACCAGGCCAGCCAGTACATTAACAGAAAGGGCTACTTTTCCATGGTGCTGCAAGCACTGGTGGACCACAGGGGACGTTTTACGAACATCTACGTCGGATGGCCGGGCAAGGTTCATGACGCTCGTGTTTTCAGGAACTCTGGTCTGTTTAGACGGCTGCAGCAAGGTATTTACTTCCCGGACCACAAAATAACTGTTGGGGACGTGGAGATGCCTATAGTCATCCTCGGGGACCCAGCCTACCCGCTAATGCCCTGGCTCATGAAGCCCTATACTGGTGCCCTGGACAGTGAAAAAGAACACTTCAACTACCGGCTGAGCAAGTGCAGAATGGTGGTGGAGTGTGCTTTTGGCCGTCTCAAGGGGAGATGGAGAAGCTTACTGACTCGCTGTGATCTCAGCGAAACCAATATCCCCATTGTTATAGCAGCTTGCTGTGTGCTCCACAATCTCTGTGAGAGCAAGGGGGAGACCTTTATGGCGGGGTGGGAGGTTGAGGCAAATAGCCTGGCTTCTGATTACGCCCAGCCAGACAGCCGGGCGATTAGAAGAGACCAGCGGGAAGCGCTGTGCATCCGGGAGGCTTTGAAAGCTAGGTTCCTGACTGAACAGGTTAACCTGTGACTTTTAAGTTAGTGTACAGAGAAGCTGAACCTGCCCCCGTTTCTTTACCCAGTTAATGTTGACTATCCTCTCCAGTTACATACCCCCTTCACCCCCTTCCAACACACGTTTAGAAATAAAATCACTTCTACTTTGTTAATGAACACCGTTGTCTTTATTACTGTTTTCGCGGGAATGTTTTAAAACTGGGACGCAGACTGTGGTGGGGAGTGGGTGTAGTGTACTGACGCAAATGAAGCTTCTAAACTCCAGGATTGACAGGCTCCGCTGTGGTGGACTTGTTGTTTCAACGGAGCCTGTCACCCCTCCTGATCGGGACTGTGTGTATGGGGGGGCGATGTGACTTTGTGGCAGGGGGAGGACGGTTACAGATCCCCTGCTGCATGGCTCTGTGATCCAGGATAAGGACCGCCGCTTAAGATCTGTAACTGCCCTCCCCCGCCACAAAGTCACAGAGCAACCCATCCCCCACCACAGAACATGAAAACCACCTCCCAGACTGACCAGGGTAACTAGTCACTGCACTGTGTATGTGCCCTGCTGCTCGACCTGCCCCCGCCTATGTACCCTGCCAAAGGTGACTGTCCTGTCCAATTACCAACCCCCTTCCCCCCTCCTCCAAAAGAACATGATGGAAACAGTAATTAACAGAAACTTATTTTTTATTAGCAACTACACATGGAACTGGGAGGTGAAACTTGGACAGGGGCTTGTGTGAGGCGGGAAGGAAAGAACTTGTCAAATTTTGGGGAATGAGAGCCCTCTACTACTAGAGCTCTCTGCAGGGGTGGAGTGAGAGTTAGCACGGACTCTGCCGCCCCTCCTTCTTTGCACTTTCGGTGAGGGGGGTATGGGACTTGGTGGCGGGGGAGGGCGGTTACAGATAGACTGCAGCGGGGCTCTGTCCTCCTGCCTCCGTTCCTGCAGAACATCCACAAGGCGCCGGAGCGTGTCCGTTTGCTCCCTCAGTAGTCCAAGCAGCGTTTGAGTCGCCTGCTGGCCTTCCTGCCGCCACCTCTCCTCCCGATCCATGTTTGCTTGGTGCATTTGGGACAAGTTCTCCCGCCACTGGGTCTGCTGTGCTGCCTGGGCTCGGGAGCAGGCCATAAGCTCCGAGAACATGTCCTCCCGTGTCCTCTTCTTCCTACGCCTAATCTGCACTAGCCTCTGGGAGTGTGATGCCAGGCTAGGTTGTGAGACAGTCGCAGATGTGGCTGTGGGAATGGGAAAAAGGGAGTGAATTCCTCAGAAAGATAAATGTAGTTGTGAACAAAGAACATAGTCTTTCTCTGTGAACAAGACCATGCACAGCACCTATCACATGCGCACTCAGCACAAGGTCGAATTCTCGGCCTTCGCATTCAGTGCCTGGGGTCTTGCACAGCAGATTTGAGAAGCGGGGCAGGACACCGGAATTTCTGTAGCAGGCAGACATGGTAAGCCGTAGACTTGTGGCAGCTTAAAACTTTAATATTAGCACTGGCCTCATTTCACATTGAAAGCAATGTCAGTCCCTGCTGCCAGCAATCCGGCAAGCAGGAACTCTGCCCCTGTCCCACCCCCTCGCGGCTGTCCCCGGGAACGATCCCTGTAGGCTGCCCCTCTCCCGCCTCCACCGCGTGGCCGCAAACCAGCGGTTACAGTTCTGTAAAGGAACGGGCAAGCAGTCCCAACAGTAACATTCCCCTACCTAATTCAAAGCAGGTCACCATGAGCGACATCACCCTCATGAGGATCTCAGACAGCGAGAAAGAAAGAATGCTTCGGGAAAGCCTCCAAAGACCAGGGCCGTATGCCGCCCTGCTGTGCAGAGCAATGATCCCTGAGTACTTGATTGTCTCGTGGCGCGGCAACGTGTCATACTACGGAGGACCCAATAAGGCCGCTCTCCCCAGGAACCTGATGCAACGGTTTTCCAATTACCTCCAGGAGAGCTTCCTCGAGATGTCCCAGGAGGATTTCTGCTCTATCCCCGGACATATAGACCGCATTTTACTCTAGCTGCACTGGCAGTGACTAAACAGTAGAGCGGCTTGGGCAGAACAATCATGCTAAACAGGACATTGTTAGATTTTTTTTCAATAGTTGCACTGCCCAGGACTGAAATGTTAAGCGCCTAGGGCAAACTAATCATGAGAAACCCATTGTTGTTATTGTTAATATTCCTGTTCTGTTAAAAATAAATGTTTAGATGTTTAAAACACTTACTGGCTGATCCTTCCCCAGATTCTGTGTCCGGGTTAATGGCTGGGGACGGTTGGTAGGGGATCTCAGTAAGGGTGATGAAGAGATCCTGGCTGTCGGGGAAATCAGCGTTGTAAGCGCTGTCGACTGCCTCGTCCTCCTCATCTCCTTCCTCATCTTCCCCGTCCGCTAACATGTCCGAGGAACCGGACGTGGACAATATCCCATCCTCAGAGTCCACGGTCAGTGGTGGGGTAGTGGTGGCGGCCGCACCTAGGATGGAATGCAGTGCCTCGTAGAAACGGGATGTCTGGGGATGGGATCCGGAGCGTCCGTTTGCCTCTTTGGTCTTCTGGTAGCCTTGTCTCAGCTCCTTGATTTTCACGCGGCACTGCGTTGCATCCCGGCTGTATCCTCTCTCTGCCATGTCTTTAGAGATCTTCTCGTAGATCTTTGCATTCCGTTTCTTGGAGCGCAGCTCGGAAAGCACGGACTCATCGCCCCACACAGCGATCAGATCCAAGACTTCCCGATCAGTCCATGCTGGGGCCCTCTTTCTATTCTGAGATTGCACGGCCATCACTGCTGGAGAGCTCTGCATCGTTGCCAGTGCTGCTGAACTCGCCACGATGTCCAGACAGGAAATGAGATTCAAACTGCCCAGACAGGAAAAGGAATTCAAATTCAAATTTTCCCGGGGCTTTTCCTGTGTGGCTGGTCAGAGCATCCGAGCGCGGACTGCTGTCCAGAGCGTCAACAGAGTGGTGCACTGTGGGATAGCTCCCGGAGCTATTAGCGTCGATTTCCATCCACACCTAGCCTAATTCGACATGGCCATGTCGAATTTAGCGCTACTCCCCTCGTCGGGGAGGAGTACAGAAGTCGAATTAAAGAGACCTCTATGTCGAACTAAATAGCTTCGCGGTGTGGACGGGTGCAGGGTTAATTCGATGTAATGGCGCTAACTTCGACATAAACGCCTAGTGTAGACCAGGCCTTAGTTCATGTCACTTTCATGGCTGAGGCTGCTGCAGCACCACAACTTGGGGCATTGATAACTTTGGTTGCACCAAAAGTCCTGTGATTTTGGAAATCACCGGCAACCCAGAGAACCTAAGAAACATGGGCGGTGAGCAAAGCTTCCCCTGGAAGAGGCTAGCTCCCTGTCCCACCCCTTCTGCTTGTGGCCCCGCCTCTTCTGCCTGTGACCCCACCCACACTCCACCCCAGGCCCCGTCCCCTCCTCCACTTCTGCTTGGCCCCCTCCCCGTTTGGCCCCCCCGTCGCTGCCACTTGCCACGTTCCCCCTTCCCCACCCAGTAAGGTCCCCACTGCTCGCCGCATCCCTCCTCTACTTCACACCTCCTTCCCCCACCGCCCACAGGGACGCGGCGAGTGTCAGGCAGGGGGACCTCACGGGGGGTGGTGGAAGAGAGGAGGGATGCGGGGCGGTGTGGGCCTCGCAGGGGAGGAGCAGGGAGCAGAGTGGAGGAGAGGAAGGACTCAGCCAGGCAGTGGCGGGCGGTGGGGGCCTCGGGGAAGGGGCGGAGCAGGGACGGAAAGAGGCAGAGAGCAGGCGGGGCCACCACAGCTTAGCCTCCCCAGGCCTATTATACCCACTGTCTAGTCTAAGAAATCTCTGAAAAGCTAAGTCTCAGGCCAAAAATTTGAGATTAAGTAGGTGTACATCTAGTTTGTCTCTCCATCTGCCTTACAGAATTGGACCAATCTATTCCCATATCAGAAATGTTTGTAGGGTTAGGACTTCAGATCTTAGGACACTGTCTCCATCCTTCTCTTGACCCAAGAAAGCAAGAGACTGGGACTAGGATTTGAATCAGAAACCCTACACCTATGTCCTGGAGGCTGCTGGATTTATGTGTATGTGTGTTTTTATGAAACTGATATTTGATCTGGTCTTGTCATGGATGTTTAATGCAGTATGAGTACAAATTAGGTGGCAAACAACACTTGCTTATCTAATAATTATTCCTTTCCAGAGAAGTACAGGTGTGGGTTTGTCAACAGGTCCAGCTAGGTTTTGGCTTTCCTATAGACTTCCCATTGAGAGCTGCAAACACTATGAACATGAATGACAGAGAACAGCCTTGTCAAAACAAAGTATTCATAGGAACATAACAAACAGAGAAGAAAAGGATTAAAACAACAACAGGCCTAGACACTTAGGGGTAGGTTCATAGGAGGGACTTAGGCATTGTAGCAAGCAGCTTTGCAATGCCTAATTTTTAGATACCATGTGGAATTCACAGCTTGAGTTAGAGGCCCAGGCTTCTTATATAATCAATGGGGATAGTTAGGTAGGGACAGTTCTAAGGGCTGGTGAGCAGGGTGGTCATCCTGGATGCCAGCTTCCAGGGCGCACCATATTGCTTTGTTGCTCAGCTTTTTTTTGCTCTGCTCTGATTGGCTGGCTTTCCCCCTTGGACTGCTCAGCTAGGGGAGCGGGGAGACAGGGTGCTCTCAAAAACATTTCACACTGGCTGGCAACATGGATAGGACTGCTCCTGGAGCTAAGCACGTAAGAGATGGATTCACAAAAGCCAGCAAGTTGAGTGGGTAGCTGCCAAATATAGCCAGGTGGAAATGTAAAGCAGGGTGTATGTGGCCTAAGCTCTGCCCACTCAAAAAGACTTAGGCACTTAACTCCAGACCATAGTGAGGTGCTTTCTTCCACTGGGGATTCACAGCTGTGAACCATCTCCTGGAGTTAAGTTCTTAAGCCAGGCCTGTCCTTTCTCAAGAAAAAATGAGGAGGTGGTGCCACCTCTCTTGTACAGAGTATCCCAATTGTCAGATTCAAGATGTGGGGAGCTTGGGTTCAAATCCCTCCTCTGTCCGATATAGAGCAAGGACTTCCTCTTCCAGGTGAGGGTACTAACCACTGGAGTCTAGGGTATTCTGTGACTGGGAGTCTCTTAATTTCTCTAGCTGAAGCTGTTCCGCTTTGTGTAACTAGTTAAATGTTAATTGGGCCATGTTTCTGGCTATGCCTACCAGATTGGTCCCCACAGGTGAAACTCCTTGTTTTAAATCCCACTCGAGCTTAGGTGTGAGTTAGGCATCAAGCAGCTTGGCAGTGTCAAGACTTAGGTGACTGTGTGCATGCCCATTGCCAGAAATTTAGGCACCTATTTAAGGGAATTTACGAAATTTAGGTGCCTACAGGGTTAGGTGGCACCTCCACAGAGGTTTTGTGAATATCAGTGATGCCTAAATGTTAGACATAGGCGCCTAAGTCCAGCTTGTGAACCTAGCCCATATTATCTTACCTAAAGCTTAGCCTTTCCTTGCAAGTTTAGGTAGTTTCCACTTGACCTAGGCACCCCAGCACTGGAGGTGGGTGATATAGTGTGCACCCCCCCACAATCTCTGCCTCTGTCACATATGGCTGTAACTGGTGCAGGACGAACAGTGCAGCCACCCAGGTCACAAAGCTGGCAGGGATCAAAAAATGGGGTGGCGCCGGATCGGGCCCAGCAGTGTCAGCCCTCCCCCCCCACTGCAGGATTGGGCCCAGTGACATCAGCCGGAGCAGAGGCTGCTCAGTCTTCCCTCCCCCCACCCACCCCCGCCCCGGATCGGGCCCAGCAACATCAGCTGGAGCCCAGGGGCTCAGGGACTCTCCTCCCTGCAGGATTGCAGGCCCAGTGACTCTGGCTGGAGCAGGATCTCTCCGTGGTGCTAGGATTATAGTGGTGGCAGCAGGCAGGCAGGGCGCTGAGTGCCTCCAGCTCCCTGCCCTGGGAAGGGGGAGAAGCCCGCAGGGAGGTGTTGACTGATGGGCTGGCGCTGCGTTCTGGGTCTGTGCCAGTCACCCTGTCACCGTGAGAGGGAGAGTAACATTGCCTCCCACCTCCAGTGGGTACCCCCACTGCAGGTACCTCTTTCAGTATCCACCAAATACCTCCTCCCAGTACATACACACTCTTCCAGCACCCCAAATACTCCCTCTAGTACCCCACAAATACTCCCTCCCAGTACACACATACCCCTCCAGCACCCCCCAAATACCTCCTCCAGCACTCTCCAACTGTAACCCCCCCATTCCTCCTCTCTCCGGCAGTGTCCTCCTCTATTTGGCAACTTGAATTGTGGTAATCCTAGGGATCACTCCATTCTCACGGCCTTGGTTTCAGGAGCTGGTGGGAGCGAGTCTGTTCTGTCAGCAGCAGCTGCCTGCCTCCAGTGCCTAGGCTGGGCACTGGGCTCGCATGGCCGAGCTCAGAGCTCAGGCTGTGTAATTGCAAGCCCAGCTGCCACGGATCAAGGGGTGGTTCCACTCTGCACGCAGGGAGTGTGGGGAGAGTGACCTAGCTGCAATGGCAGTTCCCCGGGCAGTAAGCGGAGTGTGACCAGGCTGCTGAGAGGCAGGTGCCCAAGGGAGATGAGTCATTCAGGGAGCACCTCGGGGAGTATCTCAAGGCAGCCAGGCTCCATGGGCAGGGGCCGGCTCCCGGGGGCATAGCTGGTCAATGCTGGGCTCCTTCAGGACAGAGGCAAGAGTGAGTGAGGGGTGCAGCTCAGAGCTGTGCCACCCGCCCTGCCTGGGGAGTGCCCAGCCATGCAGTGGCGGCCTGACTTGGGGAGCAGGGCAGGGAGGGCTGCCGGGCAGTCAGCCACCACTCCGCTCCCACAGCGCAGAGAGCCAGGGGCCTGAGCAGGCTGGATGGTTTCCACAAGCTCCAATCTCCCAGCTCCTTCCAGGTGGCGATGGTTTTCAAAGTGTAGGGAGCATCCCCCTAGGGATGTGCACCTCACAGTTTGAAAACCTCTCTGCTAACAGGAAGAAAGAAATCCTGGGGAAGGGGGTTGTAACTCCACTTGACCTCTACACATCACCTCTAGGGGTCACAAATATGCTTGCTCCCCCGAGTGCTAAAATGCTTAGTTACAGCTCTGCTGTCTCAGTCTAACTCTCAGGGTATGTCTACACTACGAAATTAGGTCGAATTTATAGAAGCCGGTTTTTTAAAAATCGTTTTTATACAGTCGATTGTGTGTGTCCCCACACAAAATGCTCTAAGTGCATTAAGTCGGCAGACTGCGTCCACAGTACCGAGGCTAGCGTCGACTTCTGGAGCATTGCACTATGGGTAGCTATCCCACAGTTCCTGCAGTCTCCACCGCCCATTGGAATTCTGGGTTGAGATCCCAATGCCTGATGAGGCACAAACAGTGTCGCGGGGGATTCTGGGTATATGTCATCAGAGGCGCCTAAGTCCAGCTTGTGAACCTAGCCCATATTATCTTACCTAAAGCTTAGCCTTTCCTTGCAAGTTTAGGTAGTTTCCACTTGACCTAGGCACCCCAGCACTGGAGGTGGGTGATATAGTGTGCACCCCCCCACAATCTCTGCCTCTGTCACATATGGCTGTAACTGGTGCAGGACGAACAGTGCAGCCACCCAGGTCACAAAGCTGGCAGGGATCAAAAAATGGGGTGGCGCATCCCCCTCCCCCTCCGTGAGAGCAAGGGCAGACAATCGTTTCGCGCCTTTTTTCCTGGGTTACCCATGCAGATGACATACTACGGCAAGCATGGAGCCCGCTCAGCCCAGCTCACCGTCACCGTATGTCATCTGGGTGCTGGCAGACGTGGGACTGCATTGCTACACAGCAGCAGCTAATTGCCTTTTGGCAGTAGACGGTGCAGTATGACTGGTAGCCGTCACTGGCATACTGGGTGCCGGCAGACGTGGGACTGCATTGCTATACAGCAGCAGCTCCTTGCCTTTTGGCAGCAGATGGTGCATTACGATTGGTAGCCGTCGTCATCGTACTCCTCAGTGAGTTTGGTCAGAAGCGCCTGGGCAGACATGTTTTGTCTCCTGGAGACTCAGTCCTGCCGGCAGTCCTATTGCACCGTCTTGGTGATGGTGGCTAGCAACCGTAATGCAGCATCTTCTGCCAAGCACCCAGAAGATGCCGATGGCTATCAGTCATGCTGCACCGTCTGCTGCCTGCCTAAGATGTAAAAGATTGAGTGGATCAAAACAATAAATGGACCAGATTTGTTCTGTATTCATTTGCTTCCCCCTCCCTCCGTGAAATCAACAGCCTGCTAAACCCAGGGTTTTGAGTTCAATCTTTGGGGGGGGGGGCATTCTGTGTGACAGTTGTTTGTGTTTCTCCCTGATGCACAGCCACCTTTGCTGATTTTAATTCCCTGTAAGCCATGTCGTCAGTCGCCCCTTCCTCCCTCCGTCAGACAATAGTTTCGCACCTTTTTTCAGCCCAGACGCCATAGCACTGGGATCATGGAGCCCGCTCAGATCACTGCGGCAATTATGAGCACTATGAACACCAAGCACATTATCCTGGAGTATATGCAGAGCCAGAACCTGCCAAGGCAAAACCAGGCGAGGAGGCGACTGCAGCATGGCGACGAGAGTGATGAAGAAATAGACCTGGACATAGACCTCTCACAAAGTACGGGCTCCAGCAATGTGCAAATCATGGTGTTAATGGGGCAGGTTCATGCCATGGAACGCCGATTCTGGGCCTGGGAAACAAGCACAGACTGGTGGGACCGCATCGTGTTGCAGGTGTGGGACGATTCCCAGTGGCTGCGAAACTTTCACATGCGTAAGGGCACTTTCATGGAAAGTGAAGTGGGTTGCTTTCCCCTGCCCTGAAGCGCCAGAATACCAAGATGAGAGCAGCCTTCACAGTTGAGAAGCGAGTGGCAATAGCCCTGTGGAAGCTTGCAACACCAGACAGCTACCGGTCAGTTGGGAATCAATTTGGAGTGGGCAAATCTACTGTGGGGGCTGCTGTGATCCAAGTAGCCAACGCAATCAAAGACCTGCTGGTATCAAGGGTAGTGACTCTGGGAAATGTGCAGGTCATAGTGGATGGCTTTGCTGCAATGGGATTCCCTAACTGTGGTGGGGTGATAGATGGAACCCATATCCCTGTCTTGGCACCGGAGCACCAAGCCAGCAAGTACATAAACCGAAAAGGGTACTTTTCAATGCTGCTGCAAGCACTGGTGGACCACAAGGGACGTTTCACTAACATCAACGCCAGATGGCTGGGAAAGGTACATGATGCTCGCGTCTTCAGGAACTCTGGTCTGTTTCAAAAGCTGCAGGAAGGGACTTTCTTCCCAGACCAGAAAATAACCGTTGGGGATGTTGAAATGCCTATAGTTATCCTTGGGGACCCAGCCTACCCCTTAATGCCATGGCTCATGAAGCCGTACACAGGCAGCCTGGACAGTAGTCAGAACCTGTTCAACTATAGGCTGAGCAAGTGCAGAATGGTGGTAGAATGTGCATTTGGATGTTTAAAAGCGCGCTGGCGCAGTTTACTGACTTGGATAGCCCTCAGTGAAACCGATATTCCCATTGTTATTACTGCTTGCTGTGCGCTCCACAATATCTGTGAAAGTAAGGGGGAGACATTTATGGCGGGGTGGGAGGCTGAGGCAAATTGCCTGGCCACTGATTACGCGCAGCCAGACACCAGGGCGGTTAGAAGAGTACAGCAGGGCGCGGTGCGCATCAGAGAAGCTTTGAAAACCAGTTTTCTGACTGGCCAGGCTACGGTTTGAAACTTCTGTTTGTTTCTCCTTGATGAACTCCTCCCCCGCCCCCCCGGTTCACTCTACTTCCCTGTAAGCTAACCCCCATCCCCTCCCCCCTTCGATCACCACTTGCAGAGGCAATAAAGTCATTGTTACTTCACATTCATGCATTCTTTATTAATTCATCACACAAATAGGGGGATAACTACCAAGGTAGCCCGGGGGGGGGGGGGGGGGAGGAGGGAAGCGCTGGGTGGGGTGGGGGAGGAGGGAAGGACAAGGACACACTGCACTTTAAAACTTTAACACTTATTGAAGGCCAGCCTTCTGTTGCTTGAGCAATCCTCTGGGGTGGAGTGGCTGGGTGGCCGGAGGCCCCCCCACTGCTTTCTTGGGCGTCTGGGTGAGGAGGCTATGGAACTTGGGGAGGAGGGCTGTTGGTTACACAGGGGCTGTAGCGGCGGTCTCGGCTCCTGCTGCCTTTCCTGCAGCTCAACCATACGCTGGAATATATCAGTTTGATGCTCCAGCAGCCGGAGCATCGACTCTTGCCTTCTGTCAGCAATCCGATGCCACCTATCCTCTTTAGCATGCCACTTGCTCTCTTCAGCCTGTTATTCAGCCCGCCACCTCTCCTCTCGTTCATATTGTGCTTTTCTGCACTCTGACATTATCTGCCTCCACGCATTCTGCTGTGCTCTGTCAGCGTGGGAGGACATCTGGAGCTCCGAGAACATATCTTCCCGAATCCGCCTGTTTCTCTTTCTAATCTTCACTAGCCTCTGCGAAGAAGAAACATTTGCAGCTGGTGGAGGAAAAGGGAGAGGTGGTTAAAAAGACACATTTTAGAGAACAATGGGTACACTCTTTCACGTTAAATTTTGCTGTTCACATTAACAGCACATGTGCTTTCGTTACAAGGTCGCATTTTTCCTCTTATATTGAGGGCCTGCTGGTTTGGTGTGAGAGATCACTCACACAGTGCCAGGCAACAGAATTCGGCTTGCAGGCAGCCATAGTAAGCCACAGTCTTTTGGCTTTTTTAACCTTCATAACATGTGGGAATGGTTTCAAAGAGCAGCGCCCTCATTTCCCATACCAAGCGGCCATTGGGTTGGCCATTTAAAATGGGTTTGCAATGTAAAAGGAGGGGCTGTGGTTTCCGGGTTAACATGCAGCGCAAACCCAACTAACTCCCCCTCCCCCCCACACCCAATTCTCTGGGATGATCACTTCACCCCTCCCCCCCACCGCGTGGCTAACAGTGGGGAATATTTCTGTTCAGACGAACGGGCACCTCTGAATGTCCCCTTAATAAAATCACCCCATTTCAACCAGGTGACCGTGAATGATATCACTCTCCTGAGGGTTCGGGGGTTACTGCCTCCAGGTCCAGGGTGAAAAACGTATCCTGGCTGTTGGGGAAACTGGTTTCTCCACTTCCTTGCTGGGAGCTATCTTCATTGTCTTCATCATCATATTCCTCGTCCCCCAAAACTGCTTCGGTGTTGCGTGATTCTCCATTGATGGAGTCAAAGCACAGGGTTGGGGTAGTGGTGCGGCTGCACCCCCTAGCATGGCATGCAGCTCAGCGTAGAAGTGGCATGTCTGCGACTCTGCCCCAGACCTTCCGTTTGCCTCTCTGGCTTTGTGGTAGGCTTGCCTTAGCTCCTTAATTTTCACGTGGCACTGCTGTGCATCCCTGTTATGGCCTCTGTCCTTCATGCCCTTTGAGACTTTTTCTAATGTTTTGGCATTTCGTTTATTGCAACGGAGTTCAGCTAGCACTGATTCATCTCCCCCTTTGGCGAGCAGATGCCATACCTCCCGTTCGGTCCATGCTGGAGCTCTTTTGCGATCCTGGGACTCCATCATGGTTACCTGTGCTGATGAGCTCTGCGTGGTCACCTGTGCTCTCCACGCTGGGCAAACAGGAAATGAAATTAAAAATTTCGCAGGCCTTTTCCTGTCTACCTGGCCAGTGCATCTGACTTGAGAGTGCTGTCCAGAGCGGTCACAATGACATAGCTCCCGGAGGCCAATACCGTCGAATTCCGTCCACACTGCCCCAAATCCGACCCGGAATGGCTGATTTCAGCGCTAATCCCCTCGTTGGAGGTGGAGTAAAGAAATCGGTTTAAAGGGCCCTTTAAGTCGAAAAAAAGGGCTTCGTCGTGTGGACGTGTCCAGGCTTAATTCAATTTAACGCTGCTAAATTCGACCTAAACTCGTAGTGTAGACCAGGCCTCAGTCAGTGTCTCCTCCTCACAGGCAGTCTTTTTATCCATATTATGCATCTCACCAAGGGAGTCAGAGAGACTCCCAGTAGTGGATTCACTGTGTTTTCTGTTAAACACCTGCAACTGAGTTAGAGTAATTTCTGCCTTCCTGGTGAAGTGTATACCCTCCAGGATTGAGTAAACTCATTGTTGCAATGTAGCAGACAGCAAAATAGTAACCTTATGCTGTGAGTAAGAATAAGATTATGTCATAGAGGCCACGGAAGTCACAGATTCCGTGACATTTTCTGCTTCAGTCCTGGGGTGGCGGGCCAAAGCTTTCAGCCTTCGGGAGCTCTGGAGCTCCAGGTTGCAGAGGGCCGCCTGCAGCTGCTGCGGGTGGTGGTGGGGATCCGGAGCGCCAAACCACTAGCCTTGGAACTCTCAGCCACTGTGGATGGCGGGGGCCCCACAGCCCTCAGCCACTGTGGACGGTAGGGTGACCAGATGTCCTGATTTTATAGGGACAGTCCCGATATTTGGGGCTTTTTCTTACATAGGCTCCTATTACCCCCCAACCCCGTCCCGATTTTTCACACTTGCTGTCTGGTTACCCTAGGGGGCGGCAGGGGGACTGGAGGTCCGAGCCACCCTGGGTTGCAGGGGAACTTGGAGCTCCCAGCCTAAGCCATATCTCCAGTAGAGACTGGAGTGTGGAGAGCTGAGGAGACCCACCTTGGGGGAGGAAACTGAGACAGGAAGCAGATAGAGTGCCACACTTGTCCAGTAGGGCCACTATGTGTCAGCAATGCCCCATGACTGGGTCCTTACAACTTTCTCAGCTGTGTTCACAAGAGCTTCCCCACTTAGGCCCTGTCTATGCTACAAGTATTAACCATGGTTTTTTTTTGTAACCAGGTCATGATGCTCTCCTCTAACTCAGAACAAACACAGTGTAGTTGTGTTCATACAGTAACTTTGTCACAACATGTGTGCATAATTGCCCATATCAGGATGCCTGACCTTGCTTGTATCATTGCATTCTCAGAAATTCTAGGCAGCACACTCACACTTCTTCAACAGGAGCAGAGTGCCTGAAGGACATGTCCACAGGCCAGCATCAGCAGCACTTGGGACAATGAACTGTTTGATCCACTGAAGGGAGCACTGGCTAAATATCAGCCATGGTTAGAGTTTCCTTCCTTTCTTGCAAAACAACAGTGCACACTTTGGGAGGTGAGGGCAGCCTTGTTGGCCGCCTCTCGGGCTTACCTCAAGCGGGTCCTATGGAAGGGTGCTCCCCGCCCACCCCACACTTCGAGCCCTCTGGACCTTTTCATCGGGCCCCTGTCCTGTGAGCCCCCCTAGCTGCCCCACCCATATACCTTGAGCTGGCTGCAAGACCTGCAGACGGTTCACTTTCGAACCACACTAAGGGCACATCTGTACACACTCATGGTCCATACTCTCCATTTCCTCACCTTTGTATCCCACCCTGACACTGAATGGCGGGACCTAATGCCACTTGTTGAGGGTCAGAAACCCCGGTGGGCTAACCTATATTCCACCTTGGCCCCATGGCCTGCCGGGGATATTGGTTGGTGGCTCCTTCACGGAGCCGTGAGTACGGGCGTATACCTGGCACAGTTCACCCCTGTTCCCGATGCCTGTCCCTTTTGCGGCATGAGGGAGACCCTGGTGCATGCTTATTTGAGTGTGCCAGGTTGCAGCCCCTATTCCGGCTCCTCCTGGACCTCCTTCTACGTTTTTGGCTGCACTTTCCCCCTCACCTTCTTATACATACACATCCTGTCCATGGCTCCACAGAGTCGCAGGACCTCCTTGTCAACTTCCTCTTAGCGATGGCCAAAGTGGCCATCTATAACCAGAGAGAGGATGTTGGCTGAGGGGGTTCTCTGCGACTCTGGGGTCTATTTCTGTTCCTCTCTCCGCTCAGGTATCCAGGCAGAGTTCCTCTGGGAGGTGTCCGTTGGCTCCCTTGAGACCTTTGAGGAACAGTGGGCGCTGTCCAGGGTTCCCTGCTCAGTGTCCCTTTTGGGTTCCCTACTTTTGACCCTTTGACCCTCACACCTGCCCCTATTACATTTTTCTGTTGCCCCCCGTAATTATTTGAGTCCCAGGCTCAGTGGATCCTCCCCATAGGCTAGGGGAGGGTCCTTTAGCCGTGGGCGGACTTGTGCCTTCCCACCTCCCAGAACCCAATATGAAAACAACAGTGCGCCAGACTACTTACTGAATGACAACCATGTCCCAGTTTAGCTGCAAGGGAAAAACACTGTTAGCTGCCATGGTTATTAACTAGGGTTGTCGACATTGTATTTCAAAAATAAGGGACTGTTTTCTTAGCACCCTCACCCCACCTTTTATCCTATTATTATTATTATTATAAGCAGTACTCCCCTGTATTCGCCAGAGGCATTTCTTGCTACTTTTTGCAGCACTCAGCAACAAACGATCTTGTACAGAGATGAAAAATGGATATTCCTCGTAATAAGGGACTGTTGGCAACCCTATTCATTAATGGTGTGATTGGTACAAACTATGTTTGGCACCAACTATATTCCTGACTGGCTAAAACTTGTTTAAAAGTTATAGTGTACGAGCATCCTTAAGACTTCTTTACAGCTTAGGCTTTAGGATGCCTATTTATATATTACATTAAGAATATGATTCTGTCATGGAAGTCATGGATTCTGTGACTCTCCGGGACTTCTTCTGGGACAGTGTGGAGCAGCTGTTAGCCCCAGTGTGGAGCTGCTGTTAGCAGCGGCTCCAGGGCTGAAGCAGCTGCTGGGATTGGGTCAGCCGCACTGTGGCTGGAGCAGTGGCTGTCAGCCCCTGCCGCAGGAGCAGTGGCAGGTCTAGAGCAGCAGCTGGCAGTCAGCCCCAGGGCCGCAGGAGCAATGTCTCCAAAGCCACCAGAGCAGCTGGCTGGCAGCCAGCTGCTGAGGCCACTGGAGCAGCGGTTCTCACATTGCCGGAACAATGGCCAGTGGTCAGCCCTGGGGCCGCCAAAGCAGTGGTCCCCAAGGCCGCTGGAGCATCTGGCCAACTGACTGACCCCCAGAGCAGTGGTCTCAGGCCCCCAAAGCAGCAGCGGGGCTGGAGCAGCTGCCAGCAGCACTCTGACTGTTAATCTCCACCCCATCCCCCGCCGGGTATTTTTAGTAAAAGTCAGAGACAGGTCATGGGCTTTCATGAATTTTTGTTTATTGCCTGTGACCTGTCCCTGACTTTTAGTAAAAATACCTGTGACAGAATCTTAACCTTAGCTATGAGGTACAAACATTATTTATAAAAAATAATACAGAAAACTTCCACGCCTTTTACAAATATATTGGGGGCCTGATTTGGACACACTTTCCTTGCAGATTACCTTCCTTTGTGAGCAGTCCCACTGAATACTGGGCAGTATCAGGTCCTAAAATATAAAACCCCAAACAACTTATTTTTATGAAGGCTATGGCTTGTTGGCACTTTGGAAAGGATTGAATAAGCCCAGGTAGGTTTTGATGTTAGCAAAACTTATATCTGCAATAGTTATGATAAAATGATAAAATAATTAAGGGTCAGGCCACTCCAGTGTTAGATTGCATGATTTATTGTCTATTGTATTTTAAGAAAATTTGGTGCTGGAGAGAGTGTCAATTGAGAGCTCTGGAGATTGATGTCTTCTGTTCACCACTAAATGAGTACAGTGCAACCTGTGAGACTGCAACCTTCACCCACACCCACCATCCCCTACTAATGTTCCTGAACCATAAAATGGAAGTTTATTTTCCAAAGGTCATTTAGTCTGTTGTGTCTTTGCTGAGATAAAAGAACTTATTTGTGCTAGGTGCAATTATGAGGGGGTTTATTGTTTTTGTTTTTAATGTTGCCATGTGCCCAATTAGGAACTGGTCTGGGATGCCCAATACATTTCATACCACTCTCTGAATGGCTTGTCAGATGACAACATCTACTCCAGTGGTTCCCAAACTGGGGTTTGCGAAATGTTACAGGGAGTTCTCGGGAAAAAATTCCCTCATGGCGGACAGAGCTGTCCCTAGGGGCCCCTGCCAGCATGGGGCCAGCAGCCCATAGCCCCTGGACTTCCAAGAGCTAAGCAGATCAAAGCAAGCATATCTATCACACTGAGGAGATTTAAACTTCAAGACTCCTTATAAGAAATGGAAAGGGAGGTGGATATTTTTTTGCTGTTTTTAAAATTAAATAGGCAGCTGGTATTGTTTTTAAAATTATTATATAGAACAAGTTTAAGCTTTGTTGTAACGTACATTGTTTGCCTGGACTGCTCAAGACCTGAATGCTTTTGTAGGAGGAACTCTTTGAGTTGATTTCTTAAATACCTTCATGCTGTTTCACATCTGATACTCCTTGATGAAACATAGGAGCCTTGTCTTATAACAGGCTTATTTAAGGTGATACAAGCTACGAAAGTGAGATCTTGGAAGAGTGCTGCCGTTTTCATAATGTAATAAAAATATTGTAATGATAAATAATAATTAATAATAAATAGTGTGTAATAAGCATGTCATAAAAACACATTTTATATTTCCAAGATCACTGCTTTTATAATTTCTACTCAGGTAAAGGAGAAAATCCCTGGAAATATTCATTTTTAGGAGGGGGTTTGTGAGACTTGACATTTTAGGGAAAGGGGTTCACAGGTTGTTAAAGTTTGGGAACCACTGATCTAATCACTATCAATCTAGATACAGAGTGGAACCAGTGACCTACAATTGAAAGACATCACATCCCATTCCCTAATCTAATCTAATCCCCCTCATACTGGTTTTGAACAGTTTCCTGAAACTGATCACCTATTTCAACTAAACGGTAATGTTCACGAGTCTCAGGTCTCATTCCAATTACTAGCTGACAAGCGTCCGTGTCACAAAAAAATCACTACCACAATCGGCCCTGTGGTTGGCAGTCTCAGTGGAGAGGTCACTGCCTGAAAGAGATATGGAGAACTCCGCTATCAGCCCTTGAGTACTGCATCTGGGGCAGAGATAAGGCAGCTCAACAGTGTTGTGTGTGGGAATGATAGTGAGAGTACACAAGTAGCTTGCACTGTCACTTTACTGCACTCATTCTTGTAAAGCATTAGGGGATTCGAATCTCCAATGGCTTTCAGCCTGATCCTTTTCACAAAAAAGAAATTTACTTTAAAAATGTTGATTTAGAAGTTTGTCTCTCACATATAGGGATCAGTAAAACATGGAATAATATTCTGGTAGCATACTAGAATTCTTCTCTCTGCCCCATGATAACTATCTCTGAGGCTAGGTCTACACTACCCGCCTGAATCGGCGGGTAGAAATCGATCTCTCGGGATCGAATTATGGCGTCTCGTCGGGACATGACAATCGATCCCCGAATCGATGCTCTTACTCCACCAGGGGAGGTGGGAGTAAGCGCCGTCGACGGGAAGCCGCGGAGGTCGATTTTGCCGCCGTCCTCACAGCGGGGTAAGTTGGCTCCGATACGTCGAATTCAGCTACGCGAATAGCGTAGCTGAATTTGCGTATCTTAAATCGACCCCCCCCCCCCGTAGTGAAGACCTGCCCTAAGATGCAAATGCTGAGGATGCTGACATCCATTTTTAGAGTACAGTGAGAGAGAAATCCATTCCTGAAGTCTTAAAATTTCACTTTCCCTATAGGCAGGGAGTATTTTCTTTACAGGAATTTACTGCTATTAAGTGGAATTTGTTCTGCAGGGACAGAAATCCCCAGTAGGACAGACAGAATTCTTAAGATTCATGACTGTAACTAATTGTAAATGGGAAGAAATTGGGCAAAGGACATTTCAAGCTGGATATCATTTCAAGCTGGATATCAGAAAAGATTTAGTAACAATGGGGTCTGTATTTATATGGAAGTGTAGTGAAAAGTCTTATGATTTGTGAGGGCCAAAAGTATACCTGGGCTCAAAAAAGAATAAGGTATGTTCATGGAAGATAGGTTTATTAATGGTTATTAGCCAAGATGGTCAGGAATGCAACCCCATGCTCAGGGTGTTCCTAAACCTCTGACTGCTAGAAGCTCTGGGAGGGGAGTGGGGTCTAGTGGGTTACAGTGGGGGAGGTAAAGGAGAGATACATCTTGGTTCTATATAAGAATAGCAGAATAGTCATACTGGGTAAGATCAAAGGTCCATCTAGCCCAATATCCTGTTTTCCGACAGTGGTCAATGCCAGGTGCATTCCCTGTCACTCATTCATAGTTTCTGGCAAACAGAGGCTAGGGACACCGTCCCTGTCCATCCTGGCTAATAGCCACTGATGGACTTATCCTCCATGAATTTATCTAGTTCTTTTTTGAACCCTGTTATAGTCTTGGCCTTCACAACATCCTCTGGCAAAGAGTTTCACTGGTTGACTGTGCATTGTGTGAAGAAATACTTCCTTTTGTTTGTTTTAAACCTGCTGCCTATTCATTTCATTTGGTGACCCCTAGTTTTTGTGTTATGAGAAGGGGTAAATAACACTTCCTTATTTACTTTCTCCACACCAGTCATGATCTTATAGATCTCAGTCATAACCCCCTTAGCTGTCTCTTTTCCAAGCTGAAAAGTCCCAGTCTTATTAATCTCTCCTCATATGACATCGTTCCATACTCCTAATAATTTTTGTTGCCCTTTTCTGAACCTTTTCCAATTCTATTATATCTTTTTTGTGATAGGGTGACCATATCTGCACACAGTATTCAAGATGTGGGCGTACCATGGATTTATATAAAGGCAATATGATATGTTCTGTCTTATTATCTATCCCTTTCTTAATGATTCCCAAAATGGTTCGCTTTTTTGTCTGCTGCTGCACATTGAGTGGATGTTTTCAGAGAACTATCCACAATGACTCCAAGATCTCTTTCTTGAGCGGTAACAGCTAATTTAAACCCCATCATTGTATAGGTATAGTTGGTATTATGTTTTCCAATGTGCATTACTTTGCATTTATCAACATTGAATTTCATCTGCAATTTTGTTGCCCAGTTTTGAGAGATCCTTTTGTAGCTCTCCGCAGTCTGCCTGGGACTTAACTATCCTGAATAGTTTTGTATCATCTGCAAATTTTGCCACCTCGCTATTTAGCCCTTTTTCCAGATCATTTATGAATATGTTGAATAGGATTGGTCCCAGTACAGACTCCTGGGGTACACCACTATTTACCTCTCTCCATTCTGAAAACTGACCATTTATTCCTACCATAGAATCATAAAAAGAACAGGAGTACTTGTGGCACCTTAGAGACTAACAAATTTATTAGACCATAAGCTTTCGTGGACTACAGCCCACTTCTTCGGATGCATATAGAATGGAACATATATTGAGGAGATATATATACACACATACAGAGAGCATAAACAGGTGGGAGTTGTCTTACCAACTCTGAGAGGCCAATTAAGTAAGAGAAAAAAAACTTTTGAAGTGATAATCAAGATAGCCCAGTACAGACAGTTTGATAAGAAGTGTGAGAATACTTACAAGGGGAGATAGATTCAATGTTTGTAATGGCTCAGCCATTCCCAGTCCTTATTTAATCCTGAGTTGATTGTGTCTAGTTTGCATATCAATTCCAGCTCAGCAGTCTCTCATTGGAGTCTGTTTTTGAAGTTTTTCTGTTGTAATATAGCCACCCGCAGGTCTGTCATTGAATGACCAGACAGGTTAAAGTGTTCTCCCACTGGTTTTTGAGTATTATGATTCCTGATGTCAGATGTCAGTGATGTGTGGTTGCTGGTGAGTATTTGCTTTAGGTTGGGGGGGTTGAGCAATACTCAAATACTCACCAGCAACCACACATCACTGAACAAAACCACTGACCCAGGAACCTATCCTTGTAACGAACCCCGATGCCAACTCTGTCCACATATCTATTCAAGTGACATCATCATAGGACCTAATCACATCAGCCATACCATCAGGGGCTCATTCACCTGCACATCTACCAATGTGATATATGCCATCATGTGCCAGCAATGCCCCTCTGCCATGTACATTGGCCAAACCGGTCAGTCTCTACGCAAAAGATTTAATGGACACAAATCTGACATCAGGAATCATAATACTCAAAAACCAGTGGGAGAACACTTTAACCTGTCTGGTCATTCAATGACAGACCTGCTGAGCTCCCACCTGTTTATGCTCTCTGTATGTGTGTATATATATCTCCTCAATATATGTTCCATTCTATATGCATCCGAAGAAGTGGGCTGTAGTCCACGAAAGCTAATGCTCTAATAAATTTGTTAGTCTCTAAGGTGCCACAAGTACTCCTGTTCTTTTTGCGGATACAGACTAACACGGCTGCTACTCTGAAACATAGAATCATAGAATATCAGGGTTGGAAGAGACCTCAGGAGGTCATCTAGTCTAACCTCCTTCTCAAAGCAGGACCAACTGCAACTAAATCATCCCACCCATGGCTTTGTCAAGCTGGGCCTTAAAAACTTCTAAGGATGGAGCTTCCATCACTTCCCTAGGTAACCCATTCCAGTGCTTCAGCACCCTCCTAGTGAATTAGTTTTTCCTAATATTCAACCTAGACCTCCCCCACTGCAACTTGAGACCATTGCTCCTTGTTCTGTCATCTGCCACCACTGAGAACAACCTAGCTCCATCCTCTTTGGAACCCCCCTTCGGGTAGTTGAAGGCTGCTATCAAATCCCCCCTCATTCTTCTCTTCTGCAAACTAAATAAGCTCAGTTCTATCAGCCTCTCCTCATAAGTCATGTTCCACAGCCCCCTAATCATTTTTGTTGCCCTCCATTGGATTCTCGCCAATTTCTCCACATCCTTTCTGTAGTGGCAGCCCCAAAACTGGACTAATACTCCAGATGTGGCCTAACCAGTGCCGAATAGAGGTGAATAATCACTTCCCTCAATCTGCTGGCAATGCTTCTACTAATGTAGCCCAATATGCTATTAGCCTTCTTGGCAACAAGGGCACACTGTTGACTCATATCCAGCTTCTCATCCACTGTAATTCCCAGGTCCTTTTCTGCAGAACTGCTGCTTAGCCAGTCAGTCCCCAGCCTGTAGCAGGGCTGACTTTAGGCTGATTCCCCCAATTCCCCAGAATCGAGCCCCGCGCCTGCGCCTATGAGAGCCCCGCGCCTTAGGCGCCTTTTTAATTTTTTTATTTTTTGTACTCACTCGGGGGTGGTCCGGGTCTTCGGCAGCATTTCGGCGGTGGGGGGGTCCTTCAGTGCCGCGGAAGACCCGGAGCGAGTGAAGGACCCAACGCCGCCAAAGTGCCGCTGAAGACCTGGACCGCCGCCGGGTATTCGAATCGGGCCCCGCAGTTCCTAAAGCTGGCTCTGGCCTGTAGCAGTGCATGGGATTGTTCCATGCTCAGTTCAGGAGTCTGCACTTGTCCTTATTGAACCCATCCGATTTTTTTGGCCCAATCCTCCAATTTGTCTAGGTCACTCTGGACCCCATCCCTATCCTCCAGTGTATCTACCTCTCCCCCCAGTTTAGAGTCACCCGTGAACTTGCTGAGGGTGCAATCCATCCCATCATCCAGATCATTAATGAAGGTGTTGAACAAAATTGGCTGCAGGGTTGACCCCTGGGGCACTTTGCTTGATACCAGCTGCCAACTAGACATCGAGCCGTTGATCACTACCCATTGAGCCCAACTGTCTAGCCAGCTTTCTATTCACCGTATAGTCCATTCATCCAATCCATACTTCTTTAACTTGCTGGCAAGAATATTGTGGGAGACTGTATCAAAAGCTTTGCTAAAGTCAAGGTATATCACAGGAGTGACCAATCTGAGCCTGAGAAGGAGCCAGAATTTACCAATGTACATTGCCAAAGAGCTACAGTAATACGTTAGCAGCCCCCCCACCCCACATCAGCCCCTGCGCCCTGCTCCCAGCACCTCCTGCCCACCGGCAGCCCTTCTGATCAGCGCCTCCCCCTCCCTCCCCGCACCTCCCGATCAGCTGTTTCGTAGCATGCAGGAGGCTGGGGGGGAGGGGGGGAGGGGGAGGAATGAGGGCATGGCAGACTCAGGGGAAGGGGCGGGAGGGGGTGGAGTGTGGTCAGGGTCTGTGGGCAGAGCCAGGGGTTGAGCAGTGAGCACCCCCCGGCACATTGGAAAGTTGGCACCTGTAGCTTCAGCCCCAGAGTTGGTGCTTATACAAGGAGCCGCATATTAACTTCTGAAAAGCCGCATAAAGAACAGGAGTGCTTGTGGCACCTTAGAGACTAACAAATTTATTTGAGCATAAGCTTTTGTGGGCTACAGCCCACTTCATTGGATGCATGTACTGGAAAATACAGTAGGAAGATTATATATATATATACATACATAGAGAACATGAAATAATGGGTGTTACCATACACACTATAAGGAAAGTGATCAGTTAAGGTGAGCTTTTATCAGCAGGAGAGAAAAAGAACTGTTTATAGTGGTAATGAAAATGGCCCATTTCCAGCAATTGACAAGGAGATGTGAGGAACTGTGTGTGTGTGTGTGTGTGGGGGGCGGGGGAATAAACATGGGGAAATAGTTTTGCTTTGTGTAATGGCCCATCCACTCCCAGTCTTTATTCAAGCCTAATTTAATGGTGTCCAATCTGCAAATTAATTCCAATTCAGCAGTCTCTCATTGGAGTCTGTTTTTGAAGTTTTGTTGTCGTAATATTGCGACTTTTAGGTCTGTAATCGAGTGGCCAGGGAGATTGAAGTGTTCTCCAACTGGGGTTTTTGAATGTTATAATTCTTGACATCTGATTTATGTCCATTTATTCTTTTACGTAGAGATTATCCAGTTTGGCCAATGTACATGACAGAGGGGCATTGCTGGCACATGATGGCATATATCACATTGGTAGATGTGCAGGTGAATGAGACTTTGATAGTGTGGCTGATGTGATTAGGTCCTATGATGGTGTTCCCCTGAATAGATATGTGGACAGAGTTGGCAATGGGCTTTGTTGCAAGGATAGGTTCCTGGGTTAGTGTTTTTGTTGTGTGGTTGCTGGTGAGTATTTGCTTCAGGTTTGGGCGCTGTCTGTAAGCAAGGACTGGCCTGTCTCCCAAGAGCCGCATGTGGCTCTGGAGCCACAGGTTGGCCACTCCTGGTATATCCTGTCCACCACTTGCCCCATATCCACAGAGTCAGTTATCTCATCATAGAAGGCAATCAGCTTGGTCAGGCATGACTTGCCCTTGGTGAATCCATGTTGACTGTTCTTGATCACCTTCCTCTCCTCCAAGTGCTGTAAAATGGATTCCTTGAGTACCTGCTGCATGATTTTTCCAGGGACTGAGGTCTGTAGTTTCCTGAATTCTCCTTCTTCACTTTTTAAAAGACAGGCACTATATTTGCCTTTTTCCAGTCATCCATGACCTCCCCTGATTGCCATGAGTTTTCAAAGATAATGGCCAATTGCTCTGCAATCACATCTGCAAACTTCCGCAGCATCCTTGGATGCATGGACTTGTGTATGTCCTTGTTTCCTATCTTTTAACCAGTTAAATCAGTTTAACAAAAGAGTAGGATCACTTGATAACTGCCCTACTTTGGCTGAAGTGTCTGGCACCGGTCCATTAGTCTGACCCAGTATGGCCATTTTTTTATTGTTATGATTCATTTAAACCAAAACTGGACAGAGCACTGGAGATTATACTGAACGATCTTCCTGAGATAGATAGAATGCATAAGATACATAATAGGTCTTTCCATTTTTAAATTTGTATAAGGAAAAACTTTATAATCTTTTCTTTATCCTCCAGGTAATTCTGCTCCCTCTCTTTAGAAATTTCTAATCAGTAAAAGGTGAGAGGGTGAAGTGGAGACAATGGCAACAGCAAAGTTTTCAAGAAAAATCTAATTGTTAGACCACCAACTGTACTGTTATCTTCAACCCTGATGAAGGTTTGCTGTGAACATAAGTAGATTGCATGAAGGAGGACAATGGCTCAGGGGAATTGTGGGAGTGAGAGATTGAGTCTTTCACTTTTAGGTCATCTATTCTAATTCTGACTCAGTTCACAAAGGAACAGCTGACTCATGGAGATCATGGAATGGGTGTGGAACCTTTCACCTTTAGGATACCGCCTTCCATTTGGTCCCTCATTGTGGAGGCTTAGGGTGATCAATGAATCAGCTGTAGAGCCTTTTAAATATAGGGCACTTCTTTTAATCAAGCCTCAAACTGGGCTGTGGAAGTGGGGCCAGGCAACCTGTCACTTCTAAATTACTGGTTCCAGGCTGGTTGCAAGGGAAATGAATACCTAACTGGGATTTAGGAATAGGATATAGACATTTCATTTCCAGTGCATTGGCTCCATTCCAATTCCATGCTGCTACATACTTTAAATTGTTCCTATCTAATGATTGTTCATGACTTTTTAAAATAATTGGGGGTAAGAGTGGTTGTTGTTTGTTGGTATTTGTAATGTGGGCAGTTAGCCATTAGGAACTGGGCTATCAAAACTGGCACTCTTGTTGGCAGTCTGATCAGAGAGGCCCAGGACTGAAATGATCAGAGTGACTGAATTACCCTCTCATCTCCATAAGCATATTGGTAGGGATGGTATATGTCTGTGTAGTTTGCACTGTCACTGCTTGTGCTGTTGCTGTTCTGAGATCAACACACAACTTGAGTTAGCAGGGCTGTCAATCCACTACCTTTCACCAGAGCTAAAAATATCTACTTAAACAAAAGTATTTAAACAATGCTGTGTTTTCTTTATGATGTGAAAAGGAAGAAAGAGAGAGAGAGAGAGTTTTCTCCTAGCAGAAATGTTTGTTTTTCACAAGAGAAAATCTGAAAGTGTCCTGTCCCTTGAACCAAACAGGAAGAGGGGCAGGAGAGTGGAACAGGGAGGGGGACCATGTCCTGAGCTCTGAACTCTGAACTCTGCAAATACCTACTTCAACCAGTCTGACTGGAAGAGCACAGGAAATAGATTTAAAAGGGGAAATCAATAACAACTGAAGCAGCTGCTCAAAAGCAGGCTTAGAATATGAACCCCGTATCTCTCCCACCATTCTGCCTAGAGTCAGGAGGTGGGAGAAATGAGACTGGAAGAAGGGAAGCAGGTTGTCTATTAATAGAAACAGGAAACTTGAACATGTTCCCCAGGGTCTCCATGAGGAATGTAACCATAGGTGTCACCTCATAGACCTTGCACCCTGATTAAATAGAGAATAGATCATCAGCTCTTTCTATCATCTTTCAAGAGGGAACAGGGTGTACAATGGAGTTCCTGCTGTTTTCACAGAAGAGACACCCCTCAGATTCAACTCATCTGCCCTTGCACCAGTGTTAATTAGAAATAGTGCCTGGAGTTTGCACTGATGAAGTTATATCAATGTCTGTAACTGGGGCAAATCTTCAAGGCAGATAAGGCCTCACTGGTTCCTAGTGAGCAAGAGTCATCACAAAAAAACCCCACTTTCATTGACACTAATTTTCCCTTACTGCCAGTCTCATTAGAAAGCATTGATGGACCAGAGAATCAACAACGCTCTTTCCTACTTCAGACAGGCAGGCTGTACAGTGAAGGGCTAAGGCACGATGGTCGAGGGAGGTGTGGGGAGCACCGCCACCATCTGTGCTCAATCTCTTCTGTGGATAAATCAATTTCCTCATTCTCCCACATTGTCAAACCATCATCTTTTACCACCACTAATATCTACCCAAAAGAAAATCATAAGCACAACACCAAAGTGTTAATGGGGAAATGGTTTATTCTGCTCCAGGAGGTTGATTGTGATCATATCAGCATGCATCTCTCTCCAAAGCCACCTGCAGCATGTTATTGCCTAGGAAATGGACTCTGTGTCTCAACAGCAGGTGATATGTAATTTCCTGTTGTAATATAACCGCCACGCACTTTTATTAAATAGCTGAGCAAATAACCCTGTACCCATTCGCATAACTTGATAGCAGTAACATGAAACTCTAATGGAAGGTTTTACAGTGGCAGCTGAGGTGACTTCTGGAACTGGAATAGCAGTGTGTGCTGCAGATCAGGATTGAGGTGCACTGACTGAGCTGGGTGTGTGACATAGGACTTGAATAGCAGGCGGAGCTGCTAGTCAGGAATCGGAAATGAGATGCATTGGAAGAGGTTTGTGAATATCTGAAATAGCTGTATTGAGATGAAGAGCTGTGGTAGGTCAGGTCTGAGGGGCATTGACAGAGCTGTGTGTGAGCCTAGGACTGCAATAGCAGAGGGGCTGCAGGGTAGGACTGAGGTGAAGTGGCAGGTTTATATGTGAAGAAAGCTTGCACTGCCTCTGTCTATATGGCCAGCCTACCCAATGTTATCAGTTTTGTCTCCCTCTCTGAGTCACTAATTCACCCACAAAGGGAGGGAAAAAAAGTAGAATAAATATTTGGAAAAATCTCTGCATATTGTCCTTCAGGATCTGTTCTGCCTGAGAAAGGTTCCCTGGTGTCTGGAGCCTTTAGCTTTTGGGATTTTTTTGGTACAGATTCTTTATTCTGTGCACCAATTCTTTCTGAAAAATATGACAGAAGTGTGTGACTTTTGGTGTTTTCTTGTTCCCCAGTTTCTCTTTTTCATTCTTTCTCTGTGCCTCTGTTGATCTGTGTTTGTGTTTGTCTTTTTTTCTCTTTCTTGCTTACTATGTTCTGAGGTCCCCGCCCCAGGACTCTCTCTGGCCTTTGCTGTCAAAGCTGCAGGGGGTATTTGTATGTGGAAGAGCCAGGCAGACCCGTTTTACCAGTGTGTGTGTACCAGTCAGCCAAAGTGTTAGAAATACAATCACATGATCTCCCTGGGGAGACAGCTGAGAAGACTTTGAGGAGCAAAGAAGGGAAGTTGGGCAGGTCCAGGGTACGAAAATCACCAGGAAGGAACTAGTCCCGGGAAACACACAACATAGCCGTCAGCACTGTTGTGAGATGCCTAGGAAAGAAGCAGCAGATTGGAGCTTCAGGAAAAGGCTACAGTGTCAGTAGAAGGGGTTTAACTCAGGTAGGCAAGAGAAAACACTGCTGGAAGCTAATAGATGATGTATATTTAAACCTTTGAAAGAAATTTTACTCGTGTGTCATCCAGCCTATGCTGTGGCTCTTTAGCTATTCAGCTGTTTGTGCTGAGAATACCTGTCTTTGTAAATGCCAGTGGTAATGGTGATGTTGGGGCAGTGGGGTTGGGGGAGAGGGAGGGAAGAAAGGAGCTGTGTAGGGGACATGCATCTCAGTTCTATCTAAGTGAAATGACTTCTAGGGGACTTTTTGGATGAAGAGGAAGATTTTTGCACAAAATTAAAGTCTGCCCATCAGAAACAAGGGAGTTGAAAACTCTAATGTAAAGAGATGCTGTACACATTGTATATAAGTTCTGTGTTATGTATGTGTGATACATACCTATGGACCTGATTCTGATCTAATTTACATTAGGTTTACATCATATATATCTGGTTCAGGGTAGAAAGCATGTCCATTTTATGATGAGCTGGACTGAATCCTCAGAACTCACCCTTCAGTGCAGCTTGAGGAGCTGTGTAATAGAATGGAAGCAACTTGCAATGACAGGTGAGGGATAAAGGGGACAATAGTTCTTGCTCTATGGTCTATGGGCTTGTCTACATTTAAAATGCTGCAGCAGTGTGGCTGCACTGATGCACTTGCGCCTTTGTAGTGCTTCAGTGAAGAATTAACTTATGCTGACAGGAGGGCTTCCCCTGTCAGAGTAGGTAATCCACCTCCCTGAGAGGCAGTAGCTATGTTGATGGGAAAAGCCCTCCCCCCCGAAAAAAAATTTAGTGCTGTCTACACCTGGAGTTAGGTTGGTATAGCCGTGTCTCTAAGGGCTGGTCCACACTAACCCCCCAATTCGAACTAAGATACGCAACTTCAGCTACGTGAATAACGTAGCTGAAGTCGAAGTACCTTAGTTCGAACTACAAGGTACTTACCGCGGGTCCACATGCGGCAGGCAGGCTCCCCCATCGAATCCGCGTACACCTCTCGCAGAGCAGGAGTAACGGCGTCGACGGCAAGCACTTCCGGGATTGATTTATCGCATCTAGACAAGACGCGATAAATCGATCCCAGAACATCGATTGCTTACCGCTGAACCCAGAGGTAAGTATAGACGTACCCTAAGTGGTGTGGATTTTATACCATCATAAGTTGCTAGTATAGATCAAGCCTGAGTGTACAGAGGGACATTGCCAGGTTTTCAGGATCTCTCTGGGAAGTCCCAGGATCTAGACAGCCAGTAGAAATGATAGCGGGGGTGTTCTGAAGGAAGAAGAGGAATCAGCAGACAAGGGGCCCTGTACACCAGGTATGTAGCTTTTGATTAAATATGTTCTGATGGGGGCCAGTTTTGCAGGCTTAAGGGCTGGGGGAAAAGTTATTATGAATGTTTCCTTTAGTGAAAAATAAGTTTTCCTTGTCATTAATTTCAGTCTGTTGCCCCTTTTTACCTGAACAGTTAGCCAGTATGTGGGGCCTTGCTGGGTTGTTTCTGTCAGCAACCATTTCGGATGCTACATTTCAGATGTATTTTTTGGTGCAATCCTGTTTATTTGCAAACTGTGTACATAAAGTCATGTTTTTCTGAACGCTACAGAAACAAGCAACAGCCAGCAGTTTCCTTGCTCAGAGTTTCCAAGCCTGCCTGTCCAATGTGTTCTGTGCCCAAGAAGCTCTGTCTCTCGGCTCCTTTTCAGGGCTATGCTCATGACTGCTTCTCTGACTTTGTGGGCTTCCTGACTCTCAGACACAGTTTCTTGCCAAACAATCCCTGTGTTTGCAACCAGTCCCAACAGAAACCCTCTTAGGCTATGACTACACTAGAGAGCTTACAACAGCCCAGCTGTACCGATGCAACTGCGCTGCTGTAAGATCTCTTGTGTAGCTGCTCTTTGCTGACAGGAGAGAGCTCTCTTGTCGACATAATTAAACCACCCCCAATGAGTGGCGGAAGCTACGTCGGCGGGAGAAGCTCTCCTGCCAACACAGCGCTGTACATACTGGTGCTTATGTCGGTGTAACTTATGTCCTCAGGAGGGTATTTTTCTCACACTGCTGAGCTACACAAGTGGTAGTGCAGATATGGCCTAATTCTCCTTGGGTTAGCTGTTGCTCAGGCCTTTCCATGTGGCTCAGTCCCTTGGATGGTGGCTTTGTAAGAATCATAGAAGATTAGGGTTGGAAGAAATGTCAGGAGGTCATCTAGTCTAACCCCCTGCTCAAAGCAGGACCAACCCCAACT
The DNA here is from genome assembly GCF_011386835.1 of Chrysemys picta bellii. Taxonomy (NCBI): domain Eukaryota; kingdom Metazoa; phylum Chordata; order Testudines; family Emydidae; genus Chrysemys; species Chrysemys picta. The sequence continues at coordinate 140,247,415 of NC_088791.1, read as the reverse complement.
AAATCATCCCAGTCAGGGCTTTGTCAAGCTGGGCATTAAAAACCTCTAAGGCTGGAGATTCCACCACCTCCCCAGGTAACCCATTCCAATGCTTCACCACCCTCCTAGTGAAAGAGTTTTTTCTAATATCCAACCTAGACCTCCCCCTCTGCAACTTGAGACCATTGCTCCTTTGCTCATTGCTCCCCAGAAGGCACTGAAATTTGAAACTGAACTGAAGTGTCACTTTTATTTTATTACTTGCATTCTGAGGGAAGAATGGGCTGTTGCTCTGGTTATTAACTATAATTTCTTATTTTTTATTACACTGTCTATTATCGGGTTATGGCTGTCCCAGAGCAGGTGTGAGGGCAAGTGGATGGGATTCAGAGTGGTGGAATGGATAAAAACCTCAGGTCTAGGAATATGAAAAATAGGGAAGACCTATTCATGGATATGCACAGACACATGAATAGACTCAGGCCAAATGTTGAAGAGAAGAAAACAAGAGCCACCTCTGACAAACAGGAGAGGCCCAGGCAGGAGGGCAAGGAATTGAAGCAAGACTACTTCTGAAAGGAGATGGAAATGAGAATGGAGGACAGACAGCTCCAAAGTGAAGTTTTCATTGTGTATAAAAAGGTTCAAGAAGAGATGTCAGAACAGCTGACCCAACAATTTATCTGCAACTGCACTAGTTGCCAGTGCAACACTTAATCACAGAGCAATATTACAAATGGGGTTTGCCCCTTATTCTCCAGCTCCTTCATATCTGTACCCAGGGCATTATATCTCTTCATATAACAGAAACAAGGTAGACTGGAATCCCAGACTTGGTCTACATAACCAACTTATGTCAGTATAACTACGTCATTCAGGGGTGTGGTTAATACCTACCCCTAAACGCTGCAGTTATCCCGACTGAAATCCTGGCTTCTCCTATCAACATTGCTACCGCCCCTCTGGGAGGTGGAGTATCTACGCTGATGGGAAAAGCTCAGCAAGACACACTGTATGAACTGTAAAATATTAGCTCTGTTACCAATGCTTGTGTAAATTTGATACACGGGTTTGATGTTGAATGCTTGTTTGCATATAATAAAATAGATTATTGAAAAAAACCCTTCACTTGTTGGTTTTTATCTATCACTGTTCTCAGATATTGCTAGAATATTCTTTGCTGCCTTGCTGCGTCCGACTCGAGGGCCTCAGAGCTACTTTTCATAAGTGTCAGCAGTCATCTTTCTTACTGAGCAAGCAACAGAAGATATGAATTCATTCTAGTCTCTGCTTTTGAGGAAAGGGCTAGTAAGTAGCACTGGTACCAGAGAATCAGGGAGTTTCCATGCAATTAAGAGTGTTTTTATAGTTGATCACTCTAGTTCTGACTTTCTTTCTGTTACATAATTGTAAATCTCTATATAGATTCACATTTGTATGTCTACACATACTGTCTGGAATAATATTGTAGTTCAAGAAATACCCCTGTATTCTTATTAGAGAGCAGGTGTCTTTTATTTAATTTTGTCTTTTGAAACATTTGTGCTGGTACAAGGTGGCAACCCTGGAGACTGAAGTGCTGTATTTATTCTCAGAAGAGATATGGCATAGGCAGTGGCAATGCAAGGTTCCTCATTCTGCCTCCACTAATTTCCCTTAACCCTGACCTTGGAGGGACCATTTTTAAGGCAGAAGGTAGGTTAGTCTTAAGAGCCTGTTCCATGTTTGGTCTCTGCTGAGACAGTCAGCAGGAGGCCAATTAGTTTGTGTTATAACCATCTATTTGTGATGTGAACACCTGAAATAAGAGGAACTGGACTGAGATCTACCAAAACATTTTATACAGACCACCCAAAAACTATCCGATGGTAACACCTTTCAGTCAATACTGAACTGAGCTGAGCTGGGTTCACTTTGTCTACTGAAAAGTGCAAGTCTCTATAGCCTGGTAGCAAATGTGCTAAGCCAGCCAGTCCCCTCAGGAATTCATTTGCTTAAACTCTTTTTAAACACCACGTAAGTTGAACACTTCATGCCTCTGGATACAGTTTCATGCTTGTTACACAATTAATTAGCAAAGAGTGTATTTAGAATGGAACTGGGAATTGGGAAAGGTTAAATTCCATATAACCTTCTCTGTTCCCATGGCTGTAAAAGGGGGATAATAATACTTATCTACCAAACAGGGGCTTTGTGATCAATCAGTTAATATTCGTGCTGCACTTCAAAGCTGGGATCCTAGCACACAAGAATTGCTATATTGCAGATCAGAAGAGTGGCCCATGTAAAGTGCCAAGTGTTACTAGAATCAATTTGTGCTTTACATTGAAAATAACACTGAAAAGTATTTCAGAAGATTATTATAATTTTGTTTTAAATGGGATGGTGTCCTGGATTTCGCCCCCACTTGGTTCAATTTTGCTGGAGGGGCTGTTGTGTGAATGGGCTTGTCTAAACTAGCCTTTGACTGAAAAAAATTCTTTCCATTGCTAACAGAAGTGCAGTTCCACCAAAAGGAGCAACAGTGGGAGTGCCAGTGCAAATAAGGTGCTGGTCGCTGCCAGCTATTTTATCACCAGCTTGCGTAGACCTGCCCTGATCATGGATAGACAACACAGCAATTAAAATGACAACTTCCTGTATTAATGCTCCTGCCACAGCTATTGCTGATGGAGTGTACCAGTATTAGCAACAATGGGATTTTTTTTTCAGAGAAAGGGCCGGTGTAGATACAGCCTTCGTGTCTAAGATGCTTGTGTGAATTTGTTTGGCTCTGAGCACCTTTGTGACCGTACAAGCACATCTGTGCATAGATACAGGTCTGTGCGCACAGACATGTCTCTGGGTGTGCATATGTGTGTAAGTGTAAATGTGCATTTTTTTTGTGTGGATCTGCATGTGTGTCTGAATGGGGGACCAAATTCATGTATTTATTTGTGTGAGTGCTTATGTGTAACTGGGAATGCAAGTGCCTAAGATTGTACCTATTAGTGACTGTGTCCATGTATTTGTTCATGACAGTGTACGTGTATTATACCTGAGGTGGGTTTACTTAGTTTGCTTGCTTACAAGGTAGGGCTGAAAGGTTTGGGTTGATCTTATTGACTTTTCAGTAACAATCGTCCGTCTGGTTGACTCTGGTTTCAATGATTTGCTCACTTCGAAGCCACTCCCTGAAAACAGGTGAATCTGCTGTTGCACTGAGCAGGAAGAGAATTAAAAAATGAAATACAGCTCTAGCTGGGAATTCCCAAACTGCTGCTAATAGACTCATAGACTTGAGGCCAGAAGGGACCATCATGATCATACAGCACATTTCAGGCCCTAGCTTTATCTCATTTTGTTTCTTCCCATCTTTTTTCCTATGCACATGTCAAACACCCACCTGTAATTGTATCCTAAAGTCAGCTCTGGTGAGTGTTTTCTGTACCACCAAAGGCTATAAAACTTATTTGTGTCTGTAAGGAAACAGCGCAACACTAACAATTGTGTTGAAATGCAGCAGCCTTGCACTGTCTGCTCTAAATCATGCAAGGACTTGCAGGATCAAAGCCCTAGCAGCTGTGTAATGGTCTGTATGAAATGTCTTAGTTGGCTCTCAGGGCCAGGCTTCTGGGCAGGAGTATTGTGAACAATGTCCCACTGGTCCAATACAAGTACAGTGAATGAATTTACTCACTTTTCTCTCAGCTGCCACCATTCACCACAGTAACTCTCTCAAACAATTTAGATATAATGGGCCAGATCCTCAGCTGGTGTAAATCAGTGCAACTCCATTGGCACTATGCCAGTTTGCACCAGTTGAGACTCTGGCCTCATGTGTGAGTGACTAGGTCTAGCTGCACAGGGAGGGGGTGGGCACACATTTCTGACTTTCTTATTTGACTAAAATTGAATCAGTGTCAGGGCTGTGATCAAGGCTTTCCTGAATACTATCCCACTGCTGTGTTGTGGCCTACTCCAAGAGCACTGATCAAATTACTGGTCTCCATTTTCTAATTCACTACAGTCATTTTCTCTCTCTCTCTCTCTCTCCCTCCTTGTACCTTCAATCTGAAAGAAAGAAAGAAAGAAAGAAAGAAAGAAAGAAAGAAAGAAAGAAAGAAAGAAAATTAGGATGGCAACAGGAGCCCTTCCAATGCACATATGCATTCTCCCAGGAGTAAGCAGGAAAACACAAATATTCCTATAAAAACATTTGCATGGTCATGAGTTTCCCCTTAATATTGGTGCAAACAAATGCTTGCACAAATATTTGCAGTAGGCAAATAAGAATGGATGTGATGTGAATATGGTCAAATTGAACTTAAATTAGAATTAAACAGAATAGGGTTGTCATGTTGGCCTAAAACCTAAGCATTTCTCATGACTATGCTAAAGAAGTGTCAAGCAAAATTCCCCAGGAAGCTTTGCAAAGTCAGGTTAAGAGAGACAATAAAGAGTTATTAGGAAGCAGCTTTTATATTGCTTATAGTCCGGAAAATATATCTTAAGGTTATAACCTATTTTTTTCCTGCTGTTTACATTTTTTATACTTTATGATTAGCTGTGCTTTGCAAAAAAACACATTTGTGTTTAACTCTGATTATAACTGAAATACAAGAAAGGCGCATATGGGAAACATAGCATGTCTCACAGGTGCCTAGGGAATATTAGTTATAAAGTTACCTAATATTAGTTAGGTATATAAACTTAATGTTTAATTGGTTAAAACTCTTGTTTTAAACCCACGCTAAACTCTGCAGTTAAAAGGTTACACTGTTGTGATACTTTGTTATGCTGGAAATTTAGAGCAAATGTAATATATAAGCCATTGGCAACAAGATTGACCTTTGTCAATGATTGAATGGTACCAGTCATGTCACTTGCCACAAATTGTAATGTGGGATAAATATCCTGTCTATAAAAGTCCATTGAAACTGCTGTAATGCATACCAGTGTGGGTGGGCAGGCCTGATGTTCCAGGATTGGTAAGTTAACCTTTTCTGTTTATGCTGTTTGATCTTAGCTGTCTAGTCTATGATTAGTATCAGAGGGGTAGCCTGTTAGTCTCTATCCACAAAAACAATGAGGAGTCCGGTGGCACCTTAAAGACTGAATTGGCTTGTCATCACTGGTTCTCCACTTGTGAGGTAACTCCCTTCTCTTCATGTGCCAGTATATTTATGCCTGTATCTGTAATTTTCACTCCATGCATCTGAAGTGTTTTTTTTACCCACAAAAGCTTATGCCCAAATAAATCTGTTAGTCTTTAAGGAGCCACTGGACTTCTTGTTGTTTTTGTAGTCTTTGATTAGTAAACCAAATTTGAGCTTGACCAATTGATGTCTCAATCAATAAATAATCAAAAGAACCCATTATTTACAATAGAAACATTTTTCATTTTTCACCCCACTCTATGTGTAGGAATTACAGCTATGTTATCTTGCAAGGCTCATAACATGATATGCCAAATGACACATATACCTATATGTTTTATAGTTTTACCAATAAGCTGACACATACCTGGAAATGTTTACTAATATTGGCATTAGAGCTGATGCGAGTTTGTCACTGACATGGTAAATAGTCACCTGCCTGTATTTCACAAATGTATATACTATCACCCTGTCATTGGAGTTCAGGTGAGACAATTTAAAGGCAGATAGAATGTGAAATATGTATAGTAGAAAAAACAGAGTTGTACAGTAGAAAATGCCGCTGTTGCACAGATGATATTGTGAAGTTATAGGTGTGCTGTCATATGTTATTTGATGGTTCAAATATTTGTAAATTGCTCTTTGAAAAGTGTGGGATGTACAGCCAAACAACTATGATGAACAGAATTATTGGTATGAAACTGTACCCCTGCATATTGTACAGACTTGCAGCTGTAATGGCCACACCTAGATACTACACAGCATTATGTACCAGTACCTTCTGGCTGCTTTACGCATCTCAAGTAATACAAAACTGCTGTAAATCCATATGACTGGGATGGTTAAAGAGGGTTTACAGCTGCTTTGCAATGCCAGAGTATCACAGAGCAACTGGTGTGTATTGGTGAATCTATCCTATGTATGTAAGAGTGAACAATTGGTAGTTATAGAGATTTCCATAGATAAAGGGGCACTGTACATAATTACAGGTGTAAAGTGTCTCTCCTAGGGAGTACATGAAATTACAGGTGTAAAGGTGCATATTTGAATGTTGCACAGAATGTCAGGTGTAATGAACGTTAGAGAGAATTACAGGTGTAATGAATCACATGTATGAAGTTTCCTTACAGATCTGATTATGTCTGTAATATGGAATCAGTATTGGAGACCTTAATGAGAAAGCTGCTGTTTCTTAGTATATATTCATGATGCAATAACATAGTGCAAGCACTCTGGTCAGGAATGCCAGAATGGTGTGATGTGGTGTCTTATGCATATGCACCTGATGTTTTATAGGCCTGGAGATAAAAGACTGAGTTATTCCAGCATCTGAAATGTGATTTACACAGATAATTTAAAATATGAGTGAACTAATGTCTCTTAACTTGTGCACATGTGCCTGCCTGAGGAATCAGAGGTATCTGACTCTCCCTCATGGTACTGCAGAACAAACCTAGGCTTAGTAAGAACAAACCTAGCCTCTGCTCCTGTACTGAGATACCATCACCAGAAATTGATTCCGACTATGCCATATTAGACCATTAACCCCTAGGTGTCCATAGCTCTCCAAGTCTCTGATTCTCTGAGTTGCTTCCTCCCTCTAATCTGAGGCTGGATTAGAATCAATGACAAAGAGGGTGAATAGCATAGCTTCTCACCCACTTTCCCAGCAACCATCTGGTCCTGCCACTGTATTTATGGTAATGTTTCATATCTGTGCAGTGGAAATTCCAGCGGTGAAGGACATGCTCACACCGAGCTGATCATGGCAGGGGACATAAGGAGACTCAGACGCATGCTACTGGAATGCAACAGCAGTGACAAGTTATGTGGTAAGATTCAAGGCAACTGTTTCCTTGCCTTTTACTTTTGTGTGTCCAGGTCTCATAAACTAAGCAGCAGGACCTGCTCAGTCAACTTTGAGCCACCCTCACCTCCAGAGAGTGATTTGATTGGGCCTCCCCTGCAGTAAGTCCCAATGCACGACCTCTTCTTCACACCTGCCCCCATCGTTTTGCCTTTCTAGCTGAGTGTATTGGCTTTGTCACTCAGGGTGGAGAACAAAGAATATGTTTCCAGCACTGGCTTATATGGCTGGGTGGAAAGGATAGGGGAATGATGGGTGAAGATTTCCTGTTAAACAGGAGGAGCAATGTAACACCCTGACCAGAGTTCAAAGGGAGGTATACTAATTCCACTTGGGGGTCAAATTATTATCATCACAGAGCTCTGAGTCATCCCAAATCAGTGTTGCACTCACCCCAGTAGCACTAGAGTATAAGCAATAAACAACACAGAAGCATTCTCACTGGGATGCCCTGCAGCTGCAGGCTTGGCAGCCTTATCTGTTCTGGTTTAAGCAGGGTTGGACTTGGACAGCATTTGATGGGAGAGTTAGCTAGAACAGTGCCTAGAAAAAATGGATACCTTAGAAATACTTGAGATAGGCAGACCACCAAGGGAAACCCAGATGCTGCAAGAAATGCTGTTTATGACTCATTAGGGGAGTCTTTTCCTTCTGAATCACTACTGAAATCAATTCCCTGCAGGAGGTTACAGGAAACCATCTTTTGGTTGAGACATATAGATGAGGTCTTGACCACATGTGGTCTTTAAAGATCCCATGGTACTTTTCAAGGGACCAATATTAATAGGTGCCAAGCCCCATCAGCCCCTATTAATTTAATTGGGAGTTGAAGGTACTTATCACTTTATATGAGAATGGCAGCATCCCAGAGTATTGTGACCCAAGAGAGTAAGGATGTTAACCCCAGCATTCTGGCCAAATTCCAAACCAGTTAATTTACTCTTCCGCCCTAATATCTCCCCCTCCCCCAGTATTTTAATGGGAGAAGTTATTCACTTCACCTCAATTACACTGTTGTACAGCATTGTTGACATAGAATGGCTGCCAGGCTCCACCCCAGAGCCAGCTGCATTTCATTGGTGAGTGATCCCTAAATGTACTGGCTAACACTTTCAGTCTTCATATACAAGTATGTGGCGGTGGAGGAGGTCATGCATTCACCCTATTGAGGAAGAAGATAATAAACTCTTCTGGGTTCGTCCACACATCTGCAAGACTTGTTGTGCCTGGAGGGGGAAGCTTAAGACGGGAACCCCAGTCCAAGGGTTGGTAACTGGGGAAAATTATTGTGCCTCAGAGACAGTTGATTACAGGGATAGATTAGTGAAGAGGGAGGCAGTCATTGATCCTGGGATTGCCTGGACCAGGTACAGAGTGGATGTTTACCTAAAAGCTGGAGGGAGGGTGTAGGGAAGGACTCTACCCCTGACCATGACAATAAAATGCCTATAGATAAGCTGGGACCAAGGTTTGCCCATGAGACTGAATGTCTTGTATTTCCCTTTTCTTTAGTTTGGTCTTCCCTGTCCCTGGAGAGGGGGAAAGGTGTGTGTGTGTTGTTATTTTTTGAGAGAGACTCTTTATACCCCAAGCAGGGGTAGGAATCTGTGAGTGTCAGAGGAAGGAAGCAAGCCAAACTGTGGTCTGGGGGTGGGTGGGGGAGAGACTCCAGGAGATCCCATCCACCAAAAGGCACCTAAAGAGGTGGCCTGATATTCAGAGGTGAAGAACTCCCTTTGACTTCAGTGGGAGTCTTAAATAGTCAGCCCCTCTGGAAATCAGGCTAGCAGTTGATAAGGTACTTAGATACTACTGCAATGAGCACAGCATGGATAGATAGCTCCTTCATGTTGAAAATTACTAGAATGGACTATTGTTATGGTGTTGTACAGACTCTGTTCAGTGTGGGAGTGTTGTACACACTGTGATTTCACTGAGCAGTAACGACTACTCCTTGTTTCCTGTTTTCTCTTTCCATTGACAGTTGTGCGTGAGTACCAGACTGAAGTGATCATCATCCCTGTCTTCCTAGTGGGTGTCTTTGTCATCCTGTTAGGTGTGATCCTTTGGCTCCGCTATCGGAGCTGGAGGTCGAAGCAACAGCAACTGCCCAGGCGCCAAGGTAACAAAGGGGAGAGAGCTGGGTTCAATGGCAAGTCTCTCATTCCCACCCCCAGGGCTGTCAGAGACTAGGAGAACTGAAGAGCCTGAGCTTGGTACTCAATGGCCTTGTCTACATTAGGAAAATTGGGACCTCTAGTTCACCAGTGGTACAGCTCCACCAGTGGTAGCAATGGTGAAGGTTGTAGCATAGAGAAGACTCAGGTACTTAGACCATTGTGTCATCTCACCCTGCTCTGAGTAGAGTTAGCTGGCATAGTGGTAAAATCACTTGAGACCTATCATGCAGGGGACATGGTTTCAAGCTGCAGTCTCTCACTTCCTTCAGGGCCAGTGTAGGCTGGCCACAGTGCCATCTGGAGGTTAATACTCAGCACTGCAGTGGATCCAGGTTCAGTTTCCAGTCATGGCGTCCTATGGCTAGGAGCACTATGAGGCTGGATTGGCTGGCATATGCTGTGTGAGTATCACAGATTTGATTCCCAGTTATAGTGGCCAATTCCCAGGAGTCCACTCAGTTGTGGCTGGTAACACAACAGAGTTGGGGTGCATTGCAAAGTGGCTAAAGCAAAAAACCCAGATTTGAGCTTGTTTTGTATCCATGCACAAAGAGCGGAACAAGTACTTCCAGTCTAAAGTGAATTGGTATTTATTAATTGGTATATATTAAAGGAATTAAGAAAGAACGAAAGTAAAGTCTCTAAGGACACTGTGTGTCTCTTCTCTGTAACAAGCTACAGCAATTCTGAGAACAAAATGGCTGCTGTATCTACACGCAGGCAGAGTTCTTATACATGTAAAGATGCAGTACCCAGAAAACAAGGGTTTCGTAGTTACATATACCATAGATTTCAGGTCTCAGTTTCTCCTGCCTCTCAGACAGGTTGGGTGGGAGTCCTGGGGAAGCAAAGTCCTCTGTCTCATTATGGGCTGGCCTACCTGAGACCAAATAACACTTCCCCATCCATGATTCCGAAAATCATAATAGAGCCAAAGGGAACAGTTCATGGCCAGTGGCAAAATGTAAAAGGGGAAAATTCATCCCCCAAACACTTATATCTCGTTTGGCTTTTATTTTTGTAACAGCTGTTGCCCCATTGCCAGCAAAGGACAAGAACCAGAAGGAACACAGTGAGTCAGAGAACACCTACATCCAGCTGAGTGAGACAACTGTGGAGAGTCTACTAAGATCTGCAGCCTTGACTCTGAAGGAACTGGAAATACCACAAGACAGACTTATACCAGGGTCCTTGGAGCTGATACACAATGGCAGTTTTGGGGGAATCTACAGAGCGGAATTGGAGACTGGGAACCCTGGGAAGACTAAGACAGTCATCCTGAAAGCCTTACAGGGTAACATTGGTGGCAGGAGTGCTCCATTTGTATACACTTCTCTGTTACCCACTAGTGTGAATCCACTAAAAATTCCCCATTCTCTAGCTCTGAGTCCATTTTCTTTCTTAGCAGTTGCACAAGGGGCTGCCCCTTTCTCTGCTGTGAGCTACCCTGCTTTCCTGTGTGCATCCCCCCAGTGATTCCTCTCTCTGTGTGTACCTCTCAATCTTTCTCTATGGCTTTGACTTCACTACAGAATTTGATCATATCTGAACATGCCTGTAAAGAGGTGAGATGACAAGATGCTGACCATGATTTTGCATTCACTGTAGACAAGCACAAGTAGTGTTCATCATCATGTCAGCTAGTCATGGTTAAACTTTGGTCTTAGCAGGGTTTAGTCACAAGCAGTATATATGCATGTTAAAGGAGGTTGTATTGCATCGTCTAAATAATGCTTAGTCCTGCCATGAGTGCAGGGGACTGGACTAGATGACTTCTTGAGGTCCCATCCAGTCCTATCATTCTTTGATTCTGTGTTGAGAATATTGAATAGGATCTTTGCTCTTCTTTGCCTCCCTGTGGTGATACTGTCTTTTTCTCTGGTACTTTCAGACACTGCTGGACCCAGTGAGGTGAAGGATTTCCTGGGAAGGATTAAGTTCCATCAGTCCCTTGGTCATCATGATAACATGGTTGAACTGATAGGATGTTGTGTAGTCCAGCTGCCCCTTTATATGATCCTGGAGGATGTGTCCCATGGGGTCCTCCTGAACTTCTTGTGGACCTGCCGCAGGGTGAGTCTGAGGAAGTGAATGCCGGACCAGTTATCATGTCTATCCTCCACCTCTGTCCATGTCTCTTACATACATCTATTTAAGAAGATATCTTTATCATGTGTAGTTTTTAATCCATCCATCCATAGACTTCTCTAATCATCCATCCATTCACAATACAACTCTTGCTTTTTTATGTATGTATATTTCCACCTAGTCATTCCCCTCCCGTCACATTTCCCCTTCCTTGCCGCTTACCCACAAGCTATGCCCACTACATTACTCACCTACCCCACCAGCCATCCACTCCTCCTACACAGCGCCTACCCTTCAATTGTCTAACCATTCACCTTTTTACCTCTTCCATGTTTGTTTTTTGATGCAATACCTGAGCATTATAAATGTTTATAAAGAATAACTATCTCAAGCAGGGCCAATAATGCCAATTTGCCGTGGGGCACGTAAGGAGAGTGATGCCTGTAGGAGGATGGAAGGGTTAGATGGTGCCATTTCCTGAAATCAGAATCTCATTAGAAAGAAGCAGCATTCCCCCTCTTTTGCTCTACTGTGGCATTTATTTGATGTGCTTTCTGCTTCTCTTTCTCTAGGATGTAATGACCATGGATGGTATCCCGTATGACCTCACGGAGAGGCAGGTATATAAAGTCGGGCAGCAGGTTGCAGCTGCCTTGGTAAGTCTGATGTAGCTGCATCTTGATTCATTTATCATGATAGGAGAGACAAAGAAAGAGCCAGAAACCCACTCTAACATCAGAGTCCAACCTGGGGAACGCTATTCTTTCAAATTTAGAATCCACTAAAAATTACGTTTGCTAGATTTAAATAGGAAGCAAAAATGGTTTTAGTTCCTCCTAGATTTGATAAGACACTGTTACTGCCTGTTTTTATTAATCCTTGAAACAGGCCAGGAATTACTTCCATTCAAGAATCTGTATTGTTTACCTGACGTAGTAGCACAAGCTGACATTTAATTAGAAAAACTGTAGTTTAAAATGGAAGTTCTCAAGAAACAGAAGAGATAAAAATAAAGGAAGGATGGTAGTATGGTTAAGGCACTGGACAAAAACTCAAAACATCAATGTTCAATGGCCAGCTTTGTCACAAATTTAGGCAAGTCACTTAAGCTCTGTGTGTCTCAGTCACCTGTCTGTAAAATGGGGATAATAATCTGTTTCTATTTAGACTGTAAGCTTTTTGGGAGCAGGGGTTTCTCTTACTATGTATTTGTACAGTGCCTTGCACAATGGGGCCTGATCTTAGTTGAGGCCTTTTGGCACTACTGGAATACAAATATTTAACCCAGCTAGAAAAAGGGTTGTGAATCTCACAAATACAATAATAAAGCTGAACAGAATATTATTAGAAAAACTCCAAATGCCCTTCTGTTTCATGAGTGAAAATGTTATAGCAAAGAAAGGGGGAAGCAAACACAAGAGTAACAGGGAAAAGACAGGAGGCAATGGGTTCCCCCACTGTTGGATTTTCCCTTTCAGCAGGACTGGGTTCCCTCACTGGATGGATTCGCCCTCCCACTTCTCACTAGTTAGAGCAGATGTTCCCTCTCAATGGACGGTCTCTCAATTAGTGATTTTCACTCTTTTAGGAATAGAATGTCCTCTTTAGCAGTAGGAGTGGGTATCACCTGACTGGTAGATTTTCCCTTTAGTAGGAGCAAGGATCTCTATTGGTGGATTTTCTCACGCCCCCTCGGTGGATTAGGTGTTGCCCCTGCTGGTGGATATTCACTATAGGTGGCTGCTTTCAGTGGTGGTAGCTGAAGTGAGTTTCCTTAGGAATTTTGCATGAAAGGCCAAAGGGCTGAGGGAAGCATGATAGGTCTTTGCGTGGTATTGGAACTTCTTGGCCTAACCAATGAGAATATGCCTCTGGTAAAAGCTCCTTGTGGTATTATGTAGGTGTTCCAGGTACACTCACCACATGTTTGGCTGCCAGGGACCCAGGTCACTGTGGTGCATGAACCATTGGTGGGGGCAAAGGGCATAAATTAATTGATTTTTTCAGTCAGTTAAAAAGAAAAACAACTGACTCTTCCCCTTTTTCCAACTTGCCAGGAGTTTCTCCAGCAGAAGAAGCTGTTCCATGGGGATGTGGCAGCGAGAAATGTCCTGATCCAGTCTGACTTCACAGCCAAGCTCTGTGGGCTGGGCCTGGCCTATGAAACCCACACCTATGGCACCAGCTGTGTCACACAGATTGTGCCACTCAAGTGGCAGGCACCAGAGCGGCTATTAATGAAACCTCCCAGCATCAAGTCAGACATGTATGGTTTGTTCTGGGGTGAAACTATATCTGGCTTTCAAATCTTATCTATCACTTTCAGTTCCTCACACACCACTTTGTTCTGATCCCCAGATCAAAACTCCACTGTAGGGCTCACCCTTGCTTCCAGCATGGAGCTCCACCTGGCGGCTCGCCCCTTCCTCCCTCTGCTCACCTCCCCAGCTCACACTCATTGTTATCATATGTTTAAATTACTACCTTGATTTTTTTTCAATTGCTTTCAGGCTAAAGATGGGAATAAGAGCTGCCAGTGAAACTGACATTGTGTTTTCTTGCAGATGGTCCTTTGGAATCTTACTCTATGAGATGATCACATTAGGTAAGGAGAAAAAATAAAATCCTAGGGAAAGGAGGGAGTGTCAAGCGACAGCTCAGACAACATCAGAATCAAGAGTGTGTGGGAAATGGCCATGGTGCCTTTTATGTCATGTGATCACCCCTCTTTGCTAGGAACTGGACTGAGACCTCTACAACTCATTTCACAGAGAGAACACAACAGCCTTCAGATGAGAATATCATTCTGCATTTACTTATCTAGTGTCAGATAACTTAAAAAAGAAAGGCTCTGTACCCTATTCCACACTTTTCCTGAGTCATCCAGTCCCCCTAGTTAGTCTGCAAACATTGCCCTAGAAATGAAAGGTTCCATATCCCATTCTTTAAACTCTGTGCTATCTCATCCCTGCAGATTCCATTTCTGATATTAAGCACATTTTTAAAGGGGCTTCTCCAGCAGTTATCTTCATATTCCCCAAATAAGGATGCAACTTATATATCTAAAAATGTGCCTCTCTTTTTCTGGCCTGACAAACATGGGAAGAAGAGAGAGATAGGAAAGACCAAAAAAGAATAAAGAATTTAAGGGATTAAAAGACTGCAGTTCCTGTGTGTGGCCACAGTGTGTCACCCTTATTCCTCACCTTCCTTTTCCCACACTCCATCTGGCCTCTTTATGCTGCACAATTCCACACTGTGGCTTAGGGCTGTCACTTCAGAGTGGCAAAAAACTGGGGCATCCAAACCATTTCATCCGGGACAGCGACGTTAAAGGAATCATTCATCCTGGAAAAATCTGGACAAAGGGCCACCCTAATCTAGCTACAGATGTTACTTTTGCTCTGTCCATTACCCTGGCCAGCCACCAGGTGTTAACCTTTCATGACTCATCACTCAGCATTTTTCTGAGGGGAAAGGAAAGTTAGCATCACACCCTCACTGGTTTATTTGTGGTAGGAAAGAGTAGAGGCCTCATGAAGAAGCTGGAACCTGGAAATCATTTTCCCTGATAGTTTTATCTTTTGTTGTTCACTTTTCTCTTCCAGGGGCTCCACCATTTCCTGAGGTGCCACCTTCTGATATCCTACAACACCTTCAGAGATGGAAGGTCATGAAGAGGCCCTCCACCTGCCAGCCAGCTATGTAAGGGGCTTCCTCTTCTAACCTGATCTGAGTGGTGGGGCTCATACTCTGCTCCCAGCTCAGAGCTGCATGGAGAAGCTCGTACAGCCTCGGTTTAGCAAATTTTTCCAGTCGCGCCCCTCTTACCATTCATGGGATTTATCTTCCCCCCATTACTTGTAATCTGAAGTAATCCCTTACTTCTGCACTGTTGCTGGCGATGGTGCTGTCTTTAGAGCTGGGCGCAGGAGAGCGGCGTCTGCTGGCCAGGGCATTCATGTTGTTTGTGGCATGGGAGCACTATTTTATTAATTCCACACCCATCTTGCAATACCCACTCTGTTCCCTGCTTCTGCTATTATGGCAGCAGGTCCGGTGGGACCCACGGGATCCCAGTTTCTTTGTGCTCCTCTCAGGGAACCTCTTGCACCCCCTTCCCCAGACGGGCACTGCCCCCCCCCCAGTTTGCGCACCACTGTTTTACAGTATTTACACTTACCCTCAAAGATCGCACACTGTCCTTGCTACTATTTCCTGAGGGTTTTCTTCTTTTTTCCAGTCTCAGTCTATATCTGAGCACTTCACTACCAGAAAGATGTTGACAGACTAGTGAGGAATTCTGAGAGTGATTAAGGGAGTAAAGGAAAGATTTGAATAGAGAGATTAGGAACTATTAGGAAAGGGATATATAAGACAGAAAATATCATAATTCCACTATATAAATACTTGGTATGGCCACACCTTCCATGTTGTGTGCAGTTCTGGTTGCCCCTTCTCAGAAAAGATATATTAGAACTGGAAAGAGTACAAAGAAAGGCAACAGAAATGCTTAGGGGTATAGAACAGCTTCCATATGAGAAGAGATTAAAAACCCTGGGACTGCTCATCTTGGAAAAGAGATGACTAAGGGGGGGATATGATAGAAGTCTATACAATTGTGAATGGTGTGAAGAAAGTGAATAAAGAAGTGTTATTTACCCCTTCACATAATACAAAAACCAGGGGTCACCCAAGGAAATTAATAGGCAGCAGGTTTAAAACAGACATAGTGAACTACTTCTTCACACAATGCACAGTCAAACTGGAACTCATTGACAGGGGATGTTGTGAAGGCCAAAAGTATGACTGAGTTAAAAAAATAATTAGGTAAGTTCATGGAGGATAGGTCCACCAATAGGTATTAGCCAAGATGGTCAGAGATGCAACCCCTAAACCTCTGACTGCTAGAAGCTGGGACTGAGTGACAGGAGATGGATCACTTGATAATTGCCTTGTTCTGTTCACTCCTTTTGAAGCATCTGGCATTGGCCATTGTCAGAAGATGGACCATTGGTCTGACCCAATTTTGCCGTTCTTATGTTCTTATATCTGAGGGGGATAGAAAGGACAAGAATATTTGTAGGATGTAAATAATAAGGGAGCTAAGTTATTTACTTTGGTACTGTTAAAAGAGAGTATTGCAAGGGCTAAACTGGATGAAAGTGAGTAAAGGGAAAGTTGAGGCTGGATATCGGGGAACATATAACAGCGAGGGACTATGGAACAGATTAAAAAAAAAGATATGTAGGTGCCTAACTCTCATAGATTTCAATGAGAGTTAGGTGCCTAAATACCTTTAAAAATCACACCCTATGAGACTAGGAAGGAAGGAAATAGAGGAGGCCAGTCACTTGGGACACTTAAAACTAGGACTCAAAAAAAGCCTGGAGAATAGACTAGGTAGCAATCATTTATTGCCTAGGGAGATATGGGAGGCTGGACTAGATGTGCTCTAATAGACCTCTTTAATCTCTTTGGGACTCTACTGTATGTAACTTTGACTGCCCAAAAGTCTCTTTCCTTCTCTTGAAGTTTCTTCTTGCCACTTTGATACCCCATCTGTCCTGCTGTGCTGTTGTTCCATCTGGGTCTACCCCAATCTGAACCTGGTTTTCTTGACTCTCAGAAATGAGAGGAAATGTGAAAGCGGTGATCAGGTCTTCCAAATGGTACAGGAGTCTCCTTGATGATAACTTGTCCATTCCCCCTGGAAATACGGGAATTCTCCCTTAAATGAATGAGTAATCCTAGTGGAACAGTACCTCCTGTGCTGACATCAGTCCTGGACAAAAGAGCTCCTGGATATCCAACAAGGAGTCCTGGTAGCGCTTTCAATAAGGAAGGCAGTTGTATGACTTAACGAACATGACCCCTCCTCCCCCATTCCATTTTCATAGATAAATTCTAATACTAGCAAGTGTGCAGATTTCAACGGTCCCTTATGCTAGCTGTGTATGTAGGTGACATCAAGGTGTGGTCTCCAGAGTTTTCAGTGAGGGGTGGGGATTCCTTTGTAGCATAATTTTGTCCTTGTGCCTCATTCCTGGCTTCTCACCACTCCTCTGTCTTACAGGTATGGTATCATGAAGTCCTGCTGGCGGTGGAGTGCGACGAACCGGCCGTCACCCGCAGAGCTGATCAAGCGCCTGCAAACAGCAGCCAAGAGCAGCAATGACCAAGTGGTGCTCCAGGTGCCTGAGCTGGTGGTGCCTGAACTATATGCTGATGTGGCTGGCGTTGATTTGGGGAGTCTCACCAGGGACTACACTGTGCTCTGAAGCATGCCTCTGTGTACTGGGAAGGCCTGGATCTCTGACTTTGCCCCTCTTTGGGGATACAAGGGGCTGACCCCTCTGGAACTCAGAATGAAGTGTGTATTGGGAGGGGTTCCTCTATTTTTTTTTTAATGCAGAATGTAGTTAAGAGGGTGGGAAGTTCTGAAATAAACACTAGAATCCAGAAGGGACTCCCAACTCACCACCTTGAAATTGAGAAATATATCCTGCACCACTCAAACGCCTGTCTACATTATGACTGGCTACACTGAAGGGGACCAACCAAACAGAAACAATCATTCTGAGTGACCTCAAGGTGGTTATGAAGGTGGCCTCAAGGTTCAGTTATGAAGTTGTACAGCTTTGAGTGAATGAAGTCTTTGACAAGGAAGCATTCCAGTACCACCATAGGGAGAAGGGGGTGGGGGTGGTAAAAAGTCTTGTCACCCATGACTCCCCACTTTTGCTGCTTTTTCCAGTCATACATGTGAAGAGAGGGCTTCAACCTGCAACAATGGCAACTAGGTGGACGGGACTGAAAGCTGTCTACAAGGATTTACAAGAGGTGGATACCATGGATGGAAAGGGATTGCTTTGGTTCCGAAGCATATAAGTGGAAGGAAGCTGGATGAAAATGAATGAAGGGAAATTACAGATGGATATCAAGAACCATTTCCTAACTGTGAGGATTTTTGGAAGTCATCCTACCCCCCCCCCTCCCATTCCACACCCCCCACCCCATTCCCCTCCAAGGAAGTGTTGGAAGAGCCGTTGCTTGAACATTTTAAAAGAAGAATTGGATGATGCCCTGAAGAATATGCTATAGGACACAATCTTGGAGTGGCCCTAGAGATAAGAAAGTGGATGGATTAGATGATACCAAATAAGTCTTTTCCATCTCTAACTCCTCTATAACTGAGGGCCCATTCAGATGAAGGGTAACATTGCTTTTAAACATTCCACCCCATGGATGGACCTCTCAGGTGCTTTATGCCATAACCAACTGCAAAATAGTGAACACTGTGTATTCTGATAGAATGAAATACCTTGAATGTTAAGGGATGCAGCAGAAATAGCTATATTAACGTACCTCTTGATGCAGGAATGCAGGATGTACCACTTGATGGAGGAATGTGTCTTGTTTTGTGGCGAGTGGCAGGGTTGGCGAGTTGTATGGGCCCATGGTGCCCAGGCTCCAGCAAATTCAGGGCCTGGGGGGCCCAGCTCCACCAATGTTCGGGGCCTGGGCTCTCCCTCGGCCCTGCCTGCCACCCCCACACGTCTCCCTTGAGCGTCCCCTGGCCCCACCTGCTGCCCCCGCGTGCCTCCCCCAGAGCGTCCCTGCCTGCCCTGGGCAGCGGGTGGCTTCCCCCTGCAGCTCCACATTGCACTTCCTCTCCGGCTGCTGCCGGCTACAAGGGAGCAGCGCTGGGGGCAGACTAAGGCAGCTGCTGCGCCTGCAGAGGGAGGAGGCACATGGCAGTCCCCCCACCCCAGCAGGAGACTCCAAGTCAACTCTGAGGGAGGAGGGGCTTATCCTGGCTGGACCTTCTGAGCAGCAGCCTGGGGGGGCTTCGGTGAGTGTCATGCTGGGGGGGCCAGGAGGGGCCCTCCCTCCCCCAGAACTCACTGCTGCCAGCACGGAGAGGGCTGGAGGGAGTCCTCCTCTCTTGCCCCCAGCCCCTGGACAGCCTTCCTGCTGCATCCCAAACTCCTAATCCCCGGCCCAGCCCCACACCCCGCACCTGCTCCCGCACCCCATTGCTCTGTCCCAGCCCAGAGCCTTGACCCAGCACCCAAACCCCCTCCCACACCCAGCACCCCCTCCCACACCCCAACCCCGTCCCAGCCCGGAGCCCACACCCAGCATCCCAACCCCCCTCCCACACCCTTTCTGCACCCCAACCACCTGTCCCAGCCCAGAGTCCGCACCCAGCACTCAAACCCCCTCCCAGAACCCGTACCCTTCCCACACCCAAACTTCCTCCCAGAGTCTGCACCCCAAACCCCCTCCTGCATCCAAACTCCCTCCCAGAGCCTGCACCACTCCTGCACCCAAACTCTCTCCCAGAACTTGCACCCCCAACCCCCTCCCACACCCAAACTCCCTTCCAGAGCCTTGGGGGAGGGGGGGACTTGGACCCGTTCTGGGCACCACCAAAAATTATACAAACCTGCTGCCCCTGGTGAGTGGTGGCTGAGGTATCAAAGGGTTGCTCAAGGGTAAAAGCTCCCATCCCACCATCTCAGGGAGAAGTCCTCACTGAGATCACACTGTCAGGGAAGGCATCTGATGAGCGTTTGTTCTCCCCAAGTGATGCAGAGCAATTTATTTTCTTGTACATTTATCCTTTCAGACTCTAGCTCCTGGAGTAATTGCTTTAGTTTTTTGAGATGTTACCTTATCATTGTAAAATACATCTGGTTACTCTCATGACACAGCTAATATGAAAACAATATGGAAATTACATGGATAGGGTAAGAATAAAAGGTGATGGTAGAGTATTGTGACAATTACATGGTGGTGATATCATCTGCTGTGTGAATAGCAGACATGGCTGCTCTGTGACAAATGTGGCAATGCCTTATATGTTGTGTGAATAAATTGATGATCACATAGCTATTTTGACTTAATGTTGTGACAGCATAGATACTCTGTGAATAACAACGAGCTGCTGGATTTGAAGTCAAGATTTAGTGGTGACAGAGGCTTTGGATATTATACTTTATATGGCACCCTTTGCTCGGGGCATGTTCAAGTGCATGTCATTTTACTGTGAATTTCAGGCCTTGTTTATACTAGGATTTTAGTCACCAGTATAGCTGCATTAGTGAGCTATACTGGTTCAGTGTGATTTGCATTGGGGAAGCTTATTCCAGTTGAGGGGAAGCTGTCCCAGAGCAAACCTCACTACACTAATGTCAGTTGTTTCTACACTAGTAATTTGCCACATGGCAACTACACTAGTGACTAACATCCCAGTGGAGAGAAGGGCTAAGTCTGTTTTTCACCATGCCACCTGCACCTCAGAAGAGTCTGCATGGAACAGGGATAAATGTATTAGAATAATCATATGGATTATTTTGCCTGCTCTATAGTCTATTTTATAATGAGTGACATATAAATCTTGTCTGAAAATATCTGGGGGCTTGTGGGTTTTTTTCTTAATAGGCATCAAAACTTTTACAAAGCTTGAGGGCTGCTAGTCTTGAAGTCAGTGGCATTTTTTACCATTCACTTCAAAAGATGCAGACTCAGACCCTGAGCAAACAGACTTTTCACATGAGGTGGCCACAGCTTTCTGTTTTCAGTGGAGCTGGGCGTACCATGAAAACATCCTTTGCTGGGATTATATTTCTTGTGGCATAGTAGTCTGATGTGAGGCTTCTTCTGCCTCTCCTGATGAAGTTGTTCCAGTTTGGATAAATAATTAAAGAGTGAGTGGAACAGGTGAACTGGACCCTGCACCCATTCTCTTCCTGTCCCATTGATTATTTAAGTATTTAGACACAGTAAAATAACTTTAAATACTGAGACAGTGACTCTAGTCCAGAGGTTAGGACACTCACCTGGGAGGGGGAGACCTAGGGTCTAGTCCCCCTGCTCCAGTCACTTTTTAATTATTTATCCAGACTGGGACAACTTCAACAGGAGAGATCGAGGAAGGTGACTATAAAAACAACCTTTAACCTCTTGATTAGAGCATACTGTCCCGAGTGATGGGAGAGCCTGGTGTTAATTCTTTCTCCCTATCAAGTGGGGGAGAGAAATTAAACCTGGTTCTCCCACATCCTAGACAAGTGCTCTAACCCCTGGTTAGAGGTAGGTACCACCACCTTCTACTCCATTTGCACCTGACTAACTCATTCTCACAAGAAGTGGCTTACATGCCTAAGCTGACTGCCTCCAGGACAGGGGTTCCTATGCGTGAATCGTTATCAGGGCTAAGCACCTCTGTGCAGTCTGGACTCAGGCTCCTATCTCCCTGAGTGGGGTGGGGCTTAGGACACATCCCTGCCTAGTGTGCTGGCTTCTCTGAATCCCATTCTGCCTGTCTCTCCCCATTCCTTGTATAGGAGCCTAGACACCTAACTCAGTGTGCATGTGTATCACAGTGTGTTCCTGTGTATTCCTAGATGCCCAAAAGTGAGGTGTTGCAATGAGCATCACAACATCTAAGGACCTTTTGTGAATCCAGGTCACAGTTCTTTGGTAGCTGGCTAGGGTCCATCAATACACTTTGGGTCAATACTTTTATTTCTTAAGATGCAATGAAGTATTTTGCTTTCCCAAAGTGAGATCCTAAGGTGATGACTGTTCAAATTCTATCTTGTAGGGCTTTCTTTCTCAAACAAGAGAATTTTTAAAGGGGAGAAAAAGAACAGCATATCACCCTATAGCAGTGTCCTACCCTGGGTGTGTTGCAGATATCATGTATATGAACTGGACGCTTATGTGCCTTCTTTGGCTGACACCACACAGGAAGTGGTAACTGGCTTGCACATGTGCTGTATTTCTCACCAAAGCTCTGCGGGGGTGGACATATGTATCTTTACAAGAGAGAGTTTCAATTTGAATTGCCTGACCACCTTGGGATTCACTTTGCTAAAATACTGGTTTGTCTTTTGTATCAACTGAGGTGTTCACGGTGCCTGAAAACTCCAGGTGCATGAGAGGCTTTGGTCAGCTAAAAATGTACATAATCTTGGAAAATTTACAAAAATATAGATGAAAATTCTTAGCACAGAATGGCAAATTTGATAAACAACAAACACCACAGAAAAGACGTTTTGCATGGGTTTTATTTGTATTTATTTGAGAGTAGAAAAGGCAAAATAAGTACAGCATTACAAAGAGAACCTGGCAGTTGCCAGTAGATTTAACTAAAGTGAAGCTTCTACCATACCAGTTCTGTTGAAGAGGAATATTCATGCTGAGGGAAATTCTCAAAGAAAAATGTGGTGTGTGTGTGTGTGTGTGTGTGTGTGTGTGTGTACCCACACACATGCATAAGGAGGTGTTAGGATTCTGTAGTCTATTTGAATACAAGGCATTTATTAGCCAGAGGGGGGCGGGAAGGCAGCAGTGCTATGGACTTTTTTCCATTTTTGTAGAGCAGCTTATTTCAGATGCAAAATATTAAGAGTCACTGTTTTTTCTCTTTCTCTCTCTCATACACTCTATAGTTCTTTGTCTATTTGTTGTTTTCCTTAACTGGAAATAAAAGTAATTTAGGCTGGAAAATACATATTTGAAATTTTTTATATGAAAGACATTATAAAGTCCATTAACTATTTATTCACGTGGTTTTCTAATTTTTCTCACTATGGTGGCTGATTGCCAGAATAAGGGCTAGATTCACTGCCAGTGTAAATGTCCACTAAAGAATGCCTGCCATCTTACACTGTCATAAATGGTGACAGATGTTCCTGGAGGTGGAAAGTGTCTCCAATCCCATTTGCTGAAGGGGGGAGGATTAAGAGGCAGAACACCACATGGTATGGTATTGCCGCCCTACTTTTGTGCTGCTGCTGGCGGTGGTGCTGCTTTCAGAGCTGGGTACCCAGCCAGCAGCTGCTGCTCTCTGGCCACCTAGCTGTGAAGGCAGCACAGAAGTCAGGGTGGCAATTCTGTGACTCCTCCTACAATAACCTTGCAACACTCCCCCCTCCCCAAACCTCCTTTTGGGTCGGGACCCCCAGTTTGAGAAACATTGACTTAAGAGCTTTACATGTTTATATTTTGCCATTTTAAAATACATATTCATGCTTTGTTCCAACACCATGAAATTTAAGATTTCAATATCTGAAACCATGAAATTCAAGTTTTTAAAACTGCTATGACCATGAAATTTGCAAAAATGGACTGTGAATTTGGTAGGGCCCTAATTATAAATGTGGTCCCAAGAAGTGTTTAAGTCACTCTCTTTCTGCATTTAGAAGAGGCCCATGAGATTGTATTGGTTTGTGAATGGAATGTGACCCTTTAGGTCTAGAGGGCTTGCTGCTTCCCAGCCCATCTAATCTCATCCTGCAGTGAAGTCATAAAGCTGAGCTTTTTATGTCTCAGTCCTTTCATTTCCTACTATATAGTAATATTCTGACATCACTCCAAGCTCCAGCAGCAGGAAGAACCATGCTGGAAGGGAGAGAGACAGACTATATCAAACAGTCGTTTAAAATAATGAGAGATAGGCCCAAGCTGTGGAATTCATATCCAGGTCAGAACTTCCCAAACTTCACAGGAATTCAGATCTGGTTCAAATCACTGGTTTGAGCTCAAAGCTCTAAAAAATGATAAGAGGAGGCATGTAGGAATGACAAGCCAAATAAATTTTAGTGTGCATAAAAACTCTTCTTTTGCTTTAAAATCAGTTCTAGAGATGAAACTCCTCTTTAGTGTGCTTGTGTTCAGCTCCCTGTGATTCTGAACTGAGAGATTCTGCTCTCATTTACAGAGGTGTAAATCAGGAGTAACTCCATTGGCTTCAAAGGAGTTACTACCATTTTACCTCTGTGTAACTAAGAGCTGAATCTGTCCTTTATTCAGGCTTGTGGGAGAAGTTTGACCAGATGAGGAACATTCCCAAGGATGTGGTGTATCAAATGAGGCTGCTGCTCCACATTCCTAATCAATCAATATTTGCCCCAATCATTAAAAGCAGTTTTGTTTAATAAAATTGTACATAACAATATATATTGTTTTGAAAAAGCCCAAGGGACCAGTCTCTTATAAACTCAAAGTCCTGGGTACACTTATCTTTGTTCCATTCTGCTTCATCTTCTTTTCTTGATGTCTTAATCCAGTCAGGCACTAAATCCGCCTCTCTTCTCACAGATAGTATATCCCAATTGCCAACAATCTCCAGCAAGGACTTTTTCACCTTGAAAATAAGGACAAACCCCATTCCGATAAAATTTATAATTATTTTCTGGGATTTGAAACCTGGAATGCAAAGTCAGATTTCACATTTCATTTAAGGCAGATACCTTTAATCCTACTGCAAACATGGGTTAAAATGCCAAGAGATACTTACAGATGAGAGGATAAAGTGGTGCCATCCTCCCACACCCACTTCTTAATGGCTGTGTCATATGACAGTCCAAACCAGTAATTTTCATGGTAACGAAGACCTTGGCAAACATTAGAAAGTTTAAATAACTCCTGCATTATGAAATCCTGTACAAGAACAAGAGAACTAATGTAAGTACTAAGTTTCTCCCGTTTGAATATTTCATTGGAAATGACAGGATTAGAGTAATTAATGTTAGTGCTCTTGCACAGTGATATGGATCATCACTGGAGTTTCATGCAGTTAATGATTTCACAGGCCAAAGATGATCTCACTCAGTTTGGAAAAATTATTGCCCTCAGGATATGCTAACCAAAAGGAAAATAAAAAGAATCAAGTGTCTCAGCTGAGTCCCTCTCTTTAGTGTCATGGAATAAAATAGCTGGCTGTCTATCAGGCCCCCATTCCTTTTTCTCTCCCATACTGGAGGCCTAGGTTTATAGTTGGTTCTCTCAAATAAAATTAAAGTGCTTTCAGAGTGTCGTGGAAAAGGTCACCCACGCATTGATTTTAGTTCACAGACTCAAGCCTGAGGCCAGTTTATTGCAATACATACCAACGCGTTGGGGTAGCAGTCCGAAAACTACCACCCCTAGCACAGCATGCAGGCTGCTTTTATTCCTTCAAACCGCAAGCATAGTACAAATAATACATCATTTGCGAGTAATAAGAGTTGGGGTCTGTCCCCTTTTCCTGGTACCTTCCTTATTATTTTACGAGAATTGGGTGCCTATTGGGTGGGGGGTCTCTTGGTGGTTTCCGTCATGGGTGGTACCTGGCACCAGTTGGAATGCTTTTCTCGTCAGGGTACATATTATTTTTCCGGGGTTTTACGGTTAAGGGCATAGGGGTTTATCACAGGACGCCCAAAGAAGATATATGATTGGCTAGTTTGGCAGTTAGCTGGAACTACAGGAGAAGTTGGCCTTTACTAGAAGCAATTTCTTCATATAAGCAGTTATTATGTTTCATAAACAAGCGGTTATTATGTTGCTGAGGCCTTTCGCATTGCTCCCTCCCCCTCCCTCCTCTGGTCATAACCCTTGACTGTATTTGGCAGGGAATTGTACAGCTTAGTCTTGTTCAGGCCCTGGCCTGTACTGCCTTTTGTAAGGGCAGTCAGTATATCGAGCCTCTGTCAGAGGGCCTGATTTTGGGCCTTCGGTGTTACTTTGGCTGTCAAAAAGAAGGCTACCCAGTTCTTTTTCCCCACAAGAGGATATTAGGAGACAATAGGCTAGATTCTCAACTGGTGTAAATCAGCATAGCTATATTATCCTCAATAGACTTAGCACCAGTTTATACCAACTGAGGATCAGACCCAGAACTTTTAACGTTTGTGAGGTTTATATTATAAATTGCCCAGAGCAGGAACTGTCTCTTTGTTATATGCTTATACAATACCTAGCACAACAGCACTGGGACTACGCTTTATTACTGAAATGCATATTTATTATTCAGTACATCTGCTAAAATGACCACAAACTTTATTGTTCATTGTCCATTGTCTCCCAGTAACTCAAGATGAAATTTTGACAAATTACGGGTAAAAATATACCTTTATCTAACTGCCATCCCTGTAAATTCAGCCTGGAGCCTGAGGGTCAGATCTTCAGATGGTGTAATTTGGTGTAGCTCTATTGAAGCCAATGGGGCAACATTGATTTACTTTACCTGAAGATCTGGGGTAAGATTTTCAAAAGCACCTAAATGACTTGGGAGCCAAAGGGCCATTTTGAAACGTATCTCAGGCACTTATGAGGCTAAGTTTCAATGAGGATCAGGCTCTTAAGTACTTAAGTTGCTTTTGAAAATGGGACTTTGACTTCCAAATCACATAGGTGCTTTTGAAAATTTTACCTCAAAGTATTACTTTTGTCACTAAGATAAGCAGCTCTGACTCCGACTGCATACACAAGGAGCTAATCTGTGAAATAATACATTGCCATTTTTATGAAGTCATTTGGAGAGTAGATCTGCACTTGTAAGTTTTCAGATCAGTAACAAAATATAATTGTAGCCATTAGCAAATCTTTTTGTCAACAGTCACCATACATTGTTTTCTTTATTTTCAGCGGGAAAAAACTGTAGTAACAATGTGGTAATTTTGTATTAATGGATGACAATGTTTATTTTTTTAATGGTTATCATTCCATATGAAAATTATATAATTTTAAAATGAAATAGTGAATATCCTCTCTTCCTTCCCTTATTTCCCAAGGCCTACGTTCATGGTGTTGTAGTTGTCCTGAGTCTCAATCATGTTTTCACCATTATTAATTACTATCAATTAGGGCTGTCAAATGATTAAAAACATTAATTGCAATTAATCATGTGATTAAAAATAAATTGTGATTAATTGCACAATTAATTGCGCTGCTAAACAATAATAGAATACCATTTATTTAAATATTTTTGGATGTTTTCTACATTTTCAAATATATTGATTTCAGGTACCACACAGAATACAAAGTGTACAATGCTCACTTAATATTTATTTTTAATTACAAGTATTTGCACTGTAAATAAACAAAAGAAATAGTATTTTTCAGTTCACCTCATATAAGTGCTGTAGTGCGATCTTTTTATCATGAAAGTGCAACTTACAAATGTAGAATTATGTACAAAAAACTGCATTCAAAAATAAAACAATGTAAAACTTTAGAGCCTACAAATCCACTAAGTCCTACTTCTTGTTCAGCCAATTGCTCAGACAAACAAATTTGTTTACATTTTCAGGGGATAATGCTGCCTGCTTCTTGTTTACAATGTCACCTGAAAGTGAGAACAGGCATTCGCATGGCACTTTTGTAGGCGACGTTGCAAGATATTTATGTGCCAGATGTGCTAAAAATTGATATGTCCCTTCATGCTTCAACCACCATTCCAGAGGACATGCATCCATGCTGATGATGGGTTCTACTCAATAACAATCCAAAGCAGTCCATCATTTTTACAGTGAAAATATTTGTAATAAAAAGAATATAAAATGAGCACTGTACACTTTGTATTCTGTGTTGTAATTAAAATCAAGATATTTGAAAATGTAGAAGAACAGCCAAAAATATTTAATACATTTAAAATTGGTATTCTACTGTTTAACAGTGTGATTAAAACTGTGATTAATTGTGATTAATTTTTTTAATTGCGATTAATTGTTTTGAGTTAATGGCGTGAGTTAACTGCGATTAATCGACAGCCAGGGCCGGCTCCAGGCACCAGCATTCCAAGCAGGAGCTTGGGGCGGCAATCTGCAAGGGGCGGCAGTCCGTGTGTTTTTGCCGCTCCAAGCAGCACGCCGAATTGCCGCCGTGGACGGCGGGGGCAGTCCGTGTGCCATGAGGGCGGCACGCACGTTTCTGTGGCGGTGGCAATTCGGTGGCAACTTCTATGTTCAGCTGCCTGCTGGGGCAATTCGGCGGCTTCTGTCTTCCGGCTGAAGACAGAAGCTGCCGCCAAATTGCCGCCGCCGCGGAAACGCGCGTGCCGCCCTAACGGCACTTCAGCGCGCTGCTTGGGGCGGCAAAAACAGTAGAGCCGGCCCTGTTGGCAGCCCTACTAACAATTATTTTTATTACTCCCAAAGATGTGCTAAGCAGAGAGCCAGCACGCAGCCTTAATGCTTTTAAGTTCCACATAAGCCTTCACAGTAAGTCTTAAGTGGTACTCAGGTGGTGCATAGAACATGTCAATTTGACCTTAACAGGACCCTAGTGTTCTGTAACAGTGCTGAAAATAGTCCTGTCCCATCTACCCTAGCAGTTACTTGTTTTTTAATACCAGTTGAAGGGAAACCAGTGGGGTTATTGTCAGTATTGGGCCAATGAAGCAAGCACTACCAGCACTATAGCCTGTTAGGAAGATAATTAAACAATGAAAAGCATTTCTAATAAATACTGCAGTTACATTGTGTTCTAAATAACGAATAGCTGCAGCTTTCCTTTAACCATATAACAGTGGATTTTGTATAGTTTATTCTGCTCTAGGCCATTTAGACATTTTTTATCTTGTTGAATTATGTTTGCCAGTATTAAAAAAGAAAGAAATATTTACCAGTTCTTCTTTGCTGTCTATCTGAAGCAGCTTGGAAGCTAGTGAAGAGCAATAATCTTTACTCTTTTGCCAAATTTTAAATTCATTAGAAAAGTGGAAGCAATCCTCTCCGTGCTGTAACCATTTATCTGGACAAAGGCGGCATTTGGAGCCTTCAAAACAAAACCAAGTTGATGATTACACCATATTTATCAGTCATTTGAGGGTGATGCAGTTTAATTTCAGAGTAATTTACCTAGCAAAATATCATTCTATGGCTGGAAAATTTGCATTTTAACACTCTCCAGTACCACTCACCCATCATTATTTTTTCGGTCTATTTGTAATGGGACTTATTGCCAAAAATGGCATTAGCTGTTGCGTGATTAAGGGCCTTACCCTACTCCCATTGAAGTGTCAATGGCAAAATTATAATTGATTTCACGTGAGCAGAAGCAGGCTCCAAGTGTATTCAAACATAGTTTTGCATACAATTATGAAACTGCCTTGGGGTGACAACAGACTCCCCAATATGGTTTAGTACCTCGGTAGCTTGCCAGCTGCTGGACAGCCTCTGAAAGGTTTAAGTTCTGTGCTTGGAGACACTCCAGCTGCTGGGTGAGGTTCTTCAGGTTTTCCCTCTGCTGGGTGAGGTTGTCATACTCTCTGGCTTCCAGGCAGGACAGCTGAGAGGCTTCAGATCAGAATAAGGGAACAAAACATTGTTTTTACTGGGCCATGGAGGAAATGAAATAATCAACAGAACAATGATCACTGTAACAGCTGTAATGTTTTATATTCTACATCATTGTCCTCCCTTCAGCCACTGCAGGCTGCTGCAATGTTTTTGGTCTAATTTTGCATCATAGTTATCTTGAGGCAGAGACAATGGGCCATATTCTGATCTCACTTAGACTAGTGGGTGATGGGGTGTGTACCCCACGCTGGCACTGAAAGGGTTAAGGGTAGCTGGAGAGCTCAATTATGGCACCTTGTGGCAACTACAGTGTGTGTCAAGCCTAGTTAAGGATGAGTCCCAGCTCGGGAGGAGCTAAGTGGAAATATAAAGGAAGGGCTTCAGGATAGTAGGGAGGCAGGAAGCCCAGGGAGACCAGGCCTTGGGATTCTCTTCTAGGAAGGGAACTCTGGTAAAAGGTCAGGAGAGACACAGGGAAGCCATGGTGGTGGAGTGAAGTCCTGTAGTGATCTATGATAAAAGGGCAAGAACCAACCTCCAAGAGAAAGCTCTGGGAGACATTGCTCCTTACAGGAGCTGGAAAGAACTCGTTGAGCTTGGAAAGGGGCTGTGGAAAAGGACCTAGAGACAGGCCAAGGTAAGAAGCAGTCCTGGGAGGCAGTAAACCCTGATATATGGGGTAAGGACTATTGAAAGCCTGGAGACAAGGGGTGTAAGGAACACTGGGCCCAGAATCGGGGGGCCAAAGAGCTGGCATAGCATCTTTGGACTATTAATTGTGGGACTTTCTTACCCTGGAAGGGATGGGACTGAATGCAGCCTGGCTGGAAAGCCAAGTCATAAGAAGAATCAGACCATTGCAGGGTTGGAGTGGTTGTTGGCAAGGGGCACTAGACAGGGGAGTTGGAAGAATTTGTAGAGTGGGGTTGCTGAGAGCCATTGAACCAAACTGTAAATCCTTGCCAGGGGATGCAGCAGAACCAGAGGTGAAAGTAAGCCGGTCCAGTACAGCATACCTGCAAGAGCCGGTACACAGCTGACCATACCGGCAGGGGGCAGCTTCCCCAGGCTGGCAATTTAAAAGGGTCCTGGCTGCAGGCAGCGGCCAGAGCCCCTGGCCCTTTAAATCACTGCCAGAGCTCTGCTGCTGGAGCCCCGGGGTAGTGGTGGCGGCCGGGAGCCCCAGAGCTCTGGCAGTGATTTAAAGGGCCCAGGGCTCCCAGCCACTGCTACCACAGCTTGATCCCCGGGGTCTTTAAATCACCGCCACAGCCCCACTGCCAGAGCCTCGGGGTAGTGGCCAGGAGCCCCGGGGTAGTGGCCAGGAGCCCCGGGGCTCCGGCGGTGGTTTAAAGGGCCCGGGGCTCCTGGCTGCCGCCACACCTACCACTACCATGGGGCTCCGGCGATGACTTAAAGGGCCCAGGGCTCCCAGCCACCCCTACTGCAGCCGGCGGCCCAGGCCCTTTAAATCGCGATTTAAAGGGTCCAGGGATTTAAATGCCCCACCTCTTCTGGTTGAGGCCCTGCCCCGGTCAGGACTCCTGGCCCTGCGTACTGGTAAGTCCCTTAAGTTACTTTCACCCCTGAGCAGAACCCCCAGCATCCCTAGTTCCAGCATCTATGGCACTAGAAATGGAGAGCCTGCTACACTCAGCCATGAGCAGGGATGCTGATTGGTGAAATCAGGAGAAACTGCACTGAGGTAAAACCATTGTAGATCAGATCAGAATCAGGCCTCACCTATTTATATTTGCTGGAAAGGAGCCATGTACACCTACAGTGCTGTGGTATTGTAAAAGAAAGTTTTATAATGAACATTACTCCAATGTGAGAGTCAACCACTTATGATAAGAAAATACTCCATTTCAAGATGTCCATCTCCTGCCTGGAGAACATCTTAGGACAAATTATATGAGAAGAAAGGGGAACTGAAATTACCTGAGACTTGCTGACAACATTCACCACTTTGCTGCAACCCACTGAAGGTTTATGACTCAGCATAATCAGTTAGCAATGAATTAGGGTGAAGAGGCTGAAGAATAACATTGTGTTTAATGCAGCAAAGAGTCCTGTGGCACCTTTAAGACTAACAGATGTATTGGAGCATAAGCTTTCGTGGGTGAATACCCACTTCGTCAGACACAAGGGCAATGTGTTTAATGTATATCTGGAAAGAGAAGATATCCACCTGGCTTTGGTAAAGAATCAGACATCATGAAGGAATGTTTCTGCCTGAGTCAATCATTCCCTGATGTTCCGCATCAGCAGATAGAGATGAAGAGAAGAATCAAGCCTACAGAAAGCAAGTGAAAAACTGGAAGTGCCCTGAAGAACCAGTTTCCTGGCTGTGCCAAATGAAGCAGAAACCTGCATAGCTTGCCAAGATAATGAAGCAGAAGTTAATGGCTGGACAGTGTGTCACTGGGAAGCTAGTCTGGGTATTGTGTAAACAGGTGAGCTAGCAAATGTGCAAAGGAGCAAACAGATTTCAAAGAGTGATAAGCAGATAGCAGTCAAAAGAACTGACTGGTAAAATGAGAGTAAAATGAAAGTACCATTAAATAGAAAAAGAGATTGATAAATGGCACTAGCCAAGGGCTGGTTAGATGAAACACTTAACTTGTGACATAGTCATGTTTTCATGCATATTTAACCATATTTCATGCATCTTTAACCATATTTTCATAGAGGATAGGTCCATCAACAGCTATTAGACAAGGTGATCAGAGACACAACCCTATGCTCTGGGCGTCCCTAAACCTCTGACTGCCAGAATCATGGACTGAACGACAGGGGATGGATCACTTGATAATTGCCCTGTTCTGTTCATTTTCTCTGAGGCTGCTGGCATTGGCCATTGTCAGAAGACACGATACTGGGCTAGATGCACCATTGGTCTGACCTTGTATAGCTGTTCTTATGCTCACATGTGAATATCAATAAAGGGGAAAGATACTGGTGCAAAAGGGAAGAACGAGGAACCAATTCTGATGAGTTTAACGAAAGGCCACGGCAACAAAGACCTGTCAAGGATTAGAGTCCTAAGAGCAGATAAGTGAGGAGAAGTAGGATTTTAGGGTCAAGATCAGAGCTGACGGAAGAGAGGATAACTGATAGCAAAGAAAGTCAGCAAAATCCTGGAATTCCCTCCAGAAGTACTCAGCTGAGCAGAGCAGATGTAATGGTGGGGAGGAAGAAGCCAAGGCTGGGGCCTGTGCTGCTGACAGGAATGGTTTAGGGGACCAGCATGGTCAAGGCGAAAATGGCAGGGACAGTAATAACCATGCAGCCATCAGAGCTGGAGGCTGAAAGGGAAGGAATGAATTGGAGGAGCTGAGCAGCTGCTACATTAAAAGTTGTGGAATGCAGGAAGGGTGAGTGAGAAGGGAGAAAGAGTTTCTTTGCCTCTGCCTATTGCTCTACCTGTTGCGTATCTCTTCTGTTTTCTTAAGTAGTCCTTCTATTCACAATCCATTGGTACCTTTGTCAACAATTTACAATAATTATAAGAATTCAGGAGAGGTAAGAATCAGAGATCTGGAGTAACCGAGGGACAATGGAAGAGGAGGGAATGGAAGGGGAACAAGGATGCAGATAGAACAAAAGGGGGAGAAAGAGAAGGCAGTGGGGGAAGTGACAGAAGGGGAAGGGGACAGGGCAGAAGGAAGAATGGAATAGTCCAGAGTGGGGTATAAAAGGGGACAAAGAAGCAGAATGGAGAGGGACGGGAATAGAGAGAATCATCAGTCTTCCCCTATGTTGAGCCAGCAGGGCCCAGGCCCAGGCTGTGGGTGACAGATAAGCACAGGAGACTAATGCCCTGATATGTATAGGGGTGGGGATAACCTACTTTGGATTTAGGGTTTTGTACCTCGTTAATACTTGCATTTGGCATGGTTTATAGGCCAAATTCTCTGCTGGTATAACTCCACTGGAGACAATGGGAAGAATTTGGCCCTATATGTCTAAATGCACATACATTAGGAAATATGTGAGTTGGTTTCCCCTGCCGTGGCTGTATGTTTATAAGCAAAATGATCACCCTTAGTATCTACCTGCTGATACTTACAGTTGGCATCAAAGACCCTCGCAGTTATTAGCAAAGCCAAACAGAGGATCTCAAGAATCACTGCAATGAGCCACCATTGTGGAGATGGTGATGGACACTCTAAGAGGGAGAAAAATAACAGAAAGACAGGTGGAAGAACACAGGGGCAGGCTGAAAAGTAATTGCACTGTTTGAGTCCAGGTAGGGAGCCCATGGCTGGAAATTGGAAAGGCCAAGCTAACCAACATACCCCTATGCCATTAGAACGTGTTGTGCAATGCACTCTTAACCCAGCTGGGGAGCACTGGCCAATGGGCCCCTTCACTACTGGCCAACATGCCTCTCTTCTCTCCCATAAAAGAATAATTTGCTGATGTGTGATTGTGATGCTCTATACCTCGGGGGAACACCCAGCACCCCCATGTTCATCCTTGTAATATGATTGTGTGGTATCCAGTGCAAAGTTTGTCATGTCAGGTGTCTTTGCAAGGCTCATGATGCACTGAGCATTGTTGTTACAGTAATGTTATAGGTTATAATTTCATGTATGTAGTTATGAGGCTGAAAATGTACCCTCATGGCTTAAAATAACCCCAGGCAAAAACTCTCCAAGAACAGAAATACATTCACACCTCATCAGGGCACGTATGGAACAGACCCAGCCCAGCCTCACAGGAACAAAGGACACTGGCCTAGGCAGCAACAAAAGGATCTGTTGGACTCTTGAGTGAGTCACCACCCCTTCCTTTGGCCAGTTTGGGACTGCAATGAAGTAATGCTCACCTGAATCTGAAGCGGAGTCGGCAAAGCCAAGAGGGAAGAAAGAACATTATAAAAGGGAGAGACATTTACCATGTTCTTTCTCTCTCTTCCACCTACGCCTACAGACATCAACACCAAGCAGCTGAAGCCCTGATCAAAGGGGAGAGGCCGGGCTGAAGAGCAACCAGCCAGCCTGTGGTGAGAAGCATCTACGTTTGTAAGGGCATTGAAAGTGTTAAGATCAGCTTAGAATGCATTTTGCTTTTATTTCATTTAACCAAATCTAACTTGTTGTGCTTTGACTTATAATCACTTAAAATTTATCTTTGCAGTTAATAAATCATAGAATCATAGAATATCAGGGTTGGAAGGGACCTCAGGAGGTCATCTAGTCCAACCCCCTGCTCAAAGCAGGACCAATTCCCAACTAAATCATCCCAGCCAGGGCTTTGTCAAGCCAGGCCTCAAAAACCTCCAAGGAAGGAGACTCCACCACCTCCCTAGGTAACGCATTCCAGTGCTTCACCACCCTCCTAGTGAAATAGTGTTTCCTAATATCCAACCTAGACCTCCCGCACTGCAACTTGAGACCATTGCTCCTTGTTCTGTCATCTGCCACCACTGAGGACAGCCGAGCTCCATCCTCTTTGGAACTCCCCTTCAGGTAGTTGAAGGCTGCTATCAAATCCCCCCTCATTCTTCTCTTCTGGAGACTAAACAATCCTAGTTTCCTCAGCCTCTCCTCATAAGTCATGTGCTCCAGCCCCCTAATCATTTTTGTTGCCCTCCGCTGGACTCTTTCCAATTTTTCCACATCCTTCTTGTAGTGTGGGGCCCAAAACTGGACACAGTACTCTAGATGAGGTCTCACCAATGTCGAATAAAGGGGAATGATCACGTTCCTCGATCTGCTGGCAGTGCCCCTACTTATACAGCCCAAAATGCTGTTAGCCTTCTTGGCAACAAGAGCACACTGTTGACTCATATTCAGCTTCTCGTCCACTGTGACCCCTGGGTCCTTTTCTGCAGAACTGCTACCTAGCCATTCGGTCCCTAGTCTGTAGCAATGCATAGGATTCTTCTGTCCTAAGTGCAGGACTCTGCACTTGTCCTTGTTGAACCTCACCAGGTTTTTTTTGGCCCAATCCTCTAATTTGTCTAGGTCCCTCTGTATCCGATCCCTACCTTCTAGTGTATCTACCACGCCTCCTAGTTTAGTGTCATCTGCAAACTTGCTGAGAGTGCAGTCCACACCATCCTCCAGATCATTAATAAAGATATTAAACAAAACCGGCCCCAGGACCGACCCTTGGAGCACTCCGCTTGAAACCGGCTGCCAACTAGACATGGAGCCATTGATCACTACCCGTTGAGCCCGACGATCTAGCCAGCTTTCTATCCATCTTACAGTCCATTCATCCAGCCCATACTTCTTTAACTTGGCGGCAAGAATACTGTGGGAGACCGTATCATTGCTAAAGTCAAGAAATAACACATCCACTGCTTTCCCCTCATCCACAGAGTTGGTTCTCTCATCATAGAAGGCAATTAGGTTAGTCAGGCACGACTTCCCCTTCGTGAATCCATGCTGACTGTTCCTGATCACTTTCCTCTCCTCTAAATGTTTCATAATTGATTCCTTGAGGACCTGCTTCATGATTTTTCCAGGGACTGAGGTGAGGCTGACTGGCCTATAGTTCCCCGGATCCTCCTTCTTCCCTTTTTTAAAGATGGGCACTACATTAACCTTTTTCCAGTCATCCGGGACCTCCCCCGATTGCCATGAGTTTTCAAAAATAATGGCTAATGGCTCTGCAATCTCATCCGCCATCTCCTTTAGCACCTTTGGATGCAGCGCATCCGGCCCCATGGACTTGTGCACGTCCAGTTTTTCTAAATAGTCCCGAACCACTTCTTTCTCCACAGAGGGCTGGTCATCTTCTCCCCATATTGTGCTGCCCAGTGCAGCAGTCTGGGAGCTGACCTTGTTCGTGAAGACAGAGGCAAAAAAATCATTGAGTACATTAGCTTTTTCCACATCCTCGGTCACTAGGTTGCCTCCCTCATTCAGTAAGGGACCCACACTTTCCTTGACTTTCTTCTTGTTGCTAACATACCTGAAGAAACCCTTCTTGTTACTCTTAACATCTCTTGCTAGCTGCAACTCCAAGTGTGATTTGGCCTTCCTGATTTCACTCCTGCATGCCTGAGCAATATTTTTATACTCCTCCCTGGTCATTTGTCCAATCTTCCACTTCTTGTAAGCTTCTTTTTTGCGTTTAAGATCAGCAAGGATTTCACTGTTTAGCCAAGCTGGTTGCCTGCCATATTTACTATTCTTTCTACACATCGGGATGGTTTGTTCCTGCAACCGCAATAAGGATTCTTTAAAATACAGCCAGCTCTCCTGGACCCCTTTGCCCTTCATGTTATTCTCCCAGGGGATCCTGCCCATCTGTTCCCTGAGGGAGTCAAAGTCTGCATTTCTGAAGTCCAGGGTCCATATTCTATTGCTCTCCTTTCTTCCTTGTGTCAGGATCCTGAACTCGACCATCTCATGGTCACTGCCTCCCAGGTTCCCATCCACTTTTGCTTCCCTTACTAATTCTTCCCTGTTTGTGATCAGCAGGTCAAGAAAAGCTCTGCCCCTAGTTGGTTCCTCCAGCACTTGCACCAGGAAATTGTCCCCTACACTTTCCAAAATCTTCCTGGATTGTCTGTGCACCGCTGTATTGCTCTCCCAGCAGATATCGGGGTGATTAAAGTCTCCCATGAGAACCAGGGCCTGCGATCTAGCAACTTCTGCTAGGTACCAGAAGAAAGCCTCGTCCACCTCATCCCCCTGGTCTGGTGGTCTATAGCAGACTCCGACCACGACATCACCCTTGTTGCTCACACTTCTCAACTTTATCCAGAGACTCTCAGGTTTTTCTGCAGTTTCATACCGGAGCTCTGAGCAGTCATACTCCTCTCTTACATACAACGCATCTCCCCCACCTTTTCTGCCCTGCCTGTCCTTCCTGAACAGTTTATATCCATCCATGATAGTACTCCAGTCATGTGAGCCATAAATTTGGTTGTTTATTCTACCTGAAGCAGTGTGTTTGGTTTGAAGTGTGTCAGAGATTCCCCTTGGGATAACAAGCCTGGCACATATCAATTTCTTTGTTAAATTGATGAACTCATATAAGCTTGCAGCGTCCAGTGGGCAGAACTGGACACTGCAAAATGGCGGTTTCTAGGGTTGAGTCTGGGACTGGAGATATTGGCTAGTTTCATTGGGTTGCACAATCCAAGGAGAAACTTACATCCCAGAGGCTGTGCGTGAACAGCCCAGGAGAGGGGTTCTCACAGTAGAGCAGGGTAAGCCTGGCTCCCAGAGTCAAGGATTGGAGTGACCTAGCAGATACCCGTCCGGATAACATGAGGGGAACATCACAGGGATATATTGCAGTGATTTCCTAAGTAGTTCAGTGGAAACACCAGACTACCTGACTTTTTTTTATAATTTGTGACAGTGAAATTTTGCAACTGCATAGAGAGAGACCTGAATTACACATTAGTGCGGACAGAAAAAAGGTTTCAACCTGTTTATCCTCACTTTACTAAAATTCCTATTGAAAGGGGTAGAATACCCCATCACTTCCATTCTGTGACATACCAGAAGGAAAAACAGCAGGGAGATTAAGTGTAAATGTTGAAACTTATTTCCTGAAACAGAGAGGCAAGTGAGTGATGTTGGTTATCTGTTTTAAAAATGAATGGAGCATTTAACAACACTACAGTTATAAGCACATTTTAAATGCTTAGATGATAGAAAAGATTCATAGTCCAAGGCCACTGTGTTAATCTAGTCTGACCTCCTGTACAACATAGGCCATAGAACTTCCCCCAAAATAATTTCTAGAGCAGATCTTTTACTAAAACTTCCAATCTTTCCAAAATTGCCCATGGTGGAGACCCCACCACGACTCTTGGTAAATTCCAATGGTTAATTATTCTCATTGTTAAAAATGTACTCCTTATAGTAATCAAGTCACCCCTTAACTTTCTCTTTGTAAAATTAAATAGATTGAGCTCCTTGAGTCTATCACTAGAAGGCATGCTTTCTAATCCTTTAATCATTCTCCTAGTTCTTTTCTGAACCCTCTTCAATTTTTCAACATCCTTCTTGAACTGGACACAGTATTCCAGCAGCGATCTCACCAGTGACAAATGCAGAGTTGAAATAACTTTTCTACTCCTACTCGAGTTTCCCCTGTTTATGCATTCAAGGATTGAATTAGCCCTTTTGGCCACAGTATCACAGTGATATTCAGCTGATTAACCATCACAGCCCCCAAATATTTTTCAGAGC
Source organism: Chrysemys picta bellii (assembly GCF_011386835.1). Classification (NCBI taxonomy): domain Eukaryota; kingdom Metazoa; phylum Chordata; order Testudines; family Emydidae; genus Chrysemys; species Chrysemys picta. The sequence goes on along the minus strand of NC_088791.1, from coordinate 140,208,913 downwards.
CACTGTTTCCCAAATAGATGGATAGACTTCTAATAAGCTGATAATTAGATAGGTAAGTGGTACCTGGAGATCTGAAGGCAGAAGCTGGAGTTTGTGAATAGAATTTTATAGTGGTGCATCCATCCTCATTCTCCATAGCTAACCCGCTGCTGCTCCTTCCTGGCAGGTAGATACCCTTGACAGATAGGCACATTGGCTGTTCAGTTATAAGAGAGAAGAAGTAACTTATAGAAGAAATATTAATGACCTTTGAAGGTTCTGGCTGAAACCACACAGGAAGTCGCAGACATATGCTGCTAACTTAATGTACTGGCGCTACCCAAAATGTTCAGAGCAAAGGGGTTTTCATATCTTTAAGAAGTAGAGTGATTCTGACAGTATTAAGGGATCTAAGATTTGACTTGTTTTTTCTCAATTCTGTTTCTAAAGTGCATTTAATTTATTTATAAGCACAAATTAGATTAGTAATAATACCAATTCTGGTGACAGTAGGTGGGATGATGGAAAGCTGTCAGGGCAAGATATATTTAGGTCATTCTGTGAAGAATCTAAGAATCCTCTGTCATGAAGAACTTTCATAACTTAATGGAGGCTCTGAACTGATTTGTCCAGCCTTGAAGAAAACTAGTAGCAGCTGAAAAACAGCTTATTTCTCTCCCTTTCACACCGACCCACCCTTGAGCACTGGGGCACCTTGGTGCTTCCTATTTGCTGCCTGTGCCACACAATAGCATGGTCTCCAGAAGGTTATAATACTTGGTCTGATTTTGGTTGCTGGCTTTAGTATGCAGGTGGTGGTGGTGGAGGTTTGGAGATGCAGGTGGAAACTATGGTTGAGTTTTAAAGGGAATTCGAGCAAATGATGGAGGGAAGGTGAGTGGAAGCTGAAGGGAAAACTCAAGATTTGCTGATGCAAATACACATCTCTTCCTCCTCTTTGTGTAGTCCATCTGCAGTCAGAGGACCTGATTTTCCTCTCACACTGTTGTAAATCAGTTAGAACCACCAGGCCCACAATACTTTCCATGACAACAAAGTGATGTGACAGACACAGGACGGTATCATCCACATAGGCAGTCAGCAGTAATGTTAAGTAGGGCTGTGGGAAGAGATATCTTACTGAACATATAAACAGTGGCAATAATAACAAAAGTCACAGAGGAAATTACCCAGGGCCCTCTCCCGCAAACCCTTGGTAATTTGATCAATACTTAGTCATGTGAGTAAGTCAATGGGCCTATTGTTGTGAGGAAGGATTTTTCATGTGACTAAAGTTCTGCAAGCGCAGGCTTTTTGCTTTTACTTTTTGCATAATAATGTTTTGCATTTACGTAGTGACTTTCATCTGATAGTCTTGCAGAGATTGCCAAAGGTGGGTAATAATTTGGCAGAGTTCAGCTTCCTCCATAATTATGAATGGAAATCACAATAACTGGGCTGGAGGTTGTACTCTGACTGGCTGGTGATTGTTCTGAAATATTGTGATTGGTTGAGTACCATCCATGTCCTTTTGCACAGACTCATTGACACTTTGTGTGATTGCAGCAGAGAAATTCAAAATACCCACACACATTTATCTTCTTTATATACAGGATGACCTGGAATGAAAATGTCATGATTTCTACATGCACCAGGTTTTGGCAAAAGAGTGTTCTTTTCACACCTCCAGCAGTTTGGGTCACCACAATTGTAGGTGAGAGTTTTTCCAAATCTCAGCATTGCACAGCCCTGACTGAAGCAAACTCTATCTACTGTCACTCTGGGATGGAAAGATGCACATTCAAGCCAGTCACATGGCAAAATCAGTGTTGTTAATACTAGGATCATTGCAGTGGAGCAAATAAAAGTTATTTTAAAAACTGAAAAAATCGCTTGTCCATGTAAGTGAGGGAAAAATTGTGCTGATGATAATGAGTTAGTTACCAAAATAAAATAAAATATAAGCATATATATATCATCATATAAGCACGCAGTCTAAACTCTCAACCCTATTAGACTGGGTAACATCTATATTAAGCAGTTTTTCTCACGCCAGTGGATATTGCAGTTCGTAGTACACAGGTTTCACCCTTGAAACCTTGGCCAGTCCACTCTGTTGGGGTCTTCAGTCTTCTGAGTGTCCTTATTGATTGCAGCGTGGGGGGGAGGGGAGGAGAAAAGGCCAAGCATGTGGTCATTGTGTTCTGTTTTATATCCTTAGTCCATGTGCTTGGAGAACACAAGTCCAGGCATGTCTGGTGGGCGTTGCTGAGTCACAAGGTGAAGCAATACCTCAGTGTGTCTCCTGTGAGTGAGTCAATGAACTGTAACTCCTCTGCTGGACAATGGCTGGTGATGTCTGTCCAGCACCCACCCAGGCATTGCTTACCTCCCTTGTCATTGTCTCTGGAGAGCTAGTATCTGGGCACTTCCCAAACCCACAGCATATTTTAGTGAAAACCATACAACACAATTCTCATAACTTCATATGCATTAATGATACACATATTTAGATGAACAGTGGGTTTCAGCATATCATAACCTTTCCCCTGATACCTTACATGGAATGCTTTATATGCAATATCACAATTATATACAAATGATGAGTATGGGGGTTACAGGGTGCTCCCCTGGGGTGCAGAGTGTCACATCTTGAAGCTCCCCTCATCACACACACATGTACACAGCTGTGTCAGTGCACTTTGTCATACCAGCATGGTCTTAGGAGTAAGCATGCTATTCTTTGGGGGAGTTCCTGGATATGTTGCTGTGGATTTCCAGTGCTGGAGGATGATTCCATCAGGTCTTAGGGCTTGGCTACACTTGCAGATGTACAGCACTGGGAGTTAAACTAGCCTTCAGAGACCGCAGCAGGGAAAACGCTGCCGTGTGTTTACACTGTCAACTGCCAGCGCACTGGCATGGTCATATTAGCAGCTCTTGCAATGCCACAAAGAGCAGTGCATTGTGGTAGCTATCCTAGTATGCAAGTGGCTGCAACGTGCTTTTCAAATGGGTGGTGGTGGAGTGTGACAGTGTTGTGTGTATGTGGGGGGAGAGACAGTGTATTTTGGGGGGCTGAGAGTGTGTTAGCATGCTGTCTTGTAAGTTCAGACAGCAGCAGCCCCCCCCCCCCCCCCGCAGCCCTCTCTCACACACACTCAGAACAGCAGCATTCCACACTAATGGTTTGTTTTGTCCCGGAGCAGCTAAGCATGCCATCTGTCAGAAACAGAGCTTTGAAAGGGGATATCCACATGCCTGCAGCCAATTTCAAAACAATGAGAAGAGTGCCCACTTGACTGCAGGGAATTATGGGATGTTTCCAGAGGCCAGTCACAGCGCAGTAATGCAACACCTCATCCACACTGATGCCGGCACAGCAAGCTTTATGGAGGTGGATTTCCAGGAGGCGTTCCAGCTGCAGAGTCTAGGCGCTCTACATGCCTTGCCAATGTGGACACCTCAGGAGTTAGGGCGCCCTGGGCTGCTTTAATGCACTCTAACTTGCAAGAGTAGCCAAACCCTTAGTTACACATTTAGGTCCGGAAACATCCTTCTAGAAGTTTAAACCTCATTTTGTCACCTTCAAGATCTTTCACAATCTCACTCCAGCCTACTTCCTTCCTTTCATCTCTTACTACATCGCTTTCCCACCCCATGCAGCCACCAATTCCAATCTCAATGCCATGTTCATTTCATTGTCCCACTTCTGTTTCTGTGACTTTTTTCCCCATGCTGTGTTGTATGAAAGGAACACCTCCATCCTGGTCCAACAAGCTACCATCCTTCTTGCATTTAAGCGCCTCCTCTGACTTCTGTGACAGCTCCAAAAGTGAACCAAACTAAACTTTAAAAAATATTTTAAATTCTTCCTTCTTTGGGGCTTCTGAGTGAATGCCTACTTCCCTGCTTCTGTTTATTAAATTGTGTACTGTTTGGTGCATGGACTATCTTCATTTTCTGTCTTGTACATCCCTTGGCAGAAGGCTGCTGCACCCAACTGCTCTCCTGCTTGGCCAGCCCTGACTGAACTCAGCCTTTTGAATGCTCCCATCACTGGGAGCAGAAGCAAATGGGGCGTGGCTTCCTGCATCCCCAGCAGCTACTTAACCGTCGCCTCACCAGTGTGGGGTTGGCACATCCCATCACTCTCCCTCCCGCTCAGGCTCTGATCAGGTAGTGGTCCATCCTCTAGACTCCCCCTAATGCTTGTGAGAAGAAATTGGCATTGACATGCGCCTACCCTGGCTGGTGAAGTACCTGAAAGTCATACGGTTGCAGGGAGAGGTACGCATGATCCGGGCATTGGTGTTTTTTATTGAATTGAACCAGAGAAGGGTGTGTGTGTGGTTCATGATAAGCTGAAAGAGGTTTCAGATAGTAATGCAAGGCCTCGACTGCCCACTTCACAGCCAATGCCTCATTCTCAATGGTAGAGTATTCGTATTCCTGGCAGAACAGCTTCCTGCTCAAATACAGCACTGGATGTTCCTTGCCATCCACAGCCTGGGACACTACAGCCCCAAGGCCCACCTTGGAGCTATCTGTCAGGAGGATGAACTGCCTTGCAAAATTGGGATTGTAGCCAATGATTTTAGTTTAGTATCCACTTTCATGTGATGTTATGATTAATCTATATGTTATATTACATATATTCACTGTATATTAATCAGAGTTGATTTGTAGGATTATCAAAGTATAAGGTTGATCAGCATTTAGAGGAACTATGTAGTAGACATAAGTAAGACAAGCTGAAATGCAAGAACCTGTGGGCTGAGGCCTGCAAGACTTTAGCTTAGCAATTTAGGCCTTGGAGACAAGAAATAATGGTGCAAGTCAATGACTGAGAAATAACCTGAAAGATTATGGGAAAGAGGTACTAATCGGTAATATTGCAAAAGTATAGTTGGGAAGATTAAATTTAAATTATAAAATGCTGTAACCAGAAATATTGTCTCTAACACATGCCTTAACCGCAAGATAAAGGTAGTATGTCAATATTAACAAGAATCTACCCAACCTATAGAATTCGGGGTCCCTTGTGTTTCCAGGGGACACAGAACAACAAGAAAGGGAGGGTTGACACTTTCATGTACATGTGCAGAATGTAGGTATAGACAAACTCACGGTATAAGAAAGGGTGCCCAGAGCAGGAAAATTGAGCTTCCTATGGGAAACTCCAGCAGGAACCACTCCCATATTGATGATCAATCCATAAGAGGGCCAACAGACTCTAACACCATCTAGGAGGATATGAGAATGTCTCTAGGTATAACTGGTACATTATACTTATCTTTAGGAATTGTATATGCTGTGACATTTATAGCTTTGTAGGTAATTTTAATAAAACTACTAAAATATAGATGCTCTTGTAATTGTATGTGCTATTTGCCTATGGTTTCATGTGTTCCTATGAACTCCAGATGGAGAACGAACAGAGATAACTCTGTTGAACTTGAGACTGTAGCCGCCAGAGGCGAACCCACTGAAGTATGATTAACATTAAATAGAATAAAAGGCTACAGGATGGAAGAGAATAGGCCCCCGATTTAGTCAGTCCTTCAAGGCCTGGAAAGCTCTTTCACAGTCCTCCGACCATTGCATTTTCCTCAGCCTGGTACTTTTTTACAAGGTCTGAGAGGGGGGCAGTTATTGTGGCAAAAAATGGCACAAAAAGCCTAAAATAGACCACCAGTCTGGGAAACTGCTGTACTTGTTTCTTGTTGGGGGGACTGGGCAGTTGCTTAAGGCTTGAACCTTGTTAACAAGGGAACGTAGTTGTCCCTACTCCACAGTGTACCCAAGGTACATTACCTCTCTTTATCCCAGGTGACGTTTGGCGGGGTTTGTGGTCACTCTTGCCTTCCTGCATCCAGAGCAGCTCCTTAACACTCACCTCACCAGTGTGGGGTTGATACACCACATCAGGAGTGTCATACTATGGATTTACATAGTGGCATTATGATAGGTTCTTTTTATTATCTATTCCTTTCGCAATGTCCTGTTAGCTTTTTTTGACTGCTGTTGAACACTGGGCAGACTTTTTTCAGAGAACTAGCCATGGTGACTCTAAGATTTTTTTTTGGAGCGGTAACAGCTAATTTATACCCCATCATTTTGCATGGATAGTTGGGATTATGCTTTCCAATGTGCATTATTTTGCATTTATCAACCTTCAATTTCTTCTGCCATTTTGTTGCCCAGTGACCCAGTATTATGCGATCCCTTTGTGACTCTTCACAGTCAGCTGGACTTAACTATCTTGAGTAATTTTGTATCATCTGCAAACTTTGCCACCTCACTGTTTACCCCCTTTACCAGATCATTTATGAATATGGTGAACAGCTCTGGTCACAGTACAAATCCTGCTGTTCATCTCTCTCCACTGTGAAAACTGACCATTTATCCCTACCCTTTGTTTCCTATCTTTTAACCAGTTACTGATCTATGAAAGGACCTTCCCTCTTATCCCATGACTCCTTACTTTGCTTAAGAGCCTTTGGTGAAAGGCTTTCTGAAAGTCCAAGTACACTGTATTCACTGGATCACCCTTGTCCACATGTTTGTTGACCCCCTCAAAGAATTCTAATAGATGGGTGAGGCATGATTTCCCCTTACTACAAAGGCCATGTTGACTCTTCCCCAACAAATCTTGTTCATCTATGTGTCTGATAATTCTATTCTTTACTATAGTTTGAACCAATTTGCCTGGTACTGAAATTAGGCTTCTAGTTTAGTATTCTTTTTTGGCCTGCCTAATTATACATTTATACTTGGCTTGCCAGAGTTTATGTTCCTTTCAATTTTCCTCAGTAGGATTTGATTTCTAGTTTTTAAAGAATGTCTTTTTGTCTCCAACAGCTTCTTTTACTCTATTTAGCCATGGTGACATGTTTTGGGTCTTCTGGTTTTTTTTTCCTTAAAAACAAATATTGGGGATATGCATTTAGATTATGTCTCTATTCTAACAGAATATGGTTCTGTGAAAGTTTCTCCAACCAGCTCTGAGTAAAATGTATCTGCTTATTACCAGCTTGGGAGAGAACTGAATCCATTACAATATATATAGATTATTTTGGCTGATGTTTATGTTACTGCTTATAGTTAGTGATATATGAGAAAAGGATTGAAGGCTTAGTTTGGATAAGCAGGAAAAAGTTGAACTTTTCATGTCTGCAAATCTTGTGAGAAAGCGGGCTTTCAACATTAGATTTCCAGTGCTTTCTGCTTCTGGTTGGGCTGGAAACACTCCAGGAACTATCTGTCTCTTGTATTATTTTGGCATTTCAGGCTAGGATGAAAAAATACAGAGACTGCTGGTGCAAATGATAAATACACTTAATTCAAATGCTGTTTTGCTCTTAAAAATGATAGCACCAATGTCATTGTGGAGTCCCATATTTATTGTGTCTGTGTGATTTCAGAGCAAATTTGCTCTATCTACAAGTACAAATATGCCTTTTTTTAAACTACCAGTCCTGGAATTTCCCCTTGGGATCTGACAGCCAAGCTACATTAATGGACTGAAGTGAATGACAAAATTAAGTTAGAGATAATTATAACATAGGTCAACATTTTCACAAAAAATTATCCAAATTTTTAATTAAAATATGAAATTTTTACAAAAACATCAGCATTTTCAATTTCAAAATGTTTCAATCAGCTATAGAGCTGGTTGAAAAAATAGGATAAATTTTTCTTGAGAATGTCAAAAAATCTAACTTGTTTTTTCATTGACATTTGCAAGGACAAGGGGAAAAAAAGAAAGTTGTGAATCTTTAAAAATTTCATCCACCTCTATTTTTAATGATTGTGCTGTTTGAGGGTCTGATCCATGACTCCCATTGACTTCAATGGGGTTTGGATCAGGCTCTGAAAGAGTCATTGCAGAAGATGGAACATATCAGGACCTTCCAATTAAGAGTTTTATGTGATAGTAGTAATTTGTTATAGGCAAAAAACTGCACCTTAGTCTAGGAAAATAAGAATGTTTCTGTGGGTAGATAAGGATTCAGCAGACATTTTCAAATGCATCTTTGAATGCAAAGTGTGAGAGAGATAACAATATCCTGGACAAACCTTATTGAACTAAGTTTGCCATTGTGGATGAGGGATTGTATGTAATTCCATGGAGGAGTGGGACCACAGCTTCCGGGAACTAAGAACAGTGGGAGATAATTAAACAGATTTACCGAGGTTGTAGCACCTCCAGAGAGATACCACCACCTGGATAGTCTAGCAAATACTGATTTAAACTATTTCCGGGGACCAATCGACAAAGAAAGGACTTTTAAATAAATAGTCTCACTTTAAACTGACTTAAAGTTTTCTTTCACTCTAGGAAGCAGACAGGGAATTCAGTTCAAGGGATGCCCCAATCCTTAGGGAAAGGCTGGAAGGACTTTGGCCTACTGAGGCCCCATAAGACTGGGTGGGCTAGTTCTGAGCAAAAATTGTGATGACCTTGTGACCACAGGAGAAACCTCTGTGTAGTGTTTAAAGAACTGTTCACTGGCCAGAGACCCTTGTTGGAGTTGGGGGTAATAGCTGGTAAGCTTATTAGCAAGCATATAGGTTCTTTTATTGTTTTTAATGTTTTCTCTGAAATGCTTTCACCTTAAGAATGTGTTTGCTTAGAAAGAGCTGTGTGGTAACTTAACTGTGGGCAATTAGACTGTTTACTGTCTCTGAGGATAAAAGTAAAGCAGGCTGGCTTAGGCAGTCTGACTTTGCTGGGGAGGTTGCAGTATATGCACAGAACTGTGCAATCCAGAAATATTCCAGTCAGGAGGGAAAAAGATGCACATCTCCATCCAAGAGAGGTGATGGCTGAGGAGCCAGGAGTTTAGAGTGGGTGCCCTTGCTGAACCATAGAGGAGGTATACAGGTCCAGTTGCTCTGAACAGTGACACAAAGATCTTGAAGAAATTGCTATGTATTTCTGTACATCGTGACCCTTTACTGTAGATTCTGCTATGTATATTTATTAACTTACAAAGCTCAATTTTGTAGTAAATTTTAGACTCTTTTTGCACTTCTCTAGCACAGAAGAGATTATGTGGCCCTAAGTTGTTATAACCAATCACTGAAGTTTTTCCTTAAATATAAAAATAAAAAGTAGTTCAAAGTTCATGTCAAGCTTATCTCTGCTTATCTCCAGAGGAAGTTATGGAATCTTGCAACTAGTTGGATTTAGTTTGCTGGAGGAAGATAACTAATTTCATCCTCTTTTTTTTCCCCCCCCTCAGACTGTCTTATATATGCTCCTCCCCACACCGTGTCCCACTTTATGACAGCATTATAATAGAAAACTAGGACACTTTTTTAAACAACAAAAATATGATCAGTTTAATCAGGACTAGTAAGACCGGCCCACAAAATGGTGACTTCTATGCACATCTCTAGGTAACAAGAACCATATATATACAATTACTAATTTTCAGCTGGGAATTTTCAGCTGGGAAGAAAATCTGTCAGAAAATGGAGATGATTTATTATGGACAAGATTTTTTATCAGTTTCTGCATGAGCGTGAAGGCAGGGAAGGGTGCATGCAAGCAATGGCCATTGTAGTTCTTGCTCTTCCTTGCAAGCAACTAGCTGCACTAATCACCTCAAAAGGGGTGGGGAGGAAACAGGTCCATGGTCAGCCAAGGAGGAGAGCACATGCCGCAGCTTGTTAAAGGGCAGCATAAAAGCTCCAGTTACCAGGAGCTCCATGAATTTTTGTGCCTCAGTGAGGCACTGAAGGCCACTGAAGAAGCCTCAGTGTCTTTCTCCAGTCTTTCTTATGCTGCTATAACAGGCTTCATCTAAGCAGCCCTCTGCTCACAGATATAGGGTTTTGATTGTTCACAGCCATAGGAGTGGGCTTCTCCAATTCTGAAAGCAGCACAGTCACCGCTATTAAAATCTGGATGTTCTGCAAACCTGAAAATGAAACATACATGTACTGTTGACTATGTAAGTCACATGGCAAAGTCAGAAGTTGTTATTAATGCCCCTAACTGTGCATGCCAATTACTTACAGGTTAAGGGTTAGAGATGTGCCATCCTCCCAAACCCAGGATTCGTTGATCCCATTACGGAATAATCCGATCCAGTGATAAGAAAATGCTAGAGGCTTTATGAAATCCTGTATGGGTACAATCAAAAATGGTCTTAGTCTCACATCAGTATTTGGACCTTTTACTCTATCATTTTATCGTCTGCTCTTTCTGAGTAAGTGGGCCTCTCGGGGGGGGGGGGGGGAGAAGGGGGGAAGGGTGCAAACAGTGCCTCTTTATACTTGATGACAGTCATTGCAGACAGAGATATGTGAGGACCTGCTTTTCTAAGCATCAGCTGAACTGTAATTGCAGTGTTCCCAGACCCGCGCAACCTGGAAATTGAGATGTTAGAATGGAGTCAAACCAGGTTCTTCCATGCAACACTACAGACATGAAATCAAATATTGTTCTCCTGGTCTCTGACTAATCTGCTGTTTGTAGTCTGAAAAGTCCCCACAATTGAATTCTACCTGTTTTTTCTTGCTGTGTATCTTCAAAAGTCTGGAGCCCTGAGAAGAGCAATAATCTTTACTCTCTTGCCAAGTTCTCCATTCAGTAGAAAAATGGTAACAGTCCTCCTCATGCTGTATCCAGTTTTCTGGGCAAAGGCTGCAGTTGTCTCCTTCAACAGGAAATACATTTTATAGATTGATTTTATTAATGTATTGCTCATGATCATGCCATTTGATAGTGGCTTTAGACCACATCCAAGCCACCCTGAAACCTGCAAGATATTTGCCTGGGGAAGACTTTCATAAAAGTGGTATTGGTAGAAAAAGAAATTGAGCTGATCGGAGATCACTCAAGTCACCTGAAATTTGTCAGTAACACTGACCTCTTTGCTGAAATTACTGAGACTCTGGAATCTTTTCTTTGCCTTTCCTGAAAATACTTACGTTTGACACTCTGGAACCCCACAGCTCCCAACAATACTACACAGAGGATCCCCAGAATCACTGCAACATATCGCCATGGGGAAGATGGAGAAGGAAAATCTAACAGAAAGGAAAGGCAGGCAATAAACAAAAAGACATTCAAGGAATCCAGTGTCACAGAGGAATTCACTGTATCTAGGCTCCATCAGGCTTAACTAACTGCCCCAAAATAACAGGCATTGACAGTATGCAATTATTTTTCTTTCACTGGAGATATTGAGTTGATCCTTTTTACCTTCTCCTTTCACTACACCTCATTTGGGTGAATGAATTGTCAGTTATTCCCAGAGCTATGAGGGCCATAACATTCCCCCTTCAATTCTACAGCAGGAGTGAGTTTGCTGACATTTTAATGATCATCTGAATAGGTCAAACAGATATTTTACACCAATATTTCTGGGGAGGGTGGTTATTCAGAAAGGACAGTTCAAGTTTCACAGCTGTTTGGAATACACAACTGGAATTTAGATGTGTCTTCAGACAAGGTCTGAAATTCTTCCATTATTTTTTGTTCTTTTGGTAAAATAGAAATCCCATTGAAATTACTCGAATATGCAGTAACCATGCAATTTCTCCTGTTATGCTGAGATTGTAGTGAAATGAATCAAAGGTGAACAAAAAAATCCAGAGCAAGAGATGCCCCAGCTGCTACAGTACCATGAGAGATTTCTGCACGGTTAGGAAGATAGAAATATGCATAATTTTATTTAATAAAGAACAGGAAAAGCACATTTATTCCTCTATTACAGCCTTCCTGTATATTTCAATTATACCTGCTTATATTAAATTTGCTTGGGAAAAATAAAAGCTTTTATGAAATGCAAAGGCTTATATTAATTTAATGTTAATGTTTAAAGTTAGAAATTTAAATACCTTGGAGCTATTACATTTTACACCACCTGAAGATCTGCCCCTCAAAATTTTGGAAACAAGGAAGTTAAGATTCACCTACTTCTGCTGATTCACTGACGTTGCAACTACTTTTTAATAAGATAAAAATCTACCTGCATGACTCGTAATCCAAATATTCAATGACCAAATTCCTGAACTGTACCTGAAGACCTCTCAGCACAGATTCTGTAAAGATGGTTTAAAAACTTTTTTTACTTCTCTGGTCATGGGGCTGTCAGGGCACAGGGCTGGTCCCCAACATAAATAAGAGCAGGCTGCCTCTAATTTTTGCCATCTGCCATTGGGTTATAGAGATGTCCCAGCTATGCCCACACTACTGGAGCCAGGATGTGGATGGAATAGGAGCCACTAGAATTTCTACACCACCACCTGGGAATCCAATTATGCAAGGGAATCTGCCAGGATCTGTATCTATTGGGTTTGGGGTTGATTTGCACTTGTTTGATGCAAAGTAACCCAAACTCACCATAGTGTTGTGCCCTATACAGTATGTGCAATGAGTGAACTTTTCCCTGCCGTAACTTTTCAGTAATTAAACTTTTAACTTTAACATTATATTAACATAATTTTTATGTTTAATTTCCCTGATTGGGTGGTGGGGAGGCAGAAGTAAAAAAGAGGGTAGAAAAGAGTGAAAAAAACTGGTTGGGGAAAAAAGATGAAGATCCTAATTTCTCTCACAATTTTTACTGTATATTTCCAAAGTTACACAGATAAAAGTATGCACAACTGTGGAACCCCTTGTGTACACTGCAATTTACTGTATCGCACCCGAGCACTCAATATCCCCAGAGTTACCAGCAAAGGCAGGCACAAGATCCCAAGAGGCAGTGCAATGAGCCTCCACTGTGGTTATGAAGAGGGAGAATCTAACAGAAAGGAGAAGGGATCAAGACAGGCAAAGTGAACACTGTCTCCGATGGTGATCAATAACAGATTACTTCAGAGGAGAATTTAACATAATGGATAGTTATAGAATAGCCTGCCCAATGTGGAAGCTTTTTCCTGACCACAGACAGTTGGTGGTTGGACCGGTAACATGAGGGCTTTTACAGAGAAAAGAAAGAAAACAAGTTAATCCAGACCAGTAATAGCTGACTGGTGGGATACTTAGCCAGGCAGCCAATGAGCATGACTAGAGCAGACAGACATCTTTGTTAGCTTCCGAGTCTGTGACCTCTCCCTCCTATGCATGACTAGTTCATGCATTTTGCATGCTGGGCTATGATCAGCTTCCAGTAACATGCCATTGGCAGGTACATCAGAGGAAAATACATCAAACTTTCTGAATGCTGACATGTAATATCAAGAACATAAGAACGACCATACTGGGTCAGGCCAGAGGTCCATCTAGCCCAGTATCCTGTCTTCTGACAGTGGCCAATGCCATGTGCCCCAGAAGGAATGAACAGAACAGGGAATCATCAAGTGATCCAACCCCTGTCGCTCATTCCCAGCTTCTGGCAAACAGAGGCTAGGGACACCATCCCTGTCCATCCTGGCTAATAGCCATTGATGGACCTATACTCCATGAATTTATCTAGTTCTTTTTTGAACCCTGTTATAGTCTTGGCCTTCACAACATCCTCTGAAAAGGAGTTCCACAGGTTGACTGTGTGTTGTGTGAAAAAATACTTCCTTTTGTTTGTTTTAAACCTGCTGCCTATTAATTTCATTTGGTGACACTAGTTCTTGTGTTATGAGAAGGAGTAAATAACACTTCCTTATTTATTTTCTCCACACCAGTCCTGACTTTATAGACCTCTGTCATATCCCCTTAGTCGTCTTTTTTTCCAAGCTGAAAAGTCCCAGTCTCATTAATCTCTCCTAATATGGCAGCCATTCCATACTACTAATCATTTTTGTTGCCCTTTTCTGAACCTTTTCCAATTCCAGTATATCATTTTTTGAGATGTGGTGACCACATCTGCACGCAGTATTCAAGATGTGAGTGTACCATGGATTTCTTTGGAGGCAATATGGGATATTTTCTGTCTTATTATCTATCCCTTTCTTAATGATTCCCAACATTCTGTTTGCTTTTTTGACTGCCACTGCACATTGAGTGGATGTTTTCAGAGGACTATCCAAAATGACTCCAAGATCTCTTTCTTGAGTGATAAAAGCTAATGTAGACCCCATCATTTTATATGTATAGTTGGGATTACGTTTTCCAATGTGCATTACTTTGCATTTATCAACATTGAATGTCACCTGCCATTTTGTTGTCCACTCATCCAGTTCTGTGAGATCCTTTTGTAGCTCTTTGCAGTCTGCACTCTATCCCATGACTGCTGACTTTGCTTAAGAGCCACTGGTAAGGGACCTTGTCAAAGACTTTCTGAAAATCTAAGTACACTATATCCACTGGATCCCCCTTGTCCACATGCTTGTTGACCCCCTCAAAGAATTCTAGTAGATTGGTGAGGTTACAAAAACCATGTTGACTCTTCCCCAACAAATTATATTCATTTATGTGTCTGACAATTCTATTCTTTATTATAGTTTCAACCAGTTTGCCCGGTACTGAAGTCAGGCTTACTGGCCTTTAATTGCCGGGGTCACCTCTGGAGCCCTTTTTAAAAATTGGCATCACATTAGCTATCCTCCAGTCATTTGGTACAGAAGCTGATTTAAATGATAGGTTATAGACTACAGTTAGTAGTCGTGCAATTTCACAGTTGAGTTCATAGAATCATAGAATCATAGAATATCAGAGTTGGAAGGGACCTCAAGAGGTAATCTAGTCCAACCCCCTGCTCAAAGCAGGACCAATTCCCAGTTAAATCATCCCAGCCAGGGCTTTGTCAAGCCGGGCCTTAAAAATCTCCAAGGAAGGAGACTCCACCACCTCCCTAGGTAACGCATTCCAGTGTTTCACCACCCTCCTAGTGAAATAGTTTTTCCTGATATCCAACCTGGACCTCCCCCACTGCAACTTGAGACCATTGCTCCTTGTTCTGTCATCTGCCACCACTGAGAACAGCCGAGCTCCATCCTTTTTGGAACCCCCCTTCAGGTAGTTGAAGGCTGCTATCAAATCCCCCCTCATTCTTCTCTTCTGGAGACTAAACAATCCCAGTTCCCTCAGCCTCTCCTCATAAGTCATGTGCTCCAGACCCCTAATCATTTTTGTTGCCCTCCGCTGGACTCTTTCCAATTTTTCCACATCCTTCTTGTAGTGTGGGGACCAAAACTGGACACAGTATTCCAGATGAGGCCTCACCAATGTCGAATAAAGGGGAATGATCACGTTCCTCGATCTGCTGGCAATGCCCCTACTTATACAGCCCAAAATGCCGTTAGCCTTCTTGGCAACAAGAGCACACTGTTGACTCATATCCAGCTTCTCGTCCACTGTGACCCCTAGGTCCTTTTCTGCAGAACTGCTACCTAGCCATTCGGTCCCTAGTCTGTAGAGTGCATGGGATTCTTCCGTCCTAAGTGCAGGACTCTGCACTTGTCCTTGTTGAACCTCATCAGGTTTTTTTCGGCTCAATCCTCTAATTTGTCTAGGTCCCTCTGTATCCATTCCCTACCCTCTAGTGTATCTACCACGCCTCCTAGTTTAGTGTCATCTGCAAACTTGCTGAGAGTGCAGTCCACACCATCCTCCAGATCATTAATAAAGATATTAAACAAAACCAGCCCCAGGACCGACCCTTGGGGCACTCCGCTTGAAACCGGCTGCCAACTAGACATGAAGCCATTGATCACTACCCATTGAACCCGACAATCTAGCCAGCTTTCTATCCACCTTACAGTCCATTCATCCAGCCCATATTTCTTTAACTTGGCGGCAAGAATACTGTGGGAGACCGTATCAAAAGCTTTGCTAAAGTCAAGGAATAACACATCCACTGCTTTCCCCTCATCCACAGAGCCAGTTATCTCATCATAGAAGGCAATTAGGTTAGTCAGGCACGACTTCCCCTTTGTGAATCCATGCTGACTGTTCCTGATCACTTTCCTCTCCTCTAAATGTTTCATAATTGATTCCTTGAGGACCTGCTCCATGATTTTTCCAGGGACTGAGGTGAGGCTGACTGGCCTGTAGTTCCCCGGATCCTCCTTCTTCCCTTTTAAAAAGATGGGCACTACATTAGCCTTTTTCCAGTCATGAGCTTTCAAAAATAATGGCTAATGGCTCTGCAATCTCACCCGCCAACTCCTTTAGCACCCTCGGATGCAGCGCATCCGGCCCCATGGACTTGTGCACGTCCAGTTTTTCTAAATAGTCCCGAACCACTTCTTTCTCCACAGAGGGTTGGTCACCTTCTCCCCATGCTGTACTGCCCAGTGCAGCAATCTGGGAGCTGACCTTGTGCGTGAAGACAGAGGCAAAAAAATCATTGAGTACATTAGCTTTTTCCACATCCTCGGTCACTAGGTTGCCTCCCTCATTCAGTAAGGGGCCCACACTTTCCTTGATTTTCTTCTTGTTGCTAACATACCTGAAGAAACCCTTCTTGTTACTCTTAACATCTCTTGCTAACTGCAACTCCAAGTTCTTTCAGAACTCTTGGGTGAATGCCATCTGGTCCTGGTCACTTACTGCTGTTTAGTTTATCAATTTGTTCCAAAACCTCCTCTAATGACACCTCAATCTGGGACAGTTCCTCAGATTTGTTACCTAAAAAGAATGGCTCAGGTTTGGGAATCTCCCTCAAATCCTCAACCATGAAGACCGATGCAAAGAATTCATTTCTCCGCAATCACCTTATCGTCCTTGAATGCTCCTTTAGCATCTTGATTGTTCAGTGGCCCCACTGATTGTTTAGCAGGCTTCCTGCTTCTGATGTACTTAATTTTTTTTTTGGCTATAACTTTTTGAGTCTTTGGCTAGCTGTTCTTCAAATTCTTTTTTGGCCTTCCTAATTATATTTTTACACTTCATTTGCAGAGGTTATGCTCCTTCCTATTTTCCTCACTAGTATTTAACTTCCACTTTTTAAAGGATGCCTTTTTGCCTCTCACTGCTTCTCCTACTTTGTTATTTAGCCACTGTGGCTCTTTTTTGGTTCTCTATTATTTTTTTTATTTGGGATATATACTTTTTAGTTGAGCCTCTATTATGGTGTCTAAAAGGCTTCCATGCAGCTTGCAGGGATTTCACTTTTTGCACTGTACCTTTTAATTTCTGTTTAACTAATTTCATCATTTTTGTGTAGTTCCCCATTCTGAAATTAAATGCCACAGTGTTGGGCCACTGTGGTGTTTTCTCCACCACAGGGTTGTTACATTAATTATATTATGGTCACTAATACCAAGTGGTCCAGCTATATTCACCTCTTGGACCAGATACTGTGCTCCACTTAGGACTAAATCAAGAATTATCTCTCCTCTTGTGGGCTCCAGGACTAGCTGCTCCAAGAAGCAGTCATTTAAGGTGTCAAGAAACTTTATCTCTGCAACCCGTCCTGTGGTGATATGTATGTGCTAGAAGTCTAAATAATAAGATGGATGAACTAGAATGCCTCGTGTTAAAGGAGGATATTGATATAATAGGCATCACAGAAATCTGGTGGACTGAGAACACTCAATGGGACACAATCATTCTGGGGTACAAAATATATCGGAAGGACAGAACAGGTCGTGTGGGGGGTGGGGGAGGGTGGCACTATATGTGAAAGAAAATGTAGAATCTAATGAAGTAAAAATCTTAAGTGAATCCACATGTTCCATAGAATCGCTATGGATAGTAATTTCATGCTCTAATAAGAATATAACATTAGGGATCTATTATTGACCACCTGACCAGGACAGTGATAGTGACGATGAAATGCTAAGAGAGATTAGAGAGGCTATCAAAATTAAGAACTCAATAATAGTGGGGGATTTCAATTATCCCCATATTGACTGGGAACATGTCACCTCAGGATGAAATGCAGAAACAAAATTTCTCGATACTTTAAAAGACTGCTTCTTGGAGCAGCTGGTATGGGAACACACAAGGGGAGAGGCAACTCTCAATTTAGTCCTGAGTGGAGCGCAGGAGCTGGTCCAAGAGGTAACTATAACAGGACCGCTTGGAAATAGTGACCATAATATAAGAACACCTCAACAGCCCAACACTGTGGCATTTAATTTCAGAAAGGGGAACTATGCAAAACTTAGGGTGTTAGTTAAACAGAAATTAAAAGGTACAGTGACTAGAGTG
The DNA here is from genome assembly GCF_011386835.1 of Chrysemys picta bellii. NCBI lineage: Eukaryota > Metazoa > Chordata > Testudines > Emydidae > Chrysemys > Chrysemys picta. Next base: position 140,190,876 of record NC_088791.1, on the reverse strand, counting down.
AAATCCCTGCAAGCTGCATGGATGCTTTTCAAAGATACCATAATAGAGGCCCAACTTAAATGTATACCCCAAATTAAAAAACACAGTAAAAGAACTAAAAAAGAGCCACTGTGGCTTAACAACCATGTAAAAGAAGCAGTGAGAGATAAAAAGGCATCTTTTAAAAAGTGGAAGTCAAATCCTAGTGAGGTAAATAGAAAGGAGCATAAACACTGCCAAATTAAGTGTAAAAATGTAATAAGAAAAGCCAAAGAGGAGTTTGAAGAATGGATAGCCAAAAACTCGAAAGGTAATAAAATGTTTTTTAAGTACATCAGAAGCAGGAAGCCTGCTAAACAACCAGTGGGGTCCCTGGACAATCGAGATACAGAAGGAGCACTTAAAGACGATAAAGTCATTGTGGAGAAACTAAACAAATTCTTTGCTTCAGTCTTCATGGCTGAGGATGTTAGGAAGATTCCCAGACCTGAGCCGGCTTTTGTAGGTGACAAATCTCAATCTGTGACAATTCCTCAGGTGTCACTAGAGGAGGTTTTGGAATTAATAGATAAACTTAACAGTAACAAGTCACTGGGACCAGATGGCATTCACCCAAGAGTTCTGAAAGAACTCAAATGTGAAGTTGCAGAACTATTAACTATGGTTTGTAACCTGTTCTTTAAATCAGCTTCTGTACCCAATGACTGGAAGATAGCTAATGTAACGCCAATATTTAAAAAGGGTTCTAGAGGTGATCCCGGCAATTACAGACCGGAAATTCTAACGTCAATACCGGGCAAATTAGTTGAAACAATAATAAAGAATAAAATTGTCAGACACATAGAGGAACATAAATTGTTGGGCAAAAGTCAACATAGTTTCTGTAAAGGGAAATCATGTCTTACTAATCTATTAGAGTTCTTTGAAGGGGTCAAACATGTGGACAAGGGGGATCCAGGGGACATAGTGTACTTAGATTTCCAGAAAGCCTTTGACAAGGTCCCTCACCAAAGTACGTAAATTAAGTTGTCATGGGATAAGAGGGAAGATCCTTTCATGGATTGAGAACTGGTTAAAAGATAGGGAACAAAGGGTAGGAATAAATGGTAAATTCTCAGAATGGAGAAGGGTAACTAGTGGTGTTCCCCAAGGGTCAGTCCTAGGACCAATCAGATTCAACTTATTTATAAATGATCTGGAGAAAGGGGTAAAAAGTGAGTTTGTAGATGATACTAAACTGGTCAAGATAGTTAAGACCAAAGCAGACTGTGAAGAACTTCAAAAAGATCTCACAAAACTAAGTGATTGGGCAATAAAATGGCAAATGAAATTTAATGTGGATAAATGTAAAGTAATGGACACTGGAAAAAATAACCCCAGTGTGCAGCGGCGGTCAAAAAAGCAAACAGGATGTTAGGAATCATTAAAAAGGGGATAGAGAATAAGATGGAGAATATATTATTGCCCTTATATACATCCATGGTATGCCCACATCTTGAATACTGCGTACAGTTGTGGTCTCCTCATCTCAAAAAAGATATACTGGCACTAGCAAAGGTTCAGAAAAGGGCAACTAAAATGATTAGGGGTTTGGAACGGGTCCCATATGAGGAGAGATTAAAGAGGCTAGGACTTTTCAGCTTGGAAAAGAGGAGGATATGATAGAGGTATATAAAATCATGAGTGATGTGGAGAAAGTAAATAAGGAAAAGTTATTTATTTGTTGCCTTAATATAAGAACTAGGGGCCACCAAATGAAATTAATGGGCAGCAGGTTTAAAACAAATAAAAGGAAGTTCTTCTTCACGCAGTGCTCAGTCAACTTATGGAACTCCTTGCCTGAGGAGGTTATGAAGGCCAGGACTATAACAGGGTTTAAAAAGAGAACTGGATAAATTCATAAAGATTGAGTCCATTAATGGCTATTAGCCAGGATGGGTAAGGAATGGTATCCCTAGCCTCTGTTTGTCAGAGGGTGGAGATGGATGGCAGGAGAGAGATCACTTGATCATTACCTGTTAGGTTCACTCCCTCTGGGGCACCTGGTATTGGCCACTGTTGGTAGACAGGATACTGGGCTAGATGGACCTTTGGTCTGACCCAGTACGGCCATTCTTATGTACCCAGTCAATATGGAGATAGTTGAAATCCCTAATTATTATTGATTTTTTTGTTGTAATGTCAGGGTTAAGTTAAGGAAAGTTATTGGACCAAGAGGTTTGACTCTGGACAGTAAAATAACAGCATGTACAGAGTTAGCAGCTTGTTATGTACAGTACCTTTGTTCTTGGTCTTCTCAGCTCTTTGCCCCATTTTCTGTTGAATAGGAGTGTGAAATTTCAGTTCAGTGTAGTTTGTTTCCTGCTCACTCATTTCTGGTGGACTACAGGATATAATGTTTACACTCTGATTTAGTGGATGGAAGTGGCTGACAACATATCTGTGGGCCTGATTCTCCCCTTTGTTACACCTGTTTCATGTTGGTGTAGCTCCAGTTACATCAAGAATCAGACTACTTATTGATCATCAGAGCAGACAAATAATATCAAGACCTATTTCATACCACAATAGGTTGGTTGAGAGAAGCCAGGCATCAGAGAGATGCGTTTCTTATCACCTTTTAAAACGTCTGACCTCTGTTTAATGTTCCAAGAGAAAATAATTAACTGAACTGAAATTAAAGTTGTCCATGAATTTCAATAACTTAAGTAAAACCAAACAACTTACAAAATTACAAATCAAAAGATGGAAATTTTACAAAAACATTAGGACAAGAAGAAATTGTAAACAAAGGCAAAACTTTGTTTTAAAAATGCTGAAAAATATATAAATGCAAAGTTAAGGTACCATATTCTGAAGAACTTTGAGTATCGCTCTATTCTGACAAATTGCAGTGTAAAAATGACACTTTCTCCCTAAAGAGAGAATTTTGCATGTACAGGCTGAGTCACATCTGCTGACTTTAGTAACTAAAATAATGCTGTCTACTTTTTACTCCTGAACCTCAGTGGGTTTAATGCCTGAATGTCACATGCTTAAGTGCTTTCCCGAATCCCTTTTCGGAAGCTCTTTAATGACTTAGAAACTTATGGCCCATTGAAAAATCAATTTCAGTGTTTTGAACATTTTACGCAGGGATCCTAATTAATTTAAAGAATCATAGTACTATTAAAGGGAGAAAAGCTGAAAACATCTCATCTAACCCCATTCCTGGATAAGACTCTCCTTAAGAAATTGCAGTAATAAAATGATGAGCCTTGCATCATGCCTTGAAGACCAAAAACCTCACAGAATAGCAGAACAGCAAGGGAAGTTAGAATTTAAGATCTTCCACTGAAACCCTCCCCCCTCCCAATGAGTCCATATCTAGGGCTATTAACATAAGCTTCTCAGATGTATGTTGTCTCAGTTTCATTTGTCTCAGTTTCATTTTGTTGGATCCTGTCCATATTTCTACCCTCTAACTTCTGTTGCATTATTTCTCTGACATCTCTAGGGCTCCAAATACCTTCCAATTCAATATGAGATGGAAATTTTATTAATATATTGCTTGCATTTTCTTTCAGGTGATTTCATCAGACCTTGAATAAGTGAGGAACTATCATTGATTCTCAGCGGCACTTCACTAGAAACCCACCCCTGATTCAATAAGCCTTATTTTTATGGCCCCCTCAGCAAATTCTAGATCAATGGATTTATGATCATTTCTAAATTAACTTGAATGATTTTTTTAAAAACAAGATTTCTTCAGACTGCGTACCAAACACTTTACTAATAACTTGATATCCTGATTTTTGGTGGTCTTGTAGATATGGTGGATATGGCAAAAAACAAAAAACACCCAGAACCATTAGCTACCAATACATCATACATCCAAAACCCACTTTTGTGCTGCTTAGATTAAGGGGGTGGGGGGGGGAATACAAAAGTTAGAAATAAAGAGAATCCTTTTAAATAAAAATAACGGTTCGGATTTTCAAGAGAGACCAAGAGATTTAGGAGCATAAGTCCCTGTAACAGTGTACTGCCCTTGAGCATGTCCTCTTCTGGTCCTGCATGGCTCTGCAGATGAGCTACTCAGCTTTCTCTTGGTGCCTGCAATCATTTTCTCAGACTCAAGTAATCCAAGCAGATACCCCCTGTGTGGGGTCTCCTTTATTAACCTTTTCTACAGAATACAAAACCTCTTCTTTAGCCCCTTGAGTCTAACCTTTCTTCTGGCCCTGGGTACTAATTCAGAGAAGTGTCCTCTCCCCAGGTTCAGGAGACCCCAGCCCTTCTTCCTGGAGCCTGGTGAAAATTCAAACAGTCGCACTCTCCTTAGATGAGGATTCCACAGCTATTGTCCTGGAGCTGGGTTCTGATACAGGCCAGCTGCAGTTCTTAGTCAGTTTCTCCCCAGCTGGCCCATTTTTACTGAGTCCTTTCACCTGCTGGCTTGGAGAGGTCAGCAGGCAGCAGTCCTCCTCCTGCTAGAGTCTGCCTTTCATGAGGGAGCAGGCAGTATATATGATGCCCTCCCTCCCAAGGCTGCTCCCGGTTGGCTGTGAGAGAGGGGAGTTTTGCCCCACACTGCATTACAAAGCTTCTGCTCCTGGGCCCTTAAAGGAACAGAGGAACAATGGATTTCCCCAAACACTAACTATTTCCCCGGGAGTGCTTCCTTCCTCCCAGTATCTCCCTCTGACACTTCCTAGGCCCTTGTGTATATCCAAACTCCCCAAACCTTGAAGGGCCATACCAAAGAACAAGAGTTTGCTGACCTCTAGTCCCTACTGCCCTTAAAGGGGGCAGACCGTCCCTGCTAGAGTCCCATTGACTTCCAACAAGAATTATGTTCATAAGTCACTTAGGGCCAGATTTTAAAAAGTTATTTAGGCTCCTAAATCCCACTGATTTCAATCTGGTTCTCAGGCACTTTTGAAAACATAGCCCATTAACACTCACTTCCTGAGTTAGTCTGAAGAGAAAAATCCTACAGCAGTTACATTCCCTAACAATGAAAGACCCCACAAGCACTCGGAGATGATACCTGTGGAGGTGTCTTCTGGTCAGTGAGCAGGAGTCCTGGAACAGAACTTTAGGATGTGTACTTGTCTAATCCTGTCTCAAAATCATCGGTGGAGCCAGAGAGCGGCAGTGGGTCAGCATGAACTGAGAGAGGAAAATTATTTGCTCTGCGATGTTCCAGCTTAAACCGCAAAGGAAGTTCTCGCTCTGCTAGTTCGACGGATGTTGCACCTACACAATGTGCTCAGAGAAAAGGATCTTTCATCTTATTGGTTAAAGCATTACTGAGTAGGCCTCAGGCATTAACTATAGAGCTTGGTTTGGACACATACTTGAATTACTGCATTAAACAACTGTGACTAAGAAAAAAATGCTCAGCTTGTCTGCAAGGACTTAAAAAACCTGGTCTTACTCCTCTTCCCTGCTTTACCTCCAGGATGGGCTCTTTGCCAACCAGTTCTCCAAAGCAGGAGCTCCCTGTCTCATTGCCTGGACTGGAGGGAGATTGGGGGTCTCTCTGCTCCATTGATCTTGAAATGTTCTTTTATTTTCATTGGTTTACTTTACCATCAGTGCCACCAGTATCATCACCAGAAAGAGGAGAGGATACAAAACGACTGGGTGCAAGTAGCATTGGCATGAGCAATGTGTGCATGCATGACACTGCATCACGAGCACCAACGTCGCGAGAGACACTGGATCTATCAGCTTCCACTTCAGCAGCCCTAGAAGCTCCTGTATGCATTTTTGACTAGACACTGCAATATTTGAGTCAAGAATGGAAACAGTCACATGACAAAGATTCTAATTTGGGTCAATTGGCAGATTCTGGGAAATGCTGATCATGTGTGACACTGAAATCAAAGCAGGACCCCAAATATATCCCCATACAGCTCTAAAAATGGGGGAAGCCATCTAAAATGATGGCATCTGGTGGACTCTTGAGACATTATGTGGATGTGACTTTGGGAAAGGATGGTTTTTTGAGGGAAAAAATTACAATCTTATATCAGTCAATCTGGTTACTGGAGCTCATTAAACATTTTCTGACAAAAATGTGGTTTTATCAAAATGGTGATTTTTTCATGGGAAAATATTGATTTAAACATTTTTTGTTTCAGTTTTCTGAAGTGATATTTCAAAATTATCATTTTGAATTAGAGTGTCAGTGGAAGTGTCAGTTCTAAACTCAAGATTTTATTTCTAATTGACATTTTGTTTCCACAGTTTGGGGATGTCAGAATATTTAATTTTTATCCAAAATGTCAACAATTTTCATTTCAATATTTCTGAATCAAAATTTTTTGGAACTTTTCATTTTCTGAAAATTATCAAAATTTCAATTTTTTCTCCCAATTCAGGAAAAAAAAAGTCTAAATATTGGAATATCCCAAGGGATGGAAATTACATTTTCCAGCCAGCTCTACTGGTAACACAAGGTGGGTGCTGAATTCATTTGAAGTAGCATTTGCAATCTCATAGATTTTTCAAAATCCTTGCATTTGTAAGGCAGGTCTGAATGAGCTCTCCCCTGATATCTAGTGATGAGTTGGGGGTGGCGTGGTGGGTGGGTGGCTGGTGGAGTGATTTCAGGAACAGACTGAAGCCTGGTCTACACTATAAACGTAGGTTGATGGAAACTGCCTTAGTTTGACCTAATAATGTATGTATCTACACTGCCAGGTCCCTTCCACCGACCTAACTCACCTGTAACATCACACTAATTACTCCACCTCCGTGAGAGGCACAGCACTTGATTAAATGTTGATGGGTCAACAAAGAATCAGTTTAGACGCAGTGTTGTGTAAGTTGTCTGAATTGGCATCTAGGTGTCCCACATTGCTCTGCTGTGACTGCTCTGGAGATCATTTTAAACACTGCACAGTAGCCAGGTACACAGGAAACAGCCCCTCCTTGGTTAAAGCCCTGGAAACTTTGAATTCCCATTTCCTGTTTGATCAGCATGGAGAGCTTGCTAACCCAGGTGATCATGGTGACTCAACACCCCAAACATGCTCCAGCTGGAGTACATAGAAGGTGGTGGGATTTATTGGTCTGTGGGGAGAAGAGTCTGTGCAAGCACAGCTCCGATCCAGCTGAAGAAAAGTAGACATTTATGAAAAGATCATGCAGGGCATGGGGGACAAGGGCTACACCAGGGACACGCAGCAGTACTGTGTCAAAATGAAAGAACTTTGACAGGCAGACCAGACGACAAGGGAGGCGAACAGTCATTCTGGTTCTGCACCACAGACATGCTGCTTCTACAATGAGCTGCATGAGATTCTCAGTGGCAACCTCACAACGACCCCCAAGAGCAGTGTGGATATCTCCTAGACGTCTGAGTCCCTGGCCCCCTCAGGCAACAATGAGGAGGACATAACGGATGAGGAAGAGGAGGAGAAGGAGGAGAATGGGTGACAGGTGAATAGTGGATCCATTTTCCCCAAAAGCCAGGAGCTATTTTTAACGTTGGTCACAGGACAGCCTAGTGGCTGAGCATGATGCCGGGGAAGCAGGCTGGCCTTAGGGAAAATGGCGCCCTGGGCAAACTTGTAGTTTGGACCTTGTGGTTGTGGCTTCCCCCCATTGTCCCTGGCCCCCTTGGGCACGGTGCCCCCCAGTGCCCCAGGTCCCTGTGTGTGCCCCCACATTTCCCATGGCCCCCGTGAACTCCCCAGGTTCCCCATCCCCAGTTTGTCCCTAACCCCTGCACTGTGCCCCCTTCACCCCAACCCTGCACTCCCTCCTGCACCCCAATATCTGCACTCCCTTCACTCCTAACCCTTGCATCCCCCCTTCACCCCTAATCCCTGCACCTCCCTCCTGCGCCCATGTGGGGAAACTGACCTAGATGCACGGAGCAGCTGGCATTGCTGCTCATCCCCCCCACAGACTGCTACTCCTCTGCTCTGCACACCCGGGGCGGGGGGGAGGGAGCAAGGAGCGATGTCAGGGTTCCCTGCATCCAGGTCACTTTCCCCACCTGGGCTGCATAAGGAGAGGGCAGGGAAGTGTGTGTGTGTTGAGGGAAGTGTGTTTGTGCCTGAGCGAGTGTGTCGGCGCACTGTTTCTTTAAGAAACCACTCAGGATCAGGAACCTGAAGGCTTGTTCAGACACCAGCACCATCAGCAGCTGCCACTGTGGGCCCAGAGAGGTAGGAGCACAGACAGATTTCCCCCCATCCCACCACCCCAGCTCAGTGGAGACCGGGTATATTGGTGGGGGGAAGGGAAAACCCTGACATCAGCCTCCCCTTTCCCACCCACTCTGCACAGCAGACAGGATACTCCCAGTCTCCTGCAGCGTGGCCAGGGGTGGCTCCGGGGGAGAGGGGGAAGCAGGAGCAGCAGCGGCTGCGCACAGCAGTGGAGCAGGGGAAGGAGGGGCACCCCTGCTTTGGAGGAATCACCTGGCTGATTATCGAACTGCTCCCCTGCAGCTTGGGTCCCTCCGCCCTTGCCAAATGCTGCTGCTTATCTGCATGGCTGCCTCTGTCAACCCCGCTGTCTCTCGGTAGGTCAGGTGGGAGTCAGGTACCAAACTCTGCACACGACACCCTCTTTGGCGGGCCTCCCTGTACCGCCGCCCGGGCCGCCCACCACCAAAGCTGGCCCTGCAGGGAAGGCAACTTTGGTGAATATGCAATTCCAATCAAACTGTAGGGGTTACGTGCTCTTATATTTTATGTTTAATCTGAAGAAAAAGTGAGGTTTGGTGGGTATCTGCTTCCCAGTGACCGTTCCAGCTACGCAAAGGTTGCTCCACGAAAAGACTGTTTATGTGCAGAGGAATGGTCTGGGAATCCTCCATGGAGATCTCCAGGAAACTCTCATGGAGGTACTCTGTAATCCTTTGCAGAAGGTTTCTGGGGAGGTCTGCCTTATTTCTTCCACCACAGTAGGACACTTTTCCGCGCCACACCAGTATTAACTATGCTGGCATCATTGTGGTACACAGCATAGCAGCATAAAGACCAGGTCTGTACCCAGATGTTTGCAGCATATGCTCTCTTGCCACCTCTGTTACCCTCAGGAGACTGATATCAGCCAGGGTCACCTAGGGAAAACAGTGGAATTTTTCATTACAAGTGCTCGTACCGCAAACATCAGAGCATGTGATCCACCACCCATGGTGACTTCTGAGTCCCTCAACCATGCTTTTCCTAACATGCTGGTGGTTCGGTTGGCAGGGATTGGCATTGATCTCAGATTCTCCAAATCCAGGGTGACTACTACCAGCAGTGTTAAGGGAAGGGGGGATGGGCTTCCTGCGTTATCTTATGGCCGCAAACCCTTGGACAAAGACTGCAATTTGGGAGGCTTAATGCTGGTCCCTGGTCTCAAAGCAAAGTCCATATTGTTAGTCAGAGGGGACATTGTCCACCTGCCCATCGGTGCTCCCAACTCAGGTTTGCCACAAGTTGCAGTACAAAGCCCATTGCCCATGCCCCTGGGCCATACTCACCATGGCAGGAACAGCAAACTGGTTCACTGAATAGCTAGGGATTCTGATTATGTTCTGGCTTGCACCTGAGTGTAATAAGGGGAGTGTTTTTTAAATAGCAACCTTGCACTAGACCCGGGCATGACAATGGTTATCTTGTGCTTTGCATGCCTTACCAGTGGAAAGCTTGGCCTTCAGCATTCTTGTTGTGAGCATTACAAACATCTCGCTCCTTATCCTGCAGTATTTCCAGAGCTGAGACAGGAGCTGGTGCATGGAACATTCAAGCAGCTCTGCTGCAAGCCATAGAATGAAACAATTCCCAGTTGCTGCTGGCAGTCGCTCAGAAGCTGAACATGGTGAAGCACCATTTCTGATCCCGAGAAACAAGCACTGACTGGTGGAATCGAATTGTTATACAGTTATGGAATGATGATCAGTGGTAGCAGAACTTTCGTATGTGCAAGATGACTTTCCAGGAAATGTGTGCACTAAAATGAGATTGCTGCAGGGCTGGGGAGAGCACTGCACACATTTTTTTGATTGCTGTGTGGAAGCTTGCAATGCCAGACTGCTACCATCAGTGGGGAATAAATTTGGATTTGGTAAATCCATTGTGGGGGCTGCTGTGATCCAAATATGCAGGGCCATTAATCACCATTTGCTAAGAAGGGTAGTGACTCTTGGCAATGTGCAGGACCACCTTGCCAAATAGTACATCAACCATAAGAGATACTTTTCAATGGTGTTGCAAGCGGTGGTGGATCATGGGGGGCATTTTACTGACATCAACATGGGATGGTCAGGGAAGGTGTATGATGCCCACACCATTAAGAACACTGGTCTGTTTAGAAAGCTGCAAGTAAGGACTTTCTTTCCAGAATGCAAAATAACCACAGGTGACGTTGAAATGCCAATAGTGATCCTGAGAGACCCAGCCTACCCCTTGCTCCCATGGCTCATGAAGCCGTACACTGGCCACGTGGTCAGCAGTGAAGAATGGTTCAACAATAGGCTGAGCAGATGCAGAATGGTGGTTGAATGGGCCTTTGACTGTTTAAAGGAACGCTGGTGCAGTTTGCTTACTAGGTTAGACCTCAGTGAAAACAATATCCCCATGGTTATCACTTCATGCGGTGTGCTCCATAATATCTGTGAGGCAAAGGGTGAGAAGTTTCTACAATGGTGGAGGTGGATAGGCTGTCTGCTAATTTGAGCAGCCAGATACCAGGGCAATATGAAGAGCTCAGCATGAAGCATTGCATCTCAGGGAGGCTTTGAAAACCCATTTCAATAATGAGCCACAGTAATGTGTGCTTCTTCTTGAGTTGTAGCTTCTCATACTGTTAACCTTGCTGTACCTGCTGGGTATCAGTCTCCAGCTAATTCCCTCCATTTCCTCAGTTTCCCTGTACCTCCCCTTCCCACCCAGTGTGAAGTAATAAAGGACCTAGACTTTTATTGCACAAACATATTGGAAGTGAAAGATTAAAAAAAAGCATATAACTTTGCACAGTCAATAGAATAAAATTGGGAGGGGAAAATCACAGTTATCTTGTGTGTTAAATACAGTGGCCTTGCCTATCAAAGATCATCGCATGTGTGCCTTTTATTGCGAGTACCCTCCCACCCCGTGTTGAGTGGAAGGGATACAGCATTTTCCCTCTCACCTCCTGGAATATTTCGGAGAGAGGTAGGGGGGAATATGATGATGCAGGAATGACATTCTGCAGAGGCTGCAGTTTAGCCTCAAGGTGTTTCTCCTGAAGGTCAACCAGACACCTCAACATGTCTGTTTGTTCCTTCAGAATCCCCCAGCATCTCCTGCTGTATGCCACACTCACTCTCTTGGGCTTCTCTCCTGCTAGCAATATCCATGTCCAGTTTTTCAGAGAGAGAAATTCTCCACACTCTCTACTCGGTGTTGGCTGCCCCAGAGATGTTCATAATTTCATTAAATATGTCATCACACATTCTCTTTCACCTTCTTCTAATCTGGGACAGCCTCTCTGCTGGTGTGGATGATGAGCTGAAGGCTACATTTTCAGCTGTAATACATGCAACCATTGTCAGTAGAGACCCAGGGTCTAGTGCACAGTTGATATATAAAAATCACTCCCCTTATTCCACCGAATTACAAGGCAGAAAATTTTCATTTACACAACATATTCATTGAACTGGCTTGCTGTACCAGCCATGGTGAGTGTGTCCTAGGGACATGGGTGCTGGACAATCTGCATCATTGGGCAACCTGCGGCAGGAGCACAGGTGGGCGGGGGCTAGTGCCACCTCCCCTTTGTAATATGGACATTGTGTGCCGATCAGGGACAACGGTAGACCCTCCCAAATTACAAGCCTTGGCAGAGGCAGCATTGGGGGTGGAGGTGAGGGTGGGAGGGTTGCAGTAGTGAGAGTGAACAAGCAAATTTCCCTTCCTCTCAACACCCCACCCCTGCCACTGTTGGTAGCCATGGCCCAAGGCTTGAAGCGTCTACCCAGGCCACCCAAACCACCGGCATGTCTGGGAAACCGTGGAGCAGAAAAGTACAATGGGGGTGGGATTACATACACTATTGTTTGCAGTCCGAGCAATTGAAATGAAAACTGCCACCATCTTCCCTAGGTGACCCTAGCTGATATCACTATCCTGAGGGTAACAGAGGCAGCAAGGGACCAGCTGCTGCAAATCTCTGGGTACAGATCGGGTCCTTATGCTGCTATGCTGTATACTGCGATGATGCCAGCAGAATTGATACTGGAGTGGCGAGAGAAAGTGCCCTACTGAGGTGGAAGAAATAAGACAGCCCTTCGCAGAAACGTTCTGCAATGGATTGCAGAGTACCACCATGAAACTTTCCTGGAGATCTCTATGGAGGATTCCTGGGCCATCCCTGTGCACATGGCACCTCATCATTTTTTATAAAATTAAACATAGAGTATAAGAACATGTGACCCCAAATATTAATTGGAATTGCATACTCACCAGAGGTGCCTACTCCAGCATCATGGTCAGCCACGATGCTGTTCTGCAACTGGCTGGACTGCTCCGGGGTTTCAAACAGCTCCTGACTCTCCAGGAGACTGGATCCCCCATTCGCCTGTCTCCCATTCTCCTCTTCCTCCTCCTCATCCAAGTCCTTCTCCTCACTGTTGCGTGTAATGCCCCAGGACTCCACCTCCTTAGAGGTATCCATGCTGTTCTTGGAAGTTGTTGGGGGGTCACCGCTGAGAATCGCATGCAGCTTATTGCAGAAGCGGCATGTCTGTGTTGCAGAACCAGAAAAACTATTCACCTCCCTTGTCTTCTGGTTCACCTGCTGAAGTTCTTTCATTTTCACGCACCACTGCTGTGTATCCCTGCTCTAGCCCTACTCCCCCATACCCTCTGTGATCTTTTTGTAGATAGAACAGGAGTACTTGTGGCACCTTAGAGACTAACAAATTTATTTGAGCATAAGCTTTCGTGGGCTATAGCCCACTTCATCAGATGCATGGAATGGATGCATCTGATGAAGTGGGCTGTAGCCCACAAAAGCTTATGCTCAAATAAATTTGTTAGTCTCTAAGGCGCCACAAGTACTCCTGTTCTTTTTGCGGATACGGACTAAAACGGCTGCTACTCTGAAACCTGACTTTCTGTAGATGTCTACGTTTCTTCGGCTGGCTTGGAGCTCTGTCTGCACAGACTCTTCTCCCCACAGACCAATAAGATCTACCACCTCCTGTGTACTCTAGGCTGGAACACGTTTGGGGTGTTGAGTCGCCATGATCAGCTGGGCTGGTGAGCTCTCCATGCTGAAAAAACAGGAAATGGGAATTAAAAAGTTCCCAGGGATTTAACAGGGGAGGGGGTGCTTCCTGTGTACCTGCCTGCTGAGCAATGGAGTTGAAAACATTCATCAGAGCGGTCACAGTGGAGCACTGTGGGAGAGATCCTGGAGGCCAGTAAAGTCGACATAAGCAATGCACTGTCTACACTGCCTCTTCGTTGACCTAACATCAATTTAAGTAGAGGTGGGGTAATTAAACTGATGTGGCAGGTGAGTTACATTGGTGGAATGGACTTGGTATTGTAGACACAGACATTATAAGCTGCCTTATGTTGACCTAACTGTGTAGCGTAGACCAGGTCTTAGACCTGGTATAGGGCAGTGTTGCAGTGAAATAGACTGAACAGCCTGCACTAGCAGTGAGGTTCCCCACTACTTGCTGAAATCACTGAGAGCTGGATTAAGTGGTGGAACCTCAGACTGTGAAGTCACAGCAGAGAGAGACAGAGTTAGTGGACGATGGCTGCTGTGGGATGGCGGTGATAGAGTGAATGGTGATGGCAATGGGCAGTGATGGCAGAGTGAATGATTGCAACTGTGAGCCAGTTGTAATGGTGGCCACAGAAGCTGAGGCATTGTTTGACACCTTTCCCTTGTTCTCCCCCACCCTGAAGTGGGAGGTGAACTCATATGAACGCACCTCTGAACTCTTGTCTTCGCTGACCAAACAGCAGCTGTGAGTGGGGTGCAACGGAGGGAGAGGTGAGTGGTATGTGACAGGAACATTTGTTTATCAGACTTTCACACCACAAGGTGAGAAACTGAGGCAAAAGACACTGCCCAACATACTCTGGGGTTCGTGTTTGCTCATGGTTATATGCTCTTGAATCATGGTTGTGGTGTTTTCCCAAATTAATGCTGTGTTCCTTTTCCCATTTTATTAAAAGTTTTCTTTGCTATACACAGACTCAGAGCTTGTGAGAGGGGAAGTATTGCCTCTTAGAGGTGCCCAGAGGTGGTGTTTAATTTTCCCAGATTACTGGGTGGGGGCTTGAGGTGGTTCTGTATTGTATTGTTAAGAGGAACCTCTGGATATTGAAGCTGGTCCTTGTTGCTGCCACCTCCACCTGGCAGAAAGGTTACACATTTACCTACTCCACCCGCCTGAAAAGGTTTCTTGGTTTCTTACTCAGACATATTTCATTGGTGTTAAAGGCAAATCCCTATTTTCCTTTAAAAATGTCCTTGCTCACACTTTCAGAATGTCGACAGTGATTATACTGGAATGTGAGTAGACCTATCAAATAAGAGTCAATGTAGATACTGCATATAACTATTTTCTTCCCTATATAACAAACCTGCATAATTCTTCTGGATTTCTATATAGCTAATCTAAATTGATTAATCTATCAGCCTCAGTCCTCTTGAGCTGCTGAAAAATAACATGAACAATTCATTTAAGAAAACATACCCTAAAACTAATAGAATACAAAATACAAAACCATACGATTTCACACTTACCTAACTCTCACATCCCATCATTATTGCACAAAAACAAATACAATTATGTTTGGATACGGATTTCAAATTCCTTCAAATTTAAGATTTTTAGTTCAAACCAAATTATAGAGTAGGGCAACTACTGAAAAATGGATCTGTCTTCAGGCCCAGATTTTGAATCTTTCCAAAATACAATCAACCAATTTGCAGAATATATATTTATTCTCATGAAAAAAGTTGACTTTTCCAAAAATGTTTTTAATTCTGGAACATTTTTCATTCTAGGTCAAAACATTTTTGTGGAAGTTTTTGTGTTTTCATTGAAAAAAGATCCCAAAAAACTTTAAACAAGAACAGAGGTTTTTCCTACAAATTTCCATTTCACAACAAAAAAAGTTTGACTAAAATTTTTGACCCGCTCTACTACTTTGTGTTTGGCTGCCACAAACCATATGCTCCAAATAAAGGGACTTGCATCTTTAGCATTAATCTAACACAGCCATTTCCATGAGTTCCCAAATCTGATCTGCTATTCCTCTCATACCTGCTTGCAAAGTATTTTTTTTTTTACTTTTTCTTGTGTTGTCTAAATTTATTATTTCCTGATAAAGCACATGTAATACTTATTTACAAAAAACAGTACATAGAGACAGTCAGACAGACAGACACTCCAGAATTTATGAGCTGGGATGCTGTGGAAAAAATGTTACCTTGTTGGTCCCAGGGAGCAGGAGAGTAGGTCCCAACCATGGCAAAACTGACTTAGTCCTATGCTAATGGCCCACACCCAGTATCACCTCCTTTAATCAGTGTTTATTCTAAATTTCTCCATGATTCTAGTGCTTTAGGGCTACCAGGGATCCTTTAGCCCTACATGGGGTTTAGGGTGTCACTTTATCCTGCCAATGTTAATCTTATCTACCTTCCCCGATTTCTGCTGGGTGGTGAGTTAATGGTCTTGAGGGACTAGGGGAATTTTACGGCTGATGTCAGACAAAATTGAATTTCTGATTTTGTTTTGATTGTTTTTTAAATTACAACTTTGCTTTTAGATGTACCCCAAAAAGAAAACAAATAATTAAGTCACTGTTTCTTCTCTCATCTGCACCAAATCTGCCATTTATAATTTGGAAAATATAGGAATACAAAGGAAAAAGAAAAAACAGACTTTACTAGCTCTTCCATGTTGTCTGGAGCCCAGGGAACAGCAAATCTCTTCACGCAAAGGCCAAGTTTTTACTTCAGATGATAATTGGTCCTTTTCAAGCTGTGCCCGGTTCTTTGGGCCAATGGTGAATTTGTTTCCTGCATGAGAAAATACACATCTAGATTGATCAGATTTCTGTGTAGCTAAGTGTGATTCATTTAGAGACTAGAGTGCTCCGATCCTCAAATCATCCTGAGAAGTCCAGGTAGCATTGCGAAGTCTATACCCTCTGAATGTTTAGCAAGGAGGGTAATTACTAGAGCTGGTAGAAACATGGGATTTCTGGTTCATGGGAAATTTTGTGGTTTCAAAATTTGTTTTAATTCCAAATCCAAATTATTTGAAATGTACTGCAAAGAGAAATGTTCCCCCCATCCCACAAATGTATTAAAGAGAAACTTTACTTTGCAAAAAGTAACACTCTTTCCAAGTGGGCAGACAGAGAGCCGTCATTTCAATTTTCTGAGGAGAACAATATTTTTTTAAGCAAAACTGAATTTTTTTCATGGAATATTTCAGTTTTGCAAAAAGGGATTTTTTTTCTGGAAAATCATTCTGATGAAATTTTTTTAAACAGCTCTAGCACTTACTACTCTTGAAGAGTTGAGTGACAGTCTTTGTTTTGTTTTGTTACAGTTTTGTTATGTTCTGGCCTTTAGGGATAAAAATGAGGCAGACAGTACCTGATGCAGGGCTCAGAACTTTATTAATTTGCTCATTTCTATATATATTATAAAGACGATAGCAACCAAATTGTTCCTGACAATGTGAGTTCCCTTGTGATGAGTAACTGTAAAATCTTTTTACGGTGACCCCATCCATTCCTTGAGTTGGTGTATTAGCAATAGAGCTGTAGAACAGGTAGGCCCTGTCCATCATTCTGCTGTGATGTGCTGGGAATTTCAATCTAGAATGGTGGGAGGTTAGGCCAAAAATCAATGAAAGGACATAGACCAGCCCCTTTTCAGGGACATATCTGCTGGGATATCTCTTTGGAGCTCTAAAGGAGACAAACACACATGATACTTTTCTTTATACAGACCCTGCAGTTGTCAGCTAAAAGGAGCAACTTCCCTTAAACAGCAAAAGGAAATGACATGCACAATACAAACACACACACACACACACACATGATTGCATGCAGATTAGCCATTCTCACCCTGAAGTCACACACACACACACACACACGCACACACACACACATCTGCTGGTGCTGGGGGTGTGCTTTGGGGCACCCATTGGTACTGAGGGGCCTTTGGGGGCACTCACTGGTGCTCCAGGGTGCCCGCTGGTGCTCTGGGGGGGACCACTGCCACTGCTCGGGGGATTGCCCAGGACTGCTGCCGCCACTGCTGACGGGGGACAGCCAGGACCGCTGCCACTGCTGGCTGCTCCGGTGGCCCTGGGGTCAGTCGCACCTGCTAGCTGCAGAAGGCCCAGACGTTCTGGAAAGTCACAGAATCCATGACTTCCCTGACCTACGTGACAGACTCACAGCCTTACTGATGGGTTTGCCTGTGCAGATTCTCCACTAATGTCACTAGTGCAAGGCTACTCTGACCATTTCCAGGCACACGAGTCTGGATCACTTTTCCTCACATCACCACAGGATTCATACATTCACAGATCAGACCATCTAATCTGCTGTGTAATACATACAGGCCATAGGATTTCACCTAGTTACCCCTATATTGAGCCCATTTACTTGTGTTTGGTTAAAGCTTATCTTCCAGCAAGGCATCGGGGCTGATTTGCAGACATCACAAGATAGAGAATCCCCCACTCAACTGGGGCAGGTAGAAGAAGCAGATGGGCAGCTCCAGCAGAAGCTCATCGGTGTCCACAAAGAGCGGATGAGAGAATTAGTAGCTGCTACGAGAGCACAGCTTCAGCAGCAGCCAATACAGCAACCAAATGGCTACAGTGTGTCACTTCCAGAGATGGGGCAGAAGCAGAGAGTGTCCTTCCCTGTAGGATTCTAGAGCAGCCCAGCAGATGATTTAGTTGGGGTTGGTCCTGCTTTGAGCAGGGGGTTGGACTAGATGACCTCCCAAAGTCTCTTCCAACCCTAATCTTCTATGATTCTATGTCAGTTCCAGGAGTGAAACCAGGCCTGAGGGCAGCAGCAGAGCTAGGAGCTCCTTTCAGAGCTATAGAGCAGCAGGGCTAGGAGCTCAGGTCTAGGTGTAAAGCCAGGCTGTGGTGTCTCCCCAGAAGCAGCGGGTCTCACCCTGAAGGACTATGGAGCAGCCCAGCAGCTTTGTCATTTCTGGGGCGGAGCCTGGCCTCAGCTTTTCACAGCAGCAGCAGCCCTGAGATGCCATAATTCTGGCTTTGGAGCTGTGTCATGGCTCCAGCAGCAGTGGAACTCCCAGCCCCCTGTCTGAAGGACTACAGCATAACCCAGTAGTTGTCTTAATTTTGAGAGTGGAGCCAGGCCTCAGTGTCTTGGCAGGAGAGGGAACAACACCATAAAGAGTAACAGCAGAGCATCCCTCCCTTCAGGGCTGTAGAGAAGCCTGACAATGATTTTAAGTTGGGGGGAAGAAGCCAGACCTCAGGTGTTCCCAGCAGCAGAGCGTATCCCCATGTGGAACTCTACAGCAGCTTGGTGATGGTGTTAGTGGCGGGGCTAGAGTTGGATCTGGAGTCAGGATCTCTGATGTACATTGGCTGAAGTTACTGGGGGTGCAACATGGAGGCAGGTTTTATGCGCCTTATGAAAGAACCTTATGAAAAAGACTTTCAACAGTGGGGATGATTTGTATCAAACTTTATTGGTTCATCAAAGTACATCTCTGGAGAATGGCTCTACTCCAGCTCAGCTGTTAATGGGTAGAAGGATCAGATCTAATATACCAATCAGTGATTGCTGAAAACTCATGACAAAAACCATATGGAAGATGAAAGAAAATCAGATGTGGAAGCAGAAATATTGTTTTGATAAAAGGACCCGTGATCTCCTTATGAAGGGATCCCCAGGATGCCGCCTGGGACTGTGGGACTGCTGTGCCCCCTTAACTCTTTCCAGCCTGGGATCTCTCTCACAATGCCTTGCAAGTGACCAGCAGCAAACACCTCTAGGCACTATGATCACTCAGCACAACAGCATGTGTAGCCCCACACCCAGCTAGATTGCATGAATGCTCCTAGAGACACTCATGAATCACACAGAGAATTGCACCAGAGCCAAATTCCCCCAGCTCCCAGCACTGTACCTCAGGAATATACCGTCTTTCACTGTTCAAGATAGGCAGTGCAAATTTATTAATTGGTTCACCACTTCAACAATGGAAAGTGGACATACACCAGCCTTTGTCAAACCTGAGCAGATTTGCCACACACTTCATACAAACTCGCTGGTAAAGATAAACAATTAAACAAATGTATTGACTACAAAAGATACATTTTAAGTGATATTAAGTGATATGCAAAAAGTCAGAGTTAATTGCCAAAAGAAATAAAATATAAGCATACAGTCTAAACTCTCAACCCTATGAGACTGGGCAACATCTAGATTAAGCAGTTTTTCTCACCCCACTGGATTAAGGACTGCCTTAATATATAGGTTTGTTCCTTAAACCTGGGCTAGTCTCCTCTGTTGGAGTCTTCAGTCTTCTTCTCAGTGTCTTTGTTGCTTGCAGCATAGGTGGGGGCAGAAGAAAAGTCCCAGTATGTGTCCACTCTGTCTGTTTTATACCCTCAGTCCATGTGCTTGGAAAACACAAGTCCAGACATGTCTGGGGGCATTGCTCAGTCTCCAGGCAATGTTAAGCAATTCCCCTGGTGTGGCTTCATGCAGGAGAATCATTGAATTATAGCTTCCTTGCTGGACAATGGTTGTTGATGGGTTGTTTGAAACCCTGCCCAGGTGTTGGTTACTTTCTTTGCTGTTTCCTCTAGGGAGCTAATGTTTGGCTGATTCCCCAATTTACAGCATGTTTTAGTGACAACCATATAACACAATTCTCATAACTTCATATGCATTAATGATATACATATATGGATAGAGAAATGACTTTCAGCAGATCATAACCTTTCCCCTGATACCTTACAAGGCATGTTTAATATGTAAGATCACAATCATATATAAATGAAGAATATGGGGGTTACAGAGCACTCCCCCAAGATACAGACTGTCACACCTCCCCTCTCTTAACCCAGGTGATAGAGTGTGCCTGAGGAATCACACCTCTGATACTTGGGGCCAACAGGTACCATTAAAGAACAGCTGCATCCAAGATATTATGTAGTGCAGACAGACCAAAGGGACACATTTCAGCATAATCGAAGGGATCTAACAGTAATCCCAGAAAGTTCCAACACATTGACAGTCGATGTAGACTCTGGCATTTCCCAACAGAATGATCATTTATCATCAACAGACAAAGGAGAAACTGGAAAGGACAAGAAATCAACTCAGACGCTAATGAAAGGCTGATACTGAGAAGTTCAGAGAGGGAGATTACTCATACAGACTTGGTAACCACTCACTTTCGTCAAATGCATCTGAAGAAGTGGGTTTTTTAACCCATGAAAGCTTATGCTCAAATAAATCTGTTAGTCTTTAAGGTGCCACCAGACTCCTTGTTGTTTTTGTCAAATACTCCTTCTTCGCCCACAGACAACCCGCCAACCTTAAGCATATGCTCACCAGCAACCACGCACCGCACCATAACAACTCTAACTCAGGAACCAACCCATGCAACAAACCTCGATGCCAACTCTGCCCACATATCTACACCAGCAACACCATCACAGGATCTAACCAGATCAGCTACAACATCACCGGCTCATTCACCTGCACGTCCACCAATGTTATATATGCCATCATATGCCAGCAATGCCCCTCTGCTATGTACATTGGCCAAACTGGACAGTCACTACGCAAGAGAATAAATGGACACAAGTCAGGTATCAGGAATGGCAATATACAAAAACCTGTAGGAGAACACTTCAACCTCCCTAGCCACACAATAGCAGATGTAAAGGTAGCCAACTTACAACAAAAAAACTTCAGGACCAGACTCCAAAGAGAAACTGCTGAGCTCCAGTTCATTTGCAAATTTGACACCATCAGATCAGGATTAAACAAAGACTGTGAATGGCTATCCAACTACAGAAGCAGTTTCTCCTCCCTTGGTGTTCACACCTCAACTACTAGCAGAGCACCTCACCCTCTCTAATTGAACTAACCTTGTTATCTCCATACTGATTTATACCTGCCTCAGGAGATTTCCACATCTGAAGAAGTGAGGTTCTTACCCACGAAAGCTTATGCTCCCAATACTTCTGTTAGTCTTAAAGGTGCCACAGGACTCTCTGTTGCTTTTCTCTAGATAGTTGACACGTTGGGTTTATATAAATGTACCAGATGGGTTGAGAATGTAATGTATGTTATTAGATAGCTGTTAGCTGTTTATATAAATATATATAGGAGCTAATTGGTGTTTTTAGGAGGGAAGATGTAGAGATATGTTTGTGGAATATTATAATTTAGAGACACTCTCTCATAAGGGATGGTATTATGAATATAGGAATTTTGAGATGTGCCCTGGAAGCAGAGTGGAAAACAGTGTAGCTGTGCACAGCAGTTCACCACAGAAGTTCTCTAGTTTGTTTTATTAAAAGTTTTATTCCTTTTTCATTCACTGGTTTGCTGTTTAGTGAACCCCAAGATCATTACAGGCAGGAGTCACTAAGTGGGTCTGCTGAGAGGGACTGGTGGTGGGGAAGGAGACACTAAGGAAGCCATTATTAGGATGGGGCTGGGGTTGGGGAGGAGGCAGTGAGGAGGTCTGCAGTTACAGGCTGGGGCTTGGGAAGAGACTCTGTGGGTGTTTAATGTCTCCTCCTGGAAGTTCTTCCCAGCCTGTGACAATGCCCATTGGAACCCGCACCATGTGAGGTGAGCTTCTCTCAGGCTCCAGATCAGGCTCCACCCAAGCTGAAAATCCCTGTAGAGCAGTGGTTCTCAAACTTGGGCTGCCGCTTGCTCAGGGAAAGCCCCTGGTGAGCCGGGTCGGTTTGTTTATCTGCCGCGTATGCAGGTTCAGCTGATCACAGCTCCCACTGGCTGCAGTTCGCCGCTCCAGGCCAATGGGGGCTGCAGGAAGCGGCACAGGCCGAGGGACATGCTGGCTGCCCATGTCTGCTGGAAAGCAATGCCCTGTATACCATCTGTTACCACCCCGGCTTCAGAAAACAAGAGTCACGTACATTTTGTAAATTAAAAAAATTACACCAAGAAAGTACCTGTGCTGCTGAGTTCTGCTCCAAATAGGAAACTGACCTGCAAGGCTCTGAAACTCTGATAACACTTTGCAAAATGTCAGCATCCCCTAAGTTAGAATAATGCCCCCCAAACCCTGGCAGTATGGAGGGAGTGGCCACCCTGGAGCACTGGTTCTGAGCCCCAGAGCAAACTGTGTATAAAATGAATGAAATCCAGCCCTGTTGAGGAGCTCAGAAGTTGTTCTGAAACAGGTACAAAGTAGTTCAATTCTTTTATCTGGGTCAATCCCATTTCTACACAAGTATTTGTTTTTGTAAGTATGATGAAATACATTTATAGCCTGCAGTCACAAAAGTCATTTATAGCCTGCCCACAGTCAAAACAGGTATTCATCTTTGTTTAATTTCAGCAGATCAGGACACTTTCCTAACATGATAAAAATAGGAATTTGGGGGCCATAGATCTCTGAAATAACCCTTACATTTTCTATCAGACCAGAAACTTTACAATTTGGGACAGTCATAAGCCTTGTCTACATTAGAAAGAGTTTGCCAAGTGGAGGATCTCCTAGTGGAGACCCAGCTTATACCAGAAAAAGATTTTTTCAGCACCCAAGTGTAAACTAGTCCATCAAACGAACTCTTTTGCTGGTATAAGTTGGGTCTACATGATTTTGTTTTCGCCAGCATAGCTATCAAGCTGTGTCAGTTAGGAGTGTGATTTCCCCCCCCACACTCCTAACCATTATAAGTATACCAGCAAAACTTGTAAATGCAGACCAGGCCTTAGAAAGTATGAAAATGATTCATGTCGGCATTTTGCTGTTAATTTTGTGTCTGGTTAGTTTGCGAGACTAAGCCCACAACAGGGGGTAATATTTTCCCAATTTCTAATTTTGGCATCTAAGTGCAGTTCTATCCAGACAACTGACAACATGGGGTCCCATGTCCATTGTCTTACCACTTTCCATAGTGAATTTTTGCAAACAAGATATTTTTCTAATTTCCAAACCTCATAGTGATGTGACACTTATCAAGCTGGGTTCTTACCATCTCACCCATCACGAGTAATAGAGTTCCTCCAGGCCAAACTAGGTCCTCGTTTACATCTGTACATCCCACTGAAGGAAACTAAGAATCTGGAGCACCTCATTTTAAAATGTTTCAGAGTGGTAGCCATGTTAGTCTGTATCAGCAAAAACGAGGTCCTTGTGGCATCTTTGAGAAGTCTCAAAATATGCCCAAATAAACTTGTTAGTTTCATTTTAAAATGGAAACTATCAGTGTGAGAGGGGAATCAGCCAAAAGGAGTGTCTCTGTCTTCTAGTTTCCATTTTAGGGAGGGATTTGAGGGTAGCAGGATAGTGGTGTGGTCAGGGACAGCGGTGGCTCCAGGCACCAGCGCTCCAAGCGCGTGTTTGGGGCAGCAAGCCGTGGGGGGCGCCCTGCCGGTCCCTGCGAGGGTGGCAGTCAGGCAGCCTTCGGCGGCATGCCTGCGGGAGGTTCACCGGTCCCACGGATTTGGCAGCAATTCAGTGCCATGCCTGCCTGCCATGCTTGGGGAAGCAAAAAAGCTAGAGCCGCCCCTGGTCAGGGAGCAGGGGTTGAGCACTAATTTTAATCTCATAAAACTGTGCTGTTGAGAATCTGTCTGATTAACCCACACACCCTTCCTCACCCCCAAGACTGCCCTCACTGGGACCTCCCTGAAGTCCTAAGGGCTTCTCTCAGTGACACTATTGCAAACTGGTACTCCTCAAGCTTTCTCTGTCACAGCTCTGCCCATGCTCCTCGGTCCTGCCATACAACCCCCCTGCTATTCAAGTTCTCAGTTCCCTACACAGCTCTGCCAATGCCCCTGAGTCCTGCCCTGCAGCCCTCTCTCCCCAATTCCAGTCCTAAGGTATGATGCGCCAAGTAGACAGCAATTGTGCCATCTTGTGTTTTGTTGGTATGAGGTAAAGAAGAGGAGGATAGGAAGACAGCATGTTATTCTCTTCTGTGTGAAAGGAGAGAAAAGTCTGAGAAGTAGATGAACTCTGATGAAAGAGATCCATTTCACATACAAATGCCACATATTAATTATGAAGGCGGTGAAAGAAGGTACAGGACAGTGTACAACAGCAGTGCAAGTTCATCTGACTAGGATTTTAAAAGTTTCAGTGTAGTGACAGTAGCTCTAATTTTGTCTTAATTATTGAAGGTATATTTTACTATCTTCCACCCTTTCCCACCTGGTGACAACAGTGATGTGGGGAATATTGGCTCAAATGAAGGCTCTGACAAATACAAGCAAGTGCATTTCTGAGTTCAGGCCTAGGTGTCTCTTTGTATTTGCCTCATCTATGATACAGAGCATTCCAGAAATTCACACAGAACTGAAGAGTTTCATGATACATCAGACACTTACAGTTCATTGGAAGGCTCTGCACCATCCTCCCCAACCCAGGCCCTGTTTGCTCCATTACAGGATAGTCCAATCCAAAAAGAAGGAAATGTTTGCAAAGTTAGAAAGTCCTTACAGGAACCAAAAGAAACAAGCGTAACTCAGCTGATGAAAACGGGGAATATTGTTGGCTGGACTTAAGAACACTACTACACTGAATGCAGTTGCTCAAGGAATCAGAGCACATCTTCTGCCTTTAAGTCCTATGTTAAGTTTACCTGCCTGCTGTGTCTAGTCCAGTAGGACAGGATTATATGTTCCATCCTGGTTGACAGGAGTGCAGCATTCCTTTGTGCCTCCAATATGTTTGCAGTGTGAAGTTCAGAAATGGCATGACTGAGGGGAACTATGCGGTAGGTCAGAGGGAATTCTGGGCATTTGCCTCCCACACATCCACAATTCCCAATGACACCAACAGGTAACCCAAAATGCACAGAGAAAAATTGCCATAAGACATGAATGTGCAGGAGGTTTCAGAGGACACTGGGATATGAACCCACAGTGCAACTTGCTTTTAGTGACATAAATATGCTTCTGTGTGGGCACAAACACTGACACGTGCAGCACAGTGTGAATGCACTCCAAAATATTTTTTTTGGTAGAATTGTGCTGACAAAGCTTATACTGGTGTGACTTCTATGTCTAGACAAGTCCTTAGTTCCTTTGAAAACCCTAGCCTATAAGCCCTATTGTTAACTCACATCTAACTTGGTCCACTAAAACCTTTTGGTCTGTGCTGAGCTCAGAAAAGAACTGTTTTGAACAGCTTTATGCAATTCAGGCCTAGAATGTGTGTTAGGCATGAATGACTATAATTAAACCACTGTAGCTTGCACAGTGTTCATTGGCAATATGAGCTCTGTTGAAGATGAAGGTAGTTGCCAGCAATATGTGCACTCCCATTCTCATCTCCCCTTTCTCTTCCTACGATCAGAAGATTGCCTGGCCTTTTTACAAGGTATCACCCTGTTCCTGTTGTCAAAGTGAGCTATAGGCAGAGGAAGTGGCAGCCCTTCTCAGCTGCTGTGAGATGAAGCAGTAACTGACAGCATTGAGACAATCTTTAGTAACACCACAGGAACAGAAATGGACTTTTAAAACCAATTGTATTATTATGTTTCTAAATCTGAGTTTGACTAAATATTTTCTTAAAGTTTTCCCATTATAGCAGCCGTTAACAAATCAATCGTCAACCAGCTCTAATAGAAACAAACTCTGTTAAGTGATTATAAACATAGGACTGGAAGGGACCTCTTGGGTTATCAAATCCAGTTCCTTCCTACCACAGGCAACCCCCCACTCTCCACATTCATATAATCCTGTTCATCAGTGTATCAAGCTCCATCTTAAAACCAGTTAAGTTCTTTGCCCCCACTGCTTCTACAGAGAGGCTGTTCTAGAACCTCACTCCTCTGATGGCTAGAAACCTAATTTCCAGGCTAAATTTATTTCTAGCCACTTTATACCCATTTGTTTATACCCTTGACAATATTTATTCTTTTGTTTAGTGACCTGTTCACAAATCGATTCTGATTTCTGTTGATCTATTTGTTGTTCATAAGTATATGCAAATTAGTTTCATAAGTATTTCTTATCTTTTGGCTTAGTTCAAAAACTGTTGTCAGAGCAGTTGTTCGGCTAATTCAGTATCTTGTCCTTGGCAGCGACCAGGTCCAGATGTTTCAGACATAGGTGCAAGAAGCTTTTTACTAGATAAACCTGCCTACAGGGAGAATTGCTTCCTAACCCCACCAGGTAATGCAGGATTTATGCCCTGAAGCATGATGATTTTTAATCCTTCCAAAATATATTCCCAATTTGTTTCCCTATGTAATGTCTCTGTGGATGTTCTCATTATCCATGTATAAATCGAATCCTTTTTTGACTCCTCCACTAGGGATGGATTTGGCTCATTGGGTTTGATTGAATCCAGATTTAGTTGTTTTAAATGTGCCTGGATATGACTGAAATGTTCACTTTGTAGATTTCATTTCCTAATATCTTTCAGCCTTCAAATAGTCTGGTTAAATGTTGAAGTTAACACCTCGAGGTAGCTGAGCTGAGCTGAGCTGTGGTCACTGTTTTTTACAGCTGCTGGCTTTCTTCCAGGCATAGGGTAGAGATTAGCAACTTCCGTTTCACTGTTAAAGCTATTTTCAATGGCCTATACATTTCAAGATTCAAGTTACCATTTTCAGAGTTCTGTTATAGTAAACAAATGTTTAGATTCTGTGCAAAACAGAAGAAATTGTGAGAAGAGCCTAAAATTTCAGGTGCTATTGTTTTTGTGTCTTCTACTCTTTTTGCAGCTGGGACTATGACGTGTATATAGTGTATCTTCCCTGCAGGACTGAGCCAAAGATCCAGGAATGACCCAAAGGCCATCACAATGAGCTAAGTGAGTTGCATGGCTAATAGGGAATCTGGTTACCCTGAGGGCCTTCACAGGATTGATCCCAGAGAACATTCAGTCATTTTAGAGCCTAGCAGCTACTCTGGGAAAGGACTCTCCCTTAACTTACCTGAAAGCTTATAGTAGGCCCACAAGTCCCTAAGGCCCTGGAAGAGATAGAGGCAGGACAGGGCAGGAGAATGCGGCTTGCAGGAAGCAATAGCAAATATCCCAGGAAACATGCTGTCAGGAGATGAAGAGTGTGGTCTGCAGAAGCCAGAGGAAGTTGCTAGGAGGTTGCAGGAGAGGGGAGGACTAGGAGTCTCAGCAAGGAGAGGAAAAGAAAGGTGGATCCAGAAATTAAGCCTGAGCAGAGGCAGGAAGGAAAACTGTGCTGGGGAAAGCTTGCAAGGAGAGGAGGAGACTGGCACTGCAGCCAACAGGAACCACATCAGGAGGTGTAGAGATTGCTAGCTCAAAGTTATCGATAAACTAGGCAAATACAATTTAGATGGGGCTACTATAAGGTGGGTGCATAACTGGCTGGATAACCGTACTCAGAGAGTTGTTATTAATGGTTCCCAATCCTGCTGGAAAGGTATAACGAGTGGGGTTCCGCAGGGGTCTGTTTTGCGACCGGCTCTGTTCAATATCTTCATTAACGACTTAGATATTGGCATAGAAAGTACGCTTATTAAGTTTGCGGATGATACCAAACTGGGAGGGATTGCAACTGCTTTGGAGGACAGGGTCATAATTCAAAATGATCTGGACAATTTGGAGAAATGGTCTGAGTTAAACAGGATGAAGTTTAACAAAGACAAATGCAAAGTGCTCCACTTAGGAAGAAAAAATCAGTTTCACACATACAGAATGGGAAGAGACTGTCTAGGAAGGAGTACGGCAGAAAGGGATCTAGGGGTTATAGTGGACCACCAGCTAAATATGAGTCAACAGTGTGATGCTGTTGCAAAAAATGCAAACATGATTCTGGGATGTATTAACAGGTGTGTTGTGAGCAAGACACGAGAAGTCATTCTTCCGCTCTACTCTGTGCTTGTTAGGCCTCAACTGGAGTATTGTGTCCAGTTCTGGGCACCACATTTCAAGAAAGATGTGGAGAAATTGGAAAGGGTCCAAAGAAGAGCAACAAGAATGATTAAAGGTCTTGAGAACATGACCTATGAAGGAAGGCTGAAAGAATTGGGTTTGTTTAGTTTGGAAAAGAGAAGACTGAGAGGGGAAATGATAGCAGTTTTCAGGTATCTAAAAGGGTGTCATAAGGAGGAGGGAGAAAACTTGTTCACCTTAGCCTCTAAGGATAAAACAAGAAGCAATGGGCTTAAACTGCAGCAAGGGAGGTTTAGGTTGGACATTAGGAAAAAGTTCCTAACTGTCAGGGTGGTTAAATACTGGAATAAATTGCCTAGGGAGGTTGTGGAATCTCCATCTCTGGAGATATTTAAGAATAGGTTAGATAAATGTCTATCAGGGATGGTCTAGACAGTATTTGGTCCTGCCATGCGGGCAGGGGACTGGACTCGATGACCTCTCGAGGTCCCTTCCAGTCCTAGAATCTATGAATCTATGAAAGTTTGCTGCTCAGGCATTTCCACTTCTTGTCCCAGCTGAAACTAAGAAATGCAAAAATTAAACACAAAGTCACACCGATTTTTATGAACCTCAGTAAAACATTTGTGTTTTGGATCAAATCTGGGTGAAAGTTCATGTATGTATTGTACCCAAACTGGTTTGTCCTGGGCCCGGTTTCAGTGATGTTGTTTTCATGATGCTTTGTCCCTGGGATCTGGAAATTCACTCCTCCATGGATTCTACAGACTCTAACCAATATCAGGAAAAATGCAGGGCCAAATTCTGCTCTCAGTCATAATGTAAATAAGGAGTAACTTCACGGAGACAGGTGGAGATACTACTGATTTGCACCAGTGTAAATGAGGGCAGAATTTGGCCCAGTGTTTTTCCCTCCAGAAAGATTCTCTAAATCTCCAAGATAAAACTTTCCTCTAGGCCTCCCTGTGAATGCTATGTCTGATTTGAGTTCTCACTCTCTTTAGATTGTGAGCACCTTGGGGCAGGTCTTGTACTCAGCTGTGCACACTGTCAGCACTTAATAAATCATCATCTATCACTGCCCCTATTCCAGATGTGAACAGCTGTTTTGCATTTTCTTGCACATTCTCAGAGATGAGAGATGTAGCAGAGACCACAATCCATACCGCTAGAGACCCAGAAATGTCATCAATGAAAGGCTTCATCCAAAGTTCTTCTTGTGTCTTTCCCATTCTAAGGGTTGTATACGGAGAAGGCTGGATTCCTGACTTTGATGCAATGTCACTCATAGACAGCACATCCCAGAATCTACCCATTCAGCCAAGCTAAATGCTTTCTCCATCTTCTCACTTTCCACACTTGACTGCCAAATAGGAATGAAGGTGCTTATGGGGTTGAAGATGCTGAAGCCACAAGTGCTGATGTTGATGATGATGCTCATTCCGCCAGTTCTGCTGGTAGTGGGGAGTCCTGTTTGGGCCCCAGCCCAAATACCATTGAAGTCAGTGGGAATCTTTTTGTTGACTTCTATGGCCATTGGAGAGTAAACATGAAAAGTCCCATCCAAGAACTAAAGCAAGGAGGGTATGTGCTTGGACTTCAGTTGAGTATTTGTTTCTGACAGTTACTTAGCTTCAGAATTTAAATAACACCAAGTAGCTTTTGAAGTTAAAACAACAGGTGTTGTCAGTGCTGGTTCAGTCCTCTGAAGAGGAAAGTCTCTTTGTTCTCTTTTGGACAAGGGCCGTGCCTCTCTAATCAGCAATATGAGCGCTTCCTCTGCGGTTTCAGCCGGAACATTGCAGAACAAATAATTATCCCTCTCTTGGCTTGTGCTGTTCCACTTATAACAGGACACTCGAACGGTGATATCACACTGCCCATCTCTTTCCCTGTGGGCAAAGACAAAGGAAGTACAGGATTTAAAGTTGTAGTCCAGGACTTGAGGCCGAGGCTGTGGACCCTCGGACACAAACAAAGCTAATACCAGTTTTTCTCCAGGGACTTTCCTTTTTACTAAGGTAATTGCTATAGATTACATCCGTTGTGTCTGTTTGTACATTAATTTTTTTATTTCCTTGGATAAAGATTAATACAAACTATATTGGGAAGTCTTGCAATTGTAGTCTAGTATTTATTTAATGTCTGAGGTGATATTTTCCCTCCCTTATGGATGGAGGCTAGCTAGTATCAAACAGCACTGGACAAAGCACTTGGAAAGAAAACCAAGTATTGTGAGGTGATGAGGTGAATGGGAGTTAACAGTACTCAGAACATTGCAGAATTGGACTCTGTGGTTCTGATACAGCGACGTACAATGCCTGGGTGGACTGCAAAACACTCACACAGCGAAGCTGAATTTAATGGTGCTCCATGCGAGCATAGTGGTTCACCTGTGCGCTGTACATTGTAGGATAAGGCCATATAGATATAGCTACTAGAGCTGGTCCCCAAAATGGGACAGGGAGGGGGTGTAAAATATTTTTGTGAAAAGATTTTGTTTTTTCTTGTTTTGAACATTTTTTAATATAATTAAAACTTCAAAATGTAAAACTGTAACTTTCTTTATAGTTGATTGGAAAATGGGGGAGGGGGAAATGTGTAGGAAAGTTTACAGAGAGAAAAAGAGTTTGCTTCCCTTTAGTCCATACAGTCTAATTAGAGAACACACAGGAGAAAAAGAGGGAAGTGTTCATATGAGATGTTTCTTCTTTGCCTTCATTCCTTTCCTGTGTACTATTTATTTCTAAGATTTTCCTATTTATTTCTGTATTTTCAATGGGTTTGTAAGCCTTAACTATTTGCATGGTTTTGGTCTCCGTTTACCCTGCTTTCTTTTTAATAGATTGCTCTTTTGCCCTTGCAGCTTCTTTCTTTCTTTCTTTCTTTCTTTCTTTCTTTCTTTCTTTCTTTCTTTCTTTCTTTCTTTCTTTCTTTCTTTCTATTAATTTTATTTTAATCCTACCTCACATACCATAGAGAACAATCTTATCTTGGCCAGAGGATTGGACTCGGGGTAATATTTTCAAAAGTCCCCAAGGACCAGATTTTCAAAAGTGTTTAGACATCTAAAGAGGCAGATAGTTGCCCAGTGAGATTTTGAAGGTACCTAAGTCCCATGGGAATTAGGTGCTTGTCAAAATCCAATTAGGTGCCCATTTTAAAAGTGACTTAGGCACTTAGGAACCTAAATCTCATTGATTTTCAATGCCAAACTCACTCTTTAAAATGTTACCCTAAATGAATTACAATTAGATTGTAGTCTGTTACACCTCAAATGTTTGAGTCAATGATTTGCTGAACTCTAGCATAGCCATGAAATGTGCATTAAATCAAATTCTAAAAGATTACAGAACTGTGAATACTAGTGATTGGATCCTGTGAGGTGCTGAATGCCCCTTAATCTACTCTGAAATGCCTATGAAGTCAGCAGGAATTGAAGGAGATCTGCAATTCATCGGACTGGCTATTAAAGCTGCAATTATATGCAATGGAAAACTGGGGATGCAGATTTTTGTTTCATAGCCTCCAGCTTGTGCCTCTTAGGGACTAAGACCAAAGGATCTCTGTAAATAATCATTCTGAATTATTATTCTTTAATGAAATATAGAAAGGAGAGATGGAAAAGACATAGCAATGAAGAACTGTACTCTACAGTCTACTTTACAAGGCTTTGTCCAGTCCAGTTTTAAATTACTCAGGTTTTAACAGGGCTCACCATGCTACAGAGGAACACTTTATGATATTCAGCATTAATTTTCCCTTTACGCAATTTCTTCTCATTATTGTTAATAATACCTAAGAAAATGCTAGAGAATTTCTCTTCAGCTTTCTTGCATTCACCCTTCAAATACTTGTCATATGAAGGGACATAGAAATTTTCACACTGGATCAGACTAGTTCTAGCCCAATATCCAGCCCCTGACAATGGCTAGCATCAGATGCTTCCCAATGAAGTTTTAAACCCTCACATTAGCCATATGTGGAATAATCTGCCCCCAACACTAGGCTTCATTCTGAGTTCTAACAGAGGTTGGCTTAAACACTGATTCATGAGGTTTAATATCCCTTCCCTAACTTTTGTTGTATGCAGTGTTGTTGTAGCCATGTGAAAGCTTGTCTTTCTCACCAGCAGAAGTTGGTTCAATAAAAGGTATTACGTCCCCTGTCAGGACTCTCTAAAATTGTTGTTGCCATTAATTACAATTCTGCATATTCTGATATCCATATAAATGTCCCTTTATGAATCCTTGTAAGTTCTTGGCCTCAGTGACTTCCTGTGGCAGTGAGTTCCACAGTTTATTTACATAATATGTGAAAAACTATTTACTTTTATCAGTTTGGAATTTCCCACCTTTTGATTTAATTGAATGTCCCTTTATAGAGACTGAGAGAACAGAATTTCCTGCTCTGCCTTCTCTAGATTATTTATTACTTTATATACTGTTATCATGGTCCTTCTTCTTCATCTTCTTTCTACAATAAATAATTCCAGTCTTTTCAATCTGTCTTCATATGTGGGCTTTCCCATTACCTTGATCATTTTTGTTTTTTTGTGAACTCTGCTGAGTTTCACAATAGCCTTTTTGGAGATGGGATGACCAATGCCGCACGCAGTACCTAGATGAGGCCAGGCCAGTGATTTATATAAAGGCATATTATTTTTGTATAATTCTCTATTACTTATGCATACTAACATTTTGTTTGGTTTGTTGACACACAGAGCAGAGGTTTTCATTAATCTATCTACAGTGAGGTCTGGGTCCCTTTCCTGAGTTGGTACATTAATTTAGACCTCTGTAAGGTGTACAAGTTGTTTAAATTTTCCCTTCCAATGTGTATTACATTGCATTTATTGACATTGGGTTTCATTTTCAATCATGTTGCCCATTTTCCTAGCTTGTTTAGGTCTCTCTGAAGTTTTTCACAATCCTCGCTGGTTCTGATTGACCTAAATAGCATTGTGTCATTTTGCTGCCTCATTATTTACGCCCTGCCTTTCCATGCTATTAATAAACACATTATAGAACATGGGATCTCATACAGAACCTTGAGGCCTCCAATGTTAACCTTTTTCCTTGATGAAAACTGACCATTTACTACAACTCTGCTTTCTGCCTTAGAGCCAGTTTTTGATCCATGACTACACTGTGCGTCGCACCCCATGACAACTTAACTTCTTCAGTAGCCTTTTGTGCGGGACCTTCTCTAATTTATCTACTACCTTATTGCCATATTTAAAGAATTCTAAAGGATTCATGAGACATGATTTTCCTTTGCAGAATCTGTTCTGGTTAGACCCTATCAGATCATGATCTTCCAGGTGTTTTGTTGTTGTTTTAAATTATCTTTACAACCAATTTACCAAGTACAGTTATAAGGCTTGCTGATCTATATTTCCCCAGATCACCCATAAAGCCTTTTTCAAATACAGGTACAACATTTGTTACCCTCCAGTCCTCAGAAACAATGTCTGTTTTTAATGAGAGACGACAT
The DNA here is from genome assembly GCF_011386835.1 of Chrysemys picta bellii. NCBI lineage: Eukaryota > Metazoa > Chordata > Testudines > Emydidae > Chrysemys > Chrysemys picta. The sequence goes on along the minus strand of NC_088791.1, from coordinate 140,157,324 downwards.
ATTTTTGTTAGGAGCTGCTCAGCTAATTCGTTCTTAAGAACCTTCAAAATACTGAGATGTACCATCTGGATTTCTTTGGGGTTTGGTCCCCATTTGGAGCTGGGTATCTGAGTGCTGGAGACAGGAGCACTTGTTAAGCCGTTTTCAGTTAAGCCTGCAGCTTTTGGGGGACGTGGTTCAGACTTCGATCTGTGTTTGCAGCAGGCAAACATGTCTGGCTTGAACAAGACAAGGTACTAAAGTCCCAAGCTGGCAGGGAAAACGGCTCAGAGGTAGTCTAGACGCATCAGGTGGCAGTCCCAAAGGGGTTTCTGTGACCCAAACCATCACAATGTTTCTTGTGGCCTTTGCTATGTGGGAGTTAAGTGTCTGTGAGGAATGCAGGAGCACTCGTACTGATCCACTGAGCAGGCTGGCCTGTTACATTGCTCCTGTTCATGTTTATGCTATTACTGGCTTTAACAGCCATTTCACTGCAGTACAAATCCCAATGTTCATCTCAGTTCACTAACTCCATCTCTGGAATTTCTATCCCATAACCCACCAGAAATGAGTGAGCAGTCAGTGAGCTTTGTGGACCTCAGATTTCATACTCCTGCAGAGCAGAAGACAAAACGAAGACCAAAGCATGCCAGGGTCACAGGTACTGTATATTTATAATCTCCTGAATCTATGTCTAACATTATTCTTTTAGCCCTACTCAAATCTCCTTCTTGAACTTTATCCTACAAACCCTAACATTATATAGCAAGAATCTGTGTTAGAGATTTTTCTCAAATGTCAGTAAAACTATGTTGTTAGTTTTGTGCCAGTTTGTGTGATATGAAGGTACCCCCAGAAATGAATAGTTTTCCAGATATGGGAAGGAGGTGGCTTTGTGCCTACAAAGCCCCAGAATGCAGCAATTTGATTATGAAGTAATAAACCCTTCTGTCACTGGGTGGTACTCGCCTTTTAAGAGGGAAGTGGCTAGTGCATCTGTGATTGGTTGGCTGACCCCCAGGTGGGCTTTCAGAGAAGGCATCTGGGTGGATTGCTCTGTGAGCAAATATTTACCATTTTGAGTGCCCTGTTTGGGTTTTCCAGAACTTCCGGTGCCCTGAAGCTTCACCATGGAATCTTTCTGCCAGTCAGCAAAGCTTTGGCGCCATCATTCATGAGAAAGGTCTCTTGGACCTGAGGATAACCACTGACGTGGTTCCATACTTAGCTACATATATGACCCTCCCTCCTGCTCTTCCTTGTGGGCACCTACCTGAGATTTTAGACTTTCCAGCTATCACTCGCCCTCAGACTGGGAGTTTATGCTTGCAGTCCCTCTGCACCTGACTGCAATTTCCCAGCAGATCTGATCAGGGGCCACTGCCGGCAGTTAACTCTTTCTCCAAGGGCTATAAGAGTGTATTCCAGTTACCAACCAATCTTCACAAAGCAAACTGCATTTATTCTTAGGACAAAAGCATTAAAGAGAAAACATATTAAAAAACAATAAAATGACCTGTATGCATGCTAAAAACTTACTTGAGGTCACCCTGAGCTCCAACACCAGGCTCTGGTAGATGTCAATTTTCAGACCCCCACAATTGGGTTTGCCCATTTGCTCCCAAGTTCACGTCAGCATTTAAGATCAGAAACCATTCCCCAATTGTATAGTACAACTGTTTCTTTATACTGCTCTGGCCTTTGATTTTCAGTTTCCAAGAACAGGTAAACCCCAGTCAATGGCCCACTCCCCCGGGTGTAGCTTCAAAAAGGTGTTTTTGTTGTTGTTGTTGTGGCATAACCAGCATTGTGGAATTTGCATGAACCCCTCCCCAGAGATTCCCCAGGAAATCTACTTAACACTTATTAAGTCCAAAAGTCCATACCTGTCTGGCACATTTGATTATAGTCACTTGAACTCCTTATACTTGCCATGTCTCCCATCTACAACCATAATGCTGCACAAGCTCTGCATACTATATATAGGGGGCTTTGGGGAATATGATACAAAAAAGGAAGCTGAGTTCTCTTAGATGATTCAACCTGAATCTCTTGGCTTTTCTCCAGAACAGCTTCTAGATAGGCCAGAGTTCTAGTTGCTGCAAGCTAAGGCATCAGTTTACTGGTGCCCTGCAAGGTTTCTTGTAATAACTGTCTTATTTGCAAGCCTCATAAGAAACAGAAATATTTTTATAATGGTTTATATATAATTTACAGATAGAAACTAATAAACTAATATTGAACTCACCATTTCACTATATGCTTTCTGTTCATCTGCATAATCTAACAGTTACAGCCCGCACTGGGTCAAATCCTGATATCCTTATACAATTTCACTCAGTTCTTACTAGGCCACTACTGCAGCGAACATTTTTTACAGGGCCAGATTCTAATTCCTTTCCTTATGGGGAGTAATATCTTACCCCACAGAATAAGGTGCGACTCAACATGAGTAAGGATCACAGAATCTGGTTCTCAGAGAATTTAGCCCCTTTCCCTGTTCATCACTTATCTGAGAACAGGCTTAAATTAAAAAAAAAAGTTTTCTATTTGAAATCATTCAGTATGTGGTTTATGTTCCAATCTTTGAGTTGGTTGTTAACTTAATTTGCAGTGGCTACTGCTTCAAGAATTCACTGTTCATACTTCACTATTTGAGCTATATGAGTTGTCACCTAAGTCACATGGTATTGTTTTTGCTTCCTAATTGGATGACTCTGATAAAGGTCAAATTGGAAATCTGACACAAATTTTGAACAGTGTGTGTAATTAACCAGTGGAACAGATGACAAAGGAATGTGATAATTCTCCACCGTTTGGAGTCTTTAAATGAAGATTGACTCTCTTTCTATAAGATATGACCTAGTTCAGCCATAACTTATTGGTTTTAGAAACAGGAATTACTGTCAAGTATCAGAGGGGTAGCCATGTTAGTCTGGATCTGTAAAAGCAGCAAAGAGTCCTGTGGCACCTTATAGACTAACAAACGTATTACAGCATGAGCTTTTGTGGGTGAATACCCACTTCGTCGTATGCATTACTGTGTGTGGTTCTATGGCCTGTGTTTTATTTTGCAGGAACTTAGACCTGATGATCATAACGTTGCCTTCTAGCCTTAACATCTATGAACTTATATTCCCGCCTACTGTAATTACAATTTCATAGAGCTGTCTTTCCATCCTTCCATCCATTCCAGATGTTTTTCCTTTCCTATCTGAAATCAGTGAGCAGGAAATGGCCTACTCTGATCTGGAGTTTCACACTCTTTCAAAGCAGAAAAGGCAGCAAAATATTATGCATTATGAGTTGCTGGCTCCTTACTTTCTTTTATCAAAGTGGTCATAGCAAAACATCCTCCTCCTGCTGTAGCTACTGTCCATGGCCTCATATTTCAGAAACAATAAAATTAGAATTTTGTCTACTGTGGCAGGAAATGGCACATTACTGGGAACTTGCTTAGGTCCACATTGGGCCAAGGCCTGGGCAGAAATTGGGATGTGACAGCTCTGGCCTTCACCAGGAGCAACTGTTTTCTCCAAGTCGTCTCAATTCATGCCAGATTTATTGAGCACACATTCAATAGTTATTATTATTGGATTGGTTTAGCTCCAGTGGTGGGTTCTGGCTTTGGTAGACTGGTGTGGCTGAGAGCTCTGATCTGATCCCAGAGTCTCAGGACAGGGGCACATTCTAGCCATGTTTTCTTTCATTTTCTCTCTCTTATTTCTGTTAGAATCTCCTCCATCTTCACCATGGCTACTTACAGTGATTCTGGGGCTCCTCTGTCTGGCTTTGCTAGTAACAGCAAGGGTTTGGGTTGCCATGGGTAAGTATTTGCCAAGAAGGCAACAAAACATGATCTGAACCATTATAACTTTTAGAAGGGCTTTGAATGCGGTGTGTAAATGCATGTGTGAGACACTGTCATAGTTTGCATTACTTTGTGAAAACAACTTTCATTTGATATTCAGAGCCTGTTGCCCGCCGAGCTGTGATTTGAATGTTACCTGTAAAACATGTGATAAGCTGAGATACTTTTAAGGTTGTGTCTACACAACATTTTGGAGCAAGCAGGAGCAAGCCTTCAAGCCCAGGTCAACAGTCTCAGGCTAGTGGGGCTTCCACTAATGCTCTACAAATCGCTGTACAGACAGCACTTTGAAGTTATGTTCTGTGGTGCAGCTCCAGCTCTGAAGCCTAGGGAGAGGGGTGGTCCTAAGAGTTCTTCTGAGTGAACACTTGAGTTGATTTGAGACTTAAACTATCTACAGTTTAAATGTGGTTAGAAATGGCATCATGACTAGGACTGGGTGAATTTTGGTCAGTGAATATTTTATTAGCCAAAAAATGCATTATTCAGGGCACTGAAACTATTCGTGAAAACAGGTAGAATTCAATGAATAATTTTGGCCAAAAAATTGATTTTTTATTTAAGAAAGAGAAATGGTTTGTTTCAGTGATTTCAGAATAAAAAGCTTGAAAACTACTTCAAAACAAAACTCTAGGAAGAACTGAAAAAAATGCTTTGGATTGAAAAACAACCCTAAAAGGAAATGAAAAGACCCCCCTCCCTTTTTGTTGATTTTTTTTCCATTTCATTTTGGCTGCCCATAGATCTGAAATTAATTTTGTTGTTTTTGGGTTTTGTTCCAGGAGAAAAACTGAAAAATATCAGTTCAGGTTCAAAAATAACCAATTTTTGTTCCAGATTTTTCATCTGCAAACCAAAACATTAATTATTCATTCAGCTCTAATCATGATACAGAGCTGCTTGGCTCCACAGTTCTTGCTTCGGAATGGTTTTATGGTCTTTCAAGTTTGCTCAGTTTAGCAGTCCAAAAGGGAATGGAGCCTGATTTTGTTCTTATTTACATCAGTGTTAATCATGAGAATGATGAGGCCAGGAAGTTAAAAAAATAAAGGACATTTTGACAAAAACATCTTTGGCACATATTCTGTTAATCAGATTTTAAGACCATAGAGACTGTTTTGTAAATAGCAAATCAGTGTTTCCAATTCCTTAATTACTTTAACATCAAAATAAAACTGAAAAATCTGCATTGTATAAATCACATAAGAACATAAGAACGGCCATACTGGGTCAGATCAAAGGTCCATTTAGCCCAGTATCCTGTCTTCCAACAGTGGTCAATGTCACGTGCCCCAGAGGGAATGAACAGAACAGGTAATCATCAAGTGATCCATCCCTCTGTCGCCCATTCCCAGCTTCTGGCAAACAGATTAGGGACACCATCCCTACCTATCTTGGCTAATAACCACTGATGGACCTATCCTCCATGAATTTATCTAGTTCTTTTCTGAACCCTGTTATAGTCTTGGCCTTCACAATATCCTCTGGCAGAGTTCTGCAGGTTGACTGTGTTGTGTGAAGAAATACTTCCTTTTATTTGTTTTAAACCTGCTGCCTATTAATTTCATTTTGTGACCCTAGTTCTTGCGTTATGAGAAGGAGTAAACAACACTTCCTTATTTACTTTCTCCACACCTGTCATGATTTTACAGACCTCTATCATATCCCTCCTTAGTCATTTCTTTTATAAGCTGAAAAATCCCAATTTTATTAATCTCTCCTCGCACAAAAGCTCTTCCATACCCCTAAACATTTTTGTTGCCCTTTTCCCATTCCAATATATCTCTTTTGAGATGGGGCGATCACATCTGCATGCAGTATTCAAGATGTGGGCGTACCATGGATTTATACAGAGGCAACATGATATTTTCTGTCTTATTATCTATTCCTTTCTTAATGATTCCCAACATTCTGTTCACTTTTTTGACTGCCGCTGCACATTGAGTGGGTGTTTTCAGAGAACTCTCCACAATGACTCTAAGATCTCTCTCTTGAGTGGTAACAGCTATTTTAGATCCTATCATTGTATATGTATAGTTGGGATTGTTGGTCCCCCCCGTGTGCTAATCCACAGAGGATATGAGTTGTTACAGCCCATGGCTACTGACATTTCTGTCTTTGGGTATGTCTATGCTATGAAGACTGTACCAGAATAGCTACACTGCTATAGCTATGTCAGCATAACCCCAAAGTGTAGACATGACCTACTCCAATGGAAGGAGTTTTACCATTGGAATAGGAACACCATCTCTCCAAATGGTGGTACCTACATAGCATTCTTTCATTTACATAGCTGTGTCTGTGCTGCGGGTTAGGTCGGCATAGCTATGTCAGTTAGGCATGTTTTTTTTCCACACTCCTAACCGATGTAGCTCTGTTGACCTATCTTTCTAGTATAGACCAAGCATTTACCTGAAGTTATATCAGCTCATGCTTTTAGCTCTGGAGGTCTCCAGTTCAATCTCCACTGTGTAAGCTATGAGGGCAACTGTCACAATTCTTATTGGCATCCTGAGAATGCAAAAAGCAAATGATTTATACAAGTGTATTTAATTTTGTTTTAACTCATTTCTTGTGTTAAGGATTTGAGTTCACCAGGCTTCCCATCAAGTGAGAAGGAAAAATGAGAATACTGTGAAAAACTTTCTGTCTTTGGGTATGTCTATGCTATGGAGACTATACCAGAACAGCTACATTGCTTTAACTATGCTGGCATAACCCAAAAGTATAGATGTGATCTACTCTGAAGGAAGGAGTTTTTCCATTGGAATAGGAACACTACCTCCCCAAATGATGGTAGCTACATAGCTTTCTTCGATTTACATAGCTGCATATGTGCTGGGGGTTAGCTTGTTATAACTACATCATTTAGTGGAATGTTTTTTTCACACCCCTGACTACTGTAGCTATGTTGATCTATCTTTCAAATGTAGACCAAGCCTTTAACTCAAGTTGTAGGAGTTTGTGCTTTTTAGCTCAGAAGGTCTCCAGTTCAATCCCCAATGTGTAAGCCATGATGACAACTGTCACAATTGCTGTTAGCATCCTTAGACTGCAAAAGGAAACCAATCTATAAAAGTGTATTTAATTTTGTTATAATTGTTTTATTGTTTTACGGATTTAAGTTCTCCAGGCTTCACATCAAGTGGGAAGACAGAATGAGGAACTTATCCAGAAACAGGCTATTCTGAAAAACTTCACCAAACTGCAGGAAATCTTGAAAAACTGCATGCAGCAAAGAGATGATCTCCAAGCCAATAACACAGAACTCTCAAATGCTGTGAATAGGGAAGGTATCGATCAGAGCTCACTCTTCTGTTATATCCTTTATGGTAATATTGTTGCTTAATCAGAATCCAGTTCTCCTTGTCCTTATTAACAACAAAAGGTACTTCTGTCCCTCTGCACAAAATGTACAAGGGCCTCATCTAAGTATTAATTACATGGAAAGCCACAAACAAATCTTAGCAAAAATATGTTATTCGTAATAGTGGACATGATCGATGATCCCTGGCTCACTAGCTTCAAAGTAGAGAAACCTGGGCGGCTCCTTCCCAATTTACATCTCTCAATGGTACAAGGGAAAGACACTGATAAACAGAGGGATTTTGACAAATGCAAGAGACAAATAGGCTGCTGCACAGAGAGACCCTCATTCCCTCCCACAGCGCTGACACTGCGTTAGCTTGGATATCAGGTTTTCATCCTAGTCAACATCATCATTGCTGTCACTTTGAAAACTAGGCCATGATGGTGATGACTCATCTGCAGCAGCAGCAAGTTGTTTAGAAAGGCATCTCACTGTTGCTACCTCCTGCACAATTGCTTTTTGTGAGGAGGACAATGCTGTGCTCTGCTGGTTGTTCCTACGTGAGGATTTCTCCCTCTCTCCTTTAGTGCTCTCATTACCTTTCTTGTTCATTGTGATCTGAATGGAGCTGGATGGGAAACAGGCTTCCTGTCCCATGAGCACTTTTGAGAATTCAAAATTTTCCCATTTCATGTTGGGATAAAAGAGAGACCATTAAAAGTTTTCCATGAAAAAACAGAGAAACCCCAGAGTAGCCAATAGCCTGGAGTTGAGGGGACTCATGCGGGATGAGGGAGAATCAGGGTTAAGTCCCTGCTCTGCCTGATTCAGAAAAGAGCCTTGACCCAAGTATCCCATATCCCAGGTTATTTTGGGGGCACCCACATCAGCTTCATCCTAGCTGTCAAGACAAACAGTACATTCCCAGGGAGAAATATACACACTAGCTAGTACACGGTGACATTCTGTATCACACTGCGTCGCACCCATCAATAGAGAAATATGATGGGTCTATATTGCTCTCTTTTTCAAGGAGATAAATGCAGCTCTTGCCCTGAGGGCTGGATACAGCATAGAAGGAAGTGTTACCATTTTACACATGAAAAGAGCTCCTGGCAGAAGAGTCAAGAATACTGCTCGTCTCACAGCTCCAGACTGCTGAGGATAGAGAATAAGGAAGAATTGGTGGGGAATTTACCCTTTGCCTTATTTTCCTGTATTTTCCAAACTACACCTGCCCAATATTCATCTGCTGGGGAAGTGGGATATGGGTATAAAATGAAAAATAACACTGGCAGGGTAAAATGACCCTCTAAACTGCTTGTGTTGTATTCAGAGCTGTGTCCCCAAGAGACACTGGGCAGATTTTGGGCACCAGAGAAGGAGTGAATCCAAATTTTATCTCTGACTTCAGGACTGATTAAAGGGAGTGTGATGTCCTAGCCTAGGCAGGGCCGGCTTTAGGCCGATTCAGCCGATTTGGCTGAATTGGGCCCCACGCCAAGAGGGCCCCGCGCTGCAGCTGTCCACCCCGCCCCAAGCTCACTTCCCCCTCTTCCCCTCCCCTGAACGCTCTGCCCCCTCCCCTGCTTCAGAGAATCAGAGATTCGCGGGAAGTCTGAAAAGAAGCAGGGGCAGGAGAGCAAGACCCGCCCCCAGGAATCGGGCCCCGCTCTTGCTAAAGCAGGCCCTAAGCCTAGGGATTAGTGCTCTGCATAGCACGAGGAAAGCAGAAAGTCCATTCCTAGGGTCTTAGTCTCCTCTCACTCCATCGTGAATCAGGACTTCCTCCACTGAATTCAATGAAATGAAACCCATCTGAGAATAAAACCAAGCTTTGTCTCTCTTTAACAGAGGCTGGAAATGCTGTTGAGTTAGTGTTTGTGCTGCTTGGGAAGAGAACTCCTCATCTCTCTCATTAGCGATACCCCTGGCTGATGGGACAATTGTGTTGACTTGTTCTCCGGGGTATCCTATCAGTTCTTCTCAGCCAGGACAGTAGCTGTGATGCTTCCCTGGAGGGGCAGGTGCAGATCAAATTGGGCAAAAATCTCATAAAATCTATGGTTAACTATTTTGGAAAAAATGAGGTGTGATTGGCCAACGTATGGGCATTACGAAACACTGGTCCTGTTTGGGACACATCAACCTCATTCTCATCCCTGGTATCCATACACCTACCAAAGTGGATTGATGTAAATGATTTAGTCTTGTTCCCAAACAGGATTTCATAAACAGACTGGCGTATTTTCACTGGATTGGACTATTCCGTACGGGAGCTGCTACAAGCTGGATGTGGGAGGATGGCACAGCTTATTCCACTGAGCTGTAAGTCTCTGGCAGATCTAGAAGTTGTTCACTTGTGTTTTACATCCTTGTGCATTTCTTACAGAATTTGCAGTCTGGCACTGCTACTGAACATATAGAATTATTGTGCATTTTTGACTTCTACAAATTCTCACAGGAAGGAGTGGTGCTAGTTGGATTGTTTAAATCTAAATGAATAAACATAATAAAACAATTGAATAACATTAACGGTGGTAGGTGTAACTCTGTCAGAGCTACATACGAATATAGACATTCACAAATATTCTAAAATGGGACATTTCAAAGCTGAAACACTGACTAAGGGTGATGCCACCATTACACTTAATGAGGAAAAGAAGAGAATACCCTCCTACCCCTGAACATTAAATTGCACAACAGCTGCAGTAAATAGAAACAAGAGGCCTTCTCAGCTAAATTAACAATCTCACACTAAAAAAAATTCCAAATCGCAAAGAAATGCTTTTCATAGCTCATCTTGGAGGACATGTTATTCTGAGAAGTGAAATTAATAGGTAAGACAAGTTAACTCCAATATTTAGGCAGCCAAATGCAATGACACTGTTTGTGATTTAAAAAAAATGGCATGGCTGAGTGTTAAATGTAGCTTTCCACCCCAGGTTCCAAGTAAAGAGGAAAGAGCCTGGAGCATCCTGTGCACTTTTGAAGGCAGGAGAAGCCACCTCCTATAATTGTACTGAACAATATCGCTGTATTTGTGAGAAGAAAGCTGCTTAGCTGAAGCCTGCTGAACAACACAAGAAGATCACAGCATCCGTGAGACACATATCCTGGGATGTTCCAAAGAGAAAGAGAAATCACAACCCCTTCGATTTGCTGTGTTACCATTCAGACTGATGGCTGCAGTTTCAGGTGATAAAACACACAGCAGACTGTCAAGAAGCAGGGCAGAAACCCCAAACTGGAATCTTCTCCAGCCAACCAGAGCACTCCCACCATACTGAATGACTGTCATTCCCATTTGGGTTGATAAGAGTTGATTTCAGAGGCCATTAGTGCAAATATTAATAAATACTTTGTAAAAAATATAGAGTGTTGTTTGTGCACTGGGTGTTTTATGGAAAAATACAATTTGCCCCAAAGAGCTTACAGTGTAAATTCAAACAAAAGACAATCAATGAGGCTCATACAGAGACAAAAGAGGAATGGGAGAGGAAGAGAATGACCATCTTGGTGACTGGGGATTGAGCTGGGGATGTCTAGAGCTAAAAGCCTGAGTTAGAGAAATAATTCCCCAGCTGGCAGCTGTAACACACTCACATGCTCTGTGCGTTGGGCACACAGGGGTATGTGTCACTCACACTGAACAAATATCAGAGGGGTAGCCGTGTTAGTCTGAATCTGTAAAAAGCAACAGAGGGTCCAGTGGCACCTTTAAGACTAACAGAAGTATTGGGAGATATTGGGAGATCCCAATACTTCTGTTAGTCTTAAAGGTGCCACAGGACCCTCTCACACTGAACAGTGGGTTACAGATTTTCCCTGAACAGAGAAAGCTTGTCTCAGGCTCACAGCAGTTTGAATCCCAGATCAGCTTCAATTTTATAGCATGTGCAATCTTGGTTATGACCACGGATTGAACGGGAGGCCTCCAGAGCTAACATCATGAGTCTCTACAGCTTGAGATGTGCTTAAACAAATGAAGTGCTTAAATTTGGCACTGTCACCCTGTCTGGAGTGGCTCACAAGCATCAGTGTCAACCTTAAGGCAGGCTGTCAAGCACCAGGGCAGAGATCCAAAACTGGCTGTGTGTTCTATAATTAGATTTCACAAACCCAGTAACAAGTGTGAACTCCTAAAGCACTATAACTGCCTTACTATGGAGTCACAGACAAGTCCCCTGGGAAATTCCAGTCTATCTTGCCACCCAGGCAACTGGACTATGTGATAATTGATTACTTTATCAAAACCACAACAATATTCAGGTTACTCCGAATAGCAAAGGACCAGTCTTGGAGCTTTGTGCTTAATGTTGGGAAAACAGAGCTGTCCCTCCTCCCCTCCTGTTTGTGCATGTTTGTGGATACTCGTTCAGAGTCCCAGTCTAAATGTGTTTGAAGCTATTCTCTGGAATGTTCACAGTCTCCTTCAGCAACCTGTTTGTTCAGAATTTTTTTAACAAGAATTGAAATGACAATTAGAGATGAAGGGCTGGATTCATAGCTGGTGTAACTTGATATAGAGCCACTGAAGTCAATGAAACTTCACCAAATCATACCAGCTGAAGATCTTGCCCAAGTTGGTCTTAGTTGCACAGGGCCAGGTTAGCCCCTGCTAGCCTCAGGATCAGGGAGAAGTCAGCAGGCCAAGTCCTTCCAATGCTTCCCTCAGGCTTGGGCCCTCTGTGGATCAGGGATCCTGTCTTTTTGCTGGATCAGGAAGAAGGCTCTGAGCCTGTTTAAAACCAGGCTATTTATTGACTGTTGGTCTGTAGAGAATCCAGTTTGAACTAATATGTGGCAACCTCTCCACGTGGCTACAAAGGGCTAATGACCTGCAGAATTATATTAGCATCCCCCTGCTTCTGGTGCAGTTACATACAATTCCACAAAAGCATGGACACAGCAACATTTTTAATACAATGTACCCAAAAGTTATTAAACCTAATTCAATACGATTTAAACTTTACTGAATTAAGTTACCTTAATGCCATAAGGTGTCTCCAGTATAGTGTTAGTCTGAATACTCTTGCACAACCTAAACAAGGGAGGGAGGGGGCTTCAGTGAGCTTGGGATCAAGCCCTAAATGTACTTGAATAAGGTCAGTGTAACACTTTTACCCCCTATTAGCTGAATGTCTGGATATATTAGAGCAGCTACTCCAAATATTCAAGGGTTCTGATTACTTAACCGTTGATCTTGTGGTTACTGTACTGTACTGTGTGGTAGTGTAAAGCAAGGGCATAATCTTGATTTCGTTCAACAGATTGAGCACCCTACTAAAGCTTTTATGGGAATGGGGAAAGAGTCCCGGCAAAGCTGTGCACTAATTATGGAATGTGAGGATTAGTGAGGTGGTTAAATTTAACATATGATATTTCTGATGATCTGAATATATGATGTAGCAAATCTATTTTTTTAAATTTAACGTTTAAGGCCAGATCCACTATTTAGTAAGAGTGCCTGGACTCCATGTGAGTGTCTAATTTTAACTGCTCTGGCTTAACAATTATAGCTTTTAAATGGTCCCACTGACATTTTGAAGTTACCATGTTGAGGTTGGTGTCTGCATGTGTGAGACGCTGAGCTGCTGCTGTGGTTTCACTGGAGAAGTTTTATTTCATTGTGAAAGCCAATTTAACAGTCACTTGCATAACGGCAAATCTCATCTAATAGAAAAAAATTGTAGGCACTCACTGATAATGCACTAATACAGTACAATTGCACCTATTCAATACCAGTTACAGCTAAACAGTTCCTATTTGATGTCCTTTGAAAAGTCTGTATTTCCTGAATAAAGCAATACTTAAGGTCAATTAGTTTACTTAGTGGAAAGTGAACACATTTTTTTGTCTTTGTTTTTTTCTTCCCATTAATTACACAATAAACATGGGAAACTCAAACAGTGACAGCAGGAGAATGAAGACATGATTTACATTCTAGCAATGAAGAATTGATCAAAAATGTCCTATCCTTTGATTTCATCTTCATTTTGGGGGAGGTCAGATCATCTTGTTGGAAAATCCTGGATGCTGTCAATAATAATCACAATGGGTCTAATTCTGTTACACTTCTTGTTAGGAGTAAGTCACTCCATGACTCGTCTCAATTCAATCAACGGAACAAACTGCAGATTAAAAGACTGTGCTTTCATCATGGAGCTCATCGTAAGGGTTTAATCATGGTTAGCTAACACAATGCTGAATGTTTGTTCTTCTCCATATAGATAAACTATGTTCAGCCACAGTTCACCTAACACAGTTACTGAAAACTATGTTCAGATATGGCTAAACTTCATTGTATAGAAGTCCTGAGGTACTTCAAATTATCACTATTAATATTATAATTATTTTATTATTACATATATTTATAGAGCTCCCATCACTGTGGTATCGGATCTGCCAGAACTTCCGTGTTGGAGGGTTAACAATGTCACTAACCTGCTGCAAAATGCTTCAGACTTAGGGAAAACAGCCTGCTTCCTGCTCCTGGGCTCAGCTTCTCCCAGCCCACACAGGGCACATGGCCTTTTGTAAAGCAGTTGCCATGACTGCTTGCCCTCATGGAGTCTGACCCCAGCAACAGGGAACCTAATTAGTATACACTAAACTACCACACCCAATTCCAGAAACTTCTGATTGTGACGTGTTAATTGTGCATCTGCCTAGCAACAATGACCCAGACACAACCCACTCCTACCCACTCCCCAATAGATTTCCCTATTAGGCCTGTGGGTTACAATAGCACAGCTTGCTAATTCAGCAGACCTCAGTGTAAAGAAAGACTACAGGTACGGTTCAGTGACAAAGGCACTCGGACAGGTTTATTGTCCTCATGGCACAGTACTAGTGTCCTGGGTCTGTGGTTACAGGTATACTAACACACGAGTTCTCTGTGGCAAGGAACAGCTCAGTCGGCAGCAGGAATCTCTGCTGTCCCCTAGACCACACAAAGGGTTACAGGGAAGTACCTTGACATTTATAGAGTACAACTTAGGTACCCCCTATGTGTTTCATGACATCTGCTTGTTACTGCCTCTTGTATCTTGCTCCAGGTGTCTTGGGCAAAACATCTCTATTCATCACTTCAATCAAACCATCTTATCTTGGGTTAGGTCAGGATGTACCTGGGCTAATCTTTTGGAATGTGTTCACACACATACCCAATATCTGTTATTTCTTAGGAATGCCTGTGTTTTGGCATCACTAGCAATACCTTTGCCAAGGTCATATATTGGACAGTAAACTTGTAAGCATCTACTTTAATAGATGACCTGATTTTGGTTCCTGGCATGGCCTGACTTTGCTGACTATGGTTCAGGCCTCAGGTCTTCCACCAGGCCTAGTGCTGCAGGCTCTTTTTCTCTCCTACAGACAAGTCCTTGTCTCTGCCCTGAAGAGGGATGAAGAGCATGTTATTGCTCTTACAAACCATGTCATCAACAATATGACAATCCCATTGTGACATACCAGGGTACAATCTAGACTAATGAGGCATAAAAAGTAAGAAAGTGTTACAAGAAAAAATAAAGATAAATCATTATTGATACCTAACTTAGCAAAATATGTTAAATTCAAAGCAAAGTTTTCTCACCACATGCTTTCAGCAGTCTTACCTACCAAACTTCTGAGGTCAAGACCCCTCCCTCAGTCCAACAGCTGCTTCCTTTATCCCTTCAGTTTCAGTGAATGGATGGGCAGAAAGAGAGGGGCGCCTTGATGTGTTTGTCCCGCCTTTTTATAGTTTCAGTCCCCCTCTTGAAAACATTTCCAGCTGGGTAGCAGGATACAAAGAGTCTATGTTGAAGGATGTTCCCTGTTGCTTTTTTCTCACCTGTTTGAGCTTCCTTTGTTTCCCTTCGTCCTTCATGATTCTGTTTACTGCTTAAATGCAACTTAAACAGAGCACACGTTCCTTTGTCTGAGAAAGACCTGTTTGCCAACCTCAGTTTGGAACATATGTTAATAATACCATAAAGTGGAATCTTTTAACTTCACATGAATGGCTGCCACACACATGTTATCAGGATGATACATATCAGCAAAGTATGAGTTTTCAAATGATACTTTACAAGGTATACTTTTGTTCAAAGATTTTTACAATAGTGTGTAGGATGTGAATACAGGGTGTCACGGGGTCACTCATCACACTGGCACCTCCTGCTGGCCATTTATGGAATTAGCTCTGGTCAGCGGGTGTGCCCTCTGGTGGTGGTGGCTCTCCCGTCCTTGTCTCCACCTGCAGACCCACTGCAGTTCCAGTCTCACTGTCTCTGATTCATGGCACAGCCCTCCGGCCATGTCATAATCCGGGTTCCCCCCTTCTGGGGGACTCCTTCCGGGGGACTCCTTCTGCAACAGTCTAGCTGCTCCTTGCAGCGGCTTGGAAGTCTATAGCCTGGCCGCTTCCTCAGCGGCAAGTGTGTGTGTGTGTGGGGGGAGGGGAACCCAAGCCCGCCCACTACTCTGGGGTCCAGCCCAAAGATCCTGTAAACAACAGCTTCCTGCTGGCCCCCCTTTCTTCCTTCACCAGTCTGTCTCAACTCTCTGGGACACTTCCACACACCCCCAGCATCTTTCGTTCCTGCCTCTGGTTCCTTCACAGGGGTACATTCTGTCACACCCATTTGACCATCTAGAGTTGCTTATCAACATTGGAGATGGGAGGGATCAGCAAGGAAATTATCTCTTGGAAGTCAGAAAGTGTCGGGATAAAGTGAGAACTGCCAAAAGCCAAGCAGAGTTGGACCTTGCAAAGGGAATTAAAACCAATAGTAAAATGTTCCATAGCCATATAAATAAAAAGAAAACAAGGAAAGAAGAAGTGGGACTAGTAAGCACTGAGGATGGGGTGGAGATCAAAGATAGTCTAGGCATGGACCAACACCTAAATAAATACTTTGCCTTAGTTTTTAGTAAGGCTAATGGAGAGCTTAGGGGTAGTGGCAGGGTGGCTAATGGGAACGAGGATATGGAAGTAGAAATTACCACATTGAGGTGGAAGTCAAATTCACACAGCTTAATGGGACTAAATCGGGGGGCCTGGATGATCTCCATCCAAGAATATTAAAGGAACTGGCACAGTAGCAAGATTTTTAATTAATCTGAACTTGGGACTTGTACCCTATGACTGGAGAACCGCTAATATAGTTCCTATTTTTCAGAAAGGGAAAAAAAGTGATCTGGGAAACTATACACCTGTTAGTTTGACATCAATTGTATGCAAGGTCTTGGAACAAATTTTGTTAGAGAAAGTAGTTAAAGACGTAGAGGTTAATGGTAATTGAGATAAAATACAACATTGTTTTATAAAAGGTAGATCTTGCCAGATCAACCTGATCTCCTTCTTTGAGAAGATAACTGATGTTTTAGACAAAGGAAATGAAGTAGATCTAATCTACCTGAATTTCAGTAAGGCATTTGACATAGGCTTCAGGTTTCAGACACCATCAGATTAGGCCTGAATAAAGACTGGGAGTGGTTGGGTCATTACAAAACCTAAACCTAATTTCCCCCAACTGTTACTCACACCTTCTTGTCAACTGTCTGAAATGGGCCACTCTCATTACCACTTCAAAAGTTATTTTTCCTCCCTTGGTATCCTGCTGTCAATTGAATTGTCTTGTTAGACTGACCTCACACTTGGTAAGGCAACTCACATCTTTTCATGTATTTATACCTGCTTCTATATTTTCCACTCCATGCATCTGATGAAGTAGGTTCTAGCCCACGAAAGCTTATGCCCAAATAAATTTGTTAGTCTCTAAGGTGCCACAAAGACTCCTCATTGCGTTTGATACAGTTCCATGTGGGAAATTATTAGTTAAATTGGACAAAATGGGGATTAATA
The DNA here is from genome assembly GCF_011386835.1 of Chrysemys picta bellii. Taxonomy (NCBI): domain Eukaryota; kingdom Metazoa; phylum Chordata; order Testudines; family Emydidae; genus Chrysemys; species Chrysemys picta. Next base: position 140,140,305 of record NC_088791.1, on the reverse strand, counting down.
TGATAATTGAAAGGTGGATAGGGAACTGGTTAAATGGGGGACTACAATGTATCATGCTGAAAGTTAAACGGTCAGACTGGATGAGGTTACTAGTAGAGTTCCTCTGGGATCGGTCTTGGGACCAATCTTATTTAACATTTTTATTACTTACCCTGGCACAAAAAGTGTGTGTGTGCTAATAAAATTTGTGGATGACACAAAGTAAGGAGGTATTTCCAATACAGAGGAGGATTAGAATATCATACAAAAAGATCTGGATGACTTTGTAAACTGAAGTAATAGAAATGGGGTGAAATTTAATATTGCAAAGTTCAAGCTCATGCACTTAGGGACTAACAACAAGTATGTTTGCTATAAGCCAGAGATTTATCAGTTGGAAGTGACAAAGGAGGGGAAAAACCTGTGTGTATTGGTTGGTCACAGGATGGCTATGAGCTGCCAATGAGAAGTGGCCATGAAAAAGGCTAATGAAGTCCTAAAATGCATCGAGTGATGTATTTCCTGTTAAGACAGGAAAGTGATAGTACCATTGTACACAGCACTGGTGAGACCCCATATGGAATGCTGTATGCAATTCTGCTCACCCATTGTGATAAATGAAGTGGGGAATAGCTCCATGTTATGGACCCAGCCAGCCAGTTAGCTATAAAATCCCTCTTATTAGCTGTTCTCTACTTACTTTACTTGTAAAGTGTTAAAAGGCTCACTGTGATGCATAGGTAAAAGGAAGTGAGTGGGCACCTGGATAAAAGAGCCAATGTGAAGTCTAGAACTTTTTGAAATTGAAACAAGACTCCCCTTTTGTCTGTCTGTTGTTGTTCTTGGAGAGAAGTAGAGACAGGGCTGGATCTATGCTGTAAGAAGCTTGGGGTCAGATATGAAAAATCATCAGTATCATTACTAGAAACTACTCATTTGAAATCCCAGATATGTAAGTAGATCAGGAAATGTCTAGGAAGACGTAATCAGGTTTATCTCCTTTTATTTCTTTATGGCTTGTGGACTACTCTGTGCTAGGCCCAGGTGCTTTTGTTTTGCTTGTAACCTTTAAGCTGGACCTCAAGAAACTATTCTTGATGTGTAATCCTTGTATTTGCTCTTTTTAAATCTAGCGATAGCCTAAGTTTTCAGATGTATTTTCTTCCTTTTGTTTTTTTAAATAAAATTTACCTTTAAAAAAAAAACCAGAATTGGATTTTTGTGTCCTAAGAGGTTTGTGCATATGTTGTTTAATTAGCTTGTGACAACAGATGATTTCCTTTGTTTTTATTTCTCAGCTCTTCCCCAGGGGGCGGTGTGTGTGAAATGGCTTGAGGGTACTCCACAGGAAGGAATTCCCAAGCGCGCCTTTCTGGATTCTCAAAGGGGTTTTGCACTTGGGTTGTGGCAGCATCTACCCATCCAAGGTCAGAGAAAAGCTGTAACTTTGGAAGTTTAATACAAGCCTGGAGTGGCCAGTATTAATTTTTAGAATCCTTGTGGGCCCCCACCTTCTACACTCAAAATGCCAGAGTGGGGAATCAGCCTTGACACCCATGTTTAAGAAAGATGAATTCAAATTGGAACACGTACACAGAAGAGCTAATAGGATGATGTGAGAAATGGAAAATGTAACTTATGAGTGCAGACTCAAAGAGCTTGGCTTTTTTAGCCTAACTAAAAGGAGGCTGAGGGGAGATGTGATTGCTCTCCATAAATACATCAGAGGGATAAATACCAGAGAGGGAGAGGAATTATTTAAGTTCAGCGCCAATGTGGACACAAGAACAAATGGCTATAAATGTCCATAAACAAGTTTAGGCTTTAAATTAGGTGAAGGTTTCTACCTGTCAGAGGCGCGAACTGCTGGAACAGCCTTCCAAGGGCAGCAGTGGGGGCAAAACACCTAACTGGTGTGTAGCCGATCTGCAGCTGCTAGAAGTAAATATCTCCAATGGCCAGTGATGTGACACTAGATGGGGAGGGCTCTGAGTTACTACAAAGAATTTTTTCCCAGGTGTGTGGCTGGTGGGTCTTGCCCACATGCTCAGGGTCTGACTGCTCTCCATATCTGTGGGTCGGGAAGGAATTTCCCACCGTGTCAGACCCTGTTTTTTTTCCTCCTTCCTTTGCAGCATGGGGCATGTTTTAAATTTGCAGGTTTAAACTAATATATATGGTGGAGTCTCTATAACTTGAAGTCTTTAAACCATGATTTGAGGACTTCAGTCAGAGGTTAGGGGTCTATTAGAGTAGTGGATGGGTGAGGTTCTGTGACCTGCATTGTGCAGGAGGTCAGACTAGATTATCATGATAGTCCCTTCTGACCTTACAGTCTATGAGAAATGCAACATTTGTTAAGTGTATGCGACAGGTTGCCTTTTCTCTTAGAATAAGTTTTCCTGTATAATTATAATGTAGGACTATCAAAGAGTCAGCCTCTTCATTTCCTTGAGGGATAAAATTAGGCACTTCCACCTTTAATCAGCAGGCATGTTCTAAGGGTTCATACTGTTTTCTACAACAGTTGCCAATACTCTCTTAGCCAATCGTCTAAGGACAATGCTTCAAAAGTCCATTGTCTTCTCTTGTTAGGTAAGGAAAAACTTCTGTCTGTGTCACAGTAGGATGTGGGGCAGGAAGGTGGTTGTCAAAAGGGAAGTAGGATGCACCCTTAGTTTTGTATTATATTTGTTATTATATTAGAGTTTGTCAACAACAAAAGGCAGATGGGCAGCCTGTTTTTTTAACAAGGGCCCCTGTGTGCTTGCACATGAGGAATATAGTTAGTGAGGCCCCTAGGCCATCGCAAAGTAGCCCTGAACCACTCATCTTCCCCACCATTTTCTACAAATCTTCTCTTAAATCATGCCCTCTTCCACTTCAGCTGTGCCTTTTCATTTCCCCTATGCCCTCTGCATTAGGGCTTTAGTCATCATAACACCTCTGTTTTCAGTAATTTCTCAGGTCCCTGATCTACTGTCTTGTATTATTTAATACTGCATAGCATCTATGGTTACAGCCCATATACAAGTAAAATATAAAGTGTTATATAAAAAGACAAAAATCATCCTTAGGGCCCCTTGAATGTAATTGATAAATAAAAGAGAAAAAATAAAATGCAATTGTTGCTTTGCAGGTGTTGCTATAAAATACCTGCAAGAATGTATTCCCGTAATGTTTCTGTTAATCTTGTTTATTATTTCTGGTAATCCAATGCCTCATAAAGTGGGAAAGTATTTCTGTATTACAAATGCTTGCCCATGCTAAAGCATGACAGTTAACAAATAATGGCTACCTACAAAACTGCTTCACTAAAAATGATTTCAGTTAGTTATCAACATTCCCCTAAAGTCCAGGACAGCTCTTGTATCTCCACTATCCTGTTTTACATGTTAAACCTCTAAAAGTTTATATTTAAAAACTTTATTTGCTATGGTTAAAATCTGTATGTTTGGCAAAAAAGAACATGGGAAGATGAAATTTTAAATTAAAAAAAAAACTCAGAAAAGGGATGGGGGTGGGTTGGGGCTGTTTCTTCAAATAACATAGTCAGAGGGATTTCATGCCATCATAAAACCATGGCTTTTGTTTTTTAAAAACTATTTTAGATTATAAAAACCATCAACTGTGGGTTTTATACTACACCCTAAATATTAAAGCTTTCTTTACAATTTACAAGTGATAAGCCTGTAGATCTGTTTGTGTGTGTGTGTGTGTGTGTATGTGTGTGTGTGTGTTTTGTATTCTGGTCAATTCTTTTAGGCAAAATTATAAAAAGCAAATTAACACTGTTTTTTAAAGATAAGAGGATAAGGGAAATTGGTGTAGAAAGGCTGGACATAACTTTAATGAGGGCCTTTCTACTATTTTTAAAGACAAATGCTAAAGGCTTTATGTAAAAAGAGGTAATTTAGTTCCTGGTACAAAACTAAGAACAAATAAGGATGTCTGCTAAATTTACATAAATTTTGTAAATAAAGAAATTTACATGTATGTTCCTTTTGATTGGTGTTTTAAAAGTTTATTTGTTAACACTTTACTAGATAGAATTCTTATCTTCTGTAAAAAGTGTTATCAACTCTTTTACATAAGCTAGTTTTCTTTTAAGTTACCCTGTGTGAGTTTTGTATAAAGTGTGTAAATCTAAAGCTTTCTTTACAGTTTACAAGTAATAAGTTTTTAGAGCAGTTTTCTTGTAGGCAAAACTTTAAAAAGGAAGCTAACACTATTTTTTTAAAAGGCGGGTGTATTTCTATAAAACAACTTGTGTTATGTACAGTGCTTGTCTTTTCATTCAGTTGCTTAAAGAGATGCATTTTGTAAATAGGTTAGCGGACAAAAGCTATGCCTCTTGGGACATTATGGTTGGTTTAGGAAAGTGAAATTCTATGACATGTCTAAAGAATAGCTTCTGATTGGCTCATCCAAGAGTCATGACTTGTCCAAGGCTGACTGTCCTGGAATTACTGGCATTTGACTAGTGGCAGCTGCAACGGTAAGGTGCTTTTCTCTTTTCTCTGCTCTTTGGTCAATGACACAGGCTTTCTTCCCTTCCTGTTGTTTTAAAACTTTCTCTGCAGCTTTCTCACTTTATTTTCTCTCCCTGTCTGTAACAGGCAGAAAGTCTTTCAGTTTTCTTGGTTGTTCTACTGCCTCTCTCATTTTGTGTCTTGTTTAATCACCACCCCTTCCCCCCAATGGTCTCTAAAAATGCATGTTCTATTGCTCATATTTAATGCCTTTATTTAAAAAAAAATACAATTATTGCTCTCTATTTTTTTTCTCATTTAGACTTTATTTTAAAATAACCAAAATGCATACAAATTCTTCTTTTTTTTTTAAAAAAAAGCATGTTCTGTTACTAACATTTAATGCCTTTATTTCAAAAGACATACATTGTTTCTCTAAAAAGGTGTGTCATTCAGACTTTATTTCAAAATAACGTCAATGCATAAATTATTTTTTCTCTAAAATGGCCTATTAACATACTTATGTCTTCACACTTTATTCCTCTTCTTACTAAACTTTATTGAAAAGGGCTTAACTGTATAAAGGCCTATTTTTTTCTGAAAAGAAATGATTTATTCTTCTAACCTTAACATTTTTTAAATGGCTCTCAATGTGAAAACACACACACACACACACGCACACACACACACACACACAAGCAGTCCTAATGTTCTCCATAAAAAAAATTAAAAAATCAAAATGGCTGCCACACCAATAATGTACATGTCCAAAAATGAGATCAGAGAGTGGGACATAAAGCAAAAAAGGGGGGTGTAGAAACATGTCAGAATTTATATGGGGATGTCATTTGAAATAATGACTTGTGAGTCCTAATGGCCCAGCCAATCCATGAGGAAGGGTCAAACCAGCTGGTATATAGGCTGCTAATGAAAGCAGCCACTCCAGTCTGCTCAACGGCGCTACCTTGTTGGGGATGCTCCCTGTTACCTGGTAGTTCTGACTGACTACTCCTGCTCCAACTTGCTGCTGCCTCTGCTTCAGCCCATACCTGTTATGGTTCCTGCTCCAGCCTGTGCCCTAAAACCATGAGGTAGATACTTAACTTTTTCAAAAATGGTAACATTAATAGGTTAAAGAGAATCGACGAGCAAATCAAACCATATAATACCATAGTTCCACACAAAGACACACTACTGCTGATGTCTCTTGAGTGGCAAAATGAGTTTCAGAGCAAGATTTGAAAACGTAAAAACAAAACACACTTTCCCAAGTAGAACTTTCTTCACATTATTTTGGAAGGCAAATGTTTATAAACAACAATGTTTTCAACAATGTTTTGACTCCAGCGAGAGACTGCTGAGCTAGAATTGATATGCAAACTAGACACAATCAACTCCGGTTTGAATAAGGACTGGGAATGGCTGAGCCATTACAAACATTGAATCTATCTCCCCTTGTAAGTATTCTCACACTTCTTATCAAACTGTCTGTACTGGGCTAGCTTGATTATCACTTCAAAAGTTTTTTTTCTCTTAATTAATTGGCATCTCAGAGTTGGTAAGACAACTCCCACCTGTTTATGCTCTCTGTATGTGTGTATATATATCTCCTCAATATATGTTCCATTCTATATGCATCCGAAGAAGTGGGCTGTAGTCCACGAAAGCTTATGCTCTAATAAATTTGTTAGTCTCTAAGGTGCCACAAGTACTCCTGTTCTTCTTTTTGCGGATACAGACTAACACGGCTGCTACTCTGAAAATGTTTTCAACCAGGACTGGGAGCTGAGAATTGTGACCATGTCTAGTTTCTTTGAATGGTTCTGCGTCTGTTCACCAGGGGGGAATGCTGAGGCAGAATGGCTTGTAGACCAACACAGTTGTGTCTCCAAACAGGGGTCGCAGGAGCCATTAACTGCTGTTTTCTCAGAACTCCTGCAGATCTCGCATTGTCTTCCCTGGTTGGCTGGAGGTGTGTGTTCAGATGCAGAGGTCCTGCTGTAGGAGCACCTGGCTTGCTGATGAAGGAGCAGCAGGAGGAGGCAGTGGCTGATGAGGGGCCCAGTAACAGGTAGGTGCTGGACTCTGTCAAACACTAGTCCAATTAGCCAGTCCATTAAGGTATGTTCTCATTCTTGATGCCATCTCTCATCCTCTAGGAACTGGTCCAGAATTCTCTCCTCTTGCTGCAGAGAGTGCTCTTAAACTGCTCCTGATTTTTCAGCTGCACACCTGCAAGCAGGTCCCCAGGGCCCTTCTACGCCTTCCTCTGCCCTCTCTTGGGTTCTGGTCCTGCCCTCTTGCTGGGTTGGTTTTAGTTTCAGAAGCTAAAGTATCTGCAAAATCAATGAGCATGAAAACATTTTATGTTTGGCCTTGGGAAAAGACTTGATCCCCCCTCTAATAACATAACTGCTGTAGAAGGCCAAAATGTTGATACTTTTAAACACTCAAGAAATGTAACTCCCTCTACACTGGGTGCCCTGGTTCTCAGAAAGCTGCTACAACCCATAAGGAAAGACCAGCTGCATATAATGATGATACAAAAATTAGTAGTTGTTTTAATCATTTAAAAAGTTCACCCTGTCTCAAGAGGTTGGAGGATAGTGTGGAGATTGCTTCCAAGGACTATGTTACCAGTTTCAATTTTCTTCTTTAAGACTGGACACCCACTGGAGGATGGTATTTCAAGTACCTCAATGGAAAAAGGAAGTGTCTTTTCAGTCTTCATTCTGTGCCAGGGAAATGTTTCTGAGAATGGGAACCCCACTACATATCATTGTATGGAGGGATCTGGTGATCTATGAAGGAGGTACAAACAGATTTGCACACCCCAGGAATCTAAAAGACCAGCTGGAGCTCATGCTGCATGAAAAACTTGCTGGAATATGCTTCCAGGATTGGGAGAAGAATGGAATGTAACTCAACAAAATTCTGAGCTAGGATGGAGAGATTTAATGCAAAAGGAGATAGGTATCATGAACCCAGTCCCTGCCTGCCTCTAAAAATCTGCCTTTGTGCCTGTCTATTGGCTGCGAAATGGACAGGAAAGTGGAGACATATGGCAACTTAAATATCTTTCCTGGGATGCATGCGCATTGTTTCAAATAATTTTTTTAGATAACTTTAATGGAATGCTGCATTGTTCTCTCTTCCCACACAAAAATGGAGCTGCTACCCACCCACTTGTCCTGATCCACTCACCCTTGGCAGCCTTCTTCTCTGCCAGGAGACAAAGATTAAAGCAGGGTGAGTCACCTCAACCTCTTTAACTCTCCAGGGACCCAGGAGAACACTACAGACATTTTCTTCTAACAAATTCTAAGGAATGCTGCACTGTTTTCTCTTCCCCTTTTAGACCAAAGCTGCCCTCTCCTCCACCCTGCTTTGCATGGCCCCTGAAGCCTGCCTCTCAGCTGGGAGAGAAAGTGTGAAGCTGTTACAAATGATCCAACTTCAATAACTTCCCTGGGACACAGCAATGCAGTACAGACATTTCCTTCAGACAACTTTAAAGGTGTGGTGAGCTGTGTTCTTTTCCCCCCACCGGGACGAGACCCACTCCCAGGAAGAAGCTCTGGGATGCTTGCTACCCCAGAATGCTCACTGTCTTATAGGCAATTGAGGAAAGGGCAGATACAAGACTACACAGATATTTTGAAACACCACTTAGGACCTAGTGTAGACTCAATTTAATACAGTTAAAACAGATTTTTGGTCAGATTTGGGTTGAGGGAGTGTTGCTACCTCTAAACCCCATCTGCTCTGGACCTCAAATAGCTAATCCAGTTATAAGGATGTTAAAATGCGTCTGCATTAGTGGTGTTTCAAATAGAGTTAACTGACATTTTTTAAAAAACATATTTTTTCATGATTAAGACAAGGTCACTGAGGGGGAACCAATCCCACAAAGCCCAGTGGGGTAATCCAAAATCCCCAAATAGTCAGCTCCCCTCCCCTGCAGCAACAGGGCCCAGATCTGCTCTGGTGGCTGCTGGGAGGACAGGTGGCTTTTTCCCTGGCTCTGATGGTCGCTGCTCTTACCTCTTCTGGAGGCTGTCTGCAGATTTATGTAGAAGTCACTGCATCAGTTACACTTGGCTCACACTTCCATCCTTTTCTTTGCAACCATAAGAATTAGGAAAATTCATATCTTTATGAATGCTTAGACTCTGATCCCAGCACACAACTCTGGGAGCTGTGGTCCTGGGCATATTACATCTGTGCCTTAATTTGGCCTTCCCATGACTGTTTCTCTGAGGGGGAGTGAAGCCTGAAAAGCCAAGCAAAGCCCACAGGATAATATTTTGAACATCTATGCAATGTGCTGTGAGTTGTGTGACATTTTCGTATCTCAAATGGGGATAATTTGGTTTGTGGGTGAAGCCTGGAAGAGTATCACTAATTTTGTTTTTTAATTTGACTCCTGGTCATAATGATGCTTTAACCCATGAAGATGAAAATCCTTTTGCTCTGAACACTTTGTGAGGGGGCAGCTCACTTCAAACCAGTTATGTGCAAACTTCCTGTGCAGTTGTAGCCGGAACACCACAGCAAATAATTTTTTCCTCCCTTGTTTTATGTTGACTCTCTGCTAACACAATAGACAAACTCTCTCTCATATTTTTATGCCATACAAAGATATCAACACGTCTATTCCAGGACTCCAGCCAAGGATTTCTGACATCCACACAGGTATCATCACCAAATGTCTTAGTAGCTTTTGTTATTAGACTAGATAATTGAAGAAGGTTGGCTTTTAACTCTAAGTCTTCTCTTTTCTCTTATAAATTTAGTACAAGTGGTTATAAACATTACTATTGCATTAATCAGCATTAACATTAGCATTTAGTATGGGCTGTCTTTGCAGCATGTGGATTTGCATTTATGCTCCTTTTGCCTTCTGTAATGTATTTGGTTGTTTTAACATTAAACACCAAGGGTAAACATTTTCAAAAATGGCTAATAATGTAGGCACTTTTGAAAACTTTACATTGAAGCTCTAAGATCTTTTCCAACCCAGGAAGGAAGTCTATGGAGCAGATCTTGAGTTTAGCAAAGCATTGTTTTCAAACATTCAGAAAATCCTATTTGAAAAATAAATTGAAGCTGGTTGAGAAATGATTCCAGTCCTACTGATTGAAAAATGGGTGAGGGTCCAAAACTAAAGTGTGATGACTCATGTCAATGTATTAAATCAGGAGTAGGTATGATTTGGGTTGCTGTAGATAAGATTATACTGAACTGGATGATATTCTGAACCCTATAGAAGTCAGAGAAAAAAATACAAAAGGACCTGGAGAGGTTAGAAATAAGGGCAGGAAAAGGGGCAAGGTACTATTTTTATGCAACATAATCACACTCATGTTGCTTCTCTTAGCAGTTTCTTGAGAAGAACTCTGGTGGTCTCTGGCCCAGGAGTTTTTGGTATAGGGTGCCCACCTTAAATTGCTCTTATCATTTTGGTGGAGCCTGGGTTTGTTGACCTTCAGGGCATGGTGCAAGACTCATCTTTTTATTCTTGCATTTTCTGAGGATGTAATATGACACATTGCTTTCCCAGAGCTGGAGCTGGGATGATGATTTTGAGTTTTGCTCTCTATCATAGAATTGAGGGTGTTAGAAATTATGTAGTGAGGGTCTGGCTATGGACAATACCAACTATAGGTAGCATATTTTAATTTTTGTTGATAATAGGTTTGTACAGATACAATTGATTGGAACTTACTAAGCAATTCTATTCCAACTGGTGATACACAAGTCTGAGCAATATTGGCTCTATGGGGCTAAAAGGAATTTTTAAAAAAATTCTAACTTATTTTTGACACTAAGCTAAGTCAGTAATTATGATCTGAATATGCACAGAGTACATAACTGCTGGATAAGGGGGTATCAATTTTACATAGTTACTTTTTCAGAGTAGCATCTCACTTTAAGTTTTTCTGGAGTCTGTGCTCCCATATGTCACACATGCAGCGCTAGAAGAGTGCTCTGTGCTGGACACTCCCCAGGCTGCTGTGTGGAGTCCCAAACCACTGGACCAATGAGCTCTGAAGCTTCCTTGGCTATCAATAGAGTGCAGAAGTGTTTCCCCTGCTGGCTTCTCTGGCACATCTCGTGGGTATAGGCTGTCTGTTATCACCTCATGGAAATGCAGCCATATGGCCCAATTAACATAGGCTCCTAGGACCAGTGCTGACCCCCCCCTTCCCCTCGACTCTCCTGTAGCTTAAACATATTCTCTCGCAGAACTCTAGCCTTCTGCAAAAATAACAAGGAGTCTGGTGGCACCTTAAAGACTAACAGATTTATTTGGGCATAAGCTTTCGTGGGTAAAAACCTCACTTCTTCAGATTCATAGAACAAGTGAGTTTTTTACCCACGAAAGCTTATGCCCAAATAAATCTGATAGTCTTTAAGGTGCCACCAGACTCCTTGTTGTTTTTGTAGATACAGACTAACACGGCTACCCCCTGATACTTGACACCTTCTAGCCTTCTGGGCGTTCTGATTTACAGTTTTAACTCATCACAGACCCATCGGCTTCATAAGAGTTTCTAAACACCATTACTCTTTACTTAGCTAGCAAGAGACATACACAGATCATGGCAAAATAATCATTTTGTCTACACATTTCCCTGCCTCAGGTTCCTCACCACTTGGGAGAGCAATTTGGGTTTGGGCAGAGCCCTCTGGGCTGTCCGGGATCTTTGTCGCCTGCACACAGTTTCTCTCCGGAATCGTGGATTCTCGCTCCCTCTCTCTCTCTCTCTCTGTTCCAGGCCACTGGACAGCTCTCTTTGTTTGACCTTGTAAACAGGACGCCTTGCTACAATAGCAGGCCCCTCTCTTGTTCTCTCCTGTCCAAAGCTTACTGTTCCTTCCCTGCTGTATGAGTCCCTCAAGTTTATATGTCTCACAACCAACACCTGATTCTTTTGTTCTGCTGCTGGGGATATCCCACTCTCCAATCCCAAACCCCTGCAAAGAAGTTTAAGCAAACTGGCTTTTCCCAGTCTTCAGCTATCCTATTTTTTTGTCTGGACCAGGTCTGTTCACTGCTTAATAGCCCTTAGTAACTGTCTCTTTCGAAGACAGACTTGTAGGCTCCATTTCCCTGTGTTGCCACCCATGGGAATTTCTATCCAATGTGGAGGTAAAAAGAGAAAAGAGAGGGCAAACAGCACCATATTCAAAATTGTGTTTGCTGCTTGATAAACATACATACAGAGACCACAAAATCTCAGATAAAAGATGTACATTGACAGATTCCCAGACTGTCACACCACACTTTTCAAGTGGGATTTTAAAAGACATTTGGGAAAATTCACTTCAATTCACTTTGAATTTCAGTGGAAGCTGGATGCTTAACTCCATGAGGCCCCTTTGAAAACTTCGTCCTTCAAATATATTTTTTAAAGATTAAGTCAAAAACCTGACTTTCTAATGTTTGTTTTTATAAACCTTCAATGTTAATGAGTTGATTTTTTGTCGTTTGTTTTGTTTTTAATTTCATTTTTAAATTACTAACATGTATTGACAGCTCCAGTTTGGGAAATTTTATTCTCTGGAAATATAAACAGAGGTCAGACATTAGAACAGCAATTCCCAAAGTTTTGAAAACTGAGCCTCCTTTCAACTATATTTTCACACTGTATTAGAAAAAGTGATAAGAAATTCACACTGGACACATTGCTCTAGTATATGATTTCTTTTCATCACAAGAACCTTTGTTGGCTTTTCTAAAAGACAGCTCATTTGTGGCATAAACTAGGTACTGGTGCTCTTTGTTTGCTCTGATGGGAGTTTCATAGATATGTCATGTCAGTTATTCATCATATCCCATCATCTATCTCAATACACTTGAGTCTAAACTCTCTGTTCTATAACCCACTAGAAATGAGTGAGCAGGATGTGACCTATTCAGAGCTGAAATTTCATAGTCCTAATGAACAGCAAAGCAGACAGAGAGCTGAGAAAGCCAAGAATGAAGGTACTGTGCTTTTAAAGCTTCTAATTCTATATATGTTGGTGTTTTACTGTAAAGAATCAAACCTCTTCCTCCAATAACTAACTTTCTTCTAGTGTGTTTGTTAGAGGGCTGTCCCTTCACCCCCTCCCCTGGTTCTTGTCACACAGACAGCAAGCAGCAAAAGACCAGAAGTCCGAAGTGCAGACAATGAAATGTTTATTGGGGTTAGTTTCCAAGCAAGCATATTCTGAAGCCCTTCACACCAGTCGGGCTTATCTCTATACGCCAATAGAGTCTGTTCCCCAGTGTCCCCCTTCCCAACTCTGATGCCGCAGAGCGTTTACCCCGTGTCCCCCTTCCCAGCTCTGACAACGCAGAGCCATGCCTGTGTCCCTGTTCCCATTCTCTCCCCTCTTAGCAAACATGATTCCAATTTCCCTTCCTCCCCCCACTTCCTGATAGACTCCAGTTTATATAGTAATATTCTTAGCTATACCTTAACCAATCATTTTACTGAAATTTTACTAACCAATCTTAACATATTCTAACATAATTCTCCAACCAATTATATCCCACTATCCTCATTAACTTACACCTAGCAAAATTAATTATACAGCAGATAGAAACAATTAGAGAACCAGACAGATTAACAATAGAAAAGTGGGGGGCATAGAGATAAAACAATACAGAAATGAGGGTTTCATAATCACAACCATTGATAAGTGATTTCTTGCCAGACAGGATGCTATCAACTAAATTTTCTTTAACCATCTTAAGATTTGTTTCTTTATCTGGTGGTGATGGACAGGATCGTCTTCCAACAGCCCAATAGCACCTTATTTCAATTGACTGGTTTGGAATGTGAGGATGTGACCCCACACTTCCCAGTTTATGGCTGCCCCTGCTGCTTAGCCAAAGGCCTTAGCCTAAGAACAAGGCCTCAAACTATCCTAGTGAGAGAAGGCCCATACGTAGGTGAACTGTGATTTTGATTCTTTGGCTAGGTCTACACTACGGGGGGTGGGGGGGGCGAGGGGTCGACCTGAGATAGGCAACTTCAGCTACGTGAATAGCGTAGCTGAAGTTGCATATTTTAGGTCGACTTACCTGGCTGTGTGGACGGTGGCAAGTCGACCGCTGCCGCGCCGCCGTCGACTCCGCTTCCGCCTCTTGCCACGGTGGATTTCTGGAGTTGGCGGCAGAGCCATTGGGGATCGATTTTATCGCGTCTTCACTAGACGCGATAAGTCGATCCCCAATAGATCGATTGCTACCCGCCGATCCGGCGGGTAGTGAAGACATGCCCTTTGTTTTATACCTCGATAACTAGCTAAGTGATAAAAATACACCTAAGTTCTTAAAGTATAGGCCTTTACAGGTAGGCCTGAATATCTATATTCTAAAAGTGTTTGCTAATGTCCTGTTACTGGAAGCTGATAACATGTCTGGGCCCAAATTGTCTATAGCAGACAGAGAGATCTTAACTATTGTTGATCAAAAGTGTTTCATCAAAAAATTTTCAACAAAAATGGCTTTTTGGTGAAATCATTTAGATTTTTTGGTTTTGGTTGAAATTTTTCATTTTTTAATTAAAGCGTTGAAAAGAAAAATGTTGTTTCACTTCAAAAATGTTGTTTAAGTTAAAGGTTTTGGGTTTTATGTTTGGTTTTGGTTATTAAACCCACTTTATGGGGGGGGGGGATATAAAAGGTGACAGAAAATGGGGCAACCCTTTCCCCCCAAAAAAGCGAAATGCTTACACTTTTTTTAAAATTGGAAACTAACTGAAAATTGTTAATTTTTTTCATGAAAACAATAAAAATAATGAAAATTTTTGAATGAAATGAAAAATGTTCATGAACTTCACAAATCTGCCACCAACAAAAGTGTCTGTTTGCTACAGTCACTTTCATTAGCTATACAGCTAATGAATGGAAACTATTACAGGTTTTTGTTGTTGTTGTTTTGTTTTTGTATACAGCCTTCAAGTTGCAGAGCATAAGTCAATCACCGACTACCTGAGGTTAGGAAGAAACTTTTTCCATAGGGATGTCTTTGCATATTGTCTTTTATATGGAATTTACACCTTTCTCTGAAATATTAGGTACTAGCCACTGTTGGAGACAGGATGGTAGATTAGAAGGACAATTTTTCTGATCCAGCATGTCAGTCCCTGTGTTCTTATTTTAGTCCTGGTTGGTTGGATTCTGTCCATGTGTCACTGATAGCCTAAACAAATTTCAGTCTGACACCAGATTCTGAGGATAGGGGGGCTCACTTTATTTGATTTTCTCCCTTCTCCTTTCTGTTAGATTCTTCCTCTCTGCCTCCACACCTGCAGCTCATTTTAGTGATTCTTGGAATCTTCTGCCTGGTTTTGTTGGTAACAATAGGTGTCCTGGGTGCTAAGGGTAAGTACTTGCAGAGAAGACACTAAGTAGGCCAGATCCTCAGCTGGTGTAAATTGGCATAGCGCCATTGTTTTAACACATTTACCTGTATATTCTCAGATAATGCATTCTGTACTCAAAGAGTAAGTGCTGTAAGATTAGAGAGATACACTGTATTGTTCATTCAAAAACAGATCTTCACCGAAGTATGGAGTCCTCAGTAGTCAATTATGCCTTGATACCTCTCTTCCCAATTTATACCCATTTGATTAATAGATTGATAGATTGTAAGGTCAGTAGGGACCATCATGATTATCTAGTCCGACCTCGTGCACATTGCTGGCCACAGAAACTCACCCAATCCTGAAGTAGACCCCTAACCTCTGGCTGAGTTACTGAAGTCCTCAAATCATGGTTTAAAGAATTTAAGTTACAGAGAAGCCACCATTTACACTGGTTTAAACCTGCAGGTGACCCATGCCCCATGCTGCAGAGAAAGGCAAAGAAACAGCAGGGTCTCAGCCAATCTGACCCATGGGAAAAGTCTTTCCTGACCCCAAATATGACAATCAGTCAAACTCTGAGCATGTGAGCAAGACCCACCAGGAAGAGACCTGGGAAAGAATTCTCTATAGTAAATCAGAGCCCTCTCCATATACTGTCCCATCTCCAGCCATTGGGGATTTTTGCTACTGGCAGTCACCGATGCGCCACATGCCAGCATGGAATCATAGAATCATAGAATATCAGGGTTGGAAGGGACCTCAGGAGGTCATCTAGTCCAACCCCCTGCTCAAAGCAGGACCAATTACCAACTAAATCATCCCAGCCAGGGCTTTGTCAAGCCTGACCTTAAAAACCTCTAAGGAAGGAGATTCCACCACCTCCCTAGGTAACGCATTCCAGTCCTTCACCGCCCTCCTAGTGAAATAGTGTTTCCTAATATCCAACCTAGACCTCCCCCACTGCAACTTGAGACCATTGCTCCTTGTTCTGTCATCTGCCACCACTGAGAACAGCCGAGCTCCATCCTCTTTGGAACCCCCACTCAGGTAGTTGAAAGCAGCTATCAAATCCCGCCTCATTCTTCTCTTCTGGAGACTAAACAATCCCAGTTCCCTCAGCCTCTCCTCAGAAGTCATGTGCTTCAGACCCCTAATCATTTTTGTTGCCCTCCGCTGGACTCTTTCCAATTTTTCCACATCCTTCTTGTAGTGTGGGGACCAAAACTGGACACAGTACTCCAGATGAGGCCTCACCAATGTCGAATAAAGGGGAACGATCGCGTTCCTCGATCTGCTGGCAATGCCCCTACTTATACAGCCCAAAATGCTGTTAGCCTTCTTGGCAACAAGAGCACACTGTTGACTCATATCCAGCTTCTCGTCCTCTGTGACCTGTAGGTCCTTTTCTGCAGAACTGCTACCTAGCCATTCGGTCCCTAGTCTGTAGCAGTGCATGGGATTCTTCCGTCCTAAGTGCAGGACTCTGCACTTGTCCTTGTTGAACCTCATCAGGCTTTTTTGGGCTCAATACTCTAATTTGTCTAGGTCCCTCTGTATCTGATCCCTACCCTCTAGTGTATCTACCACGCCTCCTAGTTTAGTGTCATCTGCAAATTTGCTGAGAGTGCAGTCCACACCATCCTCCAGATCATTAATAAAGACATTAAACAAAACCGTCCCCAGGACCGACCCCTGGGGCACTCCGCTCGAAACCGGCTGCCAACTATACATGGAGCCATTGATCACTACCCGTTGAGCCCGACGATCTAGCCAGCTTTCTATCCAACTTAAAGTCCATTCATCAAGCCCATACTTCTTTAACTTGGCAGCAAGAATACTGTGGGAGAATACATATCAAAAGCTTTGCTAAAGTCAAGGAATAACACATCCACTGCTTTCCCCTCATCCACAGAGTCAGTTATCTCATCATAGAAGGCAATTAGGTTAGTCAGTCACGACTTCCCCTTGGTGAATCCATGCTGACTGTTCCTGATCACTTTCCTCTCCTCTAAGTGCTTCATAATTGATTCCTTGAGGACCTGCTCCATGATTTTTCCAGGGACTGAGGTGAGGCTGACTGGCCTGTAGTTCCCCGGATCCTCCTTCTTCCCTTTTTTTAAAGATGGGCACTACATTAGCCTTTTTCCAGACCTCCGAGACCTCCCCCGATCGCCATGAGTTTTCAAAAATAATGGCTAATGTCTCTTTAATCTCATCCGCCAAATACTTTAGCACCCTCGGATGCAGCGCATCCGGACCCATGGACTTGTTCACATTAAGTTTTTCTAAAAATCCCGAACCACTTCTTTCTCCACAGAGGGCTGGTCACCTTCTCCCCGTACTGTGCTGCCCAGTGCAGCACTCTGGGAGCTGACCTGGTTCGTGAAGACAGAGGCAAAAAAATCATTGAGTACATTAGCTTTTTCCACATCCTCGGTCACTAGGTTGCCTCCCTCATTCAGTAAGGGGCCCACACTTTCCTTGACTTTCTTCTTGTTGCTAACATACATGAAGAAACCCTTTTTGTTACTCTTAACATCTCTTGCTAGCTGCAAATCCAAGTGTGATTTTGCCTTCCTGATTTCACTCCTGCATGCCTCAGCAATATTTTTATACTCCTCCCTGGTCATTTGTCCAAACTTCCACTTCTTGTAAGCTTTTTTTCTGCATTTAAGGTCAGCAAGGATTTCACTGTTTAGCCAAGTTGATCGCATGCCATATTTACTATTCTTTCTACACATCGGGATGGTTTGTTCCTGCAACCGCAATAAGGATTCTTTAAAATACAGCCAGATCTCCTGGACCCCTTTGCCCTTCATTTTATTCTCCCAGGGAATCCTGCACATCTGTTCCCTGAGGGAGTCAAAGTCTGCTTTTCTGAAGTCCAGAGTACGTATTCTGCTGCTCTCCTTTCTTCCTTGTGTCAGGATCCTGAACTTGACCATCTCCTGGTCACTGCCTCCCAGGTTCCCATCCACTTTTGCCTCCCCCAGCAGTTTGTTGAGCTCTGAGTCGCTGTGAATGGCCAGCTGAAAGTGGCATGGGGAAATCCGACGCTTCTTACTGCGTGCAGAGCCTTCCCTAGCAATTCGTGAGCTATTTTCTGAGACCGGTTAAAAAATAGCATCTGGAGAGAACCCCTCACATCAGGCCAAATCCATTGTGTGATGTTGCACTCTCTATGATTTTATGAAAATATGCTATTCTGTCATGAGTTTGTTCTTTTTTCCGTTATCACAAAACATGCAATCCACATCAACTTCACTATGGGAAAAATGTTCCTCATCTTCAATCTACTGGGGAAATGCCTGAAAAAAAACACAGAAATCACCTCCCAGAATCCACCCGATGTAGACATTTATGCTCCACTACGTCCTTTGGTCTATAAGGTGCCACAGGACTCTTTGTCGCTTTTGACAGATCCAGACTAACACGCCTACCCCTCTGATACTTGACACCATTTAGACAATTTCTGATGTAAATTTCTTAATGAAATGATTGAGTTCTATCTTTCTAGGCTTTTATACCATATTATCAACGCAGCTACCTGACCAACGGAATGATCCCTTAAAATTGTAGGCTAGTAAAAGAGGAAATTAATTCACAAAAGAAGACCAGGCATTTTAACTGCTTTTATTAGACCATCCTGATGCATTTGAAAAGAGCCTTGCAATCAAGTGAATATCATTTCTCCCAAATCTGGGGTGGCAGTCTCCCCTTTGCTCTGTTCTCACTTAAGAGGGACAGGAGCAGGGGCAATCCTTCTCTTGATGGCTCTCCTGCCATTCCTCTTCTTGGAAGGTAAAACCAGAGGCTGATTTAAGTGCAGGACTCCGCCCTGAGAGATGGTGACACCTCCCAGCAGTTTCTTGAGCTCTGAGTCGCTGTGAATGGCCAGCTGCAAGTGGTGTGGGGAAATCCGACGCTTCTTGCTGCGTGCAGCGACTTCCCCAGCAATATCCACAATCTCATGAGTCACTTATTGAAGCACCGCGGCCATATATACTGGGGCTCCAGCTCCAATACGGTCTGCACATTGTCCTTTGCGGAGCAATCTGTCTATGCGACTGACAGAGAACTGCAGCCCAGCCCGGGAAGAACGGGTGATTTTGGCCTTAGGGTCTTTTGCGGTTGTGGTCTCACCAGAGTGCTCAGACTCAGATTCAGACTCAGCCTCAGTCTCAGACATGTTGCAGACTTCTAGTGTTCCAGCAACACTTGGCTTGACTTTCTTTTGTTTTCTCTGCTTGGTTTACCTGAGTTTTTCCTGAGGAATTGGCCTGCCTAGCTTTTTTCTTGACTTGCTTGGCTTCAGTGGATGTTTCCTTGCTTGGCTCCACTTGCCTGTGTCTTTCTTTGCTTGGCTTGCCTGACTCTCTTTCCTTCTGTTCCTGGCTCTGTTCACTTGGTTTTCTCGCTCTTATTTTGCCTTCTTTGATTTCTTCCTGGTCTGGCCTGATTATGAGTGGCCTGACAAAGTGTGGCTTGGCTAAGCCACCTCTTGAAATCACCAGAGTAGTATGCTGACCCTGTCTGAGCCTGCAGCCTTTTATAACCTCAGTGCAGACAGAGAAAACATCCTTTCTGATTGGTTGTCTGAGAACCAATGGGCAGCTACTTCATTTGTTACCCAAGCCGGAGGGGATATGTCATCCTTTTATGACATCATTCCCATTCATTCACCCACCGTTTGTGTGGGCTTTTTAGTCAGTGATATCTGCTCTTAGCAAAACTCATCCTGTAACGGCATGAAATAGGCTTTGGTTACATTTTGAAAATGAGATGCCTTAAATTAGGCACCTAAATAACTTATAAGTGGCCTGATTTGAAGAGGAGCTGAGCACCCACAGCTCCTGTTGATTTCACTAGGAGTTTGGAGTGCTCAGCACCTATGGCAATCAGGTCACTTTTAGTTAGTTGCTTAAAAGTGGGTTTAGGGGCTGAAATTCAGGCATCCTAAAGTTTGAAAATATTGGGCAGTTTCTCTGGAGCCCTTAACTTGGTGATGCTTCCCGTCTCTTAGAGAACCCTCATGGCACCCAAGCCCATGGTAAGGGTTCTTTGCCATTCCAGAAACCCGAGTGTTCACCATTTGTCACTCTCAGGTTTGATTAGCCGCTTCTCTTGTTCGTGAGCTATTTTCTGAGACCGGGGTTTAAAAGCAGCATCTGGAGAGAACCCCTCACATCAGGCCAAATCCATTGTGTGATGTTACACTCTCTATGATTTTATGAAAATATGCTAATGAGTTACATAATATTTAACTGGAATATGCTTCATTCAAACGGTCTCTTGTAAGGTATCATTACAAAGCTTATAATCTACTGAGTGTGGTCATCCTATTTGTATAAATGTATCACTCATGTATCTGAAACTAGAAATATGAAATAGAACTCTGAGGGCCTATTGTAATTATGCAAAGTGTGGGCCATTCATGGTGGTTTAGAATCTTGATGACTCCCATTAACCAGGACAATCGTCTGCAGATGGCTCTCTTTTACTTCTAAGTCTCCCTGTATACCTGTGTGCTGGCAAGTGGGTAATGTTTTCCCTTTAAAAAGGTGATCAAAGTTTAAGTGAACCCCTCCAGGTATTTACTAATTTCAGAAAGCCTGATTCTAGTATCACTTATATTGTATAAATCTGATATTACTCTAAACGAGTCCATGGTTTTATAATGGGGGAACTAAAAAATAACAAAACCAAACCAAAGAAAACCAAAAGGACAAAACCAAAAGAAAAAACAGGCCCATAGGCTTTATCCTTCATGTGTAATGGATTAAGTTTTTCTGTCATGAGTTTGTTCTTTTTTCTGTTATCACAAAACATGCAATCCACATCAACTTCACTATGGGAAAAATGTTCCTCATCTTCAATCTACTGAGGAAATGCCTGAAAAAAACCCACAGAAATCACCTCCCAGAATCCACCCGATGTAGACATTTATGCTCCACTACGTCCTTTGGTCTATAAGGTGCCACAGGACTCTTTGTCGCTTTTGACAGATCCAGACTAACACGCCTACCCCTCTGATACTTGACACCATTTACACAATTTCTGATGTAAATTTCTTAATGAAATGATTGAGTTCTATCTTTCTAGGCTTTTATACCATATTATCAATGTAGCTACCTGACCAACGGAATGATCCCTTAAAATTGTAGGCTAGTAAAAGAGGAAATTAATTCACAAAAGAAGACCAGGCATTTTAACTGCTTTTATTAGACCATCCTGATGCATTTGAAAAGAGCCTTGCAATCAAGTGAATGTCATTTCTCCCAAATCTGGGGTGGCAGTCTCCCCTTTGCTCTGTTCTCACTTAAGAGGGACAGGAGCAGGGGCAATCCTTCTCTTGATGGCTCTCCTGCCATTCCTCTTCTTGGAAGGTAAAACCAGAGGCTGATTTAAGTGCAGGACTCCGCCCTGAGAGATGGTGACACCTCCCAGCAGTTTCTTGAGCTCTGAGTAGCTGTGAATGGCCAGCTGCAAGTGGTGTGGGGAAATCCGACGCTTCTTGCTGCGTGCAGCGACTTCCCCAGCAATATCCACAATCTCATGAGTCACTTATTGAAGCACCGCGGCCATCTATACTGGGGCTCCAGCTCCAATACGGTCTGCACATTGTCCTTTGCGGAGCAATCTGTCTATGCGACTGACAGAGAACTGCAGCCCAGCCCGGGAAGAACGGGTGATTTTGGCCTTAGGGTCTTTTGCGGTTGTGGTCTCACCAGAGTGCTCAGACTCAGATTCAGACTCAGCCTCAGTCTCAGACATGTTGCAGACTTCTAGTGTTCCAGCAACACTTGGCTTGACTTTCTTGGCTTTCTTTTGTTTTCTCTGCTTGGTTTACCTGAGTCTTTCCTGAGGAATTGGCCTGCCTAGCTTTTTTCTTGACTTGCTTGGCTTCAGTGGATGTTTCCTTGCTTGGCTCCACTTGCCTGTGTCTTTCTTTGCTTGGCTTGCCTGACTCTCTTTCCTTCTGTTCCTGGCTCTGTTCACTTGGTTTTCTCGCTCTTATTTTGCCTTCTTTGATTTCTTCCTGGTCTGGCCTGATTATGAGTGGCCTGACAAAGTGCGGCTTGGCTAAGCCACCTCTTGAAATCACCAGAGTAGTATGCTGACCCTGTCTGAGCCTGCAGCCTTTTATAACCTCAGTGCAGACAGAGAAAACATCCTTTCTGATTGGTTGTCTGAGAACCAATGGGCAGCTACTTCATTTGTTACCCAAGCCGGAGGGGATATGTCATCCTTTTATGACATCATTCCCATTAATTCACCCACCGTTTGTGTGGGATTTTTAGTCAGTGATATCTGCTCTTAGCAAAACTCATCCTGTAACGGCATGAAATAGGCTTTGGTTACATTTTGAAAATGAGATGCCTTAAATTAGGCACCTAAATAACTTATAAGTGGCCTGATTTGAAGAGGAGCTGAGCACCCACAGCTCCTGTTGATTTCACTAGGAGTTTTGAGTGCTCAGCACCTATGGCAATCAGGTCACTTTTAGTTAGTTCCTTAAAAGTGGGTTTAGGGGCTGAAATTCAGGCATCCTAAAGCTTGAAAATATTGGGCAGTTTCTCTGGAGCCCTTAACTTGGTGATGCTTCCCGTCTCTTAGAGAACCCTCATGGCACCCAAGCCCATGGTAAGGGTTCTTTGCCATTCCAGAAACCCGAGTGTTCACCATTTGTCACTCTCAGGTTTGATTAGCCGCTTCTCTTGTTCGTGAGCTATTTTCTGAGACCGGGGTTTAAAAGCAGCATCTGGAGAGAACCCCTCACATCAGGCCAAATCCATTGTGTGATGTTGCACTCTCTATGATTTTATGAAAATATGCTAATGAGTTACATAATATTTAACTGGAATATGCTTCATGCAAACGGTCTCTTGTAAGGTATCATTACAAAGCTTATAATCTACTGAGTGTGGTCATCCTATTTGTATAAATGTACCACTCATGTATCTGAAACTAGAAATATGAAATAGAACTCTGAGGGCCTATTGTAATTATGCAAAGTGTGGGCCATTCATGGTGGTTTGGAATCTTGATGACTCCCATTAACCAGGACAATCGTCTGCAGATGGCTCTCTTTTACTTGTAAGTCTCCCTGTATACCTGTGTGCTGGCAAGTGGGTAATGTTTTCCCTTTAAAAAGGTGATCAAAGTTTATGTGAACCCCTCCAGGTATTTACTAATTTCAGAAAGCCTGATTCTAGTATCCCTTATACTGTATAAATCTGATATTACTCTAAACGAGTCCATGGTTTTATAATGGGGGAACTAAAAAATAACAAAACCAAACCAAAGAAAACCAAAAGGACAAAACCAAAAGAAAAAACAGGCCCATAGGCTTTATCCTTCATGTGTAATGGATTAAGTTTTTCTGTCATGAGTTTGTTCTTTTTTTCTGTTTTCACAAAACATGCAATCCACATCAACTTCACTATGGGAAAAATGTTCCTCATCTTCAATCTACTGGGGAAATGCCTGAAAAAAACCCACAGAAATCACCTCCCAGAATCCACCCGATGTAGACATTTATGCTCCACTACGTCCTTTGGTCTATAAGGTGCCACAGGACTCTTTGTCGCTTTTGACAGATCCAGACTAACACGCCTACCCCTCTGATACTTGACACCATTTAGACAATTTCTGATGTACATTTCTTAATGAAATGATTGAGTTCTATCTTTCTAGGCTTTTATACCATATTATCAATGTAGCTACCTGACCAACGGAATGATCCCTTAAAATTGTAGGCTAGTAAAAGAGGAAATTAATTCACAAAAGAAGACCAGGCATTTTAACTGCTTTTATTAGACCATCCTGATGCATTTGAAAAGAGCCTTGCAATCAAGTGAATGTCATTTCTCCCAAATCTGGGGTGGCAGTCTCCCCTTTGCTCTGTTCTCATTTAAGAGGGACAGGAGCAGGGGCAATCCTTCTCTTGATGGCTCTCCTGCCATTCCTCTTCTTGGAAGGTAAAACCAGAGGCTGATTTAAGTGCAGGACTCCGCCCTGAGAGATGGTGACACCTCCCAGCAGTTTCTTGAGCTCTGAGTCGCTGTGAATGGCCAGCTGCAAGTGGTGTGGGGAAATCCGACGCTTCTTGCTGCGTGCAGCGACTTCCCCAGCAATATCCACAATCTCATGAGTCACTTATTGAAGCACCGCGGCCATATATACTGGGGCTCCAGCTCCAATACGGTCTGCACATTGTCCTTTGCGGAGCAATCTGTCTATGCGACTGACAGAGAACTGCAGCCCAGCCCGGGAAGAACGGGTGATTTTGGCCTTAGGGTCTTTTGCGGTTGTGGTCTCACCAGAGTGCTCAGACTCAGATTCAGACTCAGCCTCAGTCTCAGACATGTTGCAGACTTCTAGTGTTCCAGCAACACTTGGCTTGACTTTCTTGGCTTTCTTTTGTTTTCTCTGCTTGGTTTACCTGAGTCTTTCCTAGGAATTGGCCTGCCTAGCTTTTTTCTTGACTTGCTTGGCTTCAGTGGATGTTTCCTTGCTTGGCTCCACTTGCCTGTGTCTTTCTTTGCTTGGCTTGCCTGACTCTCTTTCCTTCTGTTCCCGGCTCTGTTCACTTGGTTTTCTCGCTCTTATTTTGCCTTCTTTGATTTCTTCCTGGTCTGGCCTGATTATGAGTGGCCTGACAAAGTGTGGCTTGGCTAAGCCACCTCTTGAAATCACCAGAGTAGTATGCTGACCCTGTCTGAGCCTGCAGCCTTTTATAACCTCAGTGCAGACAGAGAAAACATTCTTTCTGATTGGTTGTCTGAGAACCAATGGGCAGCTACTTCATTTGTTACCCAAGCCGGAGGGGATATGTCATCCTTTTATGACATCATTCCCATTCATTCACCCACCGTTTGTGTGGGCTTTTTAGTCAGTGATATCTGCTCTTAGCAAAACTCATCCTGTAACGGCATGAAATAGGCTTTGGTTACATTTTGAAAATGAGATGCCTTAAATTAGGCACCTAAATAACTTATAAGTGGCCTGATTTGAAGAGGAGCTGAGCACCCACAGCTCCTGTTGATTTCACTAGGAGTTTTGAGTGCTCAGCACCTATGGCAATCAGGTCACTTTTAGTTAGTTGCTTAAAAGTGGGTTTAGGGGCTGAAATTCAGGCATCCTAAAGTTTGAAAATATTGGGCAGTTTCTCTGGAGCCCTTAACTTGGTGATGCTTCCCGTCTCTTAGAGAACCCTCATGGCACCCAAGCCCATGGTAAGGGTTCTTTGCCATTCCAGAAACCCGAGTGTTCACCATTTGTCACTCTCAGGTTTGATTAGCCGCTTCTCTTGTTCGTGAGCTATTTTCTGAGACCGGGGTTTAAAAGCAGCATCTGGAGAGAACCCCTCACATCAGGCCAAATCCATTGTGTGATGTTGCACTCTCTATGATTTTATGAAAATATGCTAATGAGTTACATAATATTTAACTGGACTATGCTTCATGCAAACGGTCTCTTGTAAGGTATCATTACAAAGCTTATAATCTACTGAGTGTGGTCATCCTATTTGTATAAATGTACCACTCATGTATCTGAAACTAGAAATATGAAATAGAACTCTGAGGGGCTATTGTAATTATGCAAAGTGTGGGCCATTCATGGTGGTTTGGAATCTTGATGACTCCCATTAACCAGGACAATCGTCTGCAGATGGCTCTCTTTTACTTGTAAGTCTCCCTGTATACCTGTGTGCTGGCAAGTGGGTAATGTTTTCCCTTTAAAAAGGTGATCAAAGTTTATGTGAACCCCTCCAGGTATTTACTAATTTCAGAAAGCCTGATTCTAGTATCCCTTATACTGTATAAATCTGATATTACTCTAAACGAGTCCATGGTTTTATAATGGGGGAACTAAAAAATAACAAAACCAAACCAAAGAAAACCAAAAGGACAAAACCAAAAGAAAAAACAGGCCCATAGGCTTTATCCTTCATGTGTAATGGATTAAGTTTTTCTGTCATGAGTTTGTTCTTTTTTCTGTTATCACAAAACATGCAATCCACATCAACTTCACTATGGGAAAAATGTTCCTCATCTTCAATCTACTGGGGAAATGCCTGAAAAAAAACCACAGAAATCACCTCCCAGAATCCACCCGATGTAGACATTTATGCTCCACTACGTCCTTTGGTCTATAAGGTGCCACAGGACTCTTTGTCGCTTTTGACAGATCCAGACTAACACGCCTACCCCTCTGATACTTGACACCATTTAGACAATTTCTGATGTACATTTCTTAATGAAATGATTGAGTTCTATCTTTCTAGGCTTTTATACCATATTATCAATGTAGCTACCTGACCAACGGAATGATCCCTTAAAATTGTAGGCTAGTAAAAGAGGAAATTAATTCACAAAAGAAGACCAGGCATTTTAACTGCTTTTATTAGACCATCCTGATGCATTTGAAAAGAGCCTTGCAATCAAGTGAATGTCATTTCTCCCAAATCTGGGGTGGCAGTCTCCCCTTTGCTCTGTTCTCACTTAAGAGGGACAGGAGCAGGGGCAATCCTTCTCTTGATGGCTCTCCTGCCATTCCTCTTCTTGGAAGGTAAAACCAGAGGCTGATTTAAGTGCAGGACTCCGCCCTGAGAGATGGTGACACCTCCCAGCAGTTTCTTGAGCTCTGAGTCGCTGTGAATGGCCAGCTGCAAGTGGTGTGGGGAAATCCGACGCTTCTTGCTGCGTGCAGCGACTTCCCCAGCAATATCCACAATCTCATTGAAGCACCGCGGCCATATATACTGGGGCTCCAGCTCCAATACGGTCTGGACATTGTCCTTTGCGGAGCAATCTGTCTATGCGACTGACAGAGAACTGCAGCCCAGCCCGGGAAGAACGGGTGATTTTGGCCTTAGGGTCTTTTGCGGTTGAGGTCTCACCAGAGTGCTCAGACTCAGATTCAGACTCAGCCTCAGTCTCAGACATGTTGCAGACTTCTAGTGTTTCAGCAACACTTGGCTTGACTTCCTTGGCTTTCTTTTGTTTTCTCTGCTTGGTTTACCTGAGTCTTTCCTGAGGAATTGGCCTGCCTAGCTTTTTTCTTGACTTGCTTGGCTTCAGTGGATGTTTCCTTGCTTGGCTCCACTTGCCTGTGTCTTTCTTTGCTTGGCTTGCCTGACTCTCTTTCCTTCTGTTCCTGGCTCTGTTCACTTGGTTTTCTCGCTCTTATTTTGCCTTCTTTGATTTCTTCCTGGTCTGGCCTGATTATGAGTGGCCTGACAAAGTGTGGCTTGGCTAAGCCACCTCTTGAAATCACCAGAGTAGTATGCTGACCCTGTCTGAGCCTGCAGCCTTTTATAACCTCAGTGCAGACAGAGAAAACATCCTTTCTGATTGGTTGTCTGAGAACCAATGGGCAGCTACTTCATTTGTTACCCAAGCCGGAGGGGATATGTCATCCTTTTATGACATCATTCCCATTCATTCACCCACCGTTTGTGTGGGATTTTTAGTCAGTGATATCTGCTCTTAGCAAAACTCATCCTGTAACGGCATGAAATAGGCTTTGGTTACATTTTGAAAATGAGATGCCTTAAATTAGGCACCTAAATAACTTATAAGTGGCCTGATTTGAAGAGGAGCTGAGCACCCACAGCTCCTGTTGATTTCACTAGGAGTTTTGAGTGCTCAGCACCTATGGCAATCAGGTCACTTTTAGTTAGTTGCTTAAAAGTGGGTTTAGGGGCTGAAATTCAGGCATCCTAAAGTTTGAAAATATTGGGCAGTTTCTCTGGAGCCCTTAACTTGGTGATGCTCCCCGTCTCTTAGAGAACCCTCATGGCACCCAAGCCCATGGTAAGGGTTCTTTGCCATTCCAGAAACCCGAGTGTTCACCATTTGTCACTCTCAGGTTTGATTAGCCGCTTCTCTTGTTCGTGAGCTGTTTTCTGAGACCGGGGTTTAAAAGCAGCATCTGGAGAGAACCCCTCACATCAGGCCAAATCCATTGTGTGATGTTGCACTCGCTATGATTTTATGAAAATATGCTAATGAGTTACATAATATTTAACTGGAATATGCTTCATGCAAACGGTCTCTTGTAAGGTATCATTACAAAGCTTATAATCTACTGAGTATGGTCATCCTATTTGTATAAATGTACCACTCATGTATCTGAAACTAGAAATATGAAATAGAACTCTGAGGGGCTATTGTAATTATGCAAAGTGTGGGCCATTCATGGTGGTTTGGAATCTTGATGACTCCCATTAACCCGGACAATCGTCTGCAGATGGCTCTCTTTTACTTCTAAGTCTCCCTGTATACCTGTGTGCTGGCAAGTGGGTAATGTTTTCCCTTTAAAAAGGTGATCAAAGTTTATGTGAACCCCTCCAGGTATTTACTAATTTCAGAAAGCCTGATTCTAGTATCACTTATACTGTATAAATCTGATATTACTCTAAACGAGTCCATGGTTTTATAATGGGGGAACTAAAAAATAACAAAACCAAACCAAAGAAAACCAAAAGGACAAAACCAAAAGAAAAAACAGGCCCATAGGCTTTATCCTTCATGTGTAATTGATTAAGTTTTTCTGTCATGAGTTTGTTCTTTTTTCTGTTATCACAAAACATGCAATCCACATCAACTTCACTATGGGAAAAATGTTCCTCATCTTCAATCTACTGGGGAAATGCCTGAAAAAAAACCACAGAAATCACCTCCCAGAATCCACCCGATGTAGACATTTATGCTCCACTACGTCCTTTGGTCTATAAGGTGCCACAGGACTCTTTGTCGCTTTTGACAGATCCAGACTAACACGCCTACCCCTCTGATACTTAACACCATTTAGACAATTTCTGATGTAAATTTCTTAATGAAATGATTGAGTTCTATCTTTCTAGGCTTTTATACCATATTATCAATGTAGCTACCTGACCAACGGAATGATCCCTTAAAATTGTAGGCTAGTAAAAGAGGAAATTAATTCACAAAAGAAGACCAGGCATTTTAACTGCTTTTATTAGACCATCCTGATGCATTTGAAAAGAGCCTTGCAATCAAGTGAATGTCATTTCTCCCAAATCTGGGGTGGCAGTCTCCCCTTTGCTCTGTTCTCACTTAAGAGGGACAGGAGCAGGGGCAATCCTTCTCTTGATGGCTCTCCTGCCATTCCTCTTCTTGGAAGGTAAAACCAGAGGCTGATTTAAGTGCAGGACTCCGCCCTGAGAGATGGTGACACCTCCCAGCAGTTTCTTGAGCTCTGAGTCGCTGTGAATGGCCAGCTGCAAGTGGTGTGGGGAAATCCGACGCTTCTTGCTGCGTGCAGCGACTTCCCCAGCAATATCCACAATCTCATGAGTCACTTATTGAAGCACCGCGGCCATATATACTGGGGCTCCAGCTCCAATACGGTCTGCACATTGTCCTTTGCGGAGCAATCTGTCTATGCGACTGACAGAGAACTGCAGCCCAGCCCGGGAAGAACGGGTGATTTTGGCCTTAGGGTCTTTTGCGGTTGTGGTCTCACCAGAGTGCTCAGACTCAGATTCAGACTCAGCCTCAGTCTCAGACATGTTGCAGACTTCTAGTGTTCCAGCAACACTTGGCTTGACTTTCTTGGCTTTCTTTTGTTTTCTCTGCTTGGTTTACCTGAGTCTTTCCTGAGGAATTGGCCTGCCTAGCTTTTTTCTTGACTTGCTTGGCTTCAGTGGATGTTTCCTTGCTTGGCTCCACTTGCCTGTGTCTTTCTTTGCTTGGCTTGCCTGACTCTCTTTCCTTCTGTTCCTGGCTCTGTTCACTTGGTTTTCTCGCTCTTATTTTGCCTTCTTTGATTTCTTCCTGGTCTGGCCTGATTATGAGTGGCCTGACAAAGTGTGGCTTGGCTAAGCCACCTCTTGAAATCACCAGAGTAGTATGCTGACCCTGTCTGAGCCTGCAGCCTTTTATAACCTCAGTGCAGACAGAGAAAACATCCTTTCTGATTGGTTGTCTGAGAACCAATGGGCAGCTACTTCATTTGTTACCCAAGCCGGAGGGGATATGTCATCCTTTTATGACATCATTCCCATTCATTCACCCACCGTTTGTGTGGGATTTTTAGTCAGTGATATCTGCTCTTAGCAAAACTCCTCCTGTAAGGGCATGAAATAGGCTTTGGTTACATTTTGAAAATGAGATGCCTTAAATTAGGCACCTAAATAACTTATAAGTGGCCTGATTTGAAGAGGAGCTGAGCACCCACAGCTCCTGTTGATTTCACTAGGAGTTTTGAGTGCTTAGCACCTATGGCAATCAGGTCACTTTTAGTTAGTTGCTTAAAAGTGGGTTTAGGGGCTGAAATTCAGGCATCCTAAAGTTTGAAAATATTGGGCAGTTTCTCTGGAGCCCTTAACTTGGTGATGCTTCCCGTCTCTTAGAGAACCCTCATGGCACCCAAGCCCATGGTAAGGGTTCTTTGCCATTCCAGAAACCCGAGTGTTCACCATTTGTCACTCTCAGGTTTGATTAGCCGCTTCTCTTGTTCGTGAGCTATTTTCTGAGACCGGGGTTTAAAAGCAGCATCTGGAGAGAACCCCTCACATCAGGCCAAATCCATTGTGTGATGTTGCACTCTCTATGATTTTATGAAAATATGCTAATGAGTTACATAATATTTAACTGGAATATGCTTCATGCAAACGGTCTCTTGTAAGGTATCATTACAAAGCTTATAATCTACTGAGTGTGGTCATCCTATTTGTATAAATGTACCACTCATGTATCTGAAACTAGAAATATGAAATAGAACTCTGAGGGGCTATTGTAATTATGCAAAGTGTGGGCCATTCATGGTGGTTTGGAATCTTGATGACTCCCATTAACCCGGACAATCGTCTGCAGATGGCTCTCTTTTACTTCTAAGTCTCCCTGTATACCTGTGTGCTGGCAAGTGGGTAATGTTTTCCCTTTAAAAAGGTGATCAAAGTTTATGTGAACCCCTCCAGGTATTTACTAATTTCAGAAAGCCTGATTCTAGTATCACTTATACTGTATAAATCTGATATTACTCTAAACGAGTCCATGGTTTTATAATGGGGGAACTAAAAAATAACAAAACCAAACCAAAGAAAACCAAAAGGACAAAACCAAAAGAAAAAACAGGCCCATAGGCTTTATCCTTCATGTGTAATGGATTAAGTTTTTCTGTCATGAGTTTGTTCTTTTTTCTGTTATCACAAAACATGCAATCCACATCAACTTCACTATGGGAAAAATGTTCCTCATCTTCAATCTACTGGGGAAATGCCTGAAAAAAAACCACAGAAATCACCTCCCAGAATCCACCCGATGTAGACATTTATGCTCCACTACGTCCTTTGGTCTATAAGGTGCCACAGGACTCTTTGTCGCTTTTGACAGATCCAGACTAACACGCCTACCCCTCTGATACTTGACACCATTTAGACAATTTCTGATGTAAATTTCTTAATGAAATGATTGAGTTCTATCTTTCTAGGCTTTTATACCATATTATCAATGTAGCTACCTGACCAACGGAATGATCCCTTAAAATTGTAGGCTAGTAAAAGAGGAAATTAATTCACAAAAGAAGACCAGGCATTTTAACTGCTTTTATTAGACCATCCTGATGCATTTGAAAAGAGCCTTGCAATCAAGTGAATGTCATTTCTCCCAAATCTGGGGTGGCAGTCTCCCCTTTGCTCTGTTCTCACTTAAGAGGGACAGGAGCAGGGGCAATCCTTCTCTTGATGGCTCTCCTGCCATTCCTCTTCTTGGAAGGTAAAACCAGAGGCTGATTTAAGTGCAGGACTCCGCCCTGAGAGATGGTGACACCTCCCAGCAGTTTCTTGAGCTCTGAGTCGCTGTGAATGGCCAGCTGCAAGTGGTGTGGGGAAATCCGACGCTTCTTGCTGCGTGCAGCGACTTCCCCAGCAATATCCACAATCTCATGAGTCACTTATTGAAGCACCGCGGCCATATATACTGGGGCTCCAGCTCCAATACGGTCTGCACATTGTCCTTTGCGGAGCAATCTGTCTATGCGACTGACAGAGAACTGCAGCCCAGCCCGGGAAGAACGGGTGATTTTGGCCTTAGGGTCTTTTGCGGTTGTGGTCTCACCAGAGTGCTCAGACTCAGATTCAGACTCAGCCTCAGTCTCAGACATGTTGCAGACTTCTAGTGTTCCAGCAACACTTGGCTTGACTTTCTTGGCTTTCTTTTGTTTTCTCTGCTTGGTTTACCTGAGTCTTTCCTGAGGAATTGGCCTGCCTAGCTTTTTTCTTGACTTGCTTGGCTTCAGTGGATGTTTCCTTGCTTGGCTCCACTTGCCTGTGTCTTTCTTTGCTTGGCTTGCCTGACTCTCTTTCCTTCTGTTCCTGGCTCTGTTCACTTGGTTTTCTCGCTCTTATTTTGCCTTCTTTGATTTCTTCCTGGTCTGGCCTGATTATGAGTGGCCTGACAAAGTGTGGCTTGGCTAAGCCACCTCTTGAAATCACCAGAGTAGTATGCTGACCCTGTCTGAGCCTGCAGCCTTTTATAACCTCAGTGCAGACAGAGAAAACATCCTTTCTGATTGGTTGTCTGAGAACCAATGGGCAGCTACTTCATTTGTTACCCAAGCCGGAGGGGATATGTCATCCTTTTATGACATCATTCCCATTCATTCACCCACCGTTTGTGTGGGATTTTTAGTCAGTGATATCTGCTCTTAGCAAAACTCCTCCTGTAAGGGCATGAAATAGGCTTTGGTTACATTTTGAAAATGAGATGCCTTAAATTAGGCACCTAAATAACTTATAAGTGGCCTGATTTGAAGAGGAGCTGAGCACCCACAGCTCCTGTTGATTTCACTAGGAGTTTTGAGTGCTCAGCACCTATGGCAATCAGGTCACTTTTAGTTAGTTGCTTAAAAGTGGGTTTAGGGCCTGAAATTCAGGCATCCTAAAGTTTGAAAATATTGGGCAGTTTCTCTGGAGCCCTTAACTTGGTGATGCTTCCCGTCTCTTAGAGAACCCTCATGGCACCCAAGCCCATGGTAAGGGTTCTTTGCCATTCCAGAAACCCGAGTGTTCACCATTTGTCACTCTCAGGTTTGATTAGCCGCTTCTCTTGTTCGTGAGCTATTTTCTGAGACCGGGGTTTAAAAGCAGCATCTGGAGAGAACCCCTCACATCAGGCCAAATCCATTGTGTGATGTTGCACTCTCTATGATTTTATGAAAATATGCTAATGAGTTACATAATATTTAACTGGAATATGCTTCATGCAAACGGTCTCTTGTAAGGTATCATTACAAAGCTTATAATCTACTGAGTGTGGTCATCCTATTTGTATAAATGTACCACTCATGTATCTGAAACTAGAAATATGAAATAGAACTCTGAGGGGCTATTGTAATTATGCAAAGTGTGGGCCATTCATGGTGGTTTGGAATCTTGATGACTCCCATTAACCCGGACAATCGTCTGCAGATGGCTCTCTTTTACTTCTAAGTCTCCCTGTATACCTGTGTGCTGGCAAGTGGGTAATGTTTTCCCTTTAAAAAGGTGATCAAAGTTTATGTGAACCCCTCCAGGTATTTACTAATTTCAGAAAGCCTGATTCTAGTATCACTTATACTGTATAAATCTGATATTACTCTAAACGAGTCCATGGTTTTATAATGGGGGAACTAAAAAATAACAAAACCAAACCAAAGAAAACCAAAAGGACAAAACCAAAAGAAAAAACAGGCCCATAGGCTTTATCCTTCATGTGTAATGGATTAAGTTTTTCTGTCATGAGTTTGTTCTTTTTTCTGTTATCACAAAACATGCAATCCACATCAACTTCACTATGGGAAAAATGTTCCTCATCTTCAATCTACTGGGGAAATGCCTGAAAAAAAACCACAGAAATCACCTCCCAGAATCCACCCGATGTAGACATTTATGCTCCACTACGTCCTTTGGTCTATAAGGTGCCACAGGACTCTTTGTCGCTTTTGACAGATCCAGACTAACACGCCTACCCCTCTGATACTTAACACCATTTAGACAATTTCTGATGTAAATTTCTTAATGAAATGATTGAGTTCTATCTTTCTAGGCTTTTATACCATATTATCAATGTAGCTACCTGACCAACGGAATGATCCCTTAAAATTGTAGGCTAGTAAAAGAGGAAATTAATTCACAAAAGAAGACCAGGCATTTTAACTGCTTTTATTAGACCATCCTGATGCATTTGAAAAGAGCCTTGCAATCAAGTGAATGTCATTTCTCCCAAATCTGGGGTGGCAGTCTCCCCTTTGCTCTGTTCTCACTTAAGAGGGACAGGAGCAGGGGCAATCCTTCTCTTGATGGCTCTCCTGCCATTCCTCTTCTTGGAAGGTAAAACCAGAGGCTGATTTAAGTGCAGGACTCCGCCCTGAGAGATGGTGACACCTCCCAGCAGTTTCTTGAGCTCTGAGTCGCTGTGAATGGCCAGCTGCAAGTGGTGTGGGGAAATCC
This sequence comes from Chrysemys picta bellii, assembly GCF_011386835.1. Lineage (NCBI taxonomy): Eukaryota > Metazoa > Chordata > Testudines > Emydidae > Chrysemys > Chrysemys picta. The sequence continues at coordinate 140,106,022 of NC_088791.1, read as the reverse complement.
GACGCTTCTTGCTGCGTGCAGCGACTTCCCCAGCAATATCCACAATCTCATGAGTCACTTATTGAAGCACCGCGGCCATATATACTGGGGCTCCAGCTCCAATACGGTCTGCACATTGTCCTTTGCGGAGCAATCTGTCTATGCGACTGACAGAGAACTGCAGCCCAGCCCGGGAAGAACGGGTGATTTTGGCCTTAGGGTCTTTTGCGGTTGTGGTCTCACCAGAGTGCTCAGACTCAGATTCAGACTCAGCCTCAGTCTCAGACATGTTGCAGACTTCTAGTGTTCCAGCAACACTTGGCTTGACTTTCTTGGCTTTCTTTTGTTTTCTCTGCTTGGTTTACCTGAGTCTTTCCTGAGGAATTGGCCTGCCTAGCTTTTTTCTTGACTTGCTTGGCTTCAGTGGATGTTTCCTTGCTTGGCTCCACTTGCCTGTGTCTTTCTTTGCTTGGCTTGCCTGACTCTCTTTCCTTCTGTTCCTGGCTCTGTTCACTTGGTTTTCTCGCTCTTATTTTGCCTTCTTTGATTTCTTCCTGGTCTGGCCTGATTATGAGTGGCCTGACAAAGTGTGGCTTGGCTAAGCCACCTCTTGAAATCACCAGAGTAGTATTCTGACCCTGTCTGAGCCTGCAGCCTTTTATAACCTCAGTGCAGACAGAGAAAACATCCTTTCTGATTGGTTGTCTGAGAACCAATGGGCAGCTACTTCATTTGTTACCCAAGCCGGAGGGGATATGTCATCCTTTTATGATATCATTCCCATTCATTCACCCACCGTTTGTGTGGGATTTTTAGTCAGTGATATCTGCTCTTAGCAAAACTCCTCCTGTAAGGGCATGAAATAGGCTTTGGTTACATTTTGAAAATGAGATGCCTTAAATTAGGCACCTAAATAACTTATAAGTGGCCTGATTTGAAGAGGAGCTGAGCACCCACAGCTCCTGTTGATTTCACTAGGAGTTTGGAGTGCTCAGCACCTATGGCAATCAGGTCACTTTTAGTTAGTTGCTTAAAAGTGGGTTTAGGGCCTGAAATTCAGGCATCCTAAAGTTTGAAAATATTGGGCAGTTTCTCTGGAGCCCTTAACTTGGTGATGCTTCCCGTCTCTTAGAGAACCCTCATGGCACCCAAGCCCATGGTAAGGGTTCTTTGCCATTCCAGAAACCCGAGTGTTCACCATTTGTCACTCTCAGGTTTGATTAGCCGCTTCTCTTGTTCGTGAGCTATTTTCTGAGACCGGGGTTTAAAAGCAGCATCTGGAGAGAACCCCTCACATCAGGCCAAATCCATTGTGTGATGTTGCACTCTCTATGATTTTATGAAAATATGCTAATGAGTTACATAATATTTAACTGGAATATGCTTCATGCAAACGGTCTCTTGTAAGGTATCATTACAAAGCTTATAATCTACTGAGTGTGGTCATCCTATTTGTATAAATGTACCACTCATGTATCTGAAACTAGAAATATGAAATAGAACTCTGAGGGGCTATTGTAATTATGCAAAGTGTGGGCCATTCATGGTGGTTTGGAATCTTGATGACTCCCATTAACCCGGACAATCGTCTGCAGATGGCTCTCTTTTACTTCTAAGTCTCCCTGTATACCTGTGTGCTGGCAAGTGGGTAATGTTTTCCCTTTAAAAAGGTGATCAAAGTTTATGTGAACCCCTCCAGGTATTTACTAATTTCAGAAAGCCTGATTCTAGTATCACTTATACTGTATAAATCTGATATTACTCTAAACGAGTCCATGGTTTTATAATGGGGGAACTAAAAAATAACAAAACCAAACCAAAGAAAACCAAAAGGACAAAACCAAAAGAAAAAACAGGCCCATAGGCTTTATCCTTCATGTGTAATGGATTAAGTTTTTCTGTCATGAGTTTGTTCTTTTTTCTGTTATCACAAAACATGCAATCCACATCAACTTCACTATGGGAAAAATGTTCCTCATCTTCAATCTACTGGGGAAATGCCTGAAAAAAAACCACAGAAATCACCTCCCAGAATCCACCCGATGTAGACATTTATGCTCCACTACGTCCTTTGGTCTATAAGGTGCCACAGGACTCTTTGTCGCTTTTGACAGATCCAGACTAACACGCCTACCCCTCTGATACTTAACACCATTTAGACAATTTCTGATGTAAATTTCTTAATGAAATGATTGAGTTCTATCTTTCTAGGCTTTTATACCATATTATCAATGTAGCTACCTGACCAACGGAATGATCCCTTAAAATTGTAGGCTAGTAAAAGAGGAAATTAATTCACAAAAGAAGACCAGGCATTTTAACTGCTTTTATTAGACCATCCTGATGCATTTGAAAAGAGCCTTGCAATCAAGTGAATGTCATTTCTCCCAAATCTGGGGTGGCAGTCTCCCCTTTGCTCTGTTCTCACTTAAGAGGGACAGGAGCAGGGGCAATCCTTCTCTTGATGGCTCTCCTGCCATTCCTCTTCTTGGAAGGTAAAACCAGAGGCTGATTTAAGTGCAGGACTCCGCCCTGAGAGATGGTGACACCTCCCAGCAGTTTCTTGAGCTCTGAGTCGCTGTGAATGGCCAGCTGCAAGTGGTGTGGGGAAATCCGACGCTTCTTGCTGCGTGCAGCGACTTCCCCAGCAATATCCACAATCTCATGAGTCACTTATTGAAGCACCGCGGCCATATATACTGGGGCTCCAGCTCCAATACGGTCTGCACATTGTCCTTTGCGGAGCAATCTGTCTATGCGACTGACAGAGAACTGCAGCCCAGCCCGGGAAGAACGGGTGATTTTGGCCTTAGGGTCTTTTGCGGTTGTGGTCTCACCAGAGTGCTCAGACTCAGATTCAGACTCAGCCTCAGTCTCAGACATGTTGCAGACTTCTAGTGTTCCAGCAACACTTGGCTTGACTTTCTTGGCTTTCTTTTGTTTTCTCTGCTTGGTTTACCTGAGTCTTTCCTGAGGAATTGGCCTGCCTAGCTTTTTTCTTGACTTGCTTGGCTTCAGTGGATGTTTCCTTGCTTGGCTCCACTTGCCTGTGTCTTTCTTTGCTTGGCTTGCCTGACTCTCTTTCCTTCTGTTCCTGGCTCTGTTCACTTGGTTTTCTCGCTCTTATTTTGCCTTCTTTGATTTCTTCCTGGTCTGGCCTGATTATGAGTGGCCTGACAAAGTGTGGCTTGGCTAAGCCACCTCTTGAAATCACCAGAGTAGTATTCTGACCCTGTCTGAGCCTGCAGCCTTTTATAACCTCAGTGCAGACAGAGAAAACATCCTTTCTGATTGGTTGTCTGAGAACCAATGGGCAGCTACTTCATTTGTTACCCAAGCCGGAGGGGATATGTCATCCTTTTATGATATCATTCCCATTCATTCACCCACCGTTTGTGTGGGATTTTTAGTCAGTGATATCTGCTCTTAGCAAAACTCATCCTGTAACGGCATGAAATAGGCTTTGGTTACATTTTGAAAATGAGATGCCTTAAATTAGGCACCTAAATAACTTATAAGTGGCCTGATTTGAAGAGGAGCTGAGCACCCACAGCTCCTGTTGATTTCACTAGGAGTTTTGAGTGCTCAGCACCTATGGCAATCAGGTCACTTTTAGTTAGTTGCTTAAAAGTGGGTTTAGGGCCTGAAATTCAGGCATCCTAAAGTTTGAAAATATTGGGCAGTTTCTCTGGAGCCCTTAACTTGGTGATGCTTCCCGTCTCTTAGAGAACCCTCATGGCACCCAAGCCCATGGTAAGGGTTCTTTGCCATTCCAGAAACCCGAGTGTTCACCATTTGTCACTCTCAGGTTTGATTAGCCGCTTCTCTTGTTCGTGAGCTATTTTCTGAGACCGGGGTTTAAAAGCAGCATCTGGAGAGAACCCCTCACATCAGGCCAAATCCATTGTGTGATGTTGCACTCTCTATGATTTTATGAAAATATGCTAATGAGTTACATAATATTTAACTGGAATATGCTTCATGCAAACGGTCTCTTGTAAGGTATCATTACAAAGCTTATAATCTACTGAGTGTGGTCATCCTATTTGTATAAATGTACCACTCATGTATCTGAAACTAGAAATATGAAATAGAACTCTGAGGGGCTATTGTAATTATGCAAAGTGTGGGCCATTCATGGTGGTTTGGAATCTTGATGACTCCCATTAACCCGGACAATCGTCTGCAGATGGCTCTCTTTTACTTGTAAGTCTCCCTGTATACCTGTGTGCTGGCAAGTGGGTAATGTTTTCCCTTTAAAAAGGTGATCAAAGTTTATGTGAACCCCTCCAGGTATTTACTAATTTCAGAAAGCCTGATTCTAGTATCACTTATAATGTATAAATCTGATATTACTCTAAACGAGTCCATGGTTTTATAATGGGGGAACTAAAAAATAACAAAACCAAACCAAAGAAAACCAAAAGGACAAAACCAAAAGAAAAAACAGGCCCATAGGCTTTATCCTTCATGTGTAATGGATTAAGCTTTTCTGTCATGAGTTTGTTCTTTTTTCTGTTATCACAAAACATGCAATCCACATCAACTTCACTATGGGAAAAATGTTCCTCATCTTCAATCTACTGGGGAAATGCCTGAAAAAAAACCACAGAAATCACCTCCCAGAATCCACCCGATGTAGACATTTATGCTCCACTACGTCCTTTGGTCTATAAGGTGCCACAGGACTCTTTGTCGCTTTTGACAGATCCAGACTAACACGCCTACCCCTCTGATACTTGACACCATTTAGACAATTTCTGATGTACATTTCTTAATGAAATGATTGAGTTCTATCTTTCTAGGCTTTTATACCATATTATCAATGTAGCTACCTGACCAACGGAATGATCCCTTAAAATTGTAGGCTAGTAAAAGAGGAAATTAATTCACAAAAGAAGACCAGGCATTTTAACTGCTTTTATTAGACCATCCTGATGCATTTGAAAAGAGCCTTGCAATCAAGTGAATGTCATTTCTCCCAAATCTGGGGTGGCAGTCTCCCCTTTGCTCTGTTCTCACTTAAGAGGGACAGGAGCAGGGGCAATCCTTCTCTTGATGGCTCTCCTGCCATTCCTCTTCTTGGAAGGTAAAACCAGAGGCTGATTTAAGTGCAGGACTCCGCCCTGAGAGATGGTGACACCTCCCAGCAGTTTCTTGAGCTCTGAGTCGCTGTGAATGGCCAGCTGCAAGTGGTGTGGGGAAATCCGACGCTTCTTGCTGCGTGCAGCGACTTCCCCAGCAATATCCACAATCTCATTGAAGCACCGCGGCCATATATACTGGGGCTCCAGCTCCAATACGGTCTGCACATTGTCCTTTGCGGAGCAATCTGTCTATGCGACTGACAGAGAACTGCAGCCCAGCCCGGGAAGAACGGGTGATTTTGGCCTTAGGGTCTTTTGCGGTTGAGGTCTCACCAGAGTGCTCAGACTCAGACTCAGACTCAGCCTCAGTCTCAGACATGTTGCAGACTTCTAGTGTTCCAGCAACACTTGGCTTGACTTTCTTGGCTTTCTTTTGTTTTCTCTGCTTGGTTTACCTGAGTCTTTCCTGAGGAATTGGCCTGCCTAGCTTTTTTCTTGACTTGCTTGGCTTCAGTGGATGTTTCCTTGCTTGGCTCCACTTGCCTGTGTCTTTCTTTGCTTGGCTTGCCTGACTCTCTTTCCTTCTGTTCCTGGCTCTGTTCACTTGGTTTTCTCGCTCTTATTTTGCCTTCTTTGATTTCTTCCTGGTCTGGCCTGATTATGAGTGGCCTGACAAAGTGTGGCTTGGCTAAGCCACCTCTTGAAATCACCAGAGTAGTATGCTGACCCTGTCTGAGCCTGCAGCCTTTTATAACCTCAGTGCAGACAGAGAAAACATCCTTTCTGATTGGTTGTCTGAGAACCAATGGGCAGCTACTTCATTTGTTACCCAAGCCGGAGGGGATATGTCATCCTTTTATGACATCATTCCCATTCATTCACCCACCGTTTGTGTGGGATTTTTAGTCAGTGATATCTGCTCTTAGCAAAACTCATCCTGTAACGGCATGAAATAGGCTTTGGTTACATTTTGAAAATGAGATGCCTTAAATTAGGCACCTAAATAACTTATAAGTGGCCTGATTTGAAGAGGAGCTGAGCACCCACAGCTCCTGTTGATTTCACTAGGAGTTTTGAGTGCTCAGCACCTATGGCAATCAGGTCACTTTTAAGTATCAGAGGGGTAGCCGTGTTAGTCTGAATCTGTAAAAAGCAACAGAGGGTCCTGTGGCACCTTTGAGACTAACAGAAGTACTGGGAGCATAAGCTTTCGTGGGTAAGAACCTCACTTCTTCAGATGCAAGGTCACTTTTAGTTAGTTGCTTAAAAGTGGGTTTAGGGGCTTAAATTCAGGCATCCTAAAGTTTGAAAATATTGGGCAGTTTCTCTGGAGCCCTTAACTTGGTGATGCTTCCCGTCTCTTAGAGAACCCTCATGGCACCCAAGCCCATGGTAAGGGTTCTTTGCCATTCCAGAAACCCGAGTGTTCACCATTTGTCACTCTCAGGTTTGATTAGCCGCTTCTCTTGTTCGTGAGCTATTTTCTGAGACCGGGGTTTAAAAGCAGCATCTGGAGAGAACCCCTCACATCAGGCCAAATCCATTGTGTGATGTTGCACTCTCTATGATTTTATGAAAATATGCTAATGAGTTACATAATATTTAACTGGAATATGCTTCATGCAAACGGTCTCTTGTAAGGTATCATTACAAAGCTTATAATCTACTGAGTGTGGTCATCCTATTTGTATAAATGTACCACTCATGTATCTGAAACTAGAAATATGAAATAGAACTCTGAGGGCCTATTGTAATTATGCAAAGTGTGGGCCATTCATGGTGGTTTGGAATCTTGATGACTCCCATTAACCAGGACAATCGTCTGCAGATGGCTCTCTTTTACTTGTAAGTCTCCCTGTATACCTGTGTGCTGGCAAGTGGGTAATGTTTTCCCTTTAAAAAGGTGATCAAAGTTTATGTGAACCCCTCCAGGTATTTACTAATTTCAGAAAGCCTGATTCTAGTATCACTTATACTGTATAAATCTGATATTACTCTAAACGAGTCCATGGTTTTATAATGGGGGAACTAAAAAATAACAAAACCAAACCAAAGAAAACCAAAAGGACAAAACCAAAAGAAAAAACAGGCCCATAGGCTTTATCCTTCATGTGTAATGGATTAAGTTTTTCTGTCATGAGTTTGTTCTTTTTTCTGTTATCACAAAACATGCAATCCACATCAACTTCACTATGGGAAAAATGTTCCTCATCTTCAATCTACTGGGGAAATGCCTGAAAAAAACCCACAGAAATCACCTCCCAGAATCCACCCGATGTAGACATTTATGCTCCACTACGTCCTTTGGTCTATAAGGTGCCACAGGACTCTTTGTCGCTTTTGACAGATCCAGACTAACACGCCTACCCCTCTGATACTTGACACCATTTAGACAATTTCTGATGTACATTTCTTAATGAAATGATTGAGTTCTATCTTTCTAGGCTTTTATACCATATTATCAATGTAGCTACCTGACCAACGGAATGATCCCTTAAAATTGTAGGCTAGTAAAAGAGGAAATTAATTCACAAAAGAAGACCAGGCATTTTAACTGCTTTTATTAGACCATCCTGATGCATTTGAAAAGAGCCTTGCAATCAAGTGAATGTCATTTCTCCCAAATCTGGGGTGGCAGTCTCCCCTTTGCTCTGTTCTCACTTAAGAGGGACAGGAGCAGGGGCAATCCTTCTCTTGATGGCTCTCCTGCCATTCCTCTTCTTGGAAGGTAAAACCAGAGGCTGATTTAAGTGCAGGACTCCGCCCTGAGAGATGGTGACACCTCCCAGCAGTTTCTTGAGCTCTGAGTCGCTGTGAATGGCCAGCTGCAAGTGGTGTGGGGAAATCCGACGCTTCTTGCTGCGTGCAGCGACTTCCCCAGCAATATCCACAATCTCATTGAAGCACCGCGGCCATATATACTGGGGCTCCAGCTCCAATACGGTCTGCACATTGTCCTTTGCGGAGCAATCTGTCTATGCGACTGACAGAGAACTGCAGCCCAGCCCGGGAAGAACGGGTGATTTTGGCCTTAGGGTCTTTTGCGGTTGAGGTCTCACCAGAGTGCTCAGACTCAGATTCAGACTCAGCCTCAGTCTCAGACATGTTGCAGACTTCTAGTGTTCCAGCAACACTTGGCTTGACTTTCTTGGCTTTCTTTTGTTTTCTCTGCTTGGTTTACCTGAGTCTTTCCTGAGGAATTGGCCTGCCTAGCTTTTTTCTTGACTTGCTTGGCTTCAGTGGATGTTTCCTTGCTTGGCTCCACTTGCCTGTGTCTTTCTTTGCTTGGCTTGCCTGACTCTCTTTCCTTCTGTTCCTGGCTCTGTTCACTTGGTTTTCTCGCTCTTATTTTGCCTTCTTTGATTTCTTCCTGGTCTGGCCTGATTATGAGTGGCCTGACAAAGTGCGGCTTGGCTAAGCCACCTCTTGAAATCACCAGAGTAGTATGCTGACCCTGTCTGAGCCTGCAGCCTTTTATAACCTCAGTGCAGACAGAGAAAACATCCTTTCTGATTGGTTGTCTGAGAACCAATGGGCAGCTACTTAATTTGTTACCCAAGCCGGAGGGGATATGTCATCCTTTTATGACATCATTCCCATTCATTCACCCACCGTTTGTGTGGGATTTTTAGTCAGTGATATCTGCTCTTAGCAAAACTCATCCTGTAACGGCATGAAATAGGCTTTGGTTACATTTTGAAAATGAGATGCCTTAAATTAGGCACCTAAATAACTTATAAGTGGCCTGATTTGAAGAGGAGCTGAGCACCCACAGCTCCTGTTGATTTCACTAGGAGTTTGGAGTGCTCAGCACCTATGGCAATCAGGTCACTTTTAGTTAGTTGCTTAAAAGTGGGTTTAGGGGCTGAAATTCAGGCATCCTAAAGTTTGAAAATATTGGGCAGTTTCTCTGGAGCCCTTAACTTGGTGATGCTTCCCGTCTCTTAGAGAACCCTCATGGCACCCAAGCCCATGGTAAGGGTTCTTTGCCATTCCAGAAACCCGAGTGTTCACCATTTGTCACTCTCAGGTTTGATTAGCCGCTTCTCTTGTTCGTGAGCTATTTTCTGAGACCGGGGTTTAAAAGCAGCATCTGGAGAGAACCCCTCACATCAGGCCAAATCCATTGTGTGATGTTGCACTCTCTATGATTTTATGAAAATATGCTAATGAGTTACATAATATTTAACTGGAATATGCTTCATGCAAACGGTCTCTTGTAAGGTATCATTACAAAGCTTATAATCTACTGAGTGTGGTCATCCTATTTGTATAAATGTACCACTCATGTATCTGAAACTAGAAATATGAAATAGAACTCTGAGGGCCTATTGTAATTATGCAAAGTGTGGGCCATTCATGGTGGTTTGGAATCTTGATGACTCCCATTAACCAGGACAATCGTCTGCAGATGGCTCTCTTTTACTTGTAAGTCTCCCTGTATACCTGTGTGCTGGCAAGTGGGTAATGTTTTCCCTTTAAAAAGGTGATCAAAGTTTATGTGAACCCCTCCAGGTATTTACTAATTTCAGAAAGCCTGATTCTAGTATCACTTATACTGTATAAATCTGATATTACTCTAAACGAGTCCATGGTTTTATAATGGGGGAACTAAAAAATAACAAAACCAAACCAAAGAAAACCAAAAGGACAAAACCAAAAGAAAAAACAGGCCCATAGGCTTTATCCTTCATGTGTAATGGATTAAGTTTTTCTGTCATGAGTTTGTTCTTTTTTCTGTTTTCACAAAACATGCAATCCACATCAACTTCACTATGGGAAAAATGTTCCTCATCTTCAATCTACTGGGGAAATGCCTGAAAAAAAACCACAGAAATCACCTCCCAGAATCCACCCGATGTAGACATTTATGCTCCACTACGTCCTTTGGTCTATAAGTTGCCACAGGACTCTTTGTCGCTTTTGACAGATCCAGACTAACACGCCTACCCCTCTGATACTTGACACCATTTAGACAATTTCTGATGTAAATTTCTTAATGAAATGATTGAGTTCTATCTTTCTAGGCTTTTATACCATATTATCAATGTAGCTACCTGACCAACGGAATGATCCCTTAAAATTGTAGGCTAGTAAAAGAGGAAATTAATTCACAAAAGAAGACCAGGCATTTTAACTGCTTTTATTAGACCATCCTGATGCATTTGAAAAGAGCCTTGCAATCAAGTGAATGTCATTTCTCCCAAATCTGGGGTGGCAGTCTCCCCTTTGCTCTGTTCTCACTTAAGAGGGACACGAGCAGGGGCAATCCTTCTCTTGATGGCTCTCCTGCCATTCCTCTTCTTGGAAGGTAAAACCAGAGGCTGATTTAAGTGCAGGACTCCGCCCTGAGAGATGGTGACACCTCCCAGCAGTTTCTTGAGCTCTGAGTCGCTGTGAATGGCCAGCTGCAAGTGGTGTGGTGAAATCCGACGCTTCTTGCAATATCCACAATCTCATGAGTCACTTATTGAAGCACCGCGGCCATATATACTGGGGCTCCAGCTCCAATACGGTCTGCACATTGTCCTTTGCGGAGCAATCTGTCTATGCGACTGACAGAGAACTGCAGCCCAGCCCGGGAAGAACGGGTGATTTTGGCCTTAGGGTCTTTTGCGGTTGAGGTCTCACCAGAGTGCTCAGACTCAGATTCAGACTCAGCCTCAGTCTCAGACATGTTGCAGACTTCTAGTGTTCCAGCAACACTTGGCTTGACTTTCTTGGCTTTCTTTTGTTTTCTCTGCTTGGTTTACCTGAGTCTTTCCTGAGGAATTGGCCTGCCTAGCATTTTTCTTGACTTGCTTGGCTTCAGTGGATGTTTCCTTGCTTGGCTCCACTTGCCTGTGTCTTTCTTTGCTTGGCTTGCCTGACTCTCTTTCCTTCTGTTCCTGGCTCTGTTCACTTGGTTTTCTCGCTCTTATTTTGCCTTCTTTGATTTCTTCCTGGTCTGGCCTGATTATGAGTGGCCTGACAAAGTGCGGCTTGGCTAAGCCACCTCTTGAAATCACCAGAGTAGTATGCTGACCCTGTCTGAGCCTGCAGCCTTTTATAACCTCAGTGCAGACAGAGAAAACATCCTTTCTGATTGGTTGTCTGAGAACCAATGGGCAGCTACTTCATTTGTTACCCAAGCCGGAGGGGATATGTCATCCTTTTATGACATCATTCCCATTCATTCACCCACCGTTTGTGTGGGATTTTTAGTCAGTGATATCTGCTCTTAGCAAAACTCATCCTGTAACGGCATGAAATAGGCTTTGGTTACATTTTGAAAATGAGATGCCTTAAATTAGACACCTAAATAACTTATAAGTGGCCTGATTTGAAGAGGAGCTGAGCACCCACAGCTCCTGTTGATTTCACTAGGAGTTTGGAGTGCTCAGCACCTATGGCAATCAGGTCACTTTTAGTTAGTTGCTTAAAAGTGGGTTTAGGGGCTGAAATTCAGGCATCCTAAAGTTTGAAAATATTGGGCAGTTTCTCTGGAGCCCTTAACTTGGTGATGCTTCCCGTCTCTTAGAGAACCCTCATGGCACCCAAGCCCATGGTAAGGGTTCTTTGCCATTCCAGAAACCCGAGTGTTCACCATTTGTCACTCTCAGGTTTGATTAGCCGCTTCTCTTGTTCGTGAGCTATTTTCTGAGACCGGGGTTTAAAAGCAGCATCTGGAGAGAACCCCTCACATCAGGCCAAATCCATTGTGTGATGTTGCACTCTCTATGATTTTATGAAAATATGCTAATGAGTTACATAATATTTAACTGGAATATGCTTCATGCAAACGGTCTCTTGTAAGGTATCATTACAAAGCTTATAATCTACTGAGTGTGGTCATCCTATTTGTATAAATGTACCACTCATGTATCTGAAACTAGAAATATGAAATAGAACTCTGAGGGCCTATTGTAATTATGCAAAGTGTGGGCCATTCATGGTGGTTTGGAATCTTGATGACTCCCATTAACCCGGACAATCGTCTGCAGATGGCTCTCTTTTACTTGTAAGTCTCCCTGTATACCTGTGTGCTGGCAAGTGGGTAATGTTTTCCCTTTAAAAAGGTGATCAAAGTTTATGTGAACCCCTCCAGGTATTTACTAATTTCAGAAAGCCTGATTCTAGTATCACTTATACTGTATAAATCTGATATTACTCTAAACGAGTCCATGGTTTTATAATGGGGGAACTAAAAAATAACAAAACCAAACCAAAGAAAACCAAAAGGACAAAACCAAAAGAAAAAACAGGCCCATAGGCTTTATCCTTCATGTGTAATGGATTAAGTTTTTCTGTCATGAGTTTGTTCTTTTTTCTGTTATCACAAAACATGCAATCCACATCAACTTCACTATGGGAAAAATGTTCCTCATCTTCAATCTACTGGGGAAATGCCTGAAAAAAACCCAAAGAAATCACCTCCCAGAATCCACCCGATGTAGACATTTATGCTCCACTACGTCCTTTGGTCTATAAGTTGCCACAGGACTCTTTGTCGCTTTTGACAGATCCAGACTAACACGCCTACCCCTCTGATACTTGACACCATTTAGACAATTTCTGATGTAAATTTCTTAATGAAATGATTGAGTTCTATCTTTCTAGTCTTTTATACCATATTATCAACGTAGCTACCTGACCAACGGAATGATCCCTTAAAATTGTAGGCTAGTAAAAGAGGAAATTAATTCACAAAAGAAGACCAGGCATTTTAACTGCTTTTATTAGACCATCCTGATGCATTTGAAAAGAGCCTTGCAATCAAGTGAATGTCATTTCTCCCAAATCTGGGGTGGCAGTCTCCCCTTTGCTCTGTTCTCACTTAAGAGGGACAGGAGCAGGGGCAATCCTTCTCTTGATGGCTCTCCTGCCATTCCTCTTCTTGGAAGGTAAAACCAGAGGCTGATTTAAGTGCAGGACTCCGCCCTGAGAGATGGTGACACCTCCCAGCAGTTTCTTGAGCTCTGAGTCACTGTGAATGGCCAGCTGCAAGTGGTGTGGGGAAATCCGACGCTTCTTGCTGCGTGCAGCGACTTCCCCAGCAATATCCACAATCTCATGAGTCACTTATTGAAGCACCGCGGCCATATATACTGGGGCTCCAGCTCCAATACGGTCTGCACATTGTCCTTTGCGGAGCAATCTGTCTATGCGACTGACAGAGAACTGCAGCCCAGCCCGGGAAGAACGGGTGATTTTGGTCTTAGGGTCTTTTGCGGTTGAGGTCTCACCAGAGTGCTCAGACTCAGATTCATACTCAGCCTCAGTCTCAGACATGTTGCAGACTTGTAGTGTTCCAGCAACACTTGGCTTGACTTTCTTGGCTTTCTTTTGTTTTCTCTGCTTGGTTTACCTGAGTCTTTCCTGAGGAATTGGCCTGCCGAGCTTTTTTCTTGACTTGCTTGGCTTCAGTGGATGTTTCCTTGCTTGGCTCCACTTGCCTGTGTCTTTCTTTGCTTGGCTTGCCTGACTCTCTTTCCTTCTGTTCCTGGCTCTGTTCACTTGGTTTTCTCGCTCTTATTTTGCCTTCTTTGATTTCTTCCTGGTCTGGCCTGATTATGACTGGCCTGACAAAGTGCGGCTTGGCTAAGCCACCTCTTGAAATCACCAGAGTAGTATGCTGACCCTGTCTGAGCCTGCAGCCTTTTATAACCTCAGTGCAGACAGAGAAAACATCCTTTCTGATTGGTTGTCTGAGAACCAATGGGCAGCTACTTCATTTGTTACCCAAGCCGGAGGGGATATGTCATCCTTTTATGACAGCATTCCCATTCATTCACCCACCGTTTGTGTGGGATTTTTAGTCAGTGATATCTGCTCTTAGGAAAACTCATCCTGTAACGGCATGAAATAGGCTTTGGTTACATTTTGAAAATGAGATGCCTTAAATTAGGCACCTAAATAACTTATAAGTGGCCTGATTTGAAGAGGAGCTGAGCACCCACAGCTCCTGTTGATTTCACTAGGAGTTTGGAGTGCTCAGCACCTATGGCAATCAGGTCACTTTTAGTTAGTTGCTTAAAAGTGGGTTTAGGGGCTGAAATTCAGGCATCCTAAAGTTTGAAAATATTGGGCAGTTTCTCTGGAGCCCTTAACTTGGTGATGCTTCCCGTCTCTTAGAGAACCCTCATGGCACCCAAGCCCATGGTAAGGGTTCTTTGCCATTCCAGAAACCCGAGTGTTCACCATTTGTCACTCTCAGGTTTGATTAGCCGCTTCTCTTGTTCGTGAGCTATTTTCTGAGACCGGGGTTTAAAAGCAGCATCTGGAGAGAACCCCTCACATCAGGCCAAATCCATTGTGTGATGTTGCACTCTCTATGATTTTATGAAAATATGCTAATGAGTTACATAATATTTAACTGGAATATGCTTCATGCAAACGGTCTCTTGTAAGGTATCATTACAAAGCTTATAATCTACTGAGTGTGGTCATCCTATTGGTATAAATGTACCACTCATGTATCTGAAACTAGAAATATGAATTAGAACTCTGAGGGCCTATTGTAATTATGCAAAGTGTGGGCCATTCATGGTGGTTTGGAATCTTGATGACTCCCATTAACCATTACAATCGTCTGCAGATGGCTCTCTTTTACTTGTAAGTCTCCCTGTATACCTGTGTGCTGGCAAGTGGGTAATGTTTTCCCTTTAAAAAGGTGATCAAAGTTTATGTGAACCCCTCCAGGTATTTACTAATTTCAGAAAGCCTGATTCTAGTATCACTTATACTGTATAAATCTGATATTACTCTAAACGAGTCCATGGTTTTATAATGGGGGAACTAAAAAATAACAAAACCAAACCAAAGAAAACCAAAAGAACAAAACCAAAAGAAAAACCAGGCCCATAGGCTTTATCCTTCATGTGTAATGGATTAAGTTTTTCTGTCATGAGTTTGTTCTTTTTTCTGTTTTCACAAAATATGCAATCCACATCAACTTCACTATGGGAAAAATGTTCCTAATCTTCAATCTACTGGGGAAATGCCTGAAAAAAAACACAGAAATCACCTCCCAGAATCCACCCGATGTAGACATTTATGCTCCACTACGTCCTTTGGTCTATAAGGTGCCACAGGACTCTTTGTCGCTTTTGACAGATCCAGACTAACACGCCTACCCCTCTGATACCTGACACCATTTAGACAATTTCTGATGTACATTTCTTAATGAAATGATTGAGTTCTATCTTTCTAGGCTTTTATACCATATTATCAACGTAGCTACCTGACCAACGGAATGATCCCTTAAAATTGTAGGCTAGTAAAAGAGGAAATTAATTCACAAAAGAAGACCAGGCATTTTAACTGCTTTTATTAGACCATCTTGATGCATTTGAAAAGAGACTTACAATCAAGTGAATGTCATTTCTCCCAAATCTGGGGTGGCAGTCTCCCCTTTGCTCTGTTCTCACTTAAGAGGGACAGGAGCAGGGGCAATCCTTCTCTTGATGGCTCTCCTGCCATTCCTCTTCTTGGAAGGTAAAACCAGAGGCTGATTTAAGTGCAGGACTCCGCCCTGAGAGATGGTGACACCTCCCAGCAGTTTCTTGAGCTCTGAGTCACTGTGAATGGCCAGCTGCAAGTGGTGTGGGGAAATCCGACGCTTCTTGCTGCGTGCAGCGACTTCCCCAGCAATATCCACAATCTCATGAGTCACTTATTGAAGCACCGCGGCCATATATACTGGGGCTCCAGCTCCAGTACGGTCTGCACATTGTCCTTTGCGGAGCAATCTGTCTATGCGACTGACAGAGAACTGCAGCCCAGCCCGGGAAGAACGGGTGATTTTGGTCTTAGGGTCTTTTGCGGTTGAGGTCTCACCAGAGTGCTCAGACTCAGATTCAGACTCAGCCTCAGTCTCAGACATGTTGCAGACTTGTAGTGTTCCAGCAACACTTGGCTTGACTTTCTTGGCTTTCTTTTGTTTTCTCTGCTTGGTTTACCTGAGTCTTTCCTCAGGAATTGGCCTGCCTAGCTTTTTTCTTGACTTGCTTGGCTTCAGTGGATGTTTCCTTGCTTGGCTCCACTTGCCTGTGTCTTTCTTTGCTTGGCTTGCCTGACTCTCTTTCCTTCTGTTCCTGGCTCTGTTCACTTGGTTTTCTCGCTCTTATTTTGCCTTCTTTGATTTCTTCCTGGTCTGGCCTGATTATGACTGGCCTGACAAAGTGCGGCTTGGCTAAGCCACCTCTTGAAATCACCAGAGTAGTATGCTGACCCTGTCTGAGCCTGCAGCCTTTTATAACCTCAGTGCAGACAGAGAAAACATCCTTTCTGATTGGTTGTCTGAGAACCAATGGGCAGCTACTTCATTTGTTACCCAAGCCGGAGGGGATATGTCATCCTTTTATGACAGCATTCCCATTCATTCACCCACCGTTTGTGTGGGATTTTTAGTCAGTGATATCTGCTCTTAGGAAAACTCATCCTGTAACGGCATGAAATAGGCTTTGGTTACATTTTGAAAATGAGATGCCTTAAATTAGGCACCTAAATAACTTATAAGTGGCCTGATTTGAAGAGGAGCTGAGCACCCACAGCTCCTGTTGATTTCACTAGGAGTTTGGAGTGCTCAGCACCTATGGCAATCAGGTCACTTTTAGTTAGTTGCTTAAAAGTGGGTTTAGGGGCTGAAATTCAGGCATCCTAAAGTTTGAAAATATTGGGCAGTTTCTCTGGAGCCCTTAACTTGGTGATGCTTCCCGTCTCTTAGAGAACCCTCATGGCACCCAAGCCCATGGTAAGGGTTCTTTGCCATTCCAGAAACCCGAGTGTTCACCATTTGTCACTCTCAGGTTTGATTAGCCGCTTCTCTTGTTCGTGAGCTATTTTCTGAGACCGGGGTTTAAAAGCAGCATCTGGAGAGAACCCCTCACATCAGGCCAAATCCATTGTGTGATGTTGCACTCTCTATGATTTTATGAAAATATGCTAATGAGTTACATAATATTTAACTGGAATATGCTTCATGCAAACGGTCTCTTGTAAGGTATCATTACAAAGCTTATAATCTACTGAGTGTGGTCATCCTATTGGTATAAATGTACCACTCATGTATCTGAAACTAGAAATATGAATTAGAACTCTGAGGGCCTATTGTAATTATGCAAAGTGTGGGCCATTCATGGTGGTTTGGAATCTTGATGACTCCCATTAACCATTACAATCGTCTGCAGATGGCTCTCTTTTACTTGTAAGTCTCCCTGTATACCTGTGTGCTGGCAAGTGGGTAATGTTTTCCCTTTAAAAAGGTGATCAAAGTTTATGTGAACCCCTCCAGGTATTTACTAATTTCAGAAAGCCTGATTCTAGTATCACTTATACTGTATAAATCTGATATTACTCTAAACGAGTCCATGGTTTTATAATGGGGGAACTAAAAAATAACAAAACCAAACCAAAGAAAACCAAAAGAACAAAACCAAAAGAAAAACCAGGCCCATAGGCTTTATCCTTCATGTGTAATGGATTAAGTTTTTCTGTCATGAGTTTGTTCTTTTTTCTGTTTTCACAAAATATGCAATCCACATCAACTTCACTATGGGAAAAATGTTCCTAATCTTCAATCTACTGGGGAAATGCCTGAAAAAAAACACAGAAATCACCTCCCAGAATCCACCCGATGTAGACATTTATGCTCCACTACGTCCTTTGGTCTATAAGGTGCCACAGGACTCTTTGTCGCTTTTGACAGATCCAGACTAACACGCCTACCCCTCTGATACCTGACACCATTTAGACAATTTCTGATGTAAATTTCTTAATGAAATGATTGAGTTCTATCTTTCTAGGCTTTTATACCATATTATCAACGTAGCTACCTGACCAACGGAATGATCCCTTAAAATTGTAGGCTAGTAAAAGAGGAAATTAATTCACAAAAGAAGACCAGGCATTTTAACTGCTTTTATTAGACCATCTTGATGCATTTGAAAAGAGACTTACAATCAAGTGAATGTCATTTCTCCCAAATCTGGGGTGGCAGTCTCCCCTTTGCTCTGTTCTCACTTAAGAGGGACACGAGCAGGGGCAATCCTTCTCTTGATGGCTCTCCTGCCATTCCTCTTCTTGGAAGGTAAAACCAGAGGCTGATTTAAGTGCAGGACTCCGCCCTGAGAGATGGTGACACCTCCCAGCAGTTTCTTGAGCTCTGAGTCACTGTGAATGGCCAGCTGCAAGTGGTGTGGGGAAATCCGACGCTTCTTGCTGCGTGCAGCGACTTCCCCAGCAATATCCACAATCTCATGAGTCACTTATTGAAGCACCGCGGCCATATATACTGGGGCTCCAGCTCCAATACGGTCTGCACATTGTCCTTTGCGGAGCAATCTGTCTATGCGACTGACAGAGAACTGCAGCCCAGCCCGGGAAGAAGGGGTGATTTTGGCCTTAGGGTCTTTTGCGGTTGAGGTCTCACCAGAGTGCTCAGACTCAGATTCAGACTCAGCCTCAGTCTCAGACATGTTGCAGACTTGTAGTGTTCCAGCAACACTTGGCTTGACTTTCTTGGCTTTCTTTTGTTTTCTCTGCTTGGTTTACCTGAGTCTTTCCTGAGGAATTGGCCTGCCTAGCTTTTTTCTTGACTTGCTTGGCTTCAGTGGATGTTTCCTTGCTTGGCTCCACTTGCCTGTGTCTTTCTTTGCTTGGCTTGCCTGACTCTCTTTCCTTCTGTTCCTGGCTCTGTTCACTTGGTTTTCTCGCTCTTATTTTGCCTTCTTTGATTTCTTCCTGGTCTGGCCTGATTATGACTGGCCTGACAAAGTGCGGCTTGGCTAAGCCACCTCTTGAAATCACCAGAGTAGTATGCTGACCCTGTCTGAGCCTGCAGCCTTTTATAACCTCAGTGCAGACAGAGAAAACATCCTTTCTGATTGGTTGTCTGAGAACCAATGGGCAGCTACTTCATTTGTTACCCAAGCCGGAGGGGATATGTCATCCTTTTATGACATCATTCCCATTCATTCACCCACCGTTTGTGTGGGATTTTTAGTCAGTGATATCTGCTCTTAGCAAAACTCATCCTGTAACGGCATGAAATAGGCTTTGGTTACATTTTGAAAATGAGATGCCTTAAATTAGGCACCTAAATAACTTATAAGTGGCCTGATTTGAAGAGGAGCTGAGCACCCACAGCTCCTGTTGATTTCACTAGGAGTTTTGAGTGCTCAGCACCTATGGCAATCAGGTCACTTTTAGTTAGTTGCTTAAAAGTGGGTTTAGGGGCTGAAATTCAGGCATCCTAAAGTTTGAAAATATTGGGCAGTTTCTCTGGAGCCCTTAACTTGGTGATGCTTCCCGTCTCTTAGAGAACCCTCATGGCACCCAAGCCCATGGTAAGGGTTCTTTGCCATTCCAGAAACCCGAGTGTTCACCATTTGTCACTCTCAGGTTTGATTAGCCGCTTCTCTTGTTCGTGAGCTATTTTCTGAGACCGGGGTTTAAAAGCAGCATCTGGAGAGAACCCCTCACATCAGGCCAAATCCATTGTGTGATGTTGCACTCTCTATGATTTTATGAAAATATGCTAATGAGTTACATAATATTTAACTGGAATATGCTTCATGCAAACGGTCTCTTGTAAGGTATCATTACAAAGCTTATAATCTACTGAGTGTGGTCATCCTATTTGTATAAATGTACCACTCATGTATCTGAAACTAGAAATATGCATTAGAACTCTGAGGGCCTATTGTAATTATGCAAAGTGTGGGCCATTCATGGTGGTTTGGAATCTTGATGACTCCCATTAACCATTACAATCGTCTGCAGATGGCTCTCTTTTACTTGTAAGTCTCCCTGTATACCTGTGTGCTGGCAAGTGGGTAATGTTTTCCCTTTAAAAAGGTGATCAAAGTTTATGTGAACCCCTCCAGGTATTTACTAATTTCAGAAAGCCTGATTCTAGTATCCCTTATACTGTATAAATCTGATATTACTCTAAACGAGTCCATGGTTTTATAATGGGGGAACTAAAAAATAACAAAACCAAACCAAAGAAAACCAAAAGAACAAAACCAAAAGAAAAACCAGGCCCATAGGCTTTATCCTTCATGTGTAATGGATTAAGTTTTTCTGTCATGAGTTTGTTCTTTTTTCTGTTTTCACAAAATATGCAATCCACATCAACTTCACTATGGGAAAAATGTTCCTAATCTTCAATCTACTGGGGAAATGCCTGAAAAAAAACACAGAAATCACCTCCCAGAATCCACCCGATGTAGACATTTATGCTCCACTACGTCCTTTGGTCTATAAGGTGCCACAGGACTCTTTGTCGCTTTTGACAGATCCAGACTAACACGCCTACCCCTCTGATACCTGACACCATTTAGACAATTTCTGATGTACATTTCTTAATGAAATGATTGAGTTCTATCTTTCTAGGCTTTTATACCATATTATCAACGTAGCTACCTGACCAACGGAATGATCCCTTAAAATTGTAGGCTAGTAAAAGAGGAAATTAATTCACAAAAGAAGACCAGGCATTTTAACTGCTTTTATTAGACCATCTTGATGCATTTGAAAAGAGACTTACAATCAAGTGAATGTCATTTCTCCCAAATCTGGGGTGGCAGTCTCCCCTTTGCTCTGTTCTCACTTAAGAGGGACACGAGCAGGGGCAATCCTTCTCTTGATGGCTCTCCTGCCATTCCTCTTCTTGGAAGGTAAAACCAGAGGCTGATTTAAGTGCAGGACTCCGCCCTGAGAGATGGTGACACCTCCCAGCAGTTTCTTGAGCTCTGAGTCACTGTGAATGGCCAGCTGCAAGTGGTGTGGGGAAATCCGACGCTTCTTGCTGCCTGCAGCGACTTCCCCAGCAATATCCACAATCTCATGAGTCACTTATTGAAGCACCGCGGCCATATATACTGGGGCTCCAGCTCCAGTACGGTCTGCACATTGTCCTTTGCGGAGCAATCTGTCTATGCGACTGACAGAGAACTGCAGCCCAGCCCGGGAAGAACGGGTGATTTTGGTCTTAGGGTCTTTTGCGGTTGAGGTCTCACCAGAGTGCTCAGACTCAGATTCAGACTCAGCCTCAGTCTCAGACATGTTGCAGACTTGTAGTGTTCCAGCAACACTTGGCTTGACTTTCTTGGCTTTCTTTTGTTTTCTCTGCTTGGTTTACCTGAGTCTTTCCTGAGGAATTGGCCTGCCTAGCTTTTTTCTTGACTTGCTTGGCTTCAGTGGATGTTTCCTTGCTTGGCTCCACTTGCCTGTGTCTTTCTTTGCTTGGCTTGCCTGACTCTCTTTCCTTCTGTTCCTGGCTCTGTTCACTTGGTTTTCTCGCTCTTATTTTGCCTTCTTTGATTTCTTCCTGGTCTGGCCTGATTATGACTGGCCTGACAAAGTGCGGCTTGGCTAAGCCACCTCTTGAAATCACCAGAGTATTATGCTGACCCTGTCTGAGCCTGCAGCCTTTTATAACCTCAGTGCAGACAGAGAAAACATCCTTTCTGATTGGTTGTCTGAGAACCAATGGGCAGCTACTTCATTTGTTACCCAAGCCGGAGGGGATATGTCATCCTTTTATGACATCATTCCCATTCATTCACCCACCGTTTGTGTGGGATTTTTAGTCAGTGATATCTGCTCTTAGCAAAACTCATCCTGTAACGGCATGAAATAGGCTTTGGTTACATTTTGAAAATGAGATGCCTTAAATTAGGCACCTAAATAACTTATAAGTGGCCTGATTTGAAGAGGAGCTGAGCACCCACAGCTCCTGTTGATTTCACTAGGAGTTTGGAGTGCTCAGCACCTATGGCAATCAGGTCACTTTTAGTTAGTTGCTTAAAAGTGGGTTTAGGGGCTGAAATTCAGGCATCCTAAAGTTTGAAAATATTGGGCAGTTTCTCTGGAGCCCTTAACTTGGTGATGCTTCCCGTCTCTTAGAGAACCCTCATGGCACCCAAGCCCATGGTAAGGGTTCTTTGCCATTCCAGAAACCCGAGTGTTCACCATTTGTCACTCTCAGGTTTGATTAGCCGCTTCTCTTGTTCGTGAGCTATTTTCTGAGACCGGGGTTTAAAAGCAGCATCTGGAGAGAACCCCTCACATCAGGCCAAATCCATTGTGTGATGTTGCACTCTCTATGATTTTATGAAAATATGCTAATGAGTTACATAATATTTAACTGGAATATGCTTCATGCAAACGGTCTCTTGTAAGGTATCATTACAAAGCTTATAATCTACTGAGTGTGGTCATCCTATTTGTATAAATGTACCACTCATGTATCTGAAACTAGAAATATGAATTAGAACTCTGAGGGCCTATTGTAATTATGCAAAGTGTGGGCCATTCATGGTGGTTTGGAATCTTGATGACTCCCATTAACCATTACAATCGTCTGCAGATGGCTCTCTTTTACTTGTAAGTCTCCCTGTATACCTGTGTGCTGGCAAGTGGGTAATGTTTTCCCTTTAAAAAGGTGATCAAAGTTTATGTGAACCCCTCCAGGTATTTACTAATTTCAGAAAGCCTGATTCTAGTATCCCTTATACTGTATAAATCTGATATTACTCTAAACGAGTCCATGGTTTTATAATGGGGGAACTAAAAAATAACAAAACCAAACCAAAGAAAACCAAAAGAACAAAACCAAAAGAAAAACCAGGCCCATAGGCTTTATCCTTCATGTGTAATGGATTAAGTTTTTCTGTCATGAGTTTGTTCTTTTTTCTGTTTTCACAAAACATGCAATCCACATCAACTTCACTATGGGAAAAATGTTCCTCATCTTCAATCTACTGGGGAAATGCCTGAAAAAAAACACAGAAATCACCTCCCAGAATCCACCCGATGTAGACATTTATGCTCCACTACGTCCTTTGGTCTATAAGGTGCCACAGGACTCTTTGTCGCTTTTGACAGATCCAGACTAACACGCCTACCCCTCTGATACTTGACACCATTTAGACAATTTCTGATGTAAATTTCTTAATGAAATGATTGAGTTCTATCTTTCTAGGCTTTTAGACCATATTATCAATGCAGCTACCTGACCAACTGAATGATCCCTCAGAATTGTAGGCTAGTAAAAGAGGAAATTAATTCACAAAAGAAGACCAGGCATTTTAAGTGCTTTTATTAGACCATCTTGATGCATTTGAAAAGAGCCTTGCAATCAAGTCAATGTCATTTCTCCCAAATCTGGGGTGGCCGTCTCCCCTTTGCCCTGTTCTCACTTAACAGGGACAGGAGCAGGGGCAATCCTTCTCTTGATGGCTCTCCTGCCATTCCTCTTCTTGGAAGGTAAAACCAGAGGCTGATTTAAGTGCAGGACTCCGCCCTGAGAGATGGTGACACCTCTCAGCAGTTTCTTGAGCTCTGAGTCGCTGTGAATGGCCAGCTGCAAGTGGTGTGGGGAAATCCGATGCTTCTTCCTGCGTGCAGCGACTTCCCCAGCAATATCCACAATCTCATGAGTCACTTATTGAAGCACCGCGGCCATATATACTGGGGCTCCAGCTCCAATACGGTCTGCAAATTGTCCTTTGCGGAGCAATCTGTCTATGCGACTGACAGAGAACTGCAGCCCAGCCCGGGAAGAACGGGTGATTTTGGTCTTAGGGTCTTTTGCGGTTGAGGTCTCACCAGAGTGCTCAGACTCAGATTCAGACTCAGACTCAGTCTCAGACATGTTGCAGACTTCTAGTGTTCCAGCAACACTTGGCTTGACTTTCTTGGCTTTCTTTTGTTTTCTCTGCTTGGTTTACCTGAGTCTTTCCTCAGGAATTGGCCTGCCTAGCTTTTTTCTTGACTTGCTTGGCTTCAGTGGATGTTTCCTTGCTTGGCTCCACTTGCCTGTGTCTTTCTTTGCTTGGCTTGCCTGACTCTCTTTCCTTCTGTTCCTGGCTCTGTTCACTTGGTTTTCTCGCTCTTATTTTGCCTTCTTTGATTTCTTCCTGGTCTGTTCTGATTATGACTGGCCTGACAAAGTGTGGCTTGGCTAAGCCACCTCTTGAAATCACCAGAGTAGTATGCTGACCCTGTCTGAGCCTGCAGCCTTTTATAACCTCAGTGCAGACAGAGAAAACATCCTTTCTGATTGGTTGTCTGAGAACCAATGGGCAGCTACTTCATTTGTTACCCAAGCCGGAGGGGATATGTCATCCTTTTATGACATCATTCCCATTCATTCACCCACCGTTTGTGTGGGATTTTTAGTCAGTGATATCTGCTCTTAGCAAAACTCATCCTGTAACGGCATGAAATAGGCTTTGGTTACATTTTGAAAATGAGATGCCTTAAATTAGGCACCTAAATAACTTATAAGTGGCCTGATTTGAAGAGGAGCTGAGCACCCACAGCTCCTGTTGATTTCACTAGGAGTTTTGAGTGCTCAGCACCTATGGCAATCAGGTCACTTTTAGTTAGTTGCTTAAAAGTGGGTTTAGGGGCTGAAATTCAGGCATCCTAAAGTTTGAAAATATTGGGCAGTTTCTCTGGAGCCCTTAACTTGGTGATGCTTCCCGTCTCTTAGAAAACCCTCATGGCACTCAAGCCCATGGTAAGGGTTCTTTGCCATTCCAAAAACCCGAGTGTTCACCATTTGTCACTCTCAGGTTTGATTAGCCGCTTCTCTTGTTCGTGAGCTATTTTCTGAGACCGGGGTTTAAAAACAGCATCTGGAGAGAACCCCTCACATCAGGCCAAATCCTTTGTGTGATGTTGCACTCTCTATGATTTTAGGAAAATATGCTAATGAGTTAAATATAATGTACCACTCATGTATCTGAAACTAGAAATATGAAGTATAACTCTGAGGGCCTATTGTAATTATGCAAAGTGTGGGCCATTCTCTTGATGGCTCTCCTGCCATTCCTCTTCTTGGAAGGTAAAACCACAGGCTGATTTAAGTGCAGGACTCCTCCCTGAGAGATGGTGACACTAATTCTTCCCTGTTTGTGAGCAGCAGGTCAAGAAAAGCTCTGCCCCTAGTTGGTTCCTCCAGCTCTTGCATGAGGAAATTGTCCCCTACCCTTTGCTTAAACTTCCTGGATTATCTGCGCACCGCTGTATTGCTCTCCCAGCAGATATCAGGGTGATTAAAGTCTCCCATGAAAACCAGAGCCTACGATCTATCGACTTCTGCTAGTTGCCAGAAAAAAGCCTTATCCACCTCATCCCCCTGGTCTGGTGGTCTATAGTAGACTCCGACCACGATATCACCCTTGTTGCTCACACTTCTCAACTTTATCCAGAGACTCTCAGGTTTTTCTGCAGTTTCATACCGGAGCTCTGAGCAATCATACTCCTCTCTTACATACAACGCAAGTCCCCCAACTTTTCTGCCCTGCCTGTCCTTCCTGAACAGTTTATATCCATCCATGACAGTACTCCAGTCATGTGAGTTATCCCACCAAGTCTCTGTTATTCCAATCGCATCATAGTTCCCTGACTGTGCCAGGACTTCCAGTTCTCCCTGTTTGTTTCCCAGGCTTCTTGAATTTGTGTATAGGCACTTACGATAACTCTCTGATCGTCCTGCTTTCTCAGTATGAGGCAGGAGTCCTCCCTTCTTGCGCTCTCCTGCTTGTGCTTCCCGTTTCCCCTCTTACCTCAGGAAACCCCATCATACCATCCCCTGCATTAACTTAACTTAAATAACTCCTCTCCCTCCCTGGTATTTAGCCCTCTGATGTATTTATAGAGAGCAATCATATCTCCCCTCAACTTTATTTTGGTTAGGCTAAACAAGCCAAGCTCTTTGAGTTTCCTCTCATAAAGTAGGTTTTCCATTCCTCGGATCATCTCATTAACCCTTCTCCACACCTGTTCCAGTTTGAATTCATTTTTCATAAACATGGGAGACCAGAATTGCACATAGTATTCCAGATGAGGTCTCACCAGTCCCTTGTATAATGGTACTAACACTTCCCTGTCTCTACTGGAAATACCTTGCCTAATGCATCCTAGCACTGCATTAGCTTTTATCATGGCTGCATCATACTGATGGCTCCTAGTCATCCTGTGACCAACCAATATAGCCATCTTCCTCTGTCGCTTCCAACTGATAAGTCCCCAATTTATAGCAAAAATTCTTGTTGTTAGTCCCTAAGTGTATGACCTTGCACTTTGTACTATTAAAATTTCATCCCATTTCTATTACTCCAATTTACAAGGTCATCCAGATCTTGTATTATATTCCAGTCCTCCTTCGTATTGGCAATACTTCCCAACTTTGTGTCATCTGTAAATTTTATTAGCACACTCTCACTTTTTGCGAGAAGGTCATTAATAAAAATGTTAAATAAGATTGGTCCCAAAACCGAACCCAGAGAACTCCACTAGTAACCTCCCTGCAGCCTGACAGTTCATCTTTCACTATGACCCATTGTAGTTGCTCCTTTAACCAGTTCCTTATCCACCTTTCAGTTCTCATATTAATCCCCATCTTCTCCAATTTAACTAATAATTTCCCATGTGGAACCATATCAAATGCAATCATTCTTTTCTATGGGAAGAACAAACTAATCAAAGCTGATGTAATCAAATAATTTTATGGGACACTTGGTGGAGATTAAGCTAGAGACACACACTAAAGGAAATGTTGTTAAACTATGACTACTTGGAAATTTGCACAAAATATTAATGCACAAAAGAATTTAACATGATGACATTGGAACAAGATAAACTCATCAATAAGGCCATATCTACACTAGAAATTGTTTGCCAGTATAGATATACCAGCAAACTGTGCTAGAGTAGATGCAGCTTATACTGGCAAAAAGGTGATTTTGATGGTATAGCTTATAACGGGTCCCTGAGCAAAATAAGTTGTATTGGTAAAAACACTTTTTTACCAGTATAACTGTATTTACACTAGGGTTTTAGTCAGTAAAATAATATTGCAAAAATCACACCCCAAGCTGACATTGCTAAACTGCCAAAAGTTTCTACTGTAGACCTGGCCTATGGAGAGAGAGAGAGAGATTCACAAATTCAAGAGACAAAAAGGGTTTACTACAGAAAGACCTTCAAGCTCACCCATCTCCACAGCACTAACTGGCAATGTGCTACTTTGTTTATCTACACCATCAACACTATCATTTCACAGACAATTTGAAAACCATACCCTATAGATGACTCATATGTAGAAGAAACCACATGTTCAGATATAATAACAAGCTTACATCTTCATCTATTTCCTATGATTAGACTAGATCATTTCCCACCTCCTGTTCTACTCAGATGGGCTACCTAATCCTTGACGTCTTTATTTGCCCACTCTGACTAAAACAAGGTTGTGGTTTCCTTTCAGCAGATTGTTGTGGTTTGCCGCTTGTAGAAGAGCTTATTTGTGAGGAGGACAATGCTGTGCAGATATTATCCATGTCACTATTGTGCCCTCTCATCTGAATGGCCCCCTAATAATTTTTTTTAGATGATGCTATTTAGTTTGGCAGAATCCCAGGTTTCATTTGTAAAAAGTCTGTCTATTATTATGCAAAAAGAACAGGAGTACTTGTGGTACCTTAGAGACTAACAAATTTATTAGAGCATAAGCTTTCGTGGACTACAGCCCACTTCTTCGGATGCATCCTTTTTGCGGATACAGACTAACACGGCTGCTACTTTGAAACCTGTCTATTATTATGGTTGCAAAGAAAACCTCAAAAGATGCTAAAGGGATGGGGAGGGATAGCTCAGTGGTTTGAGCATTGGCCTACTAAACCCAGGATTGTGAGCTCAGTCCTTGAGGGGGCCATTTAGGGAACTGGGGCAAAAATCTGTCAGGGACAGTACTTGGTCCTGCTGTGAAGGCAGAGGACTACACTCAGTGACCTTTCAAGGTCCCTTCCAGGTCTAAGGTATATCTCCATATAAAAACAATTCTGGAAAAATAGCCCTGAAAGGGATGAGCTACCCCATTCCTCTCAGTGAGGTGTTAACTCAGATGCCCACTGATGATAATTTAAATGCTAACTGTAACTATTTAATTCCTCATGTAAGAAAGGAGAGGGGGGATCGCAAATCAGCATAATCTGCCTTGAGAAACAGCTAATTCTGGTGCTCGACATGGCTGGCATTTCAGAGATAATACTTTTTAAATTCCCCCTTGGATAAAAAGGAGCCATGCCAAAGAAGCCTAGGAGAGCCTATGGGTATATTCAGGCCCCACTGAGGAGGAGCCCAGTGGAGCTCAGAGCATGATCATATTTTGAAAACAATCTGTATAAGTGGTGCCTCATTTTGATGACTAACATGGAGCAAAACTTATTCTTTGTGTTGAGCTTGGGATAGTAACACTACCCTTTCCCCCAATTTAACAGAGATTAAAAATCAGTGTAGGTTATATGTTTTTGCACATGGTCTGTTAGCCAGGTTACAAAACCACAGTCTTTTTCTTTTACTATCCAAGTAGTGCTTTACTAACTTGCGAGCTCCTCAAATACCAAAATAAATCTAAAGAAAATAAATATTTCTCTTAGCGGACTTATAGAGCAAAAGACAATTGATTTAATAAAGGTTACTGCAGTTTCCGTTTTATGTGGCACAGTTTTTGTTACTTTATTGTTAATTTAAGTTCTCCAGAATGAAAACCCCAACAAACAGCATGAATTATTGCATAACCTCACCCAACTGCAGAACACTCTGGAAATCTGCCATCAGCAAAAAGATGATCTCCAAGCAAACAACACAAACCTCACAAATGTTGTGAACATTAAAGGTATTAGTTGAAGCTCACTATTCTGTTATAGCCATTAGAGTAATATTTTTGTTTCATTAGAATCTTCATTCCCCTTGTCCTTATTAACAAAAGAGCTTTCTCAGGTTCCTTCTCTCCCTGTGCACAAACTGCCCCAGGGCCTGAGCTAAGTGTTAATAGAAAGGAAAGACACAAAAGAATCTTTGCGGGAAGTGTTGGGCACCCAGCAGGGGTCATACTCAATGATCCTTGGCTCACTGGCATCAGGGTTTTGAGACATGGGCATATCCATTCCCTATAGGCATCACCTGATTCCTTCCTGTACCTTTGGGAATTACAGGAAATCACCGAATAATGACAAACTAATCATAGATGAACTGGTCATATAATTGTATGGGGCACTTGGTGGAGAATAATGAAGTCATGCACCCTCTTAGGGAAAGTCTGTTAAACTATGGTCACTGGGGAAGTTGCAACGGGAATCCGTGCACAGCAGGACCCCAAAATGATGGCACTGAAACAAAATAAACTCACATATAGACAGAAAAATATGGCAACAGACAAATAGGCCCAGATATACTGAGCACCTTGCATCCTCCTCAGCCAATTCCTGTGATTAGACTAAAGCATTTTCCACCTCCTCTCTGCCCCAACAGACCCCTGTTCCCCATGCCCCATGACTTCCCGAATTTCCCACTCACACTAAAAAGGCTGCTGTGGTTTCCCTGTTGCAGAAGCACTTTGTTGTGAGGAGCACAATGTGTTGAGCTTGTGTTATGCCTTGCAGTGTTGCTTTATGTTCATGTGCTTGTTTGTTTGGTGTTTCTTGCTGCCTTTCCCAGATGTTTTTATTTTTTTTTAAATTTTTCTTAATCTCCTCTGTTCATGACCCACAAACCACTGTACAAAAAATCATGTTCAGGATCTGTGTAGAGTAGAGGACCAGGAGACAGAGGATGATGGAGAGTAGAGATTAGATTTTTGTCCTTGCCCTTGTCTAGATTAGATTTTTTGGTTATGTGGTGTTCATTGATTTTAGCAGACACATCCAAAAACTGTAGTCTAGACAAGATCATTGAGAGCTTTACTTGAGTCAGTAAGCAGCCAGGTGCAGAATCTTGAGGACTTCTTCAAAGAGAAGATTAACTCCTCCCTTTCTTCTGTCCTCTTCTCCCTCCCATGTACCCTGAAAACATCTACTCCTTCCACCAATCAATTCTTTCATCAATTGATTCCTTCCTTCTTTTGTCTGGTGTTATTGTTAAATGTTTTCACTTTGCATCTTTTCTTCTGAACCTTTTACTTAGTGGATTTCAAAGTTGCACTCAAGATTATTCTTCTAGGTCTCCTTCCTTCCTTCCTTCCTTCCTTCCTTCCTTCCTTTGGGACTGTCTATAAATTATATAATGCATTAGGTAGGTGAGTCCTTATTTGTACATTTTTTTCCAGTGTTACAAGGGAGTGGGTGGGTCTTGAAAATCACCCAAAAATGTCATGTAATTTATGGACAGCTCCCTCCTTCCTTCCAGTGATTTCTCCATCTCTTTTGGTAAGTCATCAGATTTTTCGGGTTCTCTCATCCAGCGCAACATGGCTCGTTTGGATTTCATGGTAGCAATGTTGTGTGTTTTACCTCTGAGTTACAGCAATATTTTAATGGATTTTATCTCTATTTAGGTTTTTTTTTTTTTTTGAGCTCATCCATGTGCACTCCTGTTACTTCATTCTACCTAAATCTCTACCTGTTTTCCTTGCTACTTAGCTTGGATATTGGCAGCACCAGTATATCTAGTTTTGATTTCATTGGAGTGATGATGACACAAAACTGGAGTAACAGAGTCGTGCATCAGCCCTTAAGAACTGACAGTCTTTCAGTCTCTTAAAATATTCTCTGCCTCCACCCCAGAGATTAGAAATCAAACTAAATTGTCAATTGTTTTTGCATATGTTCCATTTTAAAACCACCCAGTGCTCTTTTTAATATCCAAGTAGCGTTTACTATTTTGCTAGCTCCTTAACTACCAAAAAAATCTGAAAAAATAAACATATCTCTAAGCAGACCTATAGAACAAAAGGTAACTTATAAAAACTTACAAAATCTACAAGTGGTACAGTATGTGTGAATTTATTCTGAATTTTAGTTCTGAAGAACAAAACCCTCAACAAGCAATGTGAAATTGTGGACAATATCACCCAACTGCAGAAAACACTGGAAATCTGCCACCAGCAAAGAGATGATCTCCAAGCAAAGAACACAAACCTCACAAATATTGTGAACATGAAAGGTAGTGACTCACGTTCACTATTCTTTTATAGCCTATAAAATAACATTTGTGTTTCAGTAGACTCCTGGTCACCTTGTCATTATTAACAAAAGAGCTTTCTCAGGGTTCCTCTCTCCCTGTGCACACACTGCCCAAGAGCCTGAGCTAATTGTTGTTAACACTGAAAGCCACAAAAAAATTCTATGCAAAAATGTTTGGAATCCAGCATAGGTTAAACTCAATGATCCCTGTCACTCTAACTTCAGGGTTTTGAAACACGGGCATATCTTTTTCTAATGTATGTCACCCAATTCCTTCCTGTCAGGATGTGACCCACAAATGACAAACTGACTCATGTCTCATTCATGTCACCTATGTCATATATGATGTTTCCTTCCTCCCTGGGTGCTCTCATTTCCTCTTTTGTTCATGCGGCCCACAAATAATTGCAATTTCTGTGACCATCGATAATAGCAATTCACTGACGAGACTGGGTCAGCATTTAAGTGGATCAGCATTAAGTCAGCACACTAATGGGATGTAGCATACACCTGTTCAAAATTTCCCCCAAACCCCTGATCAAGCTCTTTCATTCTAGGACTATGCTTGCAAATGTACATGCCAAGGACAGTGCTAAAAGGTGGCAGATGAGAGAAATCCTGGAGTCTTTCTTTTAAAAAAAAAATTAAGTTGCAGGCTTATGCCCAGTTTTTCCTTTTCACTATTTAATGGAAAAATCTTTATCATTCCTGATAATCTGGGGATGTATCTCACTTGCACCTGCCCATATGTTGGACCTTTGAGCAGACAGTGACTCTGCAGTTCGGCCTCTTCTCTGTTACACTGGTTGCACGTATGTTCTTCTCTGGGGCAAAAGGTGCCTGGCCTAGTTCCATTAATGGTGCTAGCCTCCTTTCAGTAAGGAGGGCGAGGCTATGCTGGACCAGGGATGATTCTGCATGTTTGTTTTCTAATAGTCCCAAATTCATGGCCAGCATCAGCTGAACCTGAGACACACAGACTCAGCAGCAGAATTAATTACTTTTATTTTCAAATCACAGACTTGTGCCACTTGAAGACTCTATTCCAGTATAGAATGGTGGTGCACGAACATGCCAGTGCAGCTAATACGTTGACCCCTCACATGAAACTGCATCACACAGAAATGTGATGGATCTATAATGTCTCTTTTTCAAGGAGATAAATGCAGACCTTGCCCAGAGAGCTGGATACAGCATGGAGAGAAGTGTTACCATTTTTCGAAGGAAATGAAAACATGGCACAAGAGTAAAGAATACTGCTCTTCTTGAAGATCCCTACTGCTTAAAATAGAGAACAAGGAAGAGCTGGTAGGGAATTTACCCTGTTGTTTTGTTTCCTGTATATTCTAAACTATACCTGCCATATATCCCTGTGATGGGGAAGTAGAATATGGTTATAAAATGAATGGTCCATGTTGTCAGGATAATGTGACCCACTAAACTGCCCTGTTTTGTTTTCCATGCTAAATTTCCTAAGAAAGCTTGACCAGACTATGGGCACCAGAGAAGGGAATGAATAAAAATTCTAAAACTACCTGAAGGGCTTAAAGGAAGTGTGACGACACCAGGTCTAAGTTTGAATGCTCAGTACAGCTACTGAGGGACGGATGCGGGTGTGGCGAGAGACCAAAATGTATTTCTAGTATCTCACTAACAAGGCCCAAGATTTCTCTTGGGCTAGTGCTCTCTGCTCACTGAGAAGAGAGTGTTTCTTCTCCTTCCACAGTAATTCCCCTAGATAATTAATGACGTTGTAGTAGCAGTTTCCCTAGAGAGTCCCCATCAGTTTTCCCCAGCCAGAGGGAAAGTAGGCAGGATGAGGGGGAGGAAGGAATTACATTTCAGAAATATTTTCTGTAAAATGTACTGAAAGGTCTTCTGGGGAAAAAGGAGAATGTGTTTGGCCAACATCCGGGGACCTCAGCATACTGGCTATGACCATGACTCATTAGCTTCCCTCCCATCCCTTATATCCGCACACTCATACCGGGGTTTGAGCTGATTTGCTTTTGTTTCCACACAGGATTTCATAAAGTCTCAGGCCTCATTTCATTGGATTGGATTATCCCGTACGGCAATTGGTCATAGCTGGGTGTGGCAGGATGGCACAGCCCACTCCACTGACCAGTAAGTCTCAGGCACACCTAGAAATGGTTCAGTTTTTTTATATCCTAGTGTATTTCTTACTAAATTTTTACTATGTCAATGGGAAGAGGAATAAAGATTATTCGATACCCTAAAGTAGGTCCCACAGCCCTGACACACCTGGGCTGATGTTTCCTCTAGAATTGAGTCAGACAGTGGCATGGCTTTTGTGGGGAAAGGGCTGGTTTAATCCTTCCAAGGGGTTTCAGAGACCAAGCCATCAGGTTCAGCTGAGTCTAGGTAGGCTCAGAAAGATCATATATATGGGCTGAGCTCCTTCTTGGAAGTAGAGAGTGGGGTTTGCTGATTGGAAGCAGGACGTGGGTCTCTGAACACATTTGACTTGTCCTACATATGTTTTGTTTTGGTTACAGAGCTGAGTTTTTCTTGTTGAGAGGATTTTTTTGTTTTGTTATGTTATGGTTAAAAATATGAAGATTCAGACTGAGCTATCTGGATCCATGATTTCAAAGCACAGATTTTTTGAAGGACAAACAGAGTTATCACTGATTGAATTTCCATCAGAGTTGTTTCTAGAGTTTCTAGAAGTGCTGTTAATGAATGTTCCAAACTGAGCAGGATTTAAAGGGTCAAAGTAATAAAGTCAGATGACACATACACAAATACATTACAAGAATATTGTTCTGCTTGTCCTGGGTCCTGAATCATACCAAAGCTATTTCTTTCTTTGTCTATATCTGGCATCTACCCTCAAGATTTAGGCACATCAATTTTATGTTTGTTTGTGATTTCACCAAGTCTGGTATGTCTGACAGTAAAATGTTTCTTTTAAAAGTTTTCCAGTAAAGATACAAGAGCCTGGAGAAAAATGTGCACTTTTCAAAGCTGGGGAAGCCTTCTCCCATAACTGTACAGGCCAATATCGCTATATTTGTGAAAAGAGGGCTACTCAGAAAAAGGCTACTGAACGGGCACAAGGAAGATTACAGTATCCATGGCAATCATAACCGACGACATTCCAAAGGGAAAGATAATTCACCCCTTGAGTTTGCAGAGTTGTCATTTTCAGTGAGGAGCAGCAACTTCTGATGATAAACCATGTCCCTTTCAGAAATTTCCACAGCCAACCAAAACACTCCTACCATGCATGCGGATTTATCAAACATGGCTGGGAATGGCAGAGTTTATTTTAAAGATCAATTACCCTGTTTCCCCGAAAATAAGACATCCTCCGAAAATAAGGCCTACTTACAGTTTTGCCTCTCGTTGTAATATAAGGCATCCCCCCGATAATAAGACCTCCCCGATAATAAGGCATCCACCGATAATAAGGCATTTTTCATTTCTGAAAAATAAGACATCCCCTGAAAATAAGACCTAGCGCATCTTTGGGAGCAAAAATTAATATAAGACACTGTCTTATTTTCGGGGAAACAGGGTAGTTCACCATGAAGATAAGAAACTGGGTTTATTTTTATTTTATTGCATCCCATACTCCCTATGTCATAAAGTTCTGCATTTGTAATTCCATGTTTTGTTTTGTTTTGTTTTTTGCCTCATGATAAATGGTTGTTTTCTTTTAACACTGAGTTTGCAAGATCAACAACTAACCAGGGAAGAAAGTAGATGGGATAATCTTGATTTTAACCAAGTGTAAGCTGCACTTAGATTCCCTCTTACATTCACAAAAATCACAGTGGTTTAACTAAAATTGATTTATAATCACTTTAATTAAGCTTGGAGCATGATTCACAAGGGGACCTAAAGAGGGCAGTTAAGCACCTAAGTCCAACATTTACGCAACACCAGCATTCACTTCCCCGCCATCCCCAATGCTTAGCTGCTGCCTAATACCATAGGTGCCAAAAGGCCTCGGCACCTAAGCTTCCCACCAGTAAGGCCTCCAAGGCACCTAAATTTCTGCAAGGGGGCATGTGGAAAGCCTAATCATTGGGCTATTGGGTATTCTGTTTTCTCTCAATCTCTCCTATTGGACTTGTTCCACTTTCTATTAAACATTTATTGGCCAAGAAAGAGAATGACTTCATAGCCCAGTGGTTAGGGCACTCACATGGGAGACTCAGGTTCAGATCCTTGTTCTAAATCAGGCAGAGTGAGGATTTGAATGAAGGTCTCCTAAGTGAGAGCTTTAACTATTAGTTATAAGGAGGGTACCACCTAGCAAGCAGTGCTAGAACCAGAACGGATCTCTGGTACTGAGAGCTCTCCCACCAGCATAATTAAACCACCCCCCATGAGCAGCGGTAGCTATGTTGGTGGGAGAGCAACTCCCGCTGATACAGCGCTGTCCACACTAGTGCTTTTGTTGGTGAAACGTATATCGGTCGGGGTGTGTTTTTTCACACCCCTGACCAGCAAAAGTTTTGCTGACAAAAGTGCCAGTGTAGACAAAGCCTTAGTGACCAGAATGCTGGCCCAGCTTTTGGCTCCCACCATTCTGTCACAGTCTGTTAAACTACATTGATCTGAAAAGTGATTTTAGTTAAGCTGGTGCAACCAGACTAGGCAAGATTGACCGAGCTGGGAAAGACATGAAATGGGGAAGTTGGTACTTATATTAAAATGATAGGGGGCAGGGTACCTTCATTTCCCACGTGGGAACTAAGTATGCTGTTCCACAAATGTTTCAAAGGATGGAGTGCACTTCTCTGATGTGGGGCAGATATTTTCTTGAAGGACCTCAAGTGGTGGGTGGAGTGTGAGGGCGTGTGCCTCTCTTTCTCATGCAGCTTGGTGCTCCCCTTATCTGCTCTCTCCTACCTCTGGTGTGGAAGAGGGGAGTAGATTGGGACAGTGGCTTCTAGTCAGGGTCCATTGGCAAGCGTGAGGGTACAGAGTTAGAGTACACTGGGTCCACTGGTGTCAGTTGAGAGCCACACTGGAACAACCCCGTTGGGTAGTGTGAGGTAGTTATCCCAGCTACACAATACTTGTATATAAAATTGCAGGCTCCATATTTCACAATATTGTGGTGTCTGAATCTCATTGTTTCTGTATGACATGACATAGAGGGAGGTGGAAGCTCCTGCACTGTTTTAGCAAAAAAGCAAAATGAGCAAGGCCTTGTCTTTACTGGGGAAATAAAAAGGTGTGTCCTTAACATGAGTTAGCTAACATGAGGTAAAATCTTAATGAAGGCAAGGGAGTTTGTGGTTAAACATGGGTTAGCAGGTTGAGTTAAAACTTAGCCCCACCATAGGCTTTAAAATGTAAATCTGCAGGATGTGTAAAATGGCATAAGAGTAGGGCTGGTTGAGAAACAGAGTTTCCCTCCTATGAAAAATTTCATTTAAAAAAAAATCATCCTGAATCAGGAGCCAGCTGCCTGGCTATGTGGGAAGGGAGCCAGCTGCCCAAGGGGTTTGGGAGCTAACTTTCTGGTCAGCTGGACAGCCTGGAAATCCAGCCAGTGCAGGGAGCTGATCACCCAACTCCCCAGGTGGAAGTTAGGTGGGTTGCCAGGGTGCCCGGAAGCCAAGGGAGCCCCAGCTCCCAATCTCCCTGCCAGGTAGCTCAGGAAGTCCAAGGAGCCCTGTCTCCCAAGCTTCCTACCAAGCAGGCTGCCAAGGAGCTGTAGAGTTTGGGGAGGGAGATGGGTGGGGAAGCTGGCAGGAAATGAGTCAGGCAGGCTGGCCAGCTTGCTACCTGCTTACCTGCTGGGTTTCTGTCAAAAGTTTTGATGGAATCAACATGTTCTCACTGAACGATGAATCCTCATTTTCTGACAGAAATGTGTTCTGCTGGAAAAATTTTGACCAGCTCTGTATAAAAGTTCTTCCTTCCTTCACTGGGGTGTTGAAAGTCTAAATACATTTAAGGTTATGAGGAGCTCAGATACTATAGTAATGGGGATCATATAGGTACCTTATATAGATGAGTAGGGTTGGCAAGAGGGCATATGTAGTGTAGTCAGTAAGCAGTTCCATTCCATGACTGCTTAGGCCAGGCTAAACCTAGGTGTTAAGTGCTGCACAAAGGAATCCATTTTCAGTGTACAAAAATAAATGTTTATTGGCACTACATAGAGCCTAGGAACTCTGAAACACATACCTGAGTACCATATACTGGCATATTACCTCTTAACTATTTACATATGTACAGATATAGATCACTCCTGTAACAATACAGTCCTTGTGTGGAGCAGGGACTTCTTGTCTGTGTTGCAAGAGGACACAGAGTGGGTGACAAGCAGCCCAAATAGCATTTCCCCCAGAGTGGAGTGTCTCTATCCCTTCCTCTCGCATAGCCCTGGGCATGTGGGAAGGAGGTATTGGCAGTTCTAGTAGCAGCATCTCAGTGTCCACAATAAGGGCATGAGGGAATTAGTATCTGTAATGAGAGGGCAGCCATGAGAGCAAATCAGTAGCTACAGTGCATCACTTCCAAAGGTGGGGCAGCAGCTGAGCCCTCTTCCTCACAGGACACTCAAGCAACCAGCAGTTATGTCAGTTCCAGGGATGAAACCAGCCATGAGAGCAGTAGCAGAGTGTGTCTCCTTTCAGGGCTGTAGAGCAGAGTGACTAGGATGCCAGGTCTAGGGTATTAAGATAGGCCTCACGGTTCCTCGGGAGCAGCACCAGCAGAGCAGCTGCAGGTATTTATGTCTCCCTTCCTGCTGCGCTATTTACCAGCCCAACAGTGATATTAATGCTACGTTTGGAGCTAGGCCTCATGGTCACTCTGCAGCAGCAGGAGACCACTCAGAGCTGTGTTTTGGGTCAGCAGTGATGTCAGTAGTGGGTGGAACAAGGTCTTGGTGTTCCCCTGGCAGAGCTAGCAGGACTCCTCTCCCTGCAGGGCTATAGAGCAACCCAGAAAGAGCGTCAGTTGGGGGATGCAGCCAGGACTCATGTGTTCCAAGCAGCAGTGTTGCCAGCACAGGTGTGCTCGAGGACAGCAACAGTGGGTTCGTTGCCCGGTGTGCTTCGCGCCAATAAAGACACCAGGGGGAGAAGCAAACAAAGTTTATTTGGGATCCCAAAGCGGTGCAAGGAGACTGGCAAGTCTCAAATCAAGCACATTAACAGGAACAGTTTTTCTTCTTTTATACATTTTGCAGTTAAGCCTCACCCTCCCCTTTCCCCTCTAGCCCTCCCTTTCTCCCCCCCCATTCCTCCCTCTACCCCTCCCATCCCTGGTAATAGTTAAGTCATTCTTGGCAGCTATAAGCCTAGCTTGTTAGTAACTTCTTTAAACCATTATCTTGTCCTTTTTTCCTTCAGCCAGAAACATGCAGGCCTCATTATTACTGCTTGAGCAGGGGGTTGCACACAGATAACTGGTTGCTTACATATTCCAATTGCACCTGGCTTTTGAGGTTGATTAGAGTTTAAACATGGAAGGATAGAGTTTGGTTCACTTCGGCCTAGTGCAGGAAGGCTTCATTGACACTTAGTGGCCTTCCACCCTCCCGAGTTACCTAGGGTGAGGCCTAGTGACGTCAACAGCAGCACATTGTCCCTCCCTGCAGACGATGGAACAGCCTGGCCAGGTACTAATTCTGGGATGGAGCAGCTCCCGAGGAACGGACGAAGCAGTAGCAGCAGCAGTGTCCCTCTTGCAAGGCTGCAGAACAGCCTGGCAATGATGTTAAATTGGGGGCTGGAGCCAGGCCTCAGGTATCCTCAGCTGCAGAGTGTGTCCCCATGCAGAGCTCTACAGCAGACTGGTGTTAATGCTGGGCCTGGGGCTGCAGGCAGGGTCCCTGATGTGCACTGTCATCTAGTCCATCCCCTTTACATACACTGGCGCAAGTCTGTGTGCAGAGAAGGCCTTAGATTCATTTATGAACTTGAACAATTGCACATTATTTAGTAAAAGTGTCTAACTAGTTTGGTTTGCAGATGCTGTTGCTTGATAACTGTAACATTTAAACTGATCTAGTTAAGCTTTTCAGTGAACACCTTGAGGCTGTGTATAAGTGTCTGTGAGAAACTGAGCTGCTGCTGTTTCAGTTCAGCTATTTTTTTGCAGGGCGGGTCAAGCAAGATAACACATTTATTAAGTTGCGGCAGCTCTTTGCAACGGAAGTCTTTATAGTCAAACCCACTTGGTAGCCACAATCTTAATGGAAAATCTGACTTCAATGGGGGGCTGGGAAACCTCTGCACCCATTTTGCACAAACTATGTACAGTTACGCCAATTTTAGATTACCACTAAACAATTTTCTGTTTACTGTCAATTGAACTGCCTTTATTGCCTGCTACAAATAGTGATATTAATAATGATTACCCAGTAGAGTGGAAACTAAAAAAAAAATCTGTTTCTTTTCTTTCAGATAGATACACTATGTGATTCTATGTTCTCAGACTAGTTTCATGGTTTATTTCAGTTTTATATAGTTATTGTATATACTATGTCATGGGGAAATGGGAACAAAAATTTGATCTTCTTTTGTAGGATTGAATAAAAAACTACATCCACTTTGCTTATTATATTTTCACCTAGAGGAAAGTCAAATCACTTTAGAAAACAATGGGTAATGTTAATTCTAAGTCAAATAATCTAAAATAGAAGTCATTTTCTCTTTCTCATCTGTTAATTAGATCTGGTCAAAATAAAAATTATCTTCTGCAAAACAATTTGAAGGAAATGAAATAATGTTCCCATTTATTTTGGTAGTGTGGATTTTTTTGTTTTTGTTTATTTAAACAAAATTCAGTTTCCTTTTGAAATGAAAACATAATTTACCCCCCTTCTCCCCCCCGGGTTTCCATTCTCCCCTTCTCCAGCATTTCCAGAGG
Organism: Chrysemys picta bellii; assembly: GCF_011386835.1. NCBI lineage: Eukaryota > Metazoa > Chordata > Testudines > Emydidae > Chrysemys > Chrysemys picta. The sequence goes on along the minus strand of NC_088791.1, from coordinate 140,066,124 downwards.
AGAAAAGAGGGACAGGGAAGAAGGAAGGATATTAATAATGAAAACCAAATTTTCAATTCAATTTTAAATGACAAATTTCATTTTGAAATGAGAAATTTTGAATGATATTAAATTTTCATGAAAAATATTTGTATTGTTTGAAGTGGGTTTTGTAATTTTCAAAGAACAAACTTTGATCACTTCTACTTTTAGTCTTTAAAATGCTCTGCAAAAATTGGATACAAATCTTAAAGACAGGAAGAGCTGTGAGTGCACTACTGAAAGTCAGACCACTTGGTTAGGTGCCCAACTGTAGGAAACCAGAATTGAAAATATCGGCCTTAAAATCTTCATAGAACAGAAATAATTGGGAAAAGACTCTAGAGTAGATCTATTAAAGAAGCTAAGGTTTGTCTACACTTAAAATTTAGGTAAACATCTCTACTTTGGTCAGGAGTGTGAAAAACCACACCCCTGACCGACATAAGTATGTTGTCATAATCCCCAGTGTAGATGCAGCTATATCAATGATAGGATGATTCTGTCAACATAGCCAACTTTGTTCAGGGAGGTGGTGTTCCCATACTGACAGAAAAACCCTTTATGTCAGTGTAGGCTGTCTCCATAGTGTAGACACAGCTTAAGACACCACAATTCTCAGTGTTGCAGCACTAAATGTTTAAGGTTCCTTGCCTACTAGTGGAATCCACATTGTCAAGTTAGCTGTCCAGGCTCTCTATGCAATGTGTAGGGAGAGTTAGGCACCTAAGAATGGGATCCAGAAAAGCCAACACACTGATTGGGGAGCTAACCAGTAGGAAATGCCGAGGAGAAGGGTGTGGCCTAAATCACATCCCTGAAAGAACTTTAGGAACCTACAGAATTAGGAGGCATCTGATCAGGGATTTTGAGGATCTCAGTGGGATCTAAATGTTGGACTTAGGTGCCTAAAATAGTAGTTAGGTGTCTAGGGCCTAGATTTATAAAGTTATTTAGGCATTGCTGCTCTCAGCACTTAGGAGTCTACATTCCATTGAGAGTTGATTGTATTTAGACTCCTAAATCCCTAAATCCCTTTTGAAATGAGATTTAGACAACTAAATCAGTTAGGTGTTAAAAATCTTGGCCTATGTCTTGTTGTGGACCTAGCCCTCCAACACTATTTAATCTCACTGCTTTGCATTAATGTACTCTTATCAATTTTTGACAGGTGCATTAGTAAGCATGGTTATGATCCAAGCCAACGGAAGTCAGTGGGCTTCTTTCTATTGACTTCAGTGGGTTTTGGGTGAAGCCTGAAGTGAACAAACTAGAAAAGCAGTGATGATGCATTAAATGAACAACATACACTCTTTACTCAACTAGTTACCATTATTTATAGTAATACTTCATGATAAATGTTCTAGAGATGCCCCAGTTTGTTTAAACCCTGAGATTTAATCTATTTCTTGGGGAGGACTCTTGTACCAGAAGGCACCACAATCCTTTTGAGAGTTACTTATGATTTGCTGAATATGATTACCCTATTTCTATGCATGTATCATTTTTGTATTGGAAGTTATGAATATTGACTAGGTATCAGTATTTCAGATGTGTTTGCTCCTAGGGTAACACCCACCAGGTAGTTTACATCGAATCTAACCAGCACATTGTGACTGGACCATTCAAGTTTATGGCCCATTAACAAACACAGGTTTCAGAGTAGCAGCCGTGTTAGTCTGTATCCGCAAAAAGAAGAACAGGAGTACTTGTGGCACCTTAGGGACTAACAAATGTATTAGAGCACATGTGTCAAACTCAAGGCCCGCGGGCCACATCCGGCCCGCCATACAATTATATCCGGCCCGCGAAATCGTTTTATATATCTGTTTTTAATGGCCCTGTGATATGACGCCCCAATAACACACACTACAAATCCCATGATGCAGTGCAATTGCTGCCAACGGCAAGCCGCGGTTCAAGTTCGCGGTCTGTTGATGTATACAACGCTAATATCAAATCAAAGCTAGACCCCAACAATGGCCAAGAGAAAAATTGATTCTGAAAACCGAGGCTTTCAAAGCCGGTGGGAGAATGAGTATATGTTTACTGAAATTGCAGGTAAACCAATGTGTCTCCTTTGCGGGAGTAATATCGCTGTAATGAAGGAGTATAACCTAAGACGGCACTACGAGACGAAACATGAGAACAAATTCAAAAACCTGAGCGCAGGACAGAAGCTACAAAAGGTAGAGGAGTTGAAGAAGAATTTGACATCCCAGCAGACGTTTTTCACCAAAGCAAAATCACAAAGTGAAGCTGCTGTGAAAGCAAGTTTCATTGTGGCCGAAGAGATCGCCAAATCAGGACGGCCGTTTACCGAGGGGGAATTCGTCAAGAATTGTATGATGAAAGTGTGCGACGTCCTTTGTCCAGATAAAACGCGAGCGTTTGCAAATGTAAGCCTCAGCAGAAACACTGTTGCTAATCGGGTTTGTGAGATGGCGACTGATTTGAAAACACAGTTGATTGAAAGAGCAAAAGATTTTGTTGCATACTCCCTTGCCGTGGATGAAACTACTGACGCGACTGACACTGCACAGCTGGCGATATTTATCCGTGGTGTGGATTCCAATTTGTGCGTAACAGAGGAAATACTGGACATTAAATCGATGCACGGGACAACGAAAGGAGAAGACATCTTTGGAAATGTATTTCAAAGTGTAACCGACATGAAACTGCCGTGGGAAAAACTCGTTGGACTTACAACAGATGGCGCACCTGCTATGTGTGGTGAAAAAAATGGACTGGTGGGAAGGATGCGCTCAAAGATGCGGGAGGAGAACTGTGCCGGTGAGTTGACAGTGTATCACTGCATCATACACCAGGAATCGCTGAGTGCTAAAGTCCTAAAAATGGATCATGTGATGAACACTGTAACACAAACCGTCAACTTTATCAGAGCCCACGGTTTAAATCACCGCCAATTCCAGTCTTTTCTGCGGGAAATAGATAGCGAGTTTGGCGATATGCCATATCATACGGAGGTCCGGTGGCTAAGTCGGGGAAAAGTTCTCAAAAGACACTTTGAGCTGCGAGAGGAAATCTGCCAGTTCATGGACAGTAAGGGGAAAGACTGCACAGTTCTGCGGGATGAAAAGTGGAAATGTGAGTTGGCGTTCCTGGCTGACATAACGTCGCATCTTAGCGCTTTAAACCTTCAACTCCAGGGACGGGAGCACATAATAACCGATATGCATGATGCAGTGAAGGCATTTCAAGTGAAGCTGCGCTTATGGGAGACACAAATGCACCAATGCAACTTGTCTCACTTTCCCTGTTGCCAAGTAATACGGAACCAAGAAAGTGCCACAGTTTTCCCAAATGCCACCTTTGCTGAAAAACTCAGCGCGCTGCGCACTGAGTTCGCACGGCGCTTCAGTGACTTTGAGGCACAGAAAAGTAACTTCGAGCTGCTTCGCAACCCATTTGCAGTCGATGTGGAAACCGCACCTGTAGAAATGCAGATGGAGCTGATAGAACTGCAATGTAACGGGACACTGAAGGCAAAGTACGACACTGCGGGGCCAGCACAGTTCACTCGCTTCATTCCTGAAGCGATGCCGCAGCTCCGCCAACATGCGGCTCGAATCCTGTCCATGTTTGGCAGCACATATCTGTGCGAGCAGCTGTTCTCTGTGATGAAAATTAACAAAACGTCACACAGGAGTCGCCTCACTGATGAACACCTGCAATCGATCCTGAGAATCTTCACAACACAGAACCTAACCCCAAACATAAACGAACTTGTTGCAAAGAAAAGACTCCAAGTATCAGGCTCTGACTAAATAGGACAAGAAAATGGAATGTTATGATTTGTTATGATTATACTTTTGCTTTAAATTCAATTTTTTATTTATATTTTCAGATTTTTTAATATTCCAGCATGTACAGATTTTGAATGTATTGTATTGACAGGATATTTTTTTATGAAGAGCAAAATATTTTAAGTTGAAATGTATTTATTTTGGAATGATATCCTGTATTTTGGTTCATATTAATGGTTAAAAAACAAATATTTAGTCTGTTAAATAAATGGTTATACTGTTCGGCCCGCGAGTTTTGAGTTTTGGCCCCCTGTGCAATTGAGTTTGACACCCCTGTATTAGAGCATAAGCTTTCGTGGACTACAGCCCACTTCTTCGGATGCATAACAAACACAGTGAGCCATAGAAGTTTATCCCCACGCAGTGAGCCTTCCTGTGGACACCTTAGCCAGAATAGGGGTCATGGTTGCTCCTATAACTCATCAAAGCATGCAAGAGCATGTGACTTGCTCATGTGACCCTGTACTCCATCTTGTACCAGTATTTTTCCACAGACTAAGACTGAGACAATTCCCTCCACATGAGAGAAATTATAAAAGGCCCTGGAAGCATATCCATTTTGCCTCTTTCCTACTCTGATCTCTGGCCTATGGACTTACACTTAAAGGAGCATTCCAGCTAATGGACTGAGGACCTTCCAATCTTTTGGAAGTTAAGTTACCGGAGACATTACAAGCCAGCAGTTTATTCCATCATTGCTTCAAACCGATACAAGAACTTTGCAATGAGTGTATGCATTTGTTTTCCTTGACCATTATAACTTTATCCTCTTTCTTTTCTCGTATAAATAAACCTTTATAAATTAGATACTAAAGGAGTGGCAACAACATGATTATTGAGTAAGATCTGAGTTATATATTGGCCTGGCTGTGTGGGTAATCTATTGGGATTAGAAGAAACCTTTGTTTGGTTCAATTGGTTTTAAATAGCCACTCATCATTAAATCCGGTGTCCGGGTGGTGAAACAAGGGCTGGGATTTGGATGCTGCATTTCTGAATTCTTGTTACCCAGTGTAGTGACATAGAAGTTTACTTTTGTTATTGGCCTGGTATATTTTATGGAAGAATAACCACCAGATTGGGGTTGGTGTGCCCTATTTTTCAGCAGTTTGTCCTGAATCTGGTATTCTCATCTGGGAACCACTGAGGCACAGTGACTGTTTGCAATGCCTTATGGGGCAGGTACAGCATCACATAATAAAGGCTTCTCAATCCCATCATTCCATGGGCATCCTACTAGATTGCCAGCCACTTTTCAACTGTCCTGGTAACCTGCAACCCAGCCATCTCTGTCTGAAAGCATGGATCCTGCACTGCTGTTCAGTATTGTGCTGTGCGTTATGAACACAAGGCTGTAAGAGGAGCCCAATGGGGGGCTACTTGGTTGGGGCTTGCCTTGAAGGAGCATATTAACACTGAGGCACAGTAATGTGTGTTGCTGTTGTGTGCTGAGCCTGGCATTGTTTGTTTGCACCATGCGCTGAACCTTGCAATGATTGCTGTGTGTGCCCGAAAAGTAACACATTTTAAATAATTTTTTAAAGTAGCACTCGTAATATGAACAAACTGACAGCTCTGAACAGTAACAAAAGAAGCCCACAGAAGTGTGTGTGTGGAGGGGGAGAGTGTATGACAAAGAGTGTGTGTGTGACAGAGAGACAGAGATGGGGTGGGTCTGGGTGTTGGGGGGAGAGTGAGTGTGTAAGCACACTGTCTCATTAAGTTCAGACAGCAGCCAAAAGCAACCAATCCTGAGGCAGAAGCTGGTGCACAGACAGCTGGTGTCCCCCTGTCCCCATCACCCCAGCTCAGCAGAGACTGGTACACCAGCAGGGGGAGGGGGACACCTCAATATCAGCCCCCACCTCCCTCCCTGGCTCTACACAGCACAGCACAGCAGGAGTCTCTTCCCCCTACCCAGCAGCAGCCTGCCGGCCACTGTGGGCCTAGTGCCCGGGAAAGCAGAATTCTGTATTAATGTTTAAATTCTGTGATTCCCTCTGAGTTCTCCCACAGCCTCCTCTCCCCACAGACCAAGGAGATCCACCCCTCCCCGTAGTCCAGGCAGGGAGCTGACATGCTTAGCTGGGCAATACCTATGTGATCTCTCCATGCTGAGGAATTTCAAAGCTTCCTGGGGCTTTGAAGGCGGAGGGGCACATACCTGTGTAGCTGGATGCCGGGCAGCGGAGTTCAAATCAGTGAGCAGAGCGGTCATGGTGAGCATTGTGAGATACCTCCTGGAGGTCAGTTATGGTGATGTAACAAATGCAGTGTCTACACTGACGCTTTGTTGATTTAACTTTGCTGCAAAAAGCTCCATGCCTCTAATCTAGATGGCTTTATTTTATTGGCAAAACAGGAGAGTTTAGTCAGCTGGAGGAGCATTGTAGTGTGTACACCTCCACTGTTTTGTCAACAAAAGTTGCCTTTTTCTGGCAAAACTGTGTAAAGTAGACAAGGCCGAACTCTAAGATTCCTCCATTTTAAGAGCAGTGTGGTGGCTGGGTTGGGTTCCTGCCAGAGGCTGGTATGGCGTACCGGATAAGAAGTGGCCGCCGGTACAGGCCCGTATGCAGTCAACGTAAAAGTGCTTCTGTGGCAGCACTTTAAGGACCCTCCTTAAAGTGCTGCCACAGCAGCGCTTTAACATTGCTGCTCCTTTTGCCCCACCCTGTCAGCCGCCGGAGCCCCGGGCAGCATGGGCCAGGCAGTGCGGAAGGACTGGCTGCGGGAGGCTGACTCCCAGCCTCACCCCTTCTGCTAGAGCCCTAGCCCCTTCCAGGAGCCTGGAGCCGGGCCCTGTGCCGGTAAGTCTTCTATGTTACTTTCACCCCTGGTTCCTCCTTTTATCATCATGTCACATTCTAGCAGCATTTCCCACCATCTGCCCACTGACCCAAGTTAGAGACTGTCTTTGTCCTAAGCCTGTTTCTGCTCTTGACCTAGGCACTAAAGTGACTAGTAAAAGGAATAAAAGAGACTATGAGAATGCTGATACTAAAGCCATTAGTTTCAAAGGCTCTTCTGATATTGATTCTGATTTTGCTGATGCCAGTGCTGCTCCCGCTGGTTCTTCTAGTGACAATGTTGGTGTGCCCATGGCAATTATAGTTTTGTTGTAGGGTTCTGGTATGGAGGGTTCTGACAGAGACTAGGGAAAATTCAAAAGATGAAGCAGCAGAGAGGTTCCCCTATCTCCTTTTGTGGAGTCAATATGTTACAGAAATCCTGTTTTAGAGAACAGATTGGCAAAGATCCCATCCTGAGGAGGAGTAAAACTGTATTCTAAAAAATGTTTGGACACCAGCTACGTCTTTGGTAGACACAATTGTTTACAGCAGAAGTTCAAGCATCTCAGTGGCTCCAACCAGGCGTTGAAATTAACACCATCGGCCTCATTAGTTATTCAAACAACTGAAAGTCCCTTTGTTCTGAGCGCCTTGTGCAGGGGCAGCGCACTTCACCTTAGCACAGTGAGAGCTTCCTGTGCAGATGTAGCTGGAACATCGCAGAGTAAAGAATTCTCCCTCTGCCTCAGCTCACATTGACCATCTTCTCACAGGATAGACTCTCAACTCTATTCTTTCCCTGAGGACATCTATATAGGACTGACTACACAAGTGCACCTCTAAACGTTCTATTCCAGAAAGCCACTTGACAGACCTCTGGACATATACACAGGTATTGCCACCAAGTGGTCTTTGGGTCTTCCTTGTTAAAGTAGATAATTGGTGTAGCTGTGATTTACCTCTCCTGTCCTGTTCATGTTATGAGTTGTAATTGGATTCAATGCATTTATAACTTTTTTATTTTTTAACTCTGGCAAAACTTAGTACAAATGACAAACATATTTGGGATGTAATATTTTGAGCAGTCCCTGTAGCATTTTGCTTCTGCATTTATTGCTGTGTGTTCTATGTCATTCTATTAAAAATATACAAGATCACTATCAACCAGGGAAGGAAAGGAATGGGATACATATATTGATTTCAGAAAACTCTTTGGTAAAAAGTCTCAAGAAATCTTATTGTAAAGTTAATTCAAGTTGTCTTAGAAATCAGCATTGTCTCTTGGCCTGAAAGCTTGCCAAGGGACTAGGAACAAAAGCTAACAAATACAGTATATTGAATGCAGAGTATGCAGCTAATGCGGGGGGGGGGGGGGGGGGGCGGTGTACAAGAAATCAGTGATAGTTCTCTCATTATTTATGTGGAAGAGGGTGTAACTAGCATGTTAATAAGATTTTCAAATGATATTAAAAGAAAAGGTGTTCTGAGCTCTAGAGGAGTCGGAGAAGTCATGTAAAAGAGTTAGAAATATAGATTGGGCCCAACAAAATGAAATCAAGACAAACATTTTATTCCTATACAAAATATGTGCACCTGAAATCAGTGAATTCTTGCTGATAGTCCTCAGATATGAATTGTGGAGAACACGGGCTAGGCATTTTTGGTGCAGGGTTCTTGCCCTCTCACTCAAAGCCTGAGCTTGTTGACTATTGTTGCATGAGGCAAAACCCATCTGAGCTGTTTAGGGTCTGCAGGGTGAGCATGAGTAAAAAGTATGAAACCTTTTTTTGCTAAGACAACAGATAAATACACACAACAGAATGAATTGGTTGAGTAAGTGCCATTTTTACACATTTTTTGAGAGTGTGATCATCCTTTACAGTTGTGTTTTTTGGTGGGGTGTTGTAGGGAATCAGGTTGCTTTATTTCAGTTTTCTTAAGTTTTGTTTGGCTTTAGCTATTGATATGTTCTAACAACTTTTCTTTTCAGCTTAACTAAGTTTTCTGGAAGCAGATAAAAATGCTAAGAAGTACCTACTGAACTTCCTGCTCAATATGAAATTTTAATCTCAAGATTCTGGCTCCCATAGACCAATCTATTAGGGCATAAAAAAAGTTGTGATTTATTTATTTGTTTGCTTTCTGTGACAGAAATACACAGCTCTGTCATGTCAATTCCTCATTCAACCCCATCACCCACCTAAGCCCACCAAAGAAGAGTCTAATTTTTCTATCCTATATCCCCCCGAGAATGAGCGAGCAGGAGGTGACCTATTCAGAACTGAAATTTCACACTCCTACTCAACAGCAAAGCAGACAAAGAGCTGAGATCACCAAGAACAAAGGTACCTTGCATTACAAGCTATTGACTGTATACATGCCGGCGTTTTACTTAGGACCACATTCAGACATAGGCTCTAGAGGCCCATGCCTAGGACCCCATCTCTGGAGTCATGTGATTATATTAGAATCCCAGCTTTAATTAAAAACAACTCTAGCCCTCATGTTTGTGAAAAAAGAAAAAGGTTTAAAAATGTGAATTGGCCAAAACCAATGCACTTACACCTGCCTGAATGTGCAAAGAGCTTGAAACAATTGGTCTGAGAAGTGTGAGCTGCCCTATTCATCATAATGAGGTGTAAACTTCAAGGCCCACTGCTCTTGGAAGATGCACTCCAACCCTACCCCTGCCATGGAGTCTACATGTGCCAGAAAAGAATGAGTGAAGCAGGGCTGGACAGCCCATCTAAGCAGATGCACCCTTGCTGCTGGGGTGAACATTGGGAACTGCCTCTCCAGCCACGTTTTTCTATTCTAAAGAGAAGGGGGCTTCGGCTGGTGACCTGCCTGTCTGAGAAGGGAGTGGATTGTTCTGCCACTGCTACTCCAAATGGGCAGTGACACATGGGGGTGGGAAGTTGGAGCTACACAGGGGCCCTATGTTGTGGTCTGGCCGTACTGACCATAGTCAAAGTTCTTCATCGACTATCTGTCGATTGTTTCTAATGGGGTATTTCAGGAGTTGGAAAGTTCTATGTTTGCTTTCTATTGTGCTTGCTAATCTCATGTTACTGGGAGACTTGGGATCCAAATGCAGGAAATAATCATGCAGATGTGGAGAGACTTACCAGCCAAAAAGGAAGTCTGTTTTCCCAACCACTCATTGGTTGTCAGAATTATTGAGCATCTAATCAAAAGAAGCTCTTATTTTGCAGGTTGCTGTATTTCACATCCACCTCAATGTTTCATGGCATAAGCCAGCTGCTGGGGGTTAGGAAGAAACTTCCTGTATGGGCAGGCTATTTCATAGTAGTCCATTATTGGGAACTTACACTGTCCTCTGAAGAACTGATATGGGCCACTCCTGAAGACAAGACAGTGGACTAGATGGACTATTTGTCTGATATTCTAAGGGAATTGCTGGGTGGGTTCTGGCTTTGAGAATCTGCCACAGTCTGGACAAGCCCCAGTCTGACCTCAGGGTCTCAGGAGAGTTTGCCTGTCTTTGTTCTTGCTCTTTTTATTAGATTCTCCTTCTCCTCTGTGGAGGCTCTTTGCAGTAATCTTTGGAATCCTCTGCTTGGCTTTGCTGGTAACATCAGGGCTTTTGGGTGCTCTGGGTAAGTACTATAGAGAAGACACTAAAATCCAAGTTTTCAAAAGCAGCCACTGATTTTGGGGGCCTCAGTTTTTGAGTGACCAATTTGATCCACCTTGGGCCTGATGTTTCAGTTGTGCTGAAACTCATCTCTCCCATTGGCTTATGACACTGGTAATGAAATAGATTTTAATCTCTGGGTCAGAAATTCAAATCCAGGTCACTCCAAGAGATTAAAAGCACAATTTTTTTGCCATCTGCTGGCAACTGGATGTGAAATTAATTATTTATTTTTAGCATTGCAGTAGCACCTAGAGACCCCACTTCATTTTGCTAGGCGCTATACAACTCTATAACAAAAAGACAGGCTCTGCCCCAACAAGCTTACAGACCAAGTATAAGACTATACACAAGAGGTGGATACCAATGAGCAGGTGTCCATCTCAACAA